>NW_027507790.1:50971434-51711434 GCF_037356315.1 Lithobates pipiens | reverse complement strand
ACGCTTATTGTGATTTTTCTTTATCAAAAACATGTAGCAGAATACATATTGGCCTAAATTGATGAAGAAATTAGATTTTTTTTAAATTGCATTGGCTATGTTTTATAGCAGAAAGTAAAAAGTGTTTTTTTCTTTTTTCAAAATTGTCGTTTTTTTTTTTTTATAGCACAAAAAAAAAAAGTTATCAAATACCACCAAAAGAAAGCTCTATTTGTGGGGAAAAAGGACATAAATTTTATGTGGGTACATCGTTGCATGACTGTACAATTGTTAGTTAAAGTAACCAGTGCCGTATCGCAAAAAATGGCCTGGCCAAGAAGGTGGGTAAATCCTTCGGAGGTGAAGTGGCTAGTAAAGCTTACTGTCTTGAAAGTCAAGTTGGGCTGATAAATGTATTCCTATTTCTTTTGACGTTTTAGTCCTGTGCTGTGTTCTGATATCTCAGTGTGTTTACATGTAAATAACCAGCATTCATATGTAAATAGTGGTGGCATTCATAAGGTAAATAGCTGTGGCCGTGGTATTGATATGTAAATAAAGGCGGAATTCATATGTAGATCAAGCCCCCCTGCAGTGAGGAGATGATGTCCTGTAACCTCTAGCAACCAATCAGTGAGCAGTAATACTGTACAGTAATCTCTAGCAACCAATTAACAAGCAGAAATAATTTGCTATAATTTGCTCTAGCAACTAATCGGTGAACCGTAATGTGTGCTGTAACCTCTAGCAACCAGTCAGTAATCATTAATGATATGCTGTAAGCACTGGAATCCAATCACAATTGCTGCCTGATCTGCTATACTGATTTTAAGTCTAGTTGCTATTTATTGTATGTCTTAGAGCAGGTGGAGAGTGAAATTGCATGGGGGGGGGGGTGCCCAAGAATATTTTTGCCCAGGGTCAAATCAATATTAAAGACGGCCCTGACTTAGGGCGTGGGTGCTCAACTTATGGCCCTCCCGCTGTTGCAGAGCTACAATTCCCATCATACCTCGGCCTTTGGGAGTCATGCTTGTAACTGTAAGCCTTGCAATGCCTTGCTCATGGGACTTGTAGTTCAGGAACAGCTGGAAGGCCTCAGGTTGCGCACCCATGACTTAAGGCTTACCTAGTCTTCAGTTTCTTCAGGGTTTAGGTGTTCCAACTTGTTCTATAATGAAGTACAAAACCCTATACAAGTTCCATATGCTGTGCCTCAAAATGGTATAGCTAGGAAAGATGTGTAAAATGGATTTTATTGGTGTATTCAGTGATACTGTCTAATAAAGATGTTTTACGTACAAACATGTTTGTCACACAGTTTACACAGAGAGAGCATTGAACTATTTATAACAGTGCCCATAACAAAAATGAATTCATAACAGTCAGGGCTTGTGAGAGAAAACTGATGCACACCTATGCAGGTTGATAAACTCCACATTCAGTGTCTTTGGTGGATGTTGAGCCCAATATTGTGGAACTGCACATATACAGTACGTAATCTACTCATTATGTGGCATATGATATATATATAAAAAAACATAGAGAATAATCTGGTAATGACATCACTGATTTTTTTCTAACCTTTCAGGGTAAACGCCAAGTTTGTTTTTTGACAGCCTATTCAAACTGTGGTAAATAAAAGGAGCATAGGGGATTACATGGTAATTGTGAATGGAAACTGGCCTTTTTTTATTTTCATTTAAAAGCTCCGTTCAGATAAATGTGGTTATATGCATACATTAACAGTGCATTTCCAAGCAAAATGGGAATGCTTAACGTATAGATCATTGATAGGTGCCCTTACTCTAACTGCACATTAAAAACCACTGGTGTTGTGAATGGGGGCGTGGCTTGGTGCTCGGAGCGGATGGCAGCAGACTAGAGGAGCTCCGCTATACCCTCAGCCCCGACAGCACGATTATCGCCGTAACCACCGGTGAACATGAGCAGACTCACCCGCCACAACTCAAGCAGCCGCTCGCGCCGTTCCGCACCAATCTCTGGAGCCAGAAGCATCCCGGACATCTTTAAATCGCAACCCTGCCGCCTCAAGGCCCTATCCAAGATGGCGCAGCCTCGTGGGGAGGACGAGTTCAGTGAAGACTCGCAATCCACGTATGAGGAGGAGGTAAGGGAAGCGCCGGCTGAACACCCCCTCACCCTAACTGATATGATGAAAATAGCAGCGGACATCAAGGGCACATTTTCATCTGCCATCACAGAACTGAAGGCTGATATCCTGTCTATATCAGAGAAGCTGGAGGGGGTGGAGAAAGCTGGTTCTAAACGGGACAAGGCTATTTCACGTTTGGAAAGAATCTCAGATTCCCACACAACCCATCTCATTGAGATGAATAGGCAATTGGAGGATTTGGACAACAGGGGGAGAAGGAATAACATTAGGGTGAGAGGCATTCCGGAGTCCGTTGAACCTGGAAATATTCCTTCTGCTTTCCAATATGTGTTCAATGAACTGCTAGAACGCCAAACTGACACCCAAATTGACTTTGTACGGGCTCACAGAGCCCTGAGAGCAAGACCAGCAGATACAGCTCCCCCACGAGATGTGATTTGTTGCCTCCCTGACTTTAAGTTAAAAGAGGAAATTATGGCTAAAGCAAGGCGTAATGCTCACATTACATTCAATGACACAGAAATTTCAATCTTCCAGGACCTCTCTCCCATAACCTTAAGCAATAGGCATGCTCTGCGCCCCCTGTTGGAACCTTTACGCAGACAAAATATTCCTTATAAATGGAAGTTTCCTTTTGCTCTGAATGTGACTTTTATGGGCAGACAGCTGTACCTGCGCACTCCTGATGACCTACCGGGCTTCTGCCAGGACGTTCAAATCCCGCTGATTGCTCTTCCTGACTGGTACAGGGATTTTCATTATGTCCCTGCTTCTCAGCCCTCCCGGATGTCCCCTCATTCCACTCCTACTAAGCCTCCGCACAAAAGGGGGAAGTTTCAGAAGCAACCAACTCCGGGCACAAGCGCTACACCCAAACGCTCTTCCACCCCCAGGCCTTTGCAGCTGAACTCAGAGCAAGAATAATGACAGGCCGGTCGAGGTAGTTTCACCCTACGGTTCAAGCACTCATTGGCTGACAGGATCAGGCAAGGGACGTGGGACGCAATCACTGATGCAAGTTTGCCCATCTTTTACCGCCTGTTGGCGCTCTTCTGGTTCGGTTTATTTGCAGGCTATGTACTGGTTTCTTCCTACTAATGTTGGATTTACTCGGGCACATCCTCACTGCTGACATGGCGGGTCACCCTTTATCCTTTTAGTTTTTCATTTCTTTTGCATTCAGTTTGTTCCACCCGAGCGTGGCAGACAGCCCCATGGACGCCTACCTCTTCAGTACTCAGGGTGAACTGGGGCGGTCCTTACCATGAATGATCCGCAACATGGAACAGTCCAAGTCTGCTAGGACCCTAAGGTTTGCTCCTTTCATGTACACTAGGGAAGGGTCTGGCTTGCCGCGGGAGCACTGCTTGAAGTTTGTTATTACCTGGTTGCTACGGCTGGGAGCAGGGACCTCTACGCGCTTCTATGGCTGGACTTGTTGGGTCACGCTGCACATATGGACGATGGTTGGCCAGCAGTTGTGGCCGAATTATTATACGATCTAAAATACGGGTTCAATATGGTTCACACCCCTTTTAGGGGTTATGGTTACGGTTGATATACCTGTTATGCATAGGTTAAGTTAAGCTTGTTGAAATTTGGGGCTGGGGGTGAACGGAGGACAGATGGTAATTGTAAACAGTCCGCTTGTCCCAGGTTAACTGGGATTTTGGCTGTTGACATTGCTCTGGGTGTTTCTCCCACTTCCCCCACAGGGGGTATTGTGGATTGGCTCCTTGATCGACACCCCTTATTTTGCCGGGGGTTGTGGTTGGGGGGATAATCTACGACCCCATTTCTCAATACTCGCCCCTAGGGGTCACTACCTAGGGGTTAATTACCAAACATTTCTGACCCACTTCCTTAGTGTCAGTTAGTGGGCTCTCCTACTCCTCTTCTTCTTTCCCCTCTTTCTCTTATTCCTTCTCTGTTTCCCCTGCCTCTTTTGGTTCTTTCCCTACCCTTCTCCTCTCCCTTCTTCTTCTGATTTCCTCTCTCTTTTCCTCTCCCCTCTCCTTCCCGCACAATGATTTATTCTGCTCTAGGCAAGAACCCTACAGTGATATCGCACAATGTGCGCGGTCTCAACATTCCGCAAAAGAGGTCGCAACTATAATGCCACTTGGGGAAGGGGAGGCCGTCCTTTGTGTTTTTACAGGAAACCCATTTTAGGGCTAATTCTATTCCCAAAATGACAGATACTTATTTTTCCAAAGCATTCCATGCGGCTAGTCCAGATTCGAAGACTAAAGGGGTCTCGATACTGTTGGGGAGAGACTCTGGATTCGAGCTCACTCAGCAGTTGGCAGACCCTGAGGGACGGTACCTCTTCCTCAAGGGAAAGGTTGGGGGGCTCCCCATCACGCTGGCGAGCGTTTACTTTCCAAATGTGGCACATGTGAGCTTCTGTCAAAAATTGATAGATGAACTTTCCGGGTTCGCAACAGGGTGTATACTCCTAGGAGGGGATTTCAACGTTCCGTTGGACCCCCTCCTGGATACTTCTAATGGTAAGTCAACGATCACTTACCGTAAACTAAAGAAAATTAGAAATATGTTGAACTCCATGACGTTGATGGACTCTTGGCGGGTCATGCACCCCCAGGATAGAGACTACACTTGCTTTTCCGCAATACACAACAAATATACACGTATAGACTTCCTGTTTTTGACGCAAAGGGACCTGAATAACCTGAAAGAAGCACATATAGGCACGAGATCAGTGTCTGACCATGCACCGATCTCCTTGACGCTCAAACTGCAGACAACACGTCAGACGTCGAGTGGTTGACCCCGCACTACTGACGGACCCCACGACTTTGGACCAGATCAGGGAAACCATACAGCATTACTTCAGAGAAAACACCACTGATGATGTCTCCCATATAACCATATGGGAAGCACACAAGTGTGTCCTCAGGGGTAGACTGATGGGCCTGGCAGCGCAAAAGAAGAGAGTGGCAGAACAGGATCTGAAAGACGCGTTCAAAAAAGTGAGGGACTTAGAGGCACAACACAAAAGGTCAACGGCGGTTGCCCTGGCTGGTGACTTGTTGATAGCGCGTAAGGCCCTACAGGACAAGCTGGATCTACAAGCCAAACGGATTCTGTTTTTCCGACGCAGTTTTTTTTATGAACATGGGAACAAAAATAGCAAATTTTTGGCGAGAGCATTGAGAGGTGTGAGGGCTTCCAACACTGCGTCGGCATTGCGTCAGAATTCCATAAGTTTTACTCAAAACTATACAACATCCCACCCCCGCATAAACCAGCAACGGTAGAAAGGTCGAGACGTAAGATTATAGAACAGTACCTACAACAAAGTGGCATGCCAGGTCTGTCAGTTGACGATGCCAGAGAACTTGACAAACCCACTGAGGCTCCAGAACTCATTCGAGCTATTAAAACTTTGAAAACGGGGGAAAGTCCTGGCCCGGATGGCTTTTCAGCCATTTACTATAAGACCTTCACGCCCTTGTTGAAGACGCCCTTGCTAAACGCTTTAAACTCTCTCTCTACGCCTCAGGAACTCCCACCCACCTTTAATCTGGCACACATTACGGTGCTCCCCAAACCTGGGAAGGACCCCAACTCTTGCTCCAGTTACCGGCCGATATCGCTGCTTAATTTGGACATAAAGCTCCTGTCAAAAATTATTGCAACCAGACTGAGCGCACTTTTACCCAAGCTTATTGGGCCGGAGCAAGTGGGCTTTATGCCGGGGAGAGAGGCCCGGGACAATGTCATCAAGGTGGTGAATCTTCTACATTGCATTAGGGGAGGTGCTGTCGAGGGCCTTCTCCTGTCCACGGACGCGGAGAAGGCCTTCGACAGAGTGGCGTGGGACTTCATGTTTGCAGTGTGCAGGCAGATGGGATTCCAGCCAAAGTTGATGGCCTGGATCTCGGCACTTTATCAACACCCGACGGCTCGTCTGAAAATAAACGGGACCCTTTCAGAACCTGTGCACATACATAACGGCACACGTCAAGGGTGTCCACTATCCCCAATATTATTTATTCTTGCGTTGGAACCATGTATTCGCATGATCAATGCCAACTCATCGATCAAGGGTTTCTCACTGGGACAAACACACTTTAAAATAGCCGCCTACGCGGACGATCTTCTATTCATCCTGACACAACCCCACATTTCGATTCCCAACCTATTGAAAGAATTTGAGATATTTGGATACCTTTCAAACTTCAAAATTAATTATGAGAAATCCGAAGCAATTGATATATCTCTAGGTCCTACACGCTTGCTGACTGCCAAATCTAATTGCCCCTTTAAGTGGGTAGACCGCAGACTTAAATACCTGGGGATTTGGCTCACGCCCGATTCAGATAGTCTATATACACAAAATTACCAGCCCTTTTTAAATAATTTGCGTAGAGATCTCCAAGTATGGCATCTTCACCCTTTGTCGTGGTTCGGGAGGGCGGCGGCTGTCAAGTTGACGATACTACCGAGGGTGCTATATCTCTTTCACACCCTATCCATTAAATTACCCAGGCGGTTCTTCGCTCACCTGACAGCAATAATGAGAGATTTTATATGGGCCAGGAAGAAACCCCGAATTAGCTTATCGACTCTGACCCTACCAAAAGCTAAGGGGGGGATTAACCTACCGAACTTCATGTTTTACTATTACGCGTCGCACCTGGTACGCATTCTAGATTGGAACTGTCATGCCACGTCCAAGGACTGGGTGGGGATAGAAAGCAGATCGACAGAGACCCCATTGAGGTTTCTGCCATGGGTTACTAAGGAGACCCGTTCGGCTACACTGACATCTCACCCCCTGATAGGGCCAACTCTGGAAGTTTTTAGAATGGCCTCACATCAATGCAGACTAGCTTCCACCCCGGGTCCCCTGACACCTTTGGTTCACAACTCTGCGTTTGCGACAGGACACACTACGGCATCATTCCCACATAGAGCCGACAAGACACCTGTGACTGTAGCCCATTGCGTGGAAAGAGGTAAACTCAGGACCTTTCAGGATTTAACAAAGGACTTAAAGGCAAAACACTTTACACACTGGCAATATAGACAACTGCATGATTATGTATACTGCCCGACAAACAGACCACATGTTTTGAGGGAACAGACCTGGTTTGAGCAACTGTGCATCACGGGAGAACCAGTGAGAAAGGCAACCTCCTTGGTTTACAATTGGCTACAAGCGACCAGGACAGATCACTCACCCAGACATAAACAGGACTGGGAGAGGGTTTTTTCCAAGACCTTCACCGACGAGCAGTGGAGTAACGCATGCATATTAGCACACAAATGCTCCATAAGCACTAGCGCCCAAGAGGCGGCATACAAAGTATTGACGAACTGGTACTTCACACCAGTTAGACTCAACAAATGGTACCCAGGAACATCAGAGGCCTGCTGGAGATGTGGTGGGGCTAAGGGTGATATGATGCACATATGGTGGGACTGTCCGAACCTGAGGGAGTTTTGGGATGGGATCTGTACGCAGATCCGTGCCATCACTGAGACAGGTCTTGCCCTTACACCTGAGTGTTGTCTACTTCACATTTCCAACTACTCGTTAGGCAAGTATAAAAAATCAGTAGTGCGCCATATGTTGAATGCGGCCAAGGCGATCATTCCTAGACACTGGAAATCACCACATCCACCTACCATAAGAGAATGGTTATCGGAGGTAGATTCCTTATACAAAATGGAGGAAACGGTAGCAATGGCTTCAGAAAGGACCGACAAATTTCACAAATTGTGGAGACCATGGTTTATTTTCAAGTACTCAGATGCTTTTGCAAAACTTCAAAATGGTTGATAATTTAGAATGTGACTACTTACTCTGCTCACTGTAAGCCGGTACCATGTAACACGACAAAAGCTAGAAATTATGGTTTATTGCTATGTAAATGGGTATATTGATGCATAAATGATTGTACTGTTATATTCCTACTTCCACACCAGATTTGGCCTACATATAAGGTACTACCGGCCTACGGTTCTTGTTACACGCTCCCTGTACCCCCCTCTGTCCATGTTCAGCCGATTTGCCTTCCAAATCACTGTTCCCCCTTTCCCCCCCCCACCACCCCACTTTTCTTCCTTATCCCTCGCCCTCTCCCTCTATCTTTCTAGACACTCAAAAACTCTCCCCCGACAAACGAATGTATCAAGGGCACTGGTTAAAGGGGGTTATCAGCAATTTTTTCTTTAGGCTCTGCATCTACAGAGGCTTTTCCCTTCTTTCTTTTTTTTTTTTTTTTTACTTGTCTCTTAGCATATATGCTGACTTACATTATTGAAATGCGAGGTACTCTGTAGCGGATTTTGTGACAGAACAATATGTTATTTAGTGCCCTATGGGCTTATGTTCGTTGATATATCTGTATTGTGATGTCAATTGTTTCAATAAACTTCTTTTGGAAAAAAAAAAAAAAAAAAAACACTGGTGTTTATGACCTTCAGATATTACCACTCAAACATACGCATGGAAATTTGAAACTTTGGATTACATTTTTTGCCAAAATTGCATAGCAATTGAAGACAGAAAATGGTGGTTAAGATCAACTGCAAGGAGATGTTATTGAAATTGCCCCGATGAATCCCAGCAAAATAATACAGGTGATTTTGATGAATATGCTATAGTATTGTTTCTGATTCAATCAGGGGCGGACTGACAACTCATGGGGCCCCCGGGCAATAGGAGATTATGGGGCCCCAAGGCAATCAGAGATTAAGGGGCCACACAGTATACACAAACACACACACACAGTATAAAATCACACAGGTTACACATACATAGTATACACAGTATACACAGATATGTTTCTATTGGCTGAGAAGGTACTGGAGAGGTGGGGCAGCTATAATCTCTGGATTTTTTGACCAAAAGGATGTCGACAAGGGACATTTCAGATGGCAGATGTAAAAAAAACACAGATTTTTCATACTGTCCCTGGTTTTACTGAGGCTGGCAACCCTGATGGGGCCCCCTACTGGCCCAGGGCCCTTGGGCAGTGCTCAAGTTGCTGAATGGTCAGTCCGCCCCTGGATTCAATCAATCAAAAAATGATATTGAAGCTATCAATTTAATGCTCAGTCTTGACTTCACAATCAATCAAATTTTGGTGGTCATTCAAACTCATGGGTGGTAGATTGCTTTGTTTCCAGTAATTAATTTTAATCATTTAATTTTAATTTAAGCTCACTTTGGTTAAAACTGACTTAAAATGGTCATGTTTATAGCCAGCTAAATCCCTACAGCCCATCAATGTTAAAGGAGAAGTAGAGCCAAAGCTCTTTTGGCCCTACTTCTCCTGTGACACACACAAATTCACTAATTTATGCACTTTGACATCACTCACCCAGTCCAGGCTCTGCAGGGGGATCCATCCACATGTCTGGACTGGCAACTGGCTCGGCTGTTCAGTGGGCCGCTGAGAGCCTGAGCCATCAATCCCCGCCCCCTCCTCAGCCTGGCACTCCAGTGAGCGCTGGAGGGGCAGAGAAGAAAGTTGGTGACTGACAGTCACCGGCTCTCTGCTCACTCAGTACCAACAACTGAGCGATCAGTGGTCGTTGTTCTCTTTCTTAGAGACAGCCGCATAATCGAGTATAAATGTTTGTTTTTGTTATTTCCCATGTTTCTCTTTTAAAGTAATTCCCTTTTCCATGGATGCAAAACCGCAGGTACTGCTTATTACATATAGTAATTAGGTAGATTTAGGCTTTATTAATTTATCTAATCATGAAATGCTTATTTTTATCGCACACAAATGAAATCAGAAATGTAAGTAACGTTATTTCACTTGGTTTGAAAACCAGAAAATATGGGCATCTGCTATACCGAATAAAAGAAACATGTAATAAAATAGTTTCTTGTAGACTGTGGGTTTCTATACATCTCTTAATTGTCTGCTGTGCTGCGTGTGGCCACTTCTCCTCCATTTCATTACTGGAACAAGGCATAGTTAAGGCATAGTTCTCATTGCCACCCACTGATCTTAAGAGCTTTGTGCCAGAAATGTTATTTAAAGTGATTCTGACCAGGCCTAAAATGTATCCATGGTAATAGCAGTTGTAAAGTTCTGGTACCTTGCAGTGTCTACCATTTCATTCAGATTGGAGCTCCTTGGATCCAAGCCCAGGCTGTATACAAAACCTTTACATTTCTCATAGGGAAGATTTAGCCCCACCTCTTTTAATTTAGCCATCAAGAGCCAGAGCTTCTACTGTTTACACAATCTTTGGTATTTGTTGAATGCTAATCTGATCATACTTAGTCTGAGTCAATGACCGAAAATGATAGAATCCAGATAGAGCCAGGCAACTAGCTTTTTCAGAAAGCAACAGAAGCCTCCATATTAGTCTCAGGAAAGCTTTAAAAAGTATTAGATTAGATTATTCCCATATAGAGTATTCCCTTAATAGGAAATACCTAATTGGTTCTCCAATGATAATTGCATGGCCTTGTCTGGCGCTGCACAATATTTTCTTCAAAGTCTTCCCAGGTAAGAATTGCACCCTACATGCATGTGTACTGTGGATTCCATTTGTTTCAGTGTAGGGGCAGTCAACAACTGAGACTGGGCTTTATTCTCAAATGAATGGAGTTTGCAGAGCCTCTAGGTTTAGGAAAGAATATTCTGTTAGGAAAATGCTCACTTATGTAGATTGGTATTGCGCCTCTCCATATTCGTATTTAAAATTTCAACTAGATTTCATTTCAGTTACTAATAGAAACTGTATAGGCTTTGACTTGGGTTTGAAAGTTCATGTAAAGCACTGGGCAGTTACTGTGTTCTATGCATCTGGAATGGGTGGTGCTGACTCACTCTGTTATTCTGCATGAGCTGAGTTATGGGAGCTGTATGATAAATTAAGCCTGTCACTCCCCAGGCATGCTGTTTTTTTTATTTCAAATGAGTATAGTTTATAGACGTTTACTAATTAGCACATGAAACAATGTTTTCATAGAAATGTGCTTTTCATCATGCAGCTTGTACTATAATGTAATACTTAACACATATGCATTTATAATAATAAAAGGAATGTTAAAAAATGTGTGTGCATATGTGTTTACATATAGTCATAGTGGTATGTCTATTGCTAAAACAAACTTACAAAAAAGTTCTTAATGTGTAAGACTGAACAAATATTACAAGAAAATCTACTTTGCATAGAGGAACCAGTTTCCAGTCCAACATTTTAAATGCAATCTTTTTCATTTACTAATATTAAAGTGTGAGGGGGGTCCATTTCAATGCTATAATTTTTTTTTTTAAGTAAACCTGCCATTACCATTATGTTTCCAGAACTATGATGTAAGCACACAGCTTTGGAGGTCTCCTGTAGTGCCCTAGGTAACTAGGTTCCACGTCACTGTAATATGCAAATTTAAACACCTCCTGTTAGTTTCAGGAACTGACCCTGCCCCTTCCAGCTTTACGCATTTTCCAATTGGTTAGTAAGGACATCTATCAAATTAATGAGCTAAAAGCTTCCATGTAGTGCTGCCATCTAATTTATGCCATTATAGTACAGAAAGGTTTACTTTAAGTTCTGGAAATATTGTTTTTTATGTATTTGTCTTACATTAATCATATATTAAAAGCTGTCAGTAATCATGGTTAATCTGTAAATGCACAAAATGCTTTTTATACAAAGTAGGGATCAGCGGTGTAATTATAAATCATGGGGCTGCATAGCAAAATTTTGCTGGGAGCCCATCAGCAACCCCTCTCTGTGACACCTGGCAGTGTCATTTGAGGCAATAATGTAATTCGTCCTAACATAATGTATATCTAAATCATGTACAGGCAGCAGGAGAGTTGTAAACCTATCCCATACACTATTAGGGATCAGTGCTGTGGATTTGCCAGGGAATAGCAGCAGTCCAGGGAATTCACTTTTAAACTTAAAGCTGAATTTCAAATATGGATTTTTTTTATAGCATAGTTACATTGAACTCATCTTGGACCAATTTAGGTATGTATGTTCCATACTTGTTGGTCCATGTTGACTACTACTACAGTGATCGCCGCCATCATCTGAATCCCTCCAAGTTTAGCAGTTGCTCTGCTGAATAGTGAACACAGGGGCCTGCTCAGTGGGCCCAAGCGCCATACTCAGAACATTTTTCTCAATTAATGCAGT
This sequence comes from Lithobates pipiens, assembly GCF_037356315.1. NCBI lineage: Eukaryota > Metazoa > Chordata > Amphibia > Anura > Ranidae > Lithobates > Lithobates pipiens. The sequence goes on along the minus strand of NW_027507790.1, from coordinate 51,699,169 downwards.
GTTATCAGAGGGGACTAGGTAGAGATTGTAACTTCATCTCCATGCCAGAGAACTCCTTGCATTTATTAGGAAAATGCAAGGCATTCAGTGAATTGCACCACTACCATTCATCTGACAGGACATGAGACCTGGACGATGGTGTTGACCACTGAAGTAGCACAGACTACCACAATGATCTCCAGTTTCCAGAGGGATCCCACAGGTGTAGCATATGCATGCTTACATTTCTTTAACCACTTGCAACAGTGGCAGTGGTGGGCAAATGGGCGTACCTGTACGTTCCCTTTAATTTGCGGGGCTAGTGCGTGCGCCCGCCGTGTACAGCGTGACCATACCCATGGGTCCTGTAGACTCGATGTCCACCGGTGTACCACAATCGTGTCACAGAGCGGCAGAACAGGGAGATATGCCTATGTAAACAAGACATTTCCCTGTTCTGCCTAGTGACATGACAAGGATCTACTGCTCCCTGTCATCGGGTGCAGTAATCGATGTCATGTCAGTGGTAGCCCGTCCTCCCACAGTTAGAATCACTCCCTAGGACACACTTAACCCCTTGATCTCCCCCTAGTATTTAATCCCTTTCCTGCCAGTGTCATTTACACAGTAATCAGTGCATTTTTATAGCACTGATCGCTGTATAAATGACAATGATCCCAAAATAGTGTTAAAAGTATCCAATGTGTCTGCCATAATGTCGCAGTCACGATAAAAATTGTAGCTCGCTGCCATTACTAATAAAAAAAAATGAATAATAAAAATGCCATAAATCTATCCCCTATTTTGTAGACACTATAACTTTTGTGTAAACCAATCAATATACGCTTATTGCAATTTTTCTTACCAAAAATATGTAGAATACAAGAATACATATCGGCCTAAACTGAGGAAAAAAAAAAATTTTATATGTTTTTTGGGGATATTATAGCAAAAAGTAAAAAAACATTTTTTTTCAAAATTGTCGCTCTTTTTTTGTTTATAGCACAAAATATATAAAAAAAAAAGAGTTGATCAAATACCAACAAAAGAAAACTCTATTTGTGGGGGGAAAAAAGGACATCAATTTTGTTTTGATGTAGCATCGCACGGCCGCACAGATGTCAGTTAAAATGACGAATCGCAAAAAGTGCCCTGGTCAGGAAGGGGGTAAAATCTTCCGGGGCTGAAGTGTTTAAAAATGTACCTGAAATCCAGTTCTCCAGTTAGATTCTCAGTAGCTCACAAGCATATTTTGACATCAACTGCTCTTTGTTGGAGTATAAAATCTTAGGATGTTGGTGTAAATTCTAAGCCCTCTCACTTCTTTTCCCAGCCCAGACAGCAAGTGCTAAACATTGTAGTTTAGTAGTCAGTAAACAAAGAAAATATATATTGTTACCTAACTGTTAGTGATGCTATAAAGTTTATACAAACTTCTTTAATCTGTGAGGTCTTTTCAGAATTACAAGCCTCAAATAACTTATCACTTTTAAGATAGAAAAACTCTGTGGGATCTTTCAGCCTCAGAAAGACTGTTTAGGCATACTTGGTTCTGGCCAGGTTAATCAGATGCTGTAAAGGCAATAAATCTACTCACAGATAGATGAAATGCAAAAGAGATCTGTGATTAGCAACATCCCGATCCTATGCATCTGACATCGGGTCATCTGGAATTGAGACATCAGAAAGCCTCCCTAGCAGGGCCCTCTTCTCGTTTAGGGGACCCCTAGTAGCCGAGTGGGCTACTATGGCTATAGTTACACCACTAATGAGAACATAACCAGTTTAGACATGAGATGATATTGTCAAACCCAGTTTAAAGTGGAAGTAAATCCATAGATTTAAACAGTTAAAAAAAAAAGGCATGCCGGGAATGCTAACTGCACATTGGCTGTGCTCTCAGCCAAACTATCAAACCATCCAATGGCTGGTGTGATAACGAATCACATGTGCAGCACCATAGCAGTTGAAGATTAAACAGAGGCAAAGATGGCAGCTTCCTTTGCTGAAAACGATAGGGGAGTTTACTTCCACTTTAATTCAAGTCTGGCAATGGTTTCAGTGTCTATAAGTACCAACCTAGGGCACCAAAAACTCCCAACTCACCAATACTGTGGGGCATATTGACTGGGAGTGTTAGGTAGTTTTGGTTGATTGTTTTCAGGCTTCCAGATGTTGAATTATCCCACGTATGTCCTACCACCTTCTAATGTAGGGCAGCTTACTCCTTCACTTTTGAATATTCAAATCAGTTTCTCACAAACACAAAACAACCAGTTCAGGTGGAAGTCAGATAACCTAAAGAGGAACTGCAGTCTGCTCACATAATTTGTAATAAAAATCATTGCCATTCTGAAGCTTCCCTCCAACCTCTGTGCATATTATTTTATATATACTGTGATTCTGTACTTTCCAGATATGCTGCAGAAATCTCCCTTCTCTGAGTCTGGCTACAACCATTTTAACTGTGGGCAGCTGAAGCTGCTGCCAGTTCACTTCCTGGATTTACACAGAGACACACTTCCAGCTCTTCAGCCCCGCAGCTCTCATTGGCCCTCTTATGGCTCACCCCCCCTCCCTTCCTGGCAAACTCTCACAAGAGTTAGAGAGAGAGCTGTGCATAATGTCATAAGCCGAGGCTAATTATCAAACAAGAAACAGAAAGTGGGCTGTATAAGGTATTTACTGGCAGAAAAAAATGTTTTACTATCCAAAGTTAAAACAACAAGGCCAGAAGATTTAATAGATGGAAAGTTTAAAAAATTACTTTTTTAAACTTGTGTTGGGCTGTTGGTAGGAACCAGTGCCCTTAATAAAACCAATCCAAGCAAAAATAAGTGAACTGCTTTAAAACAGTGAAAATGGAATAGTTGCTGTTAGAATACTGCGCTTTTGTTTTATAAGTAATGATCCTGTTTATTTTTATTATTGTTGTTAGCACCATAGCAAACAGGTAATGAAGGCTGCACACAACAAATCCGCTGAGCTTTCAAGTAACTTTGTTTAAATAAGTGAATTTAACATCCCATAGAGTGTCTCTCGCTGACGCATTTCTAGTGGGGCTTAATTGTAGTGTTCCGTCTCCAGTGTTTGTCATATCTGAAGATGTTTGGGCCCAAGTACCCCCTTGGAAATTTCAGCAGGATAATGCTAAACCATATAGTATCTCACAAACGTGCGTACACCCCTCACATTTTTGTAAATATTTTATTCTATCTTTTCATGTGACAACACTGAAGAAATTACACTTTTTTTTTACAATTGCTACAATGTAGTGAGTGTACAGCTTGTATAACAGTGTAACTTTGCTGTCCCCTCAAAATAACTCATGTCAAAGAACTCTGAGGATCTGAAAAAAAGAATTGTTGCTCTACATAAAGATGGCCTAGGCCAGTGATGGCGAACCTTGGCACCCCAGATGTTTTGGAACTACATTTCTTTTGATGCTCAAATACACTGCAGAGTGCAAGAGCATCATGGGAAATGTAGTTCCAGAACATCTGGGGTGCCACGGTTCGCCATCACTGGCCTAGGCTATAAAAAGATTGCCAAGACCCTGAAACTGAGCTGTAGCATGGTGGCCAAGACCATACAGTGGTTTAATAGGACAGGTTCAATGCAGAACAGGCCTAGCCATGGTCGACCAAAGAATAAGTTGAGTGCATGTCCTCAGCATCATATCCAGAGGTTGTCTTTGGGAAATAAATGTATGAGTGCTGCCAGCTCTGCGGCAGAGGTTGAAGGGGTTGAGGGGGTCAGCCTGTCAGTGCTCAGACCATATGCCGCACATTGCATCCAATTGGTCTGCATGGCTGTCCTCCCAGAAGAAAGCCTCTTTTAAAGTTGATGCACAAGAAAGCCTGCAGTTTGCTGAAGACAAGCAGACTAAGGACACGGATTACTGGAACCATGTCCTGTGGTCTGATGAGACAAAGATAAACTTATTTGGTTTAGGTGGTGTCAAGCGTGTGTGGCAGCAACCAGGTGAGGAGTACAAAGACAAGTGTGTCTTGCCTACAGTCAAGCATGCTGGTGGTAGTGTCATGGTCTAGGGCTACATGAGTGCTGCTGACATTGGGGAGCTACAGTTAATTTAGAGAGACCATGAATGTCAACATGTACTGTGCCATACTGAAGCAGAGCATGATCCCCTCCCTTCGGAGACTGGGCCACAGGGCAGTGTTCCAAGATAACGACCCCAAACACTTCCAAGACAACCACTGCCTTGCTAAAGAAGCAGAGGGTAAAGGTGATGGATTGGCAAAGCATGTCTCCAGACCCTATTGAGAATCTGTGGGGCATCCTCAAACAGAAGGTGGAGGAGCGCAAGGTCTCTAACATCCACCAGCTCCATGATGTCCTCATGAAGGAGTGGAAGAGGACTCCAGTGGCAACCTGTGAAGTTCTATTGAACTGCATGCCCAATAGGGTTAAGGCAGTGCTTGAAAATAATGGTGGCCACACAAAATATTGAAACTTTGGGCCCAACTTGGACATTTTCACTTAGGCCGCGTACACACGGGCGGACTGTTCGCCCAACCTTGTCCGCTGAACAGTGTTTGGGCGGACAGTCCGCTCGTGTGTGGGCTTTCAGCGGACAGTTTCAGCGGACAGTTGGACGGACAAAGTCTTTCGGAAATTCCGAAAAACTGTCCGCTGAAACTGTGCTTGAGCGAACAGTCCGCCCGTGTGTGGGCCTGTCCGCTGTACTTTCGAAATGAGCGGACTGTTCCCGCTCGGAAAGTCCGCCCATTTCGAGCGCGTGTACAGGTAGGCGGGGCCCGCGAAGGAGACATCGCGGGCTCCGCCGCCTGGAATGGGCTTAAAGGGGAACCCCAACGCTGAAAAAAATCGGCGTGGGGGTTCCCCCAAAGTCCACACCAGACCCTTGTCCGAGCACGCTACCCGGCCGGCCAGGAAAGGGGGGCGAGCGAGCGCGCACCCCCTCCTGAGCCGTACCAGGCCGCGTGCCCTCAACATGGGGGGGTGCCTTGGGGAAGGGGGGGCCGCGCGGCCCCCCCACCCCAAAGCACCTTGTCCCCATGTTGATGAGGACAAGGGCCTCTTCCCGACAACCCTGGCCGTTGGTTGTCGGGGTCTGCGGGCGGGGGGCTTATCGGAATCCGGGAGCCCCCTTTAAGAAGGGGGCCCCCGGATACCGGCCCCCCACCCTATGTGAATGAGTATGGGGTACAATGTACCCCTACCCATTCACCTGTGAAATAAAGTACAAAAAAAAACACAACACAGGGAAAAAATATTTTATTGCACAGCTCCGGGGGTCTTCCGTCTTCGGGGGTCTTCTCGCCGGACTCCTCCGCTATCTGTGTGTAGCTCTTTTACTAGCGGAGGAGTCCGGCTTTCTTCCTCCCCGCCGCCGGCCTCTTCTCCCGACTTCGGGGGTCTTGTCCCCCTCTTCGGTTCTTCTGCCGGGCCACCGCGCCTTCTTGTAGCTCTTTTACAGGCGGTGGCCCGGTCTTCTGTCGCCGCCGCCTTCCGTTCTTCTGTCGCCGCCTTCGGTTCTTCTGCCGGGCCACCGCGCCTTCTTGTAGCTCTTTTACAGGCGGTGGCCCGGTCTTCTGTCGCCGCTGTCGTCGCCGCCGCCGCCGCCTTCCGTTCTTGTTCTTCTTCTTGTTCTTCTTCTTCTTCTCCTGGAGATGTTGACTCGACGAGCTCTCCGGCCGGAATGCCAGAGCCGCGCTGTGCGGTCACTTATATAGTGACAATGGGGCGGTGTCACATGGTATATGTCACATGGGTTGGTCACATGGTGACCCCGCCCCCTTACGATGTCATAGTCCCCATGTGACATCAACCCATGTGACCAACCCATGTGACATATACCATGTGACACCGCCCCATTGTCACTATATAAGTGACCGCACAGCGCGGCTCTGGCATTCCGGCCGGAGAGCTCGTCGAGTCAACATCTCCAGGAGAAGAAGAAGAAGAACAAGAAGAAGAACAAGAACGGAAGGCGGCGGCGGCGGCGACGACAGCGGCGACAGAAGACCGGGCCACCGCCTGTAAAAGAGCTACAAGAAGGCGCGGTGGCCCGGCAGAAGAACCGAAGGCGGCGACAGAAGAACGGAAGGCGGCGGCGACAGAAGACCGGGCCACCGCCTGTAAAAGAGCTACAAGAAGGCGCGGTGGCCCGGCAGAAGAACCGAAGAGGGGGACAAGACCCCCGAAGTCGGGAGAAGAGGCCGGCGGCGGGGAGGAAGAAAGCCGGACTCCTCCGCTAGTAAAAGAGCTACACACAGATAGCGGAGGAGTCCGGCGAGAAGACCCCCGAAGACGGAAGACCCCCGGAGCTGTGCAATAAAATATTTTTTCCCTGTGTTGTGTTTTTTTTTGTACTTTATTTCACAGGTGAATGGGTAGGGGTACATTGTACCCCATACTCATTCACATAGGGTGGGGGGCCGGTATCCGGGGGCCCCCTTCTTAAAGGGGGCTCCCGGATTCCGATAAGCCCCCCGCCCGCAGACCCCGACAACCAACGGCCAGGGTTGTCGGGAAGAGGCCCTTGTCCTCATCAACATGGGGACAAGGTGCTTTGGGGTGGGGGGGCCGCGCGGCCCCCCCTTCCCCAAGGCACCCCCCCATGTTGAGGGCACGCGGCCTGGTACGGCTCAGGAGGGGGGGCGCGCTCGCTCGCCCCCCTTTCCTGGCCGGCCGGGTAGCGTGCTCGGACAAGGGTCTGGTGTGGACTTTGGGGGAACCCCCACGCCGATTTTTTTCGGCGTTGGGGTTCCCCTTTAAGCCCATTCCAGGCGGCGGAGCCCGCGAAGTCTCCTTCGCGGGCCCCGCCTACCTGTACACGCACTCGAAATGGGCGGATTTGCCTCCTCCTTACGTGGGCGAGTCCGTTCATTTCAAAAGTTGAGCGAACTGTTTGGCAAACAGTTTGCTGAAACAGTCCGCTCGTGTGTGGGCAAGTCCGCTCATGCAAATTTTGAGCGGACTGTTTGCCGAAACTGTTTGACGAACAAGGTTGGGCAAACAGTCCGCGCGTGTGTACGCGGCCTTAGGGATGTACTCGCTTTTGTTGCCAGCAGTTTAGACAATAATGCCTGTGTGTTGAGTTATTTTGAGGGGACAGCAAATTTACACTGTTATACAAGCTGTACACTCACCATTTTACAATGTAGCAAAGTGTAATTCCTTCAGTGTTGTCACATGAAAATATATAATAAAATATTTACAAAAATGTGAGGGGTGTACTCACCTTTGTGAGATACTGTGTGTGTGTGTATATATATATATATATATATATATATATATATATTTTTTTTTTTTTTTTTTACAGTGGGTAAAATAAGTATTGAACATGTCACCATTTTTCTAGGTAAATATATTTGTAATGGTGCTATTGATATGACCTTTTTACCACATGTCGGTAACAACCCATACAATCCATACATATAAAGAAACCAAAACAAATAAGTAAAACATGTTTGTTATGTGTAACAAAATGGAATGACACAGGGAAAAAGTATTGAACACACTAACTGAAATGTATTTCATTCTTGGTACAAAAGCCTTTGTTGGTAATGACAGCTACAAGACACCTCCTGTATGGAGAAACTAGTCACACGCATTGCTCAGGTGTGATTTTGGCCCATTCTTCCACACAGTCTTCAACTCATGAAGGTTCCGTGGGCCTCTTCTATGAACTCTGATCTTGAGTTCTTTCCATAGATTTTCTATTGTATTCAAGTCAGGTGATTGCCTGGGCCATTCTAACAACTCTATTTTCTTTCCTTGAAACCAATTGAGAGTTTCTTAGCTTTGTGTTCGGGATCATTGTCCACCCTTTTTTCCTCTTCGACACCCTGCTACATGGCAGCAGATTTTTTTTATCAAGAATGTCTTACATTTACATTTTATATTTACATATTATATTTTTCCATTCATCCTTCCTTCAAAGATATGAAGTTTGCCAGTACCATATGCTGAAAAACAGCCCCACACCATGATATTCCCACCTCCAAACTTCACTGTTGGTATGGGGGTGATTTTGGGGTGATGTGCATTGTCACTTGACCGCCAAACATGGTGTGTATTATGGTATCCAAAGAGTTAAATTTTGGTCTCATCTGACCAGACTATATTCTCTCAGTATTTCACAGGCTTGTCTAAATGTTGTGCAGCAAACTGTAAACAAGCTTCAACATGCTTTTTCTTCAGCAAAGTCGTCTTGCATGGTGAACGTGCGTACAGGCCATGGTTGTTAAGTGCAGTACTTATGGTGTTCTCTTTGCAACATTTGCACCTGCTTAATCCAGGTCTCTCTGAAGCTCTCCACAAGTGGTCCTTGGCTCTTGGACACTCTCTTCTGATAATTCTTTTCACTCCTCTGTCAGAAATCTTGCGAGGAGCACCTGGCTGTGGTTGGTTTATGGGGAAATTATGATCTTTCTACTTCCAGATCATGGCCCCAACACTGCTCACTGGAACATTCAGAAGTTTAGAAATCCTTCTATAACCATAGAAAAGGAAAAAGGAGCCTTCAAGATTTGAAGACTGTTTGTGTGAAAGAATGGGCCAAAATCACACCTGAGCAATGCATGTGACCAATTTCTCCATGCAGGAGGCATCTTGACGCTCTCATTACCAACAAAGGATTTTGTACAAAGTATTAAATACATTTCAGTTAGCGTGTTCAATACTTTTTCCCTGTGTCATTCCATTTTGTTACACATAACTTAATTTCTGAACTTATTTGTTTTGGTTTCTTTGTATGTATGGATTTTGTGGGTTGTTACAGACGTGGTGAAAATTTCATGTCAATAAAACCTTTAGAAATATATTTACCTAGAAAAATGGTGACTTGTTTAAATAATTATTTTACCCGCTGTGTGTGTGTGTGTATGTATTTATATGTATATGTGTATATATATATATATATATATATATATATATATATATATATATATATTGCAATGGCAATAATACATTTTCCTTTGACAATGATATAACACAACACACACACACATATATATATATATATATATATATATATATATATATATATATATTTTTTTTTTTAATATGTTTTATGCTTCACAAATACTAATGTTTAACAGTTTATGGTATTTTTGATGGATCTGTTCACTATACACTGTTCCCATGCCTTAAGAAATCCAAAACAATTGCGGGAATTGAGTTAACTGTGCACTTGCAAACATATTTATGAGGAACCTGTGACATTTTATTTATTTTCATGTGTGTAATATAAGTGCGTGTGTGTGTTTGTATATCCTATTGATTGTATACATACACATATACACACACACATATAATGTATATACAAAGTGTATATACACTCATTCATACATATATCCCAAACATTACATTAGACACTTGTTTAGAAAGCAGGACTACCTAGGGCTTGTCTCCACTCCCTATAATAATGTTTTTTTGCAGTGGTAGTGCTTGATGGGTAGAAAAACATTTCTTTAAAAAGCCTTGTCCTGTAGGTTCATTAATCATTTAGGCGCTGAGAGCAGGCTAGGTTTGGCTTGTAGGACTGCAGAGTTTCCTGCCAAAGATGTGGCGTAAGGGTGGGGGGATGGAAGAGTAAAAGAAGGATCCAAAACTGGTAGAGCTTGTCAACTGGGCATTAGTTTCTAGTCAAAATATACAGAGAGAGTTCTTAAAATTCCTTCCTTCTAAATGGCCATGGCCTCTGTGCTCACAAACTGTTTCATTCTCCTGAAGCCCAGGCCTGCATGCTTACCATTGGGTAAGTTAATGCTCTCTTATTGATGCACTGTACTTTTATTTTACCTGCAATAAAGCTGCATTATTTTTAGCTACAATAAACCTACATTTGTATAGAATCTTTATATTTTCCTCTAATGTAGACATTATTTTCAGCATGATAAATAGTTATTTGCGGTTGCATTATTTAGAAGGAAAAAAAACTGAAATAGTTATGCATTTTTAAGTCTTAAGAAATATTATTTAATATTATTTTTAAAAGTATTGATTTTGCAGCTGCTGTTTGTTGTTATTTATACAACGAACAATATCATGCCAGAAATGCAGGACAGGTTTTTAACTTTAGACAGATTTTTTTTATTTTTTTTTTATCCATCAAAAAAGTCCTGAAAGGTTTTTGGCTTCCTGAAAAGCATATGTTGCTCTCTGTGAACACAGCGCACGCAGCCCCACCATTCCTAGATGAACATGCAGTGAGATTATGGAAAAAATATTCCAGGATCGTATGTCATCGCCCGCTGGTTCTTAAAGCTGGGGTTGTGACCTCCCCAGAGGGGGTTGCAATATCCAAGTTGGGTGGTCCCCAAGTCTCTGTTTTTAATTAGTGAGCCCCTATTTCTAATACAGCAAATAAGGAAGGACTTACAGTGAGTTAAAATATCCTACTTTCTACTGGAAATGTTTACAAACAGGCAACAGAGTGACACGTTCCTCTAGCTAAAGCAAGAACGGACATGGAAAATGTATTTTATGCCGAGGTTCTGTGCATTTCATAGCATTTTAAAAAACATGCCTTCATATCAAAGAGTTCTCATTGTTGCATAACTAATCTGCCCAAAATAATCATTTGGTGTATCTGAAGCACGATTAGATCAAACTACACACAACAAACATACGATGTACCACTAATTACACTGATTTCAAAAATTATCAAAATAGTTTCTTGGCTTTGTTTGATGTTCCAGTATAAAGAAACTTAATGAATCCACAGCAGTTGCCAGCGATATGTAGTAGTCCAAATAATGCATATTAATATGCTAAACTGTTAAAGTGGTTATAAAGGTAAAGAAACATTACAGCCAGCCCCTCTGTTCTTTCAATCTGTCCTACACTGTGTGAATGATTTGATAAAAGGATGCCTGTAAATACCTTACCTCTGATCTTTTATGGCCGGTCACATGACATCTGGCTGCTCTCCGTCTCCTATACATGGCTACAGCCAGAGGGCCAGAGATTCCCCTCTGACATTAGCTGGGAGGGTCATGTGACTGCTGTGCTGGCCACTCAGCCCCTCCCTCTGTAGCCCTTAGATAGGGAAGGAGAGTGGTCAGAGGTCACGTGACTGGCCAGAACAGATCAGAGATACGTTATTTACAAACATTGTTTTAAAAAAACATTTACACAGTGTATAATAGATCGATAGAACAGAGGGGCTGGCGGCAATATTTCTTTAATGTTACTGCCAGCTACTAATAGCGACAGGAGGGGGGGTGGAGAGGGGAGAGACACACAGGAGCTGACAGGCAGGTAGAGAGAGAGGAGGGATGAGAAAGGAGAGCAGCAGATGACTGAGGCACGTAAACTGACCACCATAATCAGGGCTCAGCAGCCATGATTACCGTGGTCAGTACACAGAGGGGGACACAGGAACAGGCAGGATCAACCAGGTTTTTTACAGTTTAGAAAGGGGCAGATAAGACAGAACAAGCACTGTGCTGTTTAGTTTACTATAAGGAAAGATTAACTCTTTTTAGGGTTACAACCACTTTAAAAGCCAGTTAGTTGCTAAGGCTTAATTTGTATCTATTCTGCTAAATATAATTCAAGATGTTTTTATAGCATGCTACAAATAGTCCCAAAGTTGGATGGACAGGCGTTAGGATCTATTCACAAACATAGTCATTGGTCATGGTTATATGTAGATTGATGCAGTCTACATCTCTATTATTTCTTATTTCAAATGCCATTATTTAAATGCACTGACACACTTTTTTTATGTTTTGGATAGATTAAGGAAGGTTTAAATTCCCTGTCAGCCTATTAGGGAATTTTTTCCTATCATTTCCTGCCCTTGAAATTAAACAGGAAGTGAAGGGAAATCTCTATAAAATTAGGAGAATTTAGGCATGTGTTACTGGAACAGATCCCATTGAAAGATTTCTCTTACTCCAACAGACGACTACCGTAACATTTTGGATTCAAAGTGAGCAGTATCCCCATTGAAAGATTAGCCCTCAACTGCTATTCTGGTGTAAGATTTTAGGTTTCCACTCACTTTCTAAGAGTATATCTCCTGATTAGTGACACAAGCAGTAATAAAAAAATAAGATAAAAAAACAACAGACATACAGTAGGTATAAACCCTTCTCTATGCTACCCATGGTTAGGAAAAATAATTTGGACAGAGTTCCACTTTAAATCACGCATCACAATTATATTTTATGGCCCCCAATGATTTTGTGCTTTTATGTCCTCTAGAAAAATAAAGAGCTAGTCAAGGTCACGTTTCAGGCTTATTCCTTGCTATATTTCTTCTAATACATATTTTCCACTGTGACTAGGATTAAAAAGCCCGGCCGAAAATGATATTTCAGTTAAATCATCAGCTGACTTCTTATATCTCTAGGCGACTTGGTGCCAAGAGCTTAGTCTCTGAATTCACGGGTCTGCCTTCCTGCTGTGGTCATTATGGTCTGTTAATTTATTTTTTTCTTACTATGCTTACTATTTTTTTTGTGTCTTTTTATATTTATATATTGTATGTTACACTACAGAAAATGGGGTAAGAAAGTTGGACTCCTGCTGCAGGAGATGGAAGTTCCATGGTTGGAATTATGGACTAATGCCGCGTACACACGTAGCCGACGGCAGACTTCCCGCCGGACTGTCCGCCGGACTTTCCGAACGGGCTACTTGCCCACACACGACACTTTTTCAGCAGACTAATATGGCGTACTAAGTCCGCCGGACTATCCGCCGTACTTTTGAAATGAATGGACTCGCCCACACACGCGGAGGAAAGTCCGCTCATTTTGAGCGCCTCTCCAGGTAGGCGGGGCCCGCGAAGGAGACGTCGCTGGCCCCGCCACCTGGTATGGACTTAAAGGGGAACCCTAATGCCGAAAAAAATAGGCGTGGGGTCCCCCCAGGTCCACATCAGACCCTTGTCTGAGCACACTACCCGGCCGGCCAGGAAAGGGGGGGACGAGCGAGCGGCCCCCTCCCTCCTGAGCCGTACCAGGCCGCGTGCCAACCCTGGCCGTTGGTTGTCGGGGTCTGCGGGCGGGGGGCTTATTGGAATCCGCCCATCCCCAGAGGATGCTGGGACTGTGACATCATAATAGGCGGGGACATCATCCGGTGATGTCCCTATATAAGTCGCCGTGCCATTGTGAGCGGAGGATGTGACGAGGCAACATCTGAAGAGAAGAACAGAAGAACAGAAGGCGGCGACAGCGGTGACAGAAGACCGGGCCACCGCCTGTAAAAGAGCTAGAAGAAGGCGCTGTGGCCCGGCAAGAAGAACCGAAGAGGGGGACAAGACCCCCGAAGTCGGAAGAAGAGGGCGGCGGCGAGGAAGAAAGCCGGGCTCCTCCGCTAGCAAAAGAGCTAGAAGAAGATAGCGAAGGAGTCCGGCGAGAAGACCCCCGAAGACGGAAGACCCCCGGAGCTGTGCAATAAACTATTTTAACCCTTGTGTGTTGTGTTTTTTTTTTACTTTTTTTTGCAGGTGAATGGGTAGGGGTACATTGTACCCCGTACTCATTCACATAGGGTGGGGGGCCGGTATCCGGGGGCCCCCTTATTAAAGGGGGCTCCCGGATTCCGATAAGCCCCCCACCCGCAGACCCCGACAACCAACAGCCAGGGTTGTCGGGAAGAGGCCCTTGTCCTCATCAACATGGGGACAAGGTGCTTTGGGATGGGGGGGCCGCGCGGCCCCCCCTTCCCCAAGGCACCCCCCCATGTTGAGGGCACGCGGCCTGGTAAGGCTCGGAGGGCGCTCGCTCGTCCCCCCCTTTCCTGGCTGGCCGGGTAGCGTGCTCGGACAAGGGTCTGATGTGGACCTGGGGGGGACCCCCACGCTGATTTTTTTTGGCGTTGGGGTTCCCCTTTAAGTCCATACCAGGTGGCGGGGCCAGCGACGTCTCCTTCGTGGGCCCCGCCTACCTGGAGACGCGCTCAAAATGAGCGGACTTTTCTCTGCGTGGGAAAAGTCTGCTCATTTCAAAAGTACGGCGGACTGGCATACCAACGGCCGGATTGTCCGCCGAAATGTAAGTCCGGCAGGAAGATTGGAGTGCAAAAATATTTTCTAAGTCTGCCGTACTTTCGGGTAAAAAACGTCAGTCGGAGGCTACACACGGGGGGATTGTCCAGCGGACTTGAGTTTGCCAGACTTTTCCACCCGATTGTTTGATCGCGTGTACGCGGCATTAGAAACAGGAAGCCTTAACAAAAATATATAGTGCTAAAAAATATAACTTTAATGTGGACTTGGCATTTAATATATCTTTATTATAAAAAAAATGTAAGTAATTTATGACTCATAAAGGTGACCCTAGACCAGAGGACAGTTTGATGTGCAGACCTCTGCAGATCATGCCTGACTGTCAGGAGATGCCTTTTTATGCAGCTTAAGGCATAAAATTGCATGATTTTACCATGGTAAACAGTTATAGTGATCATAAACTATATACAAATCACAACATTTTCTCAGCTCCCATTCTTGATAGCCTGGTATCAAGGTCTAATTAAAGAGTAAGTTTACTATTCTTTTTAGCTTGCAAACTAGTTGCTAAAAAATGTCTGTCTCCCACACCACCAACATTCCTTCAATGGAAGCAGGCAGTTAATAACATTCTTAAAAATTACCTACAAGCATAGGGGATGCCCCAAAAAGTTTAATAAGTTATGGTCTCCATGGCTAGCCTTGTGTAATATGGACATGACCTCAGATTTACTATCTTGTATCCTTTTGATACAGATTATACAGATATATAACATGTTTTTGAATCATGACCCATCCAAAGATGTCAGCCTTTTAAAAATTCCCACGATAATTCTATATTTTGTGGTTTATGTATAGGCTGCTGTTATCTAAAGTGTACTGTATATGAAATATTACATCCCTGTGTCTGTATACTGTGAATTGCATATGTTTGTTTTTTATATATAAAAACTAGGGTTAGAATCCCTGTTAGATTTTACTGCTATCCAGGGCTTCATTAAAAAGATGTTCCCTCATTCCCTGTTTTGGAGGCAACTTTTTGACCAGACAAGTGAAGTAAAACTTTACCGACAAAACAGCAATAAAAACTGACAGGAGTTCTATCATTCTCCTACCTAACTTAAAATAAATTTACTTCTGTCTTTGCTAATGTTGGAGAATTTCTTTAAATTACCATGTGGCTATAGGGTTGTCCCTGAAACAGTACACTATAGGGGAATACTCTACTATTGGTTCATGAATAGCAGTAAAACTTGACAGGGATTCTAATCCTTCCCTGCTCTATCCAAAACTAGAAAAAACATTGTGGGTATAGATGGACTTTAGAACTTTTAACAGAGGCCTCAGCTTGCACAAATTTGCTCATATATGTGCAATAAAAACCAAATATATGGGAAAGCCACCCACCAGCATCATGGTGCCCCTATACAGTGTGGTCTTTATTTATACTCTAGCCATGGTTTGTGGGGCTGAATGCTAGGTAACTTTTGTGTTGTACTTATGCCTATGGACCATAGAGGAAAGCATTCAGCCAGACATCTCTGGTGGCAGCTTATCATAGAGGAGCCAGTTGTGATTAGACAAGGTTATCTAACCTATCAAACTGATTTTTCTTGATCATTCCAAATTGTTCAGTAGGAGCCTTCTGCTGCCCATAGTCAGTAATCCAAACTTATTTCCATAGACTTCAGAGGCGTGTACGTACAGCCACAATCTGCATTCCCTAAAATTTATTAATCTCCCCTCACTTCTCTAATTAATAATGGTGTTATCCTCTGATCATTCATGTAGAAAAGCAGGCATGTAGCTTTTCTGAAGGCTTCCAGCGGTGGTATGTTAGGTGGAAAATAATAGTGAGGGGAAAAAGTCTTCCAACCTGTCTAATCATTTCTCCGTTGGACTGTCCTAAGCCAATGTGCCTCTTGGTACTTCATAGACAATAGATTGTGCCCTAGTTTGACCCATGATGATTATTCTTTATCAAGTACATAGGTTGTTGGTAACAGGTAATACTGAAATTTCAGTTCCAGAAACAATAATAGACATATGTTTACTGCATGAATGTGCAGCGATCCTTAACCCCTTGAAGACTTATGTCTCGTACACACAATCGGACTTTCCGACATCAAAACCTTGAAATTTTGTCTGAAGCACGTTGGCTCTAACTTGTCTTGCATACACACGGTCACACAAATGGGCAACAATTACGAACGTAGTGACGTACTAGACGTACTACGTGGTTTATTAGCTCTTTAGCGCCACCCTTTGGGCTCCTTCTGCTAATTTTGTGTTAGTAGAAGTTTGGTGAGTGTTGATTCGCACTTTTCTTTTTGTGTTTTTAATTTAGCGCTTTTCATTTCCTGCTTTTCAGTTTGTTTCTGAACGGCCGTTTGTCAACCAGACATGTTGCGGAATCGGAGGAGATAACGTGATATTTATTATTGGCCTTGGAGTTATTGCTTTGACATTATTTTTTTGGTTGAATATTGATTTGATTTGGTATATTTTCTATATTTTTGGATGCACAGAATGCACTTTTTAGTTAAGTTCTATTGGCAGATAGCAAAATTGTGGCGAATAATACTTGGCTATGTGTTACATTTTTAAAATGTGTTACATTTTAAAAAATACAATGTAAAATTGACAAGGGACACCAACATAGTTGTATCTTTGATCGTAAAAACTAGGGGATAATGATGTTGTGGTAACTTGCACAAATAAAAAAATAAAAATAATTATATTATTCTTGATATCACTAGAAAAAAAATCCTTTGAAAATTAGTTTGCAATAACTCCATCAGTATCACCAGCAAAGTAGCTTCATTATTATCCCATTAAAGAAGAAGAGAATTGTGCGCTGCATTTGGAGATTTTATAATTTGCCACCTCACAAATGTTAATTCTCCATTACAAACGCTAGTTTATAAGACCGACCGCTTCTGCTTCCGAACATGCGTGTTTGTACTTTGGACTTTTGTCCAACAGATTTTTGTACACACACTTGGAAAATCCAACAATCTACATTTGTTGGTGGAAAATGTGAAAACATGATAGCCAACATTTGTTGGCGGAAAGTCCGACAACAATTTTCCGTTGGAGCATACAGATGGTCAGATTTTCCACCAACAGCCTGGTGTCCAAAATTTCCCATCGGAAAGTCCGATTGTGTGTGCGGGGCCTTAGCCTTTTTCTGACACTTGGTGCTTACAAGTTAAAATTTGTATTTTTTTTCTAGAAAATTACTTAGAACCCCTAAAAACAGAGACCCTAGAGAATAAAATGGCGGTCATTGGAATATTTTATGTAACACTGTATTTAGGCCGCAGTCTTTCAAATGCAATTTTTTTGGAAAGAATACACTTTTATCAATAAAAAAAGCAAAAACAGTAAGATTAGCCCAATTCTTTGTATAATTGTGAAAGATAATGTTACGCCAAGTAAATAGATACTTAACATGTCATGTGTCTAAAATGGCACACACTCGTGGAATGGTGACAAACGACTGTACTTAAAAATCTCCTTAGGCGACGCTTTAAAAATGGTTCACGGTTACCAGTTTAGAGTTAGAGAGGAGATCTAGTGCTAGAATTATTGCTCTTACACTAGCGATTGCGTTGATACTTCATATGTGTGGTTTGAACACTGATTACATTTGCAAAAGTGACTTACAGATGGGTTTGCTTCTGAACACAAGCAAGAAGGGATGGGGCGCCCTAAAAAAAAATTCTTATTTATTTTGTTTTTTTTATTTTTACACTGAGCCTTTCAAATACATTTTTTATAACTTTTATTTTTGTCACAAGGAATGTAAACATCAACCTTGTGATAGTAATAGTCACATGTCAGCAATTTTTTTTGGAGGTATCTGGGGTATAAGACCCCAAATCCCTCCTTTGCACTTAAAAGCATTCAAACCGCCAATTTTAGCTGTTTTTAATACTGACACTTTTTTAAATCTGGCTCCTTTAAGTGTTTCTAGATCTGAGACCCGATCAAAGCCGATTCCAGCTTTGTTCATGTCTCTGGCCAGCCGGTGGATGTGTCAGCTGCTCGCTCGGGCCTCCCGGTGGGACAGGGGAGCCCGGTGCTTGTAATAACAGCTGAGTGGCTGATTAGCCACATCGGTTGTCATTACAAGAAAACCGATGTTGGGCTCTAAACAACAAAACCGTGGTGATGCCTGTAGGTGCAGACATCACCCCGATACAAGCCTAAGGCCGCATATTTGTGTATCGTCGGTGTAAAGGGGGTTAAGTGGACCTTGCAATACAATGCGAAGTCTGCATATACTGCTCAAGACCTCTCCCCCTATAAAAATCACCTGATGTTAGTAGGCATGAAAGTTACCTGTAAAGAAAAACATATATACTTTACCCTGCCATTCATATTGCTGGGTGTGATGTAATTGTCCTTTCAGGACGAATCTTGGGGAATGCAGAGCAATCCAAAAACAGTCCCTGTCCTTTGTAATTCCCTATACACACGGTCGGACATTCCGACGAACAAAATCCGTTGGATTTTTTCAGACGGATTTTGGCCCAAACTTGTCTAGCATACACACAGTTGCACAAAGTTGTCAGAAAATCTGATCGTTCAGAATAAGGTGACGTAGAATGCGTACAACGGACTATAAAGAGGCCAGTAGCCAATAGCTTTCGTCTTGTAATTTATTATGAGCATGCATGGCACTTTGTGCGTCGGAATTGTCTACACACGATCGGAATTTCAACGATTGGGTTTTGTTGTTGGAAAATTTTAGATGCTGAACTCAAACTTTGTGTGTCGGAAATTCAGACGGAAAAAGTCTGATGGAGCCCACACACGATTGGAATTTCCGACAACACAGTTTGATCGCACCTTTTCTGTCGGAAAGTCCGACCACGTGTACAGGGCATAAGAGTGTCTTCTTGCCAGGGTGCTACAGGTTTAAGACGGGTGTAAGGTAAGTACACATTTAACTTTTTTCTTCACAGCTATCACTTACACCTACTAGCACAAGGTAAACTTTTTAGGAAGGGGCATCTGAACAGTATTAATATACCTTGCATTTTACTGCAAGATCTGCTTTCATATGAAAAAATAGAAAATATATAAAAAATAGCTCTACAGTTGGTGGATATTTTTACCATAAAGGTGAGCACTTGGTTTTAGCAGGTAAGCAGGTGCTCCTTGCCCCTCAATATGCAGATTATGGTTCCATTCCTCCTTCTTGACACTAGTCTGCTTTCATCACTGCCTACATTTAATTGAAAAACAGAAAAACTCATTTTTTATATTTCCTAACTCTTGTGGGTGCAATAAAGCACCTGCAGCTGCAATTGCCACTTTCAAGTGAAATCAGTGACCAGACTTGGGTCTGTGACTCTCCTCCAACAGTCTACCAAATATTGGCACTGTATGAACATTAAAGTGATATTAAAGCCTTGTTTAGAGAAAAAATAAAAATAGCAAGAATGTTATACATACCTGCTCTGGCCCCTCCCTTCTGCCAGGTGCCCCCACAGCAAGCAGCTATATTATATATTATATTATATCTTTTCAAGTGAGAACACTGACAAAATTAAACTTTGCTACAATGTAAAGTAGTGAGTGTAAAGCTTGTATAACAGTGTAAATTTGCTGTCTCCTCAAAATAACTCAACACACTCCCCACAAAAAACTCAACACAGCTAAAATGGGGTGTACTCACTTTTGTGAGATACTGTATGTTGATCCCTGTTTTTATGTAAAGGTTTGCTAGAAATATATATAAGGGTGTATAGCAGTGTCCAAATGGTTAATTGAAAATCCTAAAGTGATATTTAAGCCTCCATTTTAAAGCATTTTAAGCAGCTGATTTAAACATTTTACTGAGTATGCAGCTTTTGCATCTTTTCATTCGAACCTATGTTCCTGTTTAAGTTGGTGCCATGATTGCTGCCCTAGATTTCCTGTTTCAGCGTGGCTCCTTTCTCTTGCAGCATCCCATGGAGCCATCCTTACATCCAGTCACTAGAGCTGTATCTCCCTACACGGTGTGCATCAATAGAAACACACAACCTCATAGCCTAGGATGGCAAGGAACTCCCCTGCTCCTGCCTCCTCCTCTCCCTCTCAGCAGGGTCTCTCCCAGGCAAAATTTTCAAATCAGACCAGGGTTTCAGTGTGTGCTTTTTTAGCTCTTTTGAAGAAGCAAAAAGAAACAAGCATTTTGGAAGACCATAGGTGCAGTGGTCTGCCAAAGGAAACTTAATGCAGTAGATGAAAGACACATCATGCTTACTTCCCTTATACATCAGAAGATGTCTAGCAATGACAATAGCACAGAACTGGGGGAAACCAGTGGGACCCAGGTACACTCATCTGGAGAAGTCTGGCCAGAAGTTGTCTTCATGTAAGAATTGCCATACCTCTGACATGGAAAGAAGGCTAAGCGACTCAACTATGCACGAAAACATAGGAACTGGGGTGCAAAAAAATGGCAGCAAGTGCTCTGGACTGATGAATCAAAAGTTTAAATATTTGGCAGTAGCAGGAGGCAGTTTGTTTGCTGAAGGACTCGAGAACGGTGCAATGTGTGTCTGCAAGCAAGCAACAGTGAAGCATGGTAGAGGTTCCTTGCAGGTTTGGGGCTTCATTGCTGCAAATGAAATTGGAAATTTCGTCAGGATATGAGGCAGTCTCCATCCACAGAAGATCTGTGATTAGTTCTCCTGATGTTTGGAACAACCAATCTGCTGAGTTTCTTCAAAAAACTGTGTGCAAGTGTACCTTGAAGAATTTATGCTGTTTTGAAGGATAAGAGTGGTCACACCAAATATTGATTTGGATTTCTCTACTGGATTTCTTCAGTAGTGTATATCTATTCAGGTTCTTTTTTATTGTAACATTAGGTAGTTGTGCTCTCATGCTTATGTTTCCTCCAGGTGAGTGTTGACGTGCAGTTTGATGCGTATATTCAATGCATTTTAGAGGTCATTGACCAGGGCTTCTCAATACTTGTTGCCAATGCAATAAAAAGCATGTTATGTATGTTTTATGTGTCACTGTTGACTTCCATGAGCATCCCTATGCACTAAAATGCAGAATAAATGGACATATCATATTTTTCAAAACACATGCAACACTAAGATGAAAACAGACATTATCTTTATTATGGTGAATCATGACATATACATAGTGTTGGAATCTGTATGTTAAAATTTTGTATGGTAAATGGGCCCTCATTCTTTTAGTTCTTTTGCGTACATTTAGTTCAACTTTTTCTTGTCCAGATTCCTATCGGGAGATTGTTTATAAATCCAGGTTGTTATAAATTGTTTTATATTTTTAATCTGCCATTAACTAATGATTGTTTGGAAATGACACCCATGGAGAGCATCTGGTCAGAAACAATGAGATATCAAACAGATCACCATATGTGTCCAAGTATGTATTCTTGTGCCAGGTGGCAGAATGTATTTTGCCATGTAGTCAACGATAGGTTTGGAATTAGCCAAGGGAGTTAGTCTAGGGGGATGGGTACCGCCGTTACGCGTTCATCGGGGTGAGAAGATTCAATTAAATCCTTCCAAGCTTGGAGAGAGGCCTGAATAGTGGGATGGTCTATGGGAAAATCAAATTGATTGGAATTATAGGCTATTAAAAGCGATCGAAGTGACCTGGGATGTATTCATGCCTGCTCTAGTTGGCACCATGGCTTAGGATCCAGAGGAGAGAACCAGCTGCGCAATTGGTCAAGTACCGCCGCTCTGGCATAATTTTGAAGAATTGGGATGCCTATGCCACCCACCCACTTGCTTTTACTCTGCAAATTTGATGAGAATCTAGCTTTTTTCCCCGACCAAATAAAAGCTGCCATTTGCCGCTGTAGAGTCTTAAAAAAGGATGAGGGCATAGGGATCGGTAATGCTCTGAAAAGGTATGTTATTTTAGGAAGAAGAAGCATTTTATAGGCTGACAAACGCCCATGCCAAGAGATATAATGCTGCTGAATTCGGCCTATTTCTTTTTGGAGCTCACCTATTAGCGGAAGAAAATTCGCCTGGAATAATTTAGTGGTGGATGGGGTCAATGTTCCCAAATATTGTATGGAGTCAGAGGACCACGGGTACGGGAAGTCTCTCTGCATTTTTGCTTTTGTATGGCTATTAATTCCCATACCCAGAATGCATGATTTATTTTCATTGATTTTGTAGTAGGAAACCCTACCAAAATTTACTAAGTAGTCATGTGCCGCGGCGATGGATGCGTAAGGGTTAGATAAAGTCAGAATAACATCATCCGCAAAGAGTAAAATTTTGTGCTGATTGTTTTGGGAGGGTATACCCCGTACTTCTGATTGTTGCCTGATCATTTCCGACAATGATTCCATAACCATGGCAAAAATTATAGGCGAAAGCAAGCGACCTTGCCTGGTACCATTTGTTATGCGAAAGCTTTTGGAGAACATACCTTCCGCGTATACATAAGCTGAGGGCGACGAATACAGTGCTAGTATGGCCTGCTGGATACGTCCTGTCAACCCAAACTTCTGCAGAACCCTGGTTAGGTATCCCCAATGAATCCTATCGAAGGCCTTCTCTGCGTCCAAGGAGAGAAGCAGAGAAGGCCTTCCTGACTTTTCAGCCAAATATATAATATTTATCAATCTCCTAGTGGCATCGTTAGCCTGCCTTCCCTGTACGAAGCCAACCTGGTCAAAGTTGATAATACCTGGCAATAGGGATGCAAGCCTATTAGCCACTAATTTAGCATAAACCTTGATGTCCACATTCAATAATGAAATCGGTCGATAGCTCTGTGGCAAGGAGGGGTCTTTACCCGGTTTTGGGTATTAAATGACAATAGTGGCAGTGAGCATTTCACTTGGGAATGAGGCATCGGACATCGCGGCGTCAAAGATCTGCTTTAAATATGGGGAGAGCTCTGTTTGGAACAGCTGGAAATATTCAGAGGAGAACCCACCTGGGCCCGGTGATTTATTATGGGGCATGCTTTTGATCATTTTTTGAATTTCGGAAATCGTACAGGGTGAGTTCAGTGCTTCTAATTCACATTGAGGGATTTTAGGCAGATTTATTGCTGAAAAAAAACTCTGAAATCAGTTGGTCAGAAGGTTGGTATGTACCTGGTTTGTCTTTAAGGTTATATAGGGTCTCATAGTAGTCACTAAATGCATCTGCTATCTCTTAAGGATTATGAACCGTTTGCTTAGTTTTGGGGTTTATCATATGACTAATTTTCTGTTGCACTAATGTTTCTTTAAGCTAGCCAGCCAGAAGTTTCCCCGCTTTGTTACTATAACGGTAGTAGGTGGCTTTAAGTGTGCGAAATCGGTTCTCCTGCTGGGAGACCAGAAAAGCGTGTAGCTCTTGTCGAGCTGAGAACAGTGCATCTCTGATCTTTTGCGTGGAGTTGTTTTTATTGGAGGTTTCTAATGTTTGTACTTTCCCTAACAGATCATTGAGCCGATCCGTCCGCTGCCTCTTGAGCCTGGCGCTCATTTGAATGAGTAAACCCCTTATATACACTTTGTGCGTGTTCCAGAGCGTGAAGGGATCCGATACCGATGGAGCGTTTAATATCAAAGAATTATTTCATAGCTTCTTTTATAACTTTTAGATTGGCAGGCTGGGAAATGGCGAATACGTCATTTTGCCACCTATTCGCTCTCGTTTCGGCACTGCGGTCCCCCACCCTAACTGAAACCGGCGCATGGTCAGACCAGGTTATAACATGAACATCAGACTTAACAATTTTTTGTAGCAGGAATTTGTCCACAAGAAATAAATCTATACGTGAGTATGAATGGTGATCATTTGAGAAAAAGGTGAAGTCCTTTTCAGAGGCGTGCTGACACCGCCAAACATCAAAGAGGCCAGAGGTAGAGTTAAATTGCGTCAGGGTAGGTCTGCGAACTTTCAGACGCATTCGACTAGAAACATCCAAGTCTCCATTTGGGATCGCATTGAAGTCCTCACACAGTAAAACATGACCCTGTTGCATGGAGGTCACTTTCTTCCATATTTTCCGCAAAAACTGGATTTGATGAGTGTTTGGGAGGTACACGTTCACAAGCGTGTATTTTATCTGGGAGATCTCACAAATAAGTACTATATATCTACCAGATGGGTCCAGATAAGAGTCCAGGTGATAGAAAGGGATGGATTTTTTAATGGCTATCGCTACTCCTGCTTTTTTCCCTGGGCCGTTCACCATAAACACGTGCAGGAACTTCCGGTTAGAGAAAGATGGGTGATTACCTGTCATGAAGTGGGTCTCTTGAAAACAGATTACGTCGCATTTAAGACTAAATGCCTCTTTCCAGGCTATTTGGGGCTATTAAGACCCTTCACATTTAGGGAAGATATTGTGAAAGCCATTGCGTACCGCACTAAAAGCGTACCTTTCTTCCAGAAGTCTGCGGTGAAAGAATCTTACAGGCCTAGTATAGGAGCCTCAGCCTTGGGAACGAGGTTTATACTTCGGCAAGGGTACGATTTGCAGTAGTGAAGCGTTCCACGTCGTCCGAAGGTACCCAGACCTGTATCTGCAGTGGGGGAGTGTAAACACTAGGGGTATCCAACAGGGGAGCAACAGAAAAAGAAGTAAAAAGTTAGCGATTCTATGGGGGTAAAGCGGTCAGAATCAAAGTGTACAATGCAAAGGATATAACAAATAGCAATGAGACAACTTCCTGGGCATCTAGGCGATTGTAGTAAGATTTATACATAGTAGTTTCAACCTGTTTCAGTGTCCGAGCTTGCACGTGTGGACAGGGGTGACTGCACCCGCCCCTGCTCCGTGCGTTGAGGGTTTAATATTTGTCACTCTTCTAAGAGGCGGATGCCCTCCTTAACAGTGGTCACTATGTACGACTTCACTTCGTGGGTGATCAGCAATTTAGCTGGGTATAGCCATCTGTAGGGGATTCGATGATTATTCAGCGGTTTGGTTATCGTGGCCAACTGCCGGCGCTGCTGTATGGCGTAGGCCGAGAGGTCAGCGAAAAAGGACAGGTCCCTCAGCTCAGTAGGTAAATCATCCCGCCGCCTTGTTACCATCATGAACTGGTCCTTTACATGGTAAAAATGTATCCGGACTATGGTATCCCTGGGCAAATGGGGTGGGATGGACTTAGGTCTAGGCAGCCTGTGAATGCGGTCAACCACCAACTCCTCTATCGGTGTGTGTCTGGGAGTGCCACTCTCATTAAATTAATGAAATAGTCTCTCAGTTCCTGCGGCTTAACCGTCTCAGGGATCCCCCTAATCTTGACGTTATTACGCCTCGACCTGTCCTCAAGGTCCGCCAACTTCGTTTTGATGCGTAAAATCTCCTTGTCCCTATCGTTATGGACATCTACCATGTCATTGAAGGTATTTTAAAATTCGCCCATTTTCTCTTTAATATGAGAAACCCTGTTTGACACTGCGGACACCTCCGTTTTAAACTGCTGGGTGATGTACATTATGTCAGCATGCAGGGTAGAGCGTAAGGACACCAGCATGTCCTTAAGTGTAGTGTCCATAATGGGTTGGTTCAGTGTGGGGAAATCAGTAATGGAGTCCTGCAGTTCCCTTGTGTCATCTAATGATTAATTGAGAGCGCCCACCTCACCTGTATCTGCTGAAGTCGCTGCCGTTTTTTGCCTGCTTTTTGCAGGGCTTGATGATGCTGAGGGCGGCAGTGAATAAGGCTATCCGAGCGCTGTGGGAGTACTGTCATTGCTGGCCTGTCTCTCTCTCCTCTCCCGTTGCGAGTATGAGCCTCGTGTGCTCGTGGACGCCGGCGCCATCTTGGCCAGAGTGATGGCGCTGCTGTGTAAAGAAGTCCAGCATCTTGCCCGGTCTCATCAGATCTTTCCTTTTGCGGGATGGCTTCTAGGAGGTCACCCGCAGGAGGTAAGGTATGACTCGGTCTAAAACGAGGGTTTAAGCCGCTGTGGATCGCCGTTATAGCCCAGTATGTTGCGGACCCTCTCTAGTGTGCATCCATCTGCTCTGCTGGCTGGCCACGCCCCTCAGTTGCGACATTTTGATGGTAGAGTCAGAATTTGGCATAAACAATGTGAAAGCATGGATCAATCCTGCCCTGTATCAATGGTTCAGGCTGGTGTTGGTGTATTGGCATTGGGGATATTTTCTTGGCACACTTTGGGCCCCTTAGTATCAATTGAGTATTGTTTAAACACCACGGCCTATGTGAGTATTATTGCTGATCATGTCCATCCCTTTATAACTACAGTGTACCTATCTTCTGATGGCAACTTCCAGCAGGATAATGCACCATGTTGCAAAGCTGAAATCATCTCAAACTGGTTTCTTGAACATGACAATCAGTTCACTGTACTCCAATGGCCTCCACAGTCACCAGATCTCAATCCAATAGAGCGCCTTTAGGATGTGGTGGAATGGGAATATTTTTAGAAACCATGAGCTCTGCATCTTCTGGACTAAAAAGGTGGTAGACCATCCTGCTTGTTATCAGTGCTTATTTCAAAAGCCTGCATCTCTGATTGTATACGGGTGTTTAGTGTGCATGGAATGGGCAGCATACGCTCCCATCCAAATTAAGTCTTTTTCAGAAAAGGCCTTGCAAATTTCAGCAGGACAATACTAAACCATATACTGCATCTATGACTACAGATTAACTTTGTAGTAGAAGAGTCTGGGTGCTTTATTGGCCTGCATGCAGTCCCAACCTTTCACCAACTGAAAATAGCTGGTGCAAAGAAGACCCAGGATTGTTGAGCAGTTAGAATTAGAATTCTATATTATGCAAGAATGGGACAACATTCCTCTCCTAAAACTTCAGAAACTGGTCTCCTCGGTTCCCAGACTTTTACTGAGTGTTGTTAAAAGAAGGGAGGTGCTAAAAAAAATGCTTTAAGGTCACTTTAAAAAGCAGACACCCTAGTAGTGGTAGTTCAATGTTTTTATGTTGCATGACATTATGTCACGTACCTTTAAGCAGAGCCCGGAGTGCAGGGAGTGGCCTCTCGTAGACCTCTGACTCGAGAGACCCTGGTAGTGGTGACAGGGGCTCAGGAGCACAGAGGGGCACAAGTGCCTGACCGGATAGCAGGTGGTAGAGGCAGAAGACTGTTGAAGGAGGAGGTGTATTGTAGTCCGGTGTCTGAATGCAGGCAAAGGTGAGATAAGTTCCGGCAGACAGCAGAAGGGTTCCTGTAGTCCAGCAACGGTATACAAGTGATTGCAGGAAGTGACAAACAACGGAGGGGTATTGTAGTCCAACAATGGATGCAGGTGCAATGGATATGCGGAAGCGGAAGAGTCCAGTAGTCTGCGGCCAGAGATAGAAGGCTACAAACGCAGAAGGAGTACAGCCAGATATTGCGGAGGACTGGGAGGTGTCCTGTAGTACAACAGCAAGCAACTTACAGTTGACGGATGGTGTAACAGTCCAGGTCAGGCACAGGCGGGCAGATCAGGTACAGAAACGGAATCCAGAAGAGTAGTCGGGTACAAGCCAAAGTCGGGGGGCAGGCAGCAAACAGCAGAGTCGGGAACAAGCCGGGTTCGATACGGATCAGGGTACAGGTACAGATACAAGTACAGGTTCAGGTTCAGATTCAGATACGGATCACCAGGACGCACAGGAACGCTGTTGATCAGGCAGCAAGGCAGTGAGGCATGGATCCAGTTTAAATAGCGCTATTGGCGCCAATTTGCGTCAAACGGCCGCGCGCGCACCCGCGTGCGCGCTCCCGCGCACCCGCTCGGTAACGCTCCTGGAACTGGGCAAGAGATCTTCTGCGACTTTCGCCGCTCGGACGTCCGTGAGGAGGATCTTCCTGACATTGCCCCCCCCCAATGGGCAGCCTCCGGATGCCCAACTGGGACATCTTACCTGGGTGAGATCTTTTAAATGCCAGAACCAACCTCTTGGCGTGGATGCCAGTCTCTGGTTCCCAGGAGTTCTCTTCTGGACCATACCCCTTCCACTTCACCAGATACTGTACCTGGTTGCGTCTCTTTCTGCAATCCAAAATTGCTTCTACTTCAAACTCCTCTTCACCATTAATAAGCACAGGTTCAGGAGGGCCCACGTTCCGATCGGTGAAGGGATCCTGGATTGAAGGTCTTAAGAGGGACACATGAAACACTGGGTGAATACGCAGCGATTCTGGTAATTTCAGCTCATAAGCCACATTGTTAATTTTCCTGGAAATTGGGAAAGGACCCACAAATTTTGGGCCCAGTTTTCTAGATGGGCATGTTAATTTTAGATTCAGAGTAGATAACCAAACCAAATCTCCGGGTTTTAGGTCGAGCTCCCCTCTCCTCTTTCTGTCAAAAACTGCTTTGTTGCGTTCTTGAGTTCTTGCCATCGTTTCTTGAAGCAACTTGTTATTGGTGCAGAAAAAGTCCAAAGTTTCTTGAACTGCTGGAACCGTGCATTCTGGGATATTGGCTGATAGGAACTGAGGGTGAAAACCATAGTTCGCAAAGAAGGGAGTTTGATTAGTTGCAGAATGAACAGAGTTATTGTAGGAAAACTCGGCAAGTGGTAAAAGGGATACCCAATCGTCTTGCGAAAAAGAAGAATAACACCGCAAATATTGCTCAAGGGTCTGGTTTGTTCGTTCGGTCTGGCCGTTGGTCTGGGGATGATAGGCAGACGAAAATGAAAGATCAATTTTCAAGGACTTACATAAAGCTCTCCAAAATTTTGATGTAAATTGTACCCCTCGGTCGGAAACAATGTTCGCAGGTATACCGTGGAGTCTTACAATCTCCTTAATGAAGATCCTTGCGGTCTCAGGGGCAGAAGGTGTACCCTTCATGGGCAGAAAATGAGCCATTTTGGATAATCTGTCGACCACCACAAAGATAGTGGTGAAGCCTTCTGACGGAGGTAATTCAACAATAAAGTCTATGGAAATCATTTTCCAAGGCCTTTCCGGGATGGGGAGTGGTTTCAGCAACCCCCAGGCTTTGGTCTTGCTACTCTTGTTCTGGGTACAGGTAATGCAAGATTCAACATAAAGTTTACAGTCTCTTAGCAGCTGAGGCCACCAGAAGGTGCGTTGGAGAAGTTCGGCGGTCTTGTGTACCCCAAAATGACCGGCCAATTTGTGGTCGTGGCAAGACTTGAGAACAGCAACCCGTAGTTGTTGGGGCACGTAGATCTTGTTTTCATGCCATAACAAGTTATTGCTAGAGAGTAAGGTGGTGTTTGAGGGATGTGGAGCTGACGATGAAGCCTGCTTAAGTTGGGATAGAAGATCTTCCTGGAGCATAAGGAAATTTCCGGGCGCAAGGATGGTGTCTGTGGGTTGAAGAACTTCGGGTTCACTGAACATCCGGGATAGCGCGTCGGGTTTGGTGTTCTTTGATCCGGGCCTATAGGTTATGTGGAAGGAAAATCTTGTAAAGAACAGTGCCCATCTGGCCTGACGCGGCTTCAGCCTCTTAGCAGTCTTTAAATACTCTAAGTTCTTGTGGTCAGTGTATACCAGAATGGGATGGGCTGCTCCCTCCAGGAGATAGCGCCATTCCTCAAGTGCGGCTTTGATAGCGAGTAACTCCCTGTCCCCGACATCATAATTCTTTTCCGCTTCAGACAATTTACGTGAGAAAAACGCCACTGGGTGTAATAAAGCCTTTGGGCCCTGTCTCTGAGAAAGGACTGCTCCCACTGCAACTTCGGATGCATCCACCTCAAGAATGTAGGGTAGCGCAGAATTAGGATGCTTCAGGACAGATGCTGACACAAATTGTTCTTTAAGGGAAGAAAATGCGGCTTGTGCCTCCGGAGTCCACTGGAACTTGATACCTTGTCTCGTTAATCTGGTGATTGGAGCGATGATTGTAGAAAATCCCTTGATGAATTTTCGATAAAAATTCGCAAACCCCACAAAGCGTTGAATTCCTCTTTTATCAGTAGGGGCTGGCCAGTCCAGGATGGCCGAAACTTTTTGCGGATCCATCTTGATTCCATCTACCGAAATAATCAGCCCCAAAAACTGAATGCTGCGACGTTCAAATTCGCACTTCTCAGGTTTTGCATACAAGCCGTGTTGGCGAAGCCGAGTGAGAACCCTCTTAACGTGTTCCCTGTGAGCTGGCAGAGAGGGGGAGAAAATTAAGATGTCGTCCAGATATACTAAAACAAACAGGTCGAGAAAATCTCTAAAGATATCATTCACAAAATGCTGGAAAGTCGCAGGAGCGTTGCATAGCCCAAAGGGCATTACGAGATATTCAAAATGTCCGAAGCGGGTGCGGAAGGCAGTCTTCCATTCGTCCCCGCTTCGGATACGGACCAAGTTATAGGCTCTGCGAAGATCCAATTTTGTGAAGATACGAGCTGATCCAAGGCGCTGGAATAATTCGGGTACCAAAGGCAGTGGGTACCGGTTCTTGACTGTAACTTTATTTAAGTCCCGGTAGTCAACACAAGGGCGGAGAGAATGGTCCTTCTTTTCTACAAAAAAGATTCCTGCCCCAGCTGGGGACGTAGAAGGACGTATGAACCCCTTTTTTAGATTGTCATCAATGTAAGTCCTGAGAGTCTCCAATTCCACTTCTGTTAAGGGAAATATTCTCCCGAAAGGGATTTCGGCTCCGGGAAGGATCTCAATTGGGCAATCGTAGGGTCTATGAGGGGGAAGTGTTTCTGCCCCTTTCTTGCTGAACACGTCCAGGAAGTCATGGTAGGTCTCAGGAACGTGCTGGCGAGTCTCAACATCGGTCTCCATACACATTAAATGGGGTGAAACCTTAGTTGATTCTTGAAAGCAGTGTTGACGACAGTAGGGGGAGAAAAAGAAAATGTTTCCGGTGGACCAGTCTATTTGCGGGTTGTGTGCCCGAAGCCAGGGCATACCCAGTATGATAGGGAAAAGGGGAGATTCAATAATGTCCAGGCAGAGTTGTTCCTGATGGTTACCGGAAATAGTAGCAGTCAAAGGACATGTCTCTTGTGTCACTGGTCCTGATTTGATAGCTGACCCGTCGGCAAGGTGTACAGACAACCCTTTCGCCCTGGGCCGTAAGGGCACTTGGAACTTTTGGACAAACGATAAGTCCATAAATCCACTGCACGCTCCAGAATCAACTATTGCGGGGACTTGAATGTTCCCTCCGGGTAGCTGAAGAGAGACGGGAACAGCCAGGTGAGTAGCATTACTAGGCACAGCAGGTAAAACAGGAGAAGATACATAAGAGTGCTTACGGAATTTGGCAGGACAGGATCTCACGTAATGTCCGGGTTCTCCACAGTAAAGACACAGATTGTTGAGCTGCCGGCGTTGTCGTTCCTCGGTGGTGAGCGTTGGTCTAAGTAAGCCCAGTTGCATGGGTTCAGGCGTGTCAGCAGCAGGATGTGCAGGGGGATTAGGTACACGGGGTAACATCCAGACTGGTCGGGACGGCCCGGCAGTGCGTTCTGTTCTCCGTTCTCTCAAGCGTCTGTCTATCTGGATGGAGAGGTTGATAAGGGCTTCAAGAGTTGCTGGAACACCCACCCGGGCCAATTCATCTTTTAGAGGTTCAGAGAGTCCCATGCGAAACTGGTAGCGCAGAGCAGCATCGTTCCAGGTAGTATCGGAACTCCAGCGCCGAAATTCAGACGCGTAGTCCTCTGCCGCTCTGCGGCCTTGCTGAAGAGAATATAAAGCTGCTTCCGCTGTGGCCGCCTGTTGAGGATCCTCATAGAGCAAACCCATGGCTTGAAAAAATGTATCCAGGTTATTAAGGCAGGCTTCCTTTTGCTCCAAAAGGCGGTGGGCCCAAGCCTGGGGCTCACCCAGTAGAAGGGAGATAACAAAACCCACCTTAGTGGATTCTAGAGAGAAAGTTCTGGGTTGAAGTGCAAAAAACAATTCACAGGCATTGCGAAAAGCTCTATACTTGCTGCGATTTCCCGAAAACCTCTCCGGAGTTGGGACCTTGGGTTCTGGGGGCAACATAACCACTGATGGCGCATAAGAAGTTCCCGACACGGTAGGGCCTGTGGTAGATAAGACCTGGACACGCTCTTCCAATCGAGAATAGCCTTCTTGTAGAGATTTAACAGCCTGGGTAAGTCCAGCAAGATGACGGCATAAATCATCCATGGCCGAATCTCCCTGCGTGGGCTCAGACATGGCTGCCTGATACTGTCACGTACCTTTAAGCAGAGCCCGGAGTGCAGGGAGTGGCCTCTCGTAGACCTCTGACTCGAGAGACCCTGGTAGTGGTGACAGGGGCTCAGGAGCACAGAGGGGCACAAGTGCCTGACCGGATAGCAGGTGGTAGAGGCAGAAGACTGTTGAAGGAGGAGGTGTATTGTAGTCCGGTGTCTGAATGCAGGCAAAGGTGAGATAAGTTCCAGCAGACAGCAGAAGGGTTCCTGTAGTCCAGCAATGGTATACAAGTGATTGCAGGAAGTGACAAACAACGGAGGGGTATTGTAGTCCAACAATGGATGCAGGTGCAATGGATATGCGGAAGCGGAAGAGTCCAGTAGTCTGCGGCCAGAGATAGAAGGCTACAAACGCAGAAGGAGTACAGCCAGATATTGCGGAGGACTGGGAGGTGTCCTGTAGTACAACAGCAAGCAACTTACAGTTGACGGATGGTGTAACAGTCCAGGTCAGGCACAGGCGGGCAGATCAGGTACAGAAACGGAATCCAGAAGAGTAGTCGGGTACAAGCCAAAGTCGGGGGGCAGGCAGCAAACAGCAGAGTCGGGAACAAGCCGGGTTCGATACGGATCAGGGTACAGGTACAGATACAGGTACAGGTTCAGGTTCAGATTCAGATACGGATCACCAGGACGCACAGGAACGCTGTTGATCAGGCAGCAAGGCAGTGAGGCATGGATCCAGTTTAAATAGCGCTATTGGCGCCAATTTGTGTCAAACGGCCGCGCGCGCGCACGCGCGCACCGCCGATCGCGGTAACGCTCCTGGAACTGGGCAAGAGATCTTCTGCGACTTTCGCCGCTCGGACGTCCGTGAGGAGGATCTTCCTGACACATTAGCACAATAGTTTAAGAAATGCAAAATTGCATTAAAAAGTTTACTAAAGTTAATTTTAGAACACACAAATGCAAGGCATTACCCAATTTTTTGGTAAAATATAAAAGATTATGTTGAGTAAAAAAAAAATACTCAACATGCTAAACCTTAAAAATTGCATCCACCCATTAAATGGTGACAAACTTCAATACCCTATATCTTTCCTAGGTAATTTTTTAAAAGACCCTACAGCTCATCAGTTTAGAGTTAACCATGAATAATGGGCCTAGAATTATTACTGTAAGTCCAGCATGTGGTGTGATATGTAACATGTGTAGAACAATCAGTATTTTTGTTTGCGGCCACCCTGATGCATGGATTTCTGTTCGCAGGCACTGTGTGTGGGGTGGGGCTCAAATTTTCTTTTTTTTGGGGGGGGGGACACATAAAAGTGCTTGGCTGGAACTTAAAAAATGTTTAAAACATTTTTTGAGCTTAACTTTTTTCTTTATTACGCGTAGGACAAAAAGTCTGACATCGCTTGCCATGGCAGTCTTGGACTCACCAATGGGCAGGCAGGGCCTCGGATACGCACAGGGGATGGACGTAGTAAAGGAGGTATGTGGAAACAATCCTAGAAGCTACACACCTTTCGCATTGCTTCCATTCGACAGCTGGCAGTCGGCTTGTCAGATATACACAGCTGCTGGAAGGGTGTATTAAACTTGGTGGCAGCAAAAGGGTTAATTGTTGATGGAGCTGATTTCCTAAAGAAGCAGAGGCCGTTTGCTTTGAGAAGTGTATGTTCACTTGGCTAAGTCAGTGTTAACAAATAAAAAAAGAACCCACGTTTACTGTACCAAATTATGTGTCGAGTAAGTTAATTACGTTTTTAATTAATGGTTACTCATCACATTGTTGTACAAATCAGTATTTATTATTATTTTTATTAGGAGACAAAAAAAAACGATGTCCAGACAGAATACAGACAGCGGATAAGCATTTTAAAAATGAAAAAGTACAATAAAGTACAAATAAGATAAATAACCTGTGACATACGCTATATTGTCAAAAGTATTGAGATGCCTGCCTTTACACGCATATGAACTTTAATGGCATCCCAGTCTTAGTCCGTAGGGTGCAATATTGAGTTGGCCTTCCCTTTTCAGCTATAACAGCTTCAACTCCTCTGGGAAGGCTGAAATTAATTTTGGATGATGGACTTTGTAGGCATAACACAAGTATATTAAAAGGTATTTTATACAAAAATAGAACTAAAAAACAAATACATAACATTCCATATATTCACAGACTGTGCCTATGTGCATATTTAACCTCCCTGGCGGTATGATTATTTCAGATTTTAGGTGCTGAAAGCTGTACCATTATTTTGCATGAAAATTCAGCATTTTATATTGTAGGCCTGTAATTCTTAGAAATAACTCACTTAAATCTGTCCAAACAAGAGTCTAGTAGACATCCTGGGTATGATAAAGTTTGAAACAGGAAATCATAAATTATAAATAGCTATAACAAATAATAATATAATACTAATAAAAATTATTCAATAATGTAATCAAATCAAAAACACTGAAACAATGAAATTTGCTCAGTTGCAGAATTGTCACTGTCATTACTTTTATGCCCCATACACACAGTGCGAAATTCCGACAGAAAAAGTCAGATTGGATTATGTTGTCAAAAATCTGATCGTGTGTGGGCTCTATCGGACGTTTTCTGTCTGACTTTCCGACGGATCTAAAATTTTCTGACAACAAAATCCGATCAAACTTTTTCCGATCGTGTGTAGAGAATTCCGACACACAAAGTTCCACGCATGCTCAGAAAAAAATGAGAGACAAAAGCTATTGGGTACTAGCCTCTACGTAGTCCCGTCGTACATTTTGTACGTCACCTCGTTCCAAGCGATCAGATTTTCCAACAACTTTGTGCGACCGTGTGTATGCAAGTCAAGTTTCGGCCAAAATCCGTCTGAAAAAATCTGACGGATTTTGTGGTCGGAATGTCCGACCGTGT
This sequence comes from Lithobates pipiens, assembly GCF_037356315.1. NCBI lineage: Eukaryota > Metazoa > Chordata > Amphibia > Anura > Ranidae > Lithobates > Lithobates pipiens. The sequence continues at coordinate 51,664,241 of NW_027507790.1, read as the reverse complement.
GTATGGGGCATAAGTGTTTGATGATGAATTTCCCCTCACTATCGCTCAATTCTGCAAGTGATTCTAATTTATTATGGCTGTTTTCTAGCTGGTCTAAAAGCACTTTTGACGTAAATGAAAATGTTTTGGTTCCTATCGACAATCTCCAGTTTCCTGACAGAAAGAACAGTATTTACAATATAAAACTGCATGCAGGGCACTGGACAAACCACTAGGGACAAAGGGGATGTGTAATTATTTTATACAGTACTGTAATCTGTAAGATTACAGTATACTGTATTTTTTACTTTTTGAATTTGGCACTGAACTCCGTCCCTGTGCGTCGCAACGCTCGCAGGGAACGGAGCTCGGCACTTTGAATCGAGCGAGACACAGCGGCTCACAGATCACAGCAGGGAGACATTGCAGAATCCAGGGGACAAGGTAAGTAACCTCTACATGGATCCTGCGATGCGATCCCAAGTCTGGCTTGGGGTTACCGCTTTTGGTACTGAAATCTCACCCCGAGCCAGAACCAGGAATACTGCCAGGGAAGTTAACACACCATCTACATAATCAAGATTATTATTGAAAGATTCAGAAAACTGAGCAATTCACTTGGACAATAATATAGAGTTTTGAAGAGGCAGTGTGTCATATAAAAACTCATCTTGCTCTACATGTTGCACGTTCAATGTTGCTTCCTCAGGAGCTTTTGGCATATTATTTTTCAAAAAGGAGAAGAAATAATAAAATAAACTGAGCGGAGAATAATGACAGCTGCTCTTACCCTGTGTGGCGCTATCATCTGAGCGGTGGGCTCTAGGAAACACCATCATCCAAGATACCTAGCAGGGACCATTTATTTTTGGACTACTGGCTTTCATGTAGTGGGAGGCTTCCCCAAATTGATTCAGCCTGTACTTGGTTGTTTGTCATGGATGCTATTGTCTGTATCAGTTATCACTAATTACTCTAGGGTATCTGGTATAAGGTGGTTCTATTAGACTACTTCAAGAAGTGACTTGAAGATCTGTCTCGCTGAATATCTATCAGGGTCGAGGACATTATTCTCCGCTCAGTTTATTTTATTATTTCTTCTAATTTTTGAAAAATAATACACCAAAAGCTCCTGACGAAGCGTTATTGAACGCACAACATGTAGAGCAAGCTGAGTTTTTATATGACACATTGGGGGTGATTTACAAAAGGCAAATCCACTTTGCACTGCAAGTGCACTTGGAAGTGCAGTCACTCTAAATCTAAGGGGTAGATCTGAAATGAGTGGAAGCTCTGCTGATTTTATCATCCAATCATGTGCAAGCTAAAATGCTGTTTATTTTCCTTTCATGTCCCCCTTGGATCTATAGAGATTTTACTTCCAAGTGCACTTTCAGTGCACTTTCAAGTGCACTTGTAGTGCAAAGTGGATTTTCCTTTAGTAAATAACCCCCACTGCCTCTTCAAAATTCTATATTATTGTCAAAGTGAATTGCTCAGTTTTCCGAATCTTTCAATAATAATCTTGATTATGTAGGTGGTGTGTTAAATATGCTCATAGGCACAGTCTGTGAATATATGAAATTTTATGTATTTGTTTTTTAGTTCTATTTTTGTAATAAATACCTTTTAACCACTTGCCGACCGCCGCACGACGATGTACGTCGACAGAATGGCACGGGCAGGCATAAGGGCTTACATGTACGTCCTTGCCTGCCCGCCGGTCGGGGGCCCGATCGGGCCCCCGCCCGGTGCCTGCGGCGGTCGGTATTCGTTCGGGAGCGATCCCGGAAGAGGGGACGGCCATTCATTCATGGCCACCCCCTCGCGATCGCTCCCGACGAATGAAAATGTCCCGTGACATCACTTCCTCTCCTGTAATGTAAACACAGGAGAGGAAGTGATGTATTCTCTCCTCCGTGTCGGTATTTTTCGTTCCGGCACCGAGGAGAGAGGTTCGGTGAGTTGCACCAACACACCACACATACAGTAGAACATGCCAGGCACACTCACACCCCCCCTTTACCCCCTGATCACCCCCCAATTACCCCTGCCCCCCCCAGTCACAGTGACACCAATTGCTTTTTTTTTTTTTGCATTGGTGTCATTTGTGACTGTAATAACTGTTAGGGCAGTTAGGGTTAGCCCCCTTTAGTTCTAATGTGCCCCCCTAACCCCCCCAATAAAGGTTTAACCCCGTGATCACCCCCCGTCGCCAGTGTCACTAAGGCTGAGTTCACATTGCAGCGGTTTATGAGAACGAATGTGATTCGCACCGCCAGGGGCGTAACTACAAATCACAGGGCCCCATAGCAAAATGTTGTATGGGGCCCCCCTACAAACAGCCCCCCCCCCACACAAAAAAAAATAGCAAATTCCATTGAAAAACAGATTACCATACTCACGTGGCACAGTACCCAGGCCGGTAAATTAATTAGACCGTAACCAGTAAATTCATTCATTAGTGACCAGTAAACTCATTCATTAGTGACCGTGACCAGTAAACTCATTCATTAGTGACCGTGACCAGTAAAATCATTTGACCGTGACCAGTAAATTCATTCATCAGTGACCAGTAAATTCATTTATCAGTGACAGTGACCAGTAAATTCATTCATCAGTGACCAGTAAATTCATTTATCAGTGACAGTGACCAGTAAATTCATTCATCAATGACCAGTAAATTCATTCATCAGTGACCAGTAAATTCATTCATTAGTGACCGTGACCAGTAAACTCATTCATTAGTGACCGTGACCAGTAAAATCATTTGACCGTGACCAGTAAATTCATTCATCAGTGACCAGTAAATTCATTCATCAGTGACCCTGACCAGTAAATTCATTTATCAGTGACAGTGACCAGTAAATTTATTCATCAGTGACAGTGACCAGTAAATTCATTTATCAGTGACAGTGACCAGTAAATTCATTTATCAGTGACAGTGACCAGTAAATTCATTTATCAGTGACAGTGACCAGTAAATTCATTCATCAGTGACCAGTAAATTCATTTATCAGTGACCAGTAAATTCATTTATCAGTGACCAGTAAATTCATTCATCAGTGACCAGTAAATTCATTTATCAGTGACAGTGACCAGTAAATTCATTTATCAGTGACAGTGACCAGTAAATTCATTCATCAATGACCGTGACCAGTAAATTCATTCATCAGTGACCAGTAAATTCATTCATCAGTGACCGTGACCAGTAAATTCATTTATCAGTGACAGTGACCAGTAAATTCATCTATCAGTGACCGTGACCAGTAAATTCATTCATCAGTGACTGACCAGTAAATTCATTTATCAGTGACCGTGACCAGTAAATTCATCTATCAGTGACCGTGACCAGTAAATTCATTCATCAGTGACTGACCAGTAAATTCATTTATCAGTGACCGTGACGAGTAAATTCATTCATTAGTGACTGACCAGTAAATTCATTCATCAGTGACCAGTAAATTAATTCATCAATGACCGTAAATTCATTCATCAGTGACAGTGACCAGTAAATTCATTCATCAATGACCGTAAATTCATTTATCAGTGACAGTGACCAGTAAATTCATTCATCAATGACCGTGACCAGTAAATTCATTCATCAGTGACCAGTAAATTCATTTATCAGTGACCGTGACCAGTAAATTCATTTGACCGTGACCAGTGAATTCATTCATCAGTGACCATGACCAGTAAATTCATTCATCAATGACCGTGACCAGTAAATTCATTCATCAGTGACCAGTAAATTCATTTATCAGTGACAGTGACCAGTAAATTCATTTATCAGTGACAGTGACCAGTAAATTCATTCATCAATGACAGTGACCAGTAAATTCATTCATCAGTGACCAGTAAATTCATTTATCAGTGACAGTGACCAGTAAATTCATTTATCAGTGACAGTGACCAGTAAATTCATTCATCAATGACCGTGACCAGTAAATTCATTCATCAGTGACCAGTAAATTCATTCATCAGTGACCGTGACCAGTAAATTCATTTATCAGTGACAGTGACCAGTAAATTTATTCATCAATGACAGTGACCAGTAAATTCATTCATCAGTGACTGACCAGTAAATTCATTTATCAGTGACCGTGACCAGTAAATTCATCTATCAGTGACCGTGACCAGTAAATTAATTCATCAGTGACTGACCAGTAAATTCATTTATCAGTGACCGTGACCAGTAAATTCATTCATCAGTGACTGACCAGTAAATTCATTTATCAGTGACCGTGACCAGTAAATTCATTCATTAGTGACTGACCAGTAAATTCATTCATCAGTGACCAGTAAATTCATTCATCAATGACCGTAAATTCATTCATCAGTGACAGTGACCAGTAAATTCATTCATCAATGACCGTGACCAGTAAATTCATTCATCAGTGACCAGTAAATTCATTTATCAGTGACCGTGACCAGTAAATTCATTTGACCGTGACCATGACCAGTAAATTCATTCATCAGTGACCGTGACCAGTAAATTCATTCATCAGTGACCATGACTAGTAAATTCATTCATCAGTGACCGTGACCAGGAAATTAATTCATCAGTGACCGTGACCAGGAAATTCATTCATCAGTGACCGTGACCAGTAAATTCATTCATCAGTGACCGTGACCAGTAAATTCATTCATCAGTGACCGTGACCAGGAAATTCATTCATCAGTGACCGTGACCAGGAAATTCATTCATCAGTGACCGTGACCAGGAAATTCATGCATCAGTGACAGTGACTAGTAAATTCATTTATCAGTGACCGTGACCAGTAAATTCATTTGACCGTGACCAGTGAATTCATTCATCAGTGACCATGACCAGTAAATTCATTCATCAGTGACCGTGACCAGTAAATTCATTCATCAGTGACCATGACTAGTAAATTCATTCATCAGTGACCGTGACCAGGAAATTAATTCATCAGTGACCGTGACCAGGAAATTCATTCATCAGTGACCGTGACCAGTAAATTCATTCATCAGTGACCGTGACCAGTAAATTCATTCATCAGTGACCGTGACCAGGAAATTCATTCATCAGTGACCGTGACCAGGAAATTCATTCATCAGTGACCGTGACCAGGAAATTCATGCATCAGTGACAGTGACTAGTAAATTCATCCATCAGTGACAGTGACCAGTAAATTCATTTATCAATGACAGTGACCAGTGCAGGACATTAATGCAAAAATTACTGTGACCAGTGCAGGACATTTACCCCCTCCCCCCCCCCCCGCCATGCTGCATATTAGAAAAATCAGTCAAACTCACAGACAGTTCAGAATGCAGTTGAAATCAAAAAGGAACGTGTTACCTTCTGTATTCCACAAGCCCCACCCGGCTCCTCAAAACCGCACAGAAAGATAGTACTTTATAATAATGAGAAATAAAATTCTACTCGGCAGCGGGCCCCGGCTGAGGGCCCCATTCGGCAGCGGTCCCCACTAGGCTGCGGGCCCCATAGTGACTGCGGGCCCCATAGCGACCGCGTGGGTTGCTATGGCGGTAGTTCCGCCACTGCGCACCGCACTGCAGTGCAAATCACATCCGATCTCTGTGCGATTCGAGTTCAGCCATACAGATAGTATGGCTGAATTTGCGCCGCACCCGCCGCAAATTCACACGGGACCCTTTTTTTGGTCCGCAGCAGAATCGGATCGCATTGGGTGTTCACACCATGCGATCCGAGTTTGCAGATCGCACTGCGATATGCGAACTGATCTGGGGGTGTCATTAACATTTCACTGACACTCCCAGCAGTTCGCATAGGGCAGTGTGAACTGCCGCCGGGAGGCATGCGATGCGGGAACCCGCCGCGGATTCATGGCGTTCCCGCATCGCTCCAGTGTGAACCCAGCCTAATAAGCGATAGTTTTTCTGATCGCTGTATTAGTGTCACAGGTGACGCTAGTTAGGCAGGTAGGTATTTAGGTTCGCCGCAGCTTTTTATAGCGCCAGGGACCCCCATATACTACCGCATAAAGCCCCCTGATTGCCCCCTAGTTAACCCTTTCACCAGTGATCACCATATAACTGTTACAGGTGACGCTGGTTGGTTAGTTATTTTTTTATAGTTTCAGGGCACCCGCCATTTATTACCTAATAAAGGTTTAACCCCCTGATCACCCGGCGGGTGTCATTTGTGACTGTAATAACTGTTAGGGCAGTTAGGGTTAGCCCCCTTTAGTTCTAAGGTACCCCCCTAACCCCCCCAATAAAGGTTTAACCCCGTGATCACCCCCCGTCGCCAGTGTCACTAAGGCTGGGTTCACATTGCAGCGGTTTATGAGAACTGATGTGATTCGCACCGCACTGCAGTGCAAATCACATCCGATCTCTGTGCGATTCGAGTTCAGCCATACAGATAGTATGGCTGAATTCGTGTCGCACCCGCCGCACCCGCCGCAAACTCGCACGGGACCCTTTTTTTGGTCCGCAGCAGAATCAGATCGCATGGGTGTTCACACCATGCGATCCGAGTTTGCAGATCGCACTGCGATATGCGAACTGATCTGGGGGTGTCATTAACATTTCACTGACACTCCCAGCAGTTCGCATAGGGCAGTGTGAACTGCCGCCGGGAGGCATGTGATGCGGGAACCCGCCGCGGATTCGTGGCGTTCCCGCATCGCTCCAGTGTGAACCCAGCCTAATAAGCGATCGTTTTTCTGATCACTGTATTAGTGTCACAGGTGACGCTAGTTAGGCAGGTAGGTATTTAGGTTCGCCGCAGCTTTTTATAGCACCAGGGACCCCCATATACTACCGCATAAAGCCCCCTGATTGCCCCCTAGTTAACCCTTTCACCAGTGATCACCATATAACTGTTACAGGTGACGCTGGTTGGTTAGTTATTTTTTTTATAGTTTCAGGGCACCCGCCATTTATTACCTAGTCTCACTAGTGTACCCCTAAATTTAGGGGTGTCTACTTTCCAAAATGGGGTCATTTGGGGGGGTTTGTGCCATCTTGGCATTTTTATGGCCTTCAAAACTGTAACGCCCTTAGAAAGCCTGAAGGCGGTGCTTGGTTTTCGGGGCCCCGTACGCGGCTAGGCTCCCAAAAAGTCCCACATATGTGGTATCCCCGTACTCAGGAGAAGCAGCAGAATTTATTTTGGGGTGTCATTTCACATATGCCCATGGCATGCGTGAGCAATATATCATTTAGTGACAACTTTGTGAAAAAAAAAAAAAAGTTTGTAATTTTCCCACAACTTGTGGCAAAATATAAAATATTCCATGGACTCAACATGCCTCTCAGCAAATAGCTTGGGGTGTCTACTTTCTAAAATGGGGTCATTTGTGGGGGTTTTGTGCCATCTTGGCATTTTATGGCCTTCAAAACTGTAATAGGTAGTGAGGAGTGAAGTCAAATATTTACGCCCTTAGAAAACCTGAAGGCGGTTCTTGGTTTTCGGGGCCCCGTACGCGGCTAGGCTCCCAAAAAGTCCCACATATGTGGTATCCCCGTACTCAGGAGAAGCAGCAGAATTTATTTTGGGGTGTCATTTCACATATGCCCATAGCATGTGTGAGCAATATATCATTTAGTGACAACTTTGCGAAAAAAAAATAAAAAGAAATTAAAGTTTGTAATTTTCCCGCAACTTGTGGCAAAATATAAAATATTCCATGGACTCAAAATGCCTCTCAGCAAATAGCTTGGGGTGTCTACTTTCTAAAATGGGGTCATTTGTGGGGGTTTTGTGCCATCTTGGCATTTTATGGCCTTCAAAACTGTAATAGGTAGTGAGAAGTGAAATCAAAAATTTACGCCCTTAGAAAGCCTGAAGGCGGTGCTTGGTTTTCGGGGCCCCGTACGCGGCTAGGCTCCCAAAAAGTCCCACATATGTGGTATCCCCGTACTCAGGAGAAGCAGCAGAATTTATTTTGGGGTGTCATTTCACATATGCCCATAGCATGTGTGAGCAATATATCATTTAGTGACAACTTTGTGTAAAAAAAAAAAAAAAAAACATTTTTGTCATTATTCAATCGCTTGAGGCAAAAAAATAAAATATTCAATGGGCTCAACATGCCACTTATCAATTTCCTTAGGGTGTCTACTTTCCAAAATGGGGTCATTTGGGGGGGTTTTGTACAGCCCTGCCATTTTAGCACCTCAAGAAATGAGATAGGCAGTCGTAAACTAAAAGCTGCGTAAATTCCAGAAAACGTACCTTAGTTTGTAGATGTGACAACTTTTGCGCAAACCAATAAATATACAATTATTGACTTTTTTTTTACCAAAGACATGTGGCTGAATACATTTTGGCCTAAATGTATGACTAAAATTGAGTTTATTGGATTTTTCTAATAACAAAAAGTAGAAAATATCATTTTTTTTCAAAATTTGCGGTATTTTTACGTTTATATCGCAAAAAATAAAAATCGCAGAGACAATCAAATACCATCAAAAGAAAGCTCTATTTGTGGGAAGAAAAGGACGCAAATTTTGTTTGGGTACAACATTGCATGACCGCGCAATTACCAGTTAAAGCAGCGCAGTGCCAAATTGTAAAAAGACCTCTGGTCATTTACCAGCAAAATGGTCCGGTCTGAAGGTGGTTAATATACTTGTGTTATGCCTACAAAGTCCATCATTCAAAATTAATTTCAATATTCTCAATTATCGGGAAGTGGCATTATTTATTAGTGTGTCGTATCCACAGTACCACTCTGTGGTGATACGAATTCTTAAAGATATCCTCTGGGAATGCTGTCCACAAGGTTTAGGAGAGTTTCTATGGGATTGTTTGACCATTCTTCCCAAACGCATTTGTGAGGTCAAGTACTGATGTTGGATGGGAAGGCCTGGCTCACAGTCTCCGCTTGAATTCATTCTAAAGGTGTTTTATCGGGTTGAGTTCAAGACCCAAACTCACTCACCCATGTCTTTATGGACCTTGCTTTGTGCACTGGTCCAAATCATTTGGTGGAGGGGGATTATGGTGGGGGGTTGTGGCTTGGCCCCTTAGTTCCAGTGAAGGGAACTCTTAAGGCATCGGCATACCAATACCATATTGGACAATTTAACGCTTCTAACTTCTTACATTCATCACATTGTTTATTCATCTTCCTCTATTTATCAGTGTTTTCACCAAAGATTTAGACAAATTTCATCCCATTTTCATATAAAACCCCAAAGTCTGTTCCTGTAAAAATCCTTTGGCATAGTCACTTGCAGCTTGAGACTTTCATGCCTTAATGAGCACCTCAAGAGCTAGAGATGCGTCCAGCTGTAGAGAAGATGACCTACGATCAGATCAATGTATTCTATGGGGAGGGTTTTACTGTGGGTCTCTGGCAGCTGTTTGTTGGGATAGGGGGTTACATTGTGTGTCCTTCATTCCCTTGAAGCAATGTTAGAAAGCTGTGTATATTTTTCTTCTATAAATATTGAAGCTTTCCCTATAAATAATCTTAGACAGATGGTAGGCAGAGAATCTAACATAAAAAACAAGACAATATTTTTCTGAGTACAAAATAGGCATCATTTTGTAGAGAACAGACGTTGAAGGTATGAGCACAAAGTTTTCCTCCATTTAGAACACCTGGATTGCTTTGCATTCTAAGTGACATTAGGCGGAATTATGTAAGAAATTATTTGACTTTTCAGAGCATAGTAGATGGAACTTTGTGTCACATTGGTCCTGCATCTGACATGAACTTCTTGGCTGCTTATAACATCTGGATATTAGTAGCAGGCTAATAGGAAATGCACACACAAGTCAAGCATTGGAATCATCTTCCTGCGCTTTTATATGGCCAGGCCTTCTATTCTGGTCTGTGTTATCTTTTATCCAAGGCTCTTCAGGGACTCAAGTGCCATGAATTAAGGTAGGTTATGTCTTTTTTTCCCCAGCTACAGATTACAATACTAACTGTACATTATTTAAAAATATTTCCTAAAGAGCTTCCGCATCGGCCCCATAATATATTAGGAAGTGGGAGAGAGAACTGAGGACAGGAGTTTACCCCCACACAGGTTCAGAGGATGATTATATTTACACATACTACTTTTGTTAGTTCCTGTATTCAAGAGTCATCGTATACATTTCTTACTAGATGGTATAGAACCCCATCCCATTTAGCTCAGATGTTTTGGACAGCCAATGCTCGATGCTGGAGATGGTGCAGACAACAGGGCACATTCCTCCATCTGTGGTGGTCTTGCCCCAAGATTAGAACCTTTTGGGAGGACATTACCCCATGGATCAAAAGGATGACTCCCGGACCCATTGAGAGCTCCCCACTACACTTTCACTTTTATGGGATTCAGTCCTCCTTAAGGTTATATAAAAGGAGCACTACTCCTCACTTGCTTAACGCAGCCAAATCCCTGATCTCTGGGTTTTGGAAACAAGCTACCGGTCCGTCTCTTTTAGATTGGAAGAAGAAAGTGGATGCCACCATAGAGGTGGAACGTGGATACACACTGTTAGACACTAATATGTTAAGTTTAAATATATCTGGTCAGGCTGGATGTATTACACCTCCGAGATCCTAGCTGACTGACTGTAATTCCCATGTGATAATTGATGATATGTTAGCCTTTGCCACATGCTACCCTCATAATTGTACCCGGCACTAGCTAGTTAGGATTAGTGCTCATTCAACCTCCCTTTTTCTCTTCTCTTGGTTCTAAATGTTTCCTTCCTTTATTAATTACCTTTTGTTTTATGGAATTGGTGTCTTATTAATTGAGCACTGGAACAATAAATATATTTGATGAACTTCAGGTCTGTTTGGGTATACTGATATATGCAGCACTCTTGATTTCCCTCCCCTGTTCTCTCATGCCTGTACTGACGATGGCATGGGGACGGGCAGAGGGCACTTGTGTCTTCTTTGGAATGTTACGCACCAGACCTGTATATTTTGATCATAGATTTACTAGATCTTTACTTTACTAGTGCACTTTGCTTTGTATACTTGTGTATTTGTGTATTCTGTATTTTCTTTCTTATATGCAAAACTTCCTGCAAGTCTAACTTTTCCAAATCTCATTTTTCCCACCATGCAGACCATTCCAGCTTCCAGTGGACTTACAGCTTCCTATATGATTAGTCACTGATTCCCAAATATATAAAAACTGGTTTGACATTGTTATGATAGTTGCTGAGAAGTTTGATCATAGACTCTTTCTAGTGTTTTCTATGCTGAAAAGTGTCGGAAGAGCAGTTATGGGATCCAACTTAAAGTGAATTTCCACCTTTATAGTCAAACCTTCCACTGTATGTTTGATATGGGTTCCCATTCACACAGCACACCTAAAAAACATTTTTCAAAAGTATTTATTACCTTTTTAGTCATTTTTTTTTTATACTGAATAATACATAGGACAGCATAGACAGCCTATATTGTTCAGAATATCTTACAATGTGTAATTATAAGACAGACTGTGTGCCCTTTAAAAAGTGCATTACAGCATAATTAAATCTCTGAAATGAAAATGGTAATTCTATGATTTACACACTTCATGGCCCTAGGTTGCTATGCTCACTCCTTCACTGTATCTATGGAGGGAGCCATGGCTGTCACCCTAGCTGGACATGCCTGTCTGCCTGTATTCATTTCCATTACATGGGTTGGGATAAGTAGTTTACAAAAGAAAGATAACAATGTTTTTTTTCTTTTGCTTCCAGTTCATCTCACAGGGAGTGGCAAGAGAACTGCATTTTTTGGCAAGAAACAAGTATTTTCTGTAATTACATAAACATTAAACAATTACTAAACAATAAAAAATCAATGCAGTTGTCAAATCTAAAGGCAAGTAAGCTGCAATTTGTTACATTTTTTTTTGTTATCCTTTAGGGGCCCTATTAATAAAAAGATGGTTAATCTTGGAAGACATATTTCAATACAGTATAATATATAGAATTTTAAGGAACACAAACAGGCAAAGGATCATTTAAGTTGCTGAATTTGCATAGCCAATGGCATAAAAAATGTATGTGGTGCCTAGTTGTAGGACAAAGAATTATTACAGGAACATGACTCCTGTGGGATACAGTAATCATTCTGTAGTATTTTTCTTGCATACTTATTGCCTGTCTTTTTGTATTTTATTGCAGAAGCAATGTTGTGAAATAAAGGGCACCAATATACACATTTAATGTTAAGTAAACTTCTTGTCTCAGCTAAAACTAGAAAAATTAAAGGTCTTTTCTAGGTTAATGGATTATAAAGTCTTAAGAAAACAATATCTTGTATCACTAAAACCTCATATAAGCTTTAACCCTTTCGCTGCCCGAGCCATTTTTGCATTTTTTGCACACATGTTTAAAAAATCATTTTAGGCCCGAAGATTGCATAAAATCCCCAAAAACATTACAAAACATTATACGTTTTCTGAAAGCAGACACCCTATAGCAGTGGTCCTCCACCCTGTCCTCAGGACCCACTAACAGGCCAGGTTTGCAAGATAACTGAAATACATCACAGCTGATATCAGTGATTGCAGTATTCTAGTCTGCATCTCCCCAAGGAAATATATAAAACCTGGCCTGTTAGTGGGCTCTGAGGACAGGGATGATGACCACTGCCCTAGAGAATAAAATAGTGGTAGTTCCATTTTTTATGTTACATGACATTCCTGCAATGTGCAAAATTTAAATAAAAAGTAGAGCTGTTACTGATCAAAAATTCTGTGTTCAATTAATCGATATTTTTTTAATCGATTAATCGTCTAATTTCGATTAATTATAACGCACATACAGATCCATTTACTTTTAGCTGATCTCCTTGCATTGCAACTCTGCATAAGTCAGTGGTAAATGTGGTATACACTATATATAATCACCTGACACTAGTTAGTTTTCACAATCCATGACTTAACTTCACAGTTCACACAAACATTTTAAATTCAAACTGTAGCACTGACGTAAGTCATTTTTTTTTTCCACAGTAGCGTGACAATCCCTCCACCTCGGGTCTAACGAATCACTCTCACCTTATGGCATGGACCCCTGTGCAAACAGGTGGTCATGCATGCGGGTATCAAAAGGGTTAACACGGACCATAAACTTCTCTCACAATCTCAGGTCATGGGTAGAAAGAAAAGATCTAATTGCTCACCGCTTAAGAATAAGATTTAATTTTCGTGTTCAAACACAAACTACTCACATAAAGATGATAAAAACAGAGCATGTAAAGCCGACAATCGTGTTAGTTCTGTAGGGCAGCAGCGGGGGGCGTCATGCGTAGCTCCTCCCCCGTACACGTTACGTTCAATCAGAAACTTCAACGTCACCGGACTCCTCCCCCCTTCCCTTCGTTAGCAGACGGAGGCACTTGGGGAAGGGGGGAGGAGTCCGGTGATGTCACCGGTGGAACTCCCTGAAGACCCGGGAAGTCGGCGGAGAGGTGAGCACCGGTCAAAAGAATTTTGATCGATCAAAAAAATTAACGATTAATCGAGGAATTCATCTTTAATTTTCACAGCCCTAGTAAAAAGGTTAATTATAGGACACACAAATGCAATAGATTACCAAATTGTGGTAAAATATAAAAGATGAGGTTGTACCGAGTAAATAGATACCTAACATATCAAATCTTAAATTTGTGTGTGTCCATGAAATGGCAACAAATTTCAGAACCCTATATTTTCCATCAGTTCAGTGTTACGCATGCGCAGCAATATGTAGCATGTTTATCGCAATTGACTTTTTAAAGAACTGGCGCACCCCAACGCGTGCGTATATGTGGGGGTGGGGGGCCTCCAAAAAATTTGTGGGGGATTTTATATGCTGGAGTGTAACTTTAGTTTTTTACTAATAAATTTTTTATAGGCGTCAAAAAAAGGATTCTCTATGTGATGATTTTTTGGTGAGAGGTCCTCTTTAACCACTTCAATACCAGGCACTTAGAAACTTTCCTGCCCAAGCTAATTTTCAGCTTTCAGCGCTGTAGCAATTTGACAATTGCGCGGATATAGAACTCTGTACCCAAACTAATTTTTTATAATTTTGTTCCCACAAATAGAGCTTTCTTTTGGTGGTATTTGATCACCTCTGCGATTTTTATTTTTTGCGCAACAAATAAAAAAAGACCGAAAATTAAAAAAAAAAAATTTTTCTTTGTTTCTGTTACATTTTTTTGTAAATAAGTACATTTTCTTCTTCAATGATGGGCACTGATAAGGCAGCACTGATGGGCATCAATGAGGTGGTACCATTGAGGTGGTACTGATGAGGTGGCACTGAAGGGAACTGATGATGGGCACTGATAGGTGGCACTGATGGGCACTGATAGGTGGCATTGGTATGCAGCACTGATGGGCACTCATAGGTGGCACTGATGGGCACTTATCGGTGGCACTGATAGGTGGCACTGATAGGTGGCACTGGACACTAATGAGTGGCATTGCTGGGCCCCTCTGATTTTATTTTGGTACATGGTGCCAGTCAGTGCCCATTTGAGCGCACTGACTGGCACAGATTGGGCATCATTTGCACATGTGGATGGCCATGGGGTACATACCTGGCCATCCACATGTTGCCCACTTCCCTGGTGGTCCTGGGGGCTTCCCTGGTGGTCTAGTGTGGGCATCCGAGGGGGGGCTGAGCTGACAAACAATCAGGCAGACCCCCCTGTCAGGAGAGTCGCCGATTGGCTCTCCTCTACTCACGTCTGTCAGACGCGAGTGAGGAAAAGCCGATCACCGGCTTTTCCTGTTTACAGTGTGATCAGCCGTGATTGGACATGGCTGATCACGTGGTAAAGAGCCTCCGCCGGATATCAGACTGACACACTGCACCACCAATTGCCACAGTTATGGGCTGGCGCATAGAGATTAGGGGGGCAACGCCCCTGCTCCTCTTATGGACGGGCCGCCGCTGATACATGCATGTAGACAGTAAGTGGCTGCAAAAAAAAAAGACTGTGGAAGATCAGCAGTGTTGAGATGCAACAAAAAATAAAGAGGGTTAAATAAGTATTTTATTTTAAAATGGTAATACTATAATAAATTGTCACTGCATTGTTGATAAATGTGCTTTCTTCATTCTACCTACCTACATTATATTCTCCAAAAGAAATAAATGGTGCTGGCAAACCTCTGTCTACTAATGTTAGCCTGCCATTTGCCCCCAGTGACTAGTGTGCAGCAGAATTGTGTGCAATGTGCCGCTCACATCTAGTGTGTATCAGGAATTTCATGGACTTTCAGTGGTCAATATGAATCATATCCTCTTACATCCTCCCCTGACTAGTGTGTAGTCTTAGCTCACCCTTTGCCAATACCCTTTGTCAGAATTTATTTCACAGACTAGGTTAAAGTGGATTTCCATTTGTTTGTAAAACTCTGTCACTGCGTTAGTCCAGCTTTATGTTCTAATCAGGGCTGGTGCAAGGATTTTTAAAACCCTAGATGAAAACCCGATTTTGCCACCCCCTTGGCTCCACCCCCTTTGCCCTGCCCTAGTATACCCCACCTTTTTAATGAAGCACCCACAAAATGCACCCCACCTGGGCCCATCAGATGCAGCCTCACCAGCGCCCATCAAATTTTGCCTCACCAGTGCCCATCAAATGTAGCCTACCAGCAGTCATCAAATGCTACCTCAACAGCACCTATCAATGCAGCCTCACCAGTGCCCATCAAATGCAGCCTCACCAGCGCCCATCAAATGCAGCCTATCAGTGGCCATCAATGCAGTCTACCAGTGTCTATCAATGAATGTTTGCTTGCTTCTATTCGTTCGGGAGTCGGGACACAGACCGACACTGTCCTCCACCACCACTGCACCTCTGACACTATGTGCGAACGGAGTGAACTTAATTGCTTGCTGCAGAGAGAAGAGAGTAGGAACACCAGTGGCGAGCGCCCAAGGCAGCAGTGTGCCCTAGGCGGCTGCCTAGTTTGCCTAGTAGTAGCACCGGCCCTGGTACTGATGAGGTCCCGCCATCTCCTTTCTTCTACTACAGCACCCTTTTTTCACCAGAAATATGCTCCGAGGTGCTGAATTTCACTTGCCAACTGATAAAGATTATCATTGTGTACTACTCCACTTATATTTGATTATGTTGTTGAAATACAGAAAACAGATTTTAGTGTGTTTAAGTGAAGCACCATTACTTAAAAGGCAAGATGGAATAGAGAGAGCTACATTTTATGAAAACTTAGATGACGTTTAAATAAAGTAAAAAAAAATTAAAAACAGCAGTCTTTCGCAAAATACAGTGTTTTGATTTAAGATAAAGCACATTCAATTTCTAAACAAAAATAACATTATATTAAGGACCAGGCCTCTTTTTCAGACTTGGTGTTTTCATGTTTAAAACTGTTTTTTTTGGTAGAAAATTACTTAGAACTCCCAAACATTTTATATTGTTTTTTTTCTAACACCCTAGAGAATAAAATGGCGGTTTTTGAAATACTTTTTTTTACACCGTATTTGCGCAGCGGTCTTACAAGCGCACCTTTTTTTGAAAAAATGCACTTTTTTGAATAAAAAAATAAGACAACAGTAAAATTAGCCCAATTTTTTTTATATTGTGAAAGATAATGGTATGCCAAGTAAATTGATACCCAACATGTCACGCTTCAAAATTGCGCCCGCTCGTGGAATGGCGTCAAACTTTTAGCCTCAAAAATCTCCATAAGCGACATTTAAAAAATTCTACAGGTTGCATTTTTTGCGTTACAGAGGAGGTCTAGGGCTAGAATTATTTCTCTACCGATCGCGGCGATACCTCACATGTGTGGTTTGACCACCGTTTTCATATGCTTCTGTGCGCAAGCTCGTCGTGACGGGTGTTTTTAAAAAAAATAATTTTTGTTTTCTTATTTATTTTAATTGATTTTATTTATTTTTACACTGTTTTTAAAAAAAAAAAAAAATGGATCACTTTTATTCCTATTACAAGGAATGTAAACATCCCTTGTAATAGAAAAAAGCATGACAGGTCCTCTTAAATATGAGATCTGGGGTCAAAAAGTCCTCAAATCTCATATTTGGGCTAAAATGCAAAAAAAAAAAAAAAAAAAATCTGACATTTAAAAAAAAATATACCTTTAAGAGGTATGGGCGGAAGTGACGTTTTGACGTCGCTTCCGCCCTCCTATGGTATAGAGACGAGTGGGGGTCATCTTAGCCTCACTTGTCTCTATGCCCAGCTAGGAAGAGGACCCGATCGCCTCCGCCGGTACCGACGGCTCCGGTAAGCGGCGGAAGGTGCGGGAGGGCGGCGGGAGGGCGGCGGGAGGGGGGGTGGCACCTCTCCCGTCGCCGATAGCGGTGATCTCGCGGCGAATCCGCCGCAGAGACCACCGTTATCGTACAGCCAACCGCCGCCTGAAGAGATGGATATCTCGGTTGTGGCAGCAGCTGCTGCCGTTACCGAGATATCCCTCTTCAAAAAAAGGACGTACATCCCCGTTAGGCGGTCCACAAGTGGTTAAAGTGATTCTAAACTGGTTTTAAAAAATGCTATTTAAGTATATATTCTTAACTCATAAAAGTACCTTATATTGCTCTCAGCCTCCTCCAGATCTCCAAATTTCTAGTTTTTTTTGCTGCTGTAATCTCACTTCTTATTAGAGGATAGCTATGTTTGTTCTGCTTGGTTCCACTGTATGGAGGAACGTAGCCACCCACTCATAATCACTTCTGAGATGTTACAAATATACGAAAGCCTGTAATATTGATATTGTATAACTGTCGCAAAAATGAATTAGAACTAGACAAGGGTGTGCTTCCCTACGAACCAGAAGGCCATTTATCAAGTTTTTTATCTCATTTTTATATGTTGCTAATAGATGGTTTTGATCATTTACATACCTTTTATGATTTATAATAAATTTTAGATAAGTGGCCTTGGGGGGAAAAGGAAAGTGCACCCTCGTCTTATTCTAGTTCACTTCTGAGATGGACTGTGGAATTTGTAGTGTGCTTAGAGCAGTGCACATGACTGCAACAAACAAACAGAAGTGGAACAATAAAGGTAAGGTTTGGGAATTTATGGAAGATAATACAAGGAGGCAAAAAGAACAAGAATAAAATGATTTCATGAAAAAGTGGATTACATGAGAATTAAGTAGTGGCTGTGTTTGGATTCTTTTTGGAGAATAAGGATATAGTTTACTGTCACTTTCAAGGGCTCTGATGCCAAATTCTAATCCTGGAAAGGTCCTTCCTGTAAAGAAGAATGTAAATACCTCTCCCACTGCCCACATGACCGAATGTTTCTATAATCAAGAATAATCAATGCCTAAAGACTATTTAGAAAATGACACTTCCGGGTGTGCCAGATTCATGGTCTATTGCAGTATTCACTAACCTCCGTGTCACTACTGAGCACAATGGGGGATCAGGAGGTCTACACTCCTGGAAGTGTTAGTTACTGAACAGACTTTGGCTGCAAATTAACTTTATTAGAGCAGTATTCAGCATCATGGGCAGCAGAGATAAGTATCTATCTATATTAGATTCTTTATGGGAAGGACCTTTATTCAGGATTTGATTTTAGAGACAGAGTCACTTTAAACAGGGAAGCCTTTGGATGCACATTTCTGGGAATGGGTGTAAAAACCACATTCTCATTGCCTTGCTCTAGTCCAAGAAAAGACATGGGCAATAAATAAATAGTAAATTGTTCTGTCATCCTGAACCTTTTATTTGCTGTGGATAAAACAGTAAAATGCACATAGATGGGATACTGCCAAGTACCTCATTCATCTCTGCACATCATCTCTTCACACCCTTAGCCCAAAGAAAGCTTGAGCCAAGGAGAACACCCAGTCTATCATATTTAACAAAGGTGAAAAATGAGGAGCAGACATTCTCTTTCGCATCTATTCTAGGTAACCTAGGGACTTAGCCTGAAGCAATTTGAAGTATGTTTTATTGCTCTCTAGTTTCTCCTCTCTAGACCTATATACCTGGCTGGCTAAAAAAAAATCCTTTACAAGAAATCCTTAAATCCCAATCTGGGCAGTTAACAAATCATACAAATTGTGCCCACACCAGCTGATGCATAATATAATGCTTATTCATTGGTCCTACATACTGGTTCTGGTAGTGACAACTGGTTTCACAAAGCCTATCTTTTTTGCCAGTCTCTAAATGGTCTTGTTGCTGCCCCTCTTTCTGACATCAGTGGCCTCAAAAGACGTAAATTCTGATTAAATGCGTAGGGAGGAGCTGCAGGCTGTGACTTTCATCATGTTCCCGGAAGTGTCCTCAGGAAGTGTGTTTTCACCACTCAGGACTGAGTTATATGTAAAATAAAATGGTTAAACAGCGCTTAGCTGTTACACAATTCAAACATGATTAGCATATATAAGTGAATTAACTGCTAGCTGACCAGCCGCCACAGTTATACTGCGGCAGGTTGGCATGGCTGCACAAATCACCGTAGCTTTAAGACTTTACAGCAGTTACGCGCACGCGCCCGTCATGTGTTCCCTGGGGCCAATGTGCGTTCCTGGCAGGCAAGATGACTGCTGGGCACCCGAGATCGCTAGTGACAGAAAGGGAACCGGAATCAGTGTGTGTAAACACACAAATTCTGATTCTGTCAGGGGAGAGGAGACAGATCGTGTGTTCATACTAAGTATGAACAACAAGGGTGAGTGTACATCCATGTCAAACACCTCTGTCTGAACACTGAGTATTGTAGCACCAATTATTTATCAACGCACGAGCACTTTATTTCACAAAAGTGGGACGTTTACAACAATTGAAATGCTTAATCATTAATTAAGCGCGGTGTTAACCATTTCATAGTGCTCACATTTACACTGCTGATGGCAATTGATTGGTTTATTTCATTATTTATTTATTATTTTTCTGGCGCAAAGTCTTTTTTTGTTTATATATAAAATGTTTTTGGTTCTCAATTTATGTAAGTGCATTCACTTGTTTCTTGTTTTTAATTTTAAAAAAAAGATAGTATTTCACACTATGTGGAGTGCTTGGCTTTCTTTTTCTTTCTTTTTTAAACATGTTCCCATATAGTGGATGATGACCAGTGATGAGATTTTAATACTGGTGCACACTTCCATCGTCCTGGCCATTGGTTTGAGATGCAAGGGGTAGATCCTGCCAAACAGTAACTAGAATTGTGCCATGCTTTTTATGACTTCTCTATAGTTTGAGGGTCATACATTTTTGGTAAGCCTTTTAGTGTGACTACCTGGCGGCAGAGGAGATACACATTTGGCGTGGGATACACGTCACCACTTGCTTTGGACTTTTTGACACAATTTTTTTAATATAATATTCACGTCTTGATTTTTAAACCACTGATATGGCATATATTGTGTTTGTCATTTACTGGGGTTTATTTATTAAAGCTGGAGCATGCAAAATCAGGCTCACTTCTGCATGTAAACCAATCAGCTTCCAGGTTTTATTACCAAATCTTAATTGAACAAGCTGAGGTTAGAAGCTGATTGGTTACCATGCACAGTTGCACTAGATTCTGTGTGCACCAGTTTTAGTAAATCGACCCCACTGTATCTATTTATACACCTTGTAGTATATTTATGTTCACATATAATTCTGTGTTTTGTAAAAAATGCAGCACAGTAGGAGATCGGAATTTGGAGCTATATTGAATAACTCATAGCCCTTGTACACACGGTCGGAGATTCAGACGGAATGTGTCCGATCGGACCGTTTTGTCGGATATTCCGACTGTGTGTGGTATGCATTGGAATGTTTCCGTCGGAATATCCGTCAGACCAAATTTTCCAAGTTGCCGGAAATATTTTCCAACAAAATGCCTCGATCGGACATACTCCGATCATGTGTAGAGAATTCTGATCGGACAAAGTGCCACGCATGCTCAGATCAAATTCCTACACCAAAGCTATTGGCTACTAGCCTGAACGTAGTCCCGTCATAACGAAATAACGTCATCACGTTCTGAACGATCAGATTTTCCGATAACTTCGTCCAACCATGTGTATACAACAGTTTCGGACAAAATCCGACGGACAAAATCCGACGGACAAAATCCGACGGATTTGGTTGTCGGAATCTCCGACCGTGTGTACAAGGGCATAGCGTGCAAGCTGCTTGTCATTATTTTTATTTATTGCAATAGTTCTACTAGCACAGTTCCATGTTTGTTTCTACAGTTTTTGACATCATCCACTGCAGGACCAGTGGGCACTTGATAATGACAGATTCCAGTTTCCCGTTTTGAGACAGGAGCAAAGAGGACTGGGGTACCTGTCTTCCATAGGATCATGGAATAAGACAAGTGTTACTCTTTTAGAGCCTGAAAAGGCATTAACCAGACTACGCTCATACAAATATATATGATCAAATGAAAAAAAATCTAAAATATATCTACACAATTCCAAAGTAAAATTAAAAGTCCATAATGAATGAATAGTCCAAAAAAGTGCCCAGTGCAAGTAAACAGTGACAAAAAAAAATGTTCTTCCTCTCTCTACAGTAGAGCACTGTTTTTCTACTGTGGAGAGAGGAAAAGCACTTTTTTCACTAAACATATTTTAGCAGTGTACACTATTCATATCTTTTTTTGTGCTTTCCTATGGAAATACCCATTGGAGATTGGAGGAGACCTTTATTGGATCAGGAATCTGGCTGACACTATTATTTATCTGAAGTGCTTCTGACATCCATTTTATAGTGGGGTCCACAAGATCAGGTGAGATGACACCTATAGGGGTCTTTGGTGGTGGGCACATTGCTGGTCCTTTTATAGTGAAGAGTTTGATGTTTACTGGACTACTGAGAAGATCTGGCTTTCCATTACACTAGAATTTAAGTGGTTTATAGGACTTGGCTACAGACACTTTTATCTATATTTATGCTTCTGCACTTTGCACAATTTGGTTTAATTGGTCTCACATTAAATATGTATTGTGTATGGGACTTTTTCCATTGGATCTGATATTTAAGTAAGACCTCGTTTTGCACTTTTGCATATATGCTGTGTATTTTTGAAATATGTATATATTCTGAGTATTGTAACACTTTTGTTATATAAAGCATTTTATCATATTCCTTTTTATTTTATTTACAGTTGCTAAATAGAATGAAGAAAGCTTGGAATATCAGGCCATTATATTCACATTCATGAGGAGTAGTTGATCCAAGGATTCCGGGTTACCAGTAACAAGTGGGCTTCTGCAGCCAGGTGCACTCTAGTAATAACTAAATGAAAAGGTCCAGTCTAGGAACGCTGTGCCTTCTGTATGGTTTTCAAAGCTTGATTTTGGTTTGCATGCACCTTCAGGGATCCTGCAGCAGGTGCAGTTACCAGAAGAAGAATGACATATTTGGAGGACAATACAGCCTTTCAGGCTCACATAGGAGGGAACTGAGGTATTAAGCAGTAGCAAGACAAACACAGGACAATAACAAAATTGAAAAAGTCAGTTTCAAAATCCTTGTTAACTTGTTAAGTATCAGAAATGTTTTTAAAGCTTTAAGCAAATACCTTTGGATTAAATTGTAAATTTCCAGTTAGCTGACCTAAATTTTAAAATGTGATGGCATCCTAAAGCCTTTAGATTAAAAGTATTTTTAATGTTTATTCCCATTTATGCAGATGTAAGATTAAAACTGTAAAATACATGTGGTGGAGCACATTTAGAGCATTCTAGTATTTGAAGCTTTGTGTATATAAAAATACCAATTGAATCTGATATTTGCTGGCACCCTAAGGCTACTTGTGCAACGGGCATCTAGTTATGGCCTTTTGGTGTGCCTAGGAGATGTAAGTGCGGCCTATTATAAACTATTGCAGGCTGATGTATGCTGCAGCTGGGATGGGACTGAATGATGTACCAAGTGGTGCTCATGTTTAGCGCCATATGTGTCCATAGACGTATGCCCAGGATACAGGTATTTTGTTGAAAAGTAAATGTTTTATCCTCAGCTTTTATTTACCAATGCCTGGACCACATATAACATGTGGGGCAGTGGCATGGTCACATTGGGCTTGCACTGAAACTAGTATGTAGTCTTTGAGTTGGAGAGAGACAGCTTTGATTTGGGCCTTCTCTCAGGGGCATTTACTTTGTGACAGATTCCCATTAAATCAATGAAATCATGTAGTAGGATATAGTTTTGGTCAGTTGGAAAATACGGAGTTTGCCTACAGAGCAAATAGGAGAACAGAAGATGCATTGTGTTACCACTGCATATGGCATTGAGTCATCTGGAGGACCCAGGGAGCTATGTGGGAATGCTGTTTATAGATCACAGCTCGGCCTTAAACACCCTTATTTTATTGTTTGCGTATTGCCGAAACTGAGTCTTTCACTTTCCACCTGTATTTGGATTAAGGATTTTTTGGCAAATATATCTTAGGTGATTAAAATGGGCTGACATTCCTGGGTCTCCAAAAGCTTGAACCCACTACTTTATACCTATGATTGTACCCTGTACTATTGTACAAACACCATGATTAAATTTGCTGAAAATACGACAGTACAATGGTTGTAATAAAGGAGAGGATGAGGAGTTTTTCAGAGTGGAGGTTGGCAAGTTAGTAAAGTGGTGTGTAGCAAATAATTTAACCTTGAATAAGAGGAAAATTAAAGAGCTAATTGTAGATTTTTGGAAAATCAATAGCTCTACTTTTCATCATGGGTGATTGTGTAGAGAGGGTTTCTGTTTTTATGTTTCTCGGTGTATACATTTTTTTGAATTTTTCATGGTCACTAAATATACACACTGTTGTTAAAAAATCTCAGCAATGAATACACATTCTGTGATTAGAAAGAATTGTCTAGGAGAGATATAATAGGTGATTTGTCCCATCCTGGCTATCATTTATTCAAATTATTACCGTCGGGCAGATGATATAGGAATATTAAAGTTAGAACAAATAGAGAGAAAGCTTTTTTTGGGGGCTATGAAGGCCATAAATGTAAACATTAACTCAAGTTAAGTAGCCAAATGGTCAGGGTTAAAGAAGATCCTGTAGCTGCTGACTTTTAATAAAAGGACACTTACCTGTCATGTAATGTTTACATTTTGATGCAAGACCCTTTGTAGTTAAAAATTTATTATTTATGTTATTGCTTGTCGGTTTGTATTTTTTCTTATATTGGCAGATATATTTTTTTAGATAAAATGGAGTGTAGCCCATGTAAGTGTAAATTTAGCTAAAGTACACTGGTTTATTACTGCACATCAAACAACCATTTAACAAGTCATAGTTTAATTTACCCCTCTATCTGTGCAGTGTCTCAGGTCTTCATAAATTATGAGTAATTTTTTTTGCAAACACCAAAGATTTAGCTTCATATTTCTTCTATTGAGACATCCTCTAAACAGGTGGTTATAAATCGTTTTTCAGAATAACTAGGAGTAGTGCTACTCACATAACCCAGTAAGCTTTTTGCTCATGTGGTGCTCTAAGTCTTTATTTGCACAGAGCGTCTGTTTAGCCCCTCTGAACGCCAGAATTCCTAGCAGGAAAAAAGGTGCCTAAAAAACACATCAAAAATCAATATTGCACGTGCGTTTAGCTGCATTTAAGAGCATTTAGATGCATCATGCATTGAGTGTTAATGGATGTCATTGGCCGGAATATTATTTGTGCTGCCACTGGAATGCAATAACACTCAAATGTGCCTAAATGCATGTAAGTATTTAGGTTCATTTAGACATAATCTACATTTTTTCTTTCTTCAGCTCCTCTCCTGAAAGCACCTTTGTTGTTTGTTTTTTTTTGTTTTCAGCCTCTACTAATATCCCTGTAAACATCTATGTGTGCATGGAAAAATGGGGGAGATTGTTCATTTAAGCTTTAAAAATAATAAAACTTGGAAGCTGATTGGTTTCTAAGCAGAGCTGCATTTGATTTTGCACTCTCCAGTTTTAGTAAATCCCCCCATAGGCTTACATAGAGGTGCTTTTGCACGCCGGGGGAAAAAAAGCCACATGCCTATAAAAACAGCATTTTTGAACTCTTACAGACTTAAAATGGAAGCTTATATTCTAATCTTACTCCTGAGTTTACAAAGAGCAACAAGCATAACAAAGTATATTAAAGGAGCAGAGAATGTTTGCACAATAATGCTTGCTTAGCTAGGTGAAAAAGTAAGAACAGTAAAAAGAGAAGCGAGAGGCCGATAGCTTATCTCTCTGTAACTCTGCTCTTCCTCCAATCAGCATGCTTTGTCCACTGCAGCACCTGTGCACCGCACTGTTTTCCCGTCTCCCCGTTTAAGCTTTGCTGTACAGGGACTGCAAGTGGCTGATACCAAGTAAAATTTAGGTACATACATTGCTTGCATTTGAAAATGTACAGTTAATGATCTAATAATAAATACAGAATCACAGAAAAGGATAATTAAACCCAAGAAACAGTTATGTAATATATTGCAGCTCGCCAGTCCTTAGATGTGGTGACCGCATTTGTCAGGCTCTAGAACATATTCAGCACATAAGTAAAATATCTGTTGATCCTGTCAGAAATGCATTGTCCTTGTCAGTTTCTGTGAGCTGAACTGGAAGAATAAAAACACATTTATAAACTTTTTATCCTCTTATCCTTGATGTAATGTAGATGACCAAAGGCAGATACATTTGAGGTCAGCCTAGGTAACAACCATATAAAATCAATAGATACATTAGAATGAGTGAAGTCACCCAAGGACTGGAATGTGTTATTTGCAGGATTAGTAGGTGGAAGAAAAAAAAAGACTCAAAAAAAGAAGAATGCATCCAACTCATCTAAGGACTGGTAAGCTGCAATATGTTACAGTTTTGGGCTTATATACAATTTAACCTCTTCGTTACCACGCTATAGCTGAAAGACGGCTACAGTGTGGCTTTGTTGTTTCAGGAGGGCGTCCATGGACGTCCTCCCAGAACTATGCTCCTCATGCGCTCCTTGGTGCGCTCTGTAATCGGGCCAATCACAGCAGCTCTTTGCCACATGATCAGCTGTGTTCAATCACAGCTGAACAAAGTGTAAACAGACTTGCTGGTTATTGGCAGTACTTTCCTCATGTGCTGTTACAGCGTGAGAAGAGAAGAGACGGTAACTGGCAATCCTGACAGGGGACATGTACACAGATAAGCAGGGCACAATTAATGCTGCCCATTAGTGCCTCCTCTTCAGTGGCAATCAGTGCAGCCTATTAATGCCCATCAGTGCCGCCTATCAGTGTCCATCAGTGCCACATTTCAGTGCAGCCTCATCAGTGCTGCCTATCAGTGCCCTATATCAGTGCAGCCTCTTCAGTGCCTCCTCATCAATGCCCATCAGTGCCCATCAATGCAGCCTATCAGTGCCCATCAGTGTAGCCTCTTCAGCGCACATCAGTAAAGGAAAAAAATTACTTATTTGCTAACTTTTATAACAGAAACAAAAAAAGTTGTTGTTTTTTTTCAAAATGTTCTGTCATTTTTCATTTGCATACCACCAAGAAAAAATCTCTATCTGTCTGAAAAAAAAATAATTCTAACAATTTCAAATGAGTATAGTATTGCATGACTGCGCAATTGTCATTCAAAGTGTGAGAGTGCTGAAAGCTGAAAATTGGCCTGGGCAGGTAGGAGGTATAAGTGTCCACTAAGCAAGTGGTTAATTTGTGTCTTTTATATCTATCTGGATTTCAGCATTGATTTTTGTTTCCATATAATATGCTGATTAAAGTGAACACAACATAGCCTTCACTTTATGCACTATCACTCTAAAGAAAGTAGCACCCCTAAGCCCTTGTACACACGGTTTTGTCGGATAATCCGACTGTGTGTGATTTCCATCAGACTGTTTCCGTCGGTATATCCGACGGACCAAGTTTTCCAACTTGTCCGTAAAATTTTCCGACAAAATGCTCCGATCAGACATACTCCGATCATGTGTAGCCTACTCCAACGGACAAAGTGCCACTCATGCTCAGATCAAATTCCTAGACCAAAGCTATTGGCTACTAGCCTGAACGTAGTCCCGTCGTAACGAAATAACGTCATCACGTTATGTACAATCGGATTTTCTGACAACTTTGTCCGACCGTGTGTATGCAACAGTTTCGGACAAAATCCGTCGGACAAAATCCAACGGATTTGGTTGTCAGAATGTCCGACCGTGTGCACAAGGGCTAAGAAGGGTACAGGGCAAATAACACACTTTCCACTATAAACAGAGCACCTGATTTTACTAATCCTGAAAAGTGAGATTCCTTTAGTCTTGCAATTCCAAAGTAAATGGATGTCATTGATCCATTTAGATGACTGCATTTTCAGAAGAATTCATTTTTTCTTTTAATCTATTTCCCTCTTCTATATCGGTCATGTTGCTTCATGCTGTGAAGGACATTTTTTTGTGTTGCATTTTCTTATGTGACTAACCAGTTTCCTCATATTATTACATAGAATAAAGAATACAAGGCTAGATCCAACAAAGAAAAATATTTATATAAGCAACCATTCATTTTTTTTTTTCATTTCTCAACAGGTTTTGTTTCTCTACATACATATCTACAAATGTATCTCCATTTCTATCTACAGAGCTTCAGAAATTGAAGGCCCAATTTCATTGTAATTTATTATTACATTTTCAGTAAGTCTCCAGAAGGAAATAAATAGAAGAGTTGCTTAATTCTGTTCAGGTAAATAAATAAAAATTCAGGAACACTTGCAGTCTGCCGTACAACAATGCTGGTTTGGCTTTAGCATACATATTTGGCTTCATCGGATGATTTGGCACAAACGTACATGCAGAATGTAATTTCTGCAGACAACCAATATGGAAATATTAGATCAAACCTGGCAAAGTATTTAAGGCAGTACTACTTTGCAGGTTAACAAAACTCAGATTTCCAAAATACACTGCTATTTGCAAAACATTTGGCTTTATAAAACATAATTTTACCATTGATTCTTTGATATATGAATTAGGTTGTTGGATCAACAGATGTATTACTTTAGTTGCTTGTCTGTTGCAGAACTGCATTTGTTTTATCAAAATAATTTGATATTTATATGGAATAGGACTCTAATTTAGCACCAGGAATAATGCCATAATATAATAAAATTGAAAAAAATGTATTGATATACAGTCTTAAAAAAACCAAATGGTTTAAACATGATAAAAAAAACAATGCAGTGAGCGTATGTTAGAAACAAGCACATATGAGTGACATAAGGCATAGCCCAGGATGAAAAACCTTGCGACAAATAGAGTATAAAATCTTCCCGTGGTAGATAAGAGAGTGTAGCCTATTTGGAAGATGCTATGCCCTATGTCACTTATATCAACATATTTATGTGAGTGCTTTTGTTTATTTATATAATTACTTTATAACCTTGATTGCCCAGGTTATGTTGGTTAGGTTATATTTATTATTTTCAATTGTATCATCTATTAGGTGGCTGGTTGTTTTTTTTGTGTGGAGGCCTTATAGCATCCTTTGTGCACCACCAGACATACATCCTGCAGTCTCTCTAGGTGAATGTACCCATCCTACATTATGCTATGCCAAGAAAGTTATAATTCATATATATTGTATTTATATAGGTTATTTTTTGTTTTTTGTTAATTTCTCCTTTTTAGTTTTCGTTATTTATAGGTATTTATGTTACAGATCTCACCACTGTACCAACTCCCTGAAGAAGACTCACAACTTTTTGAGTTGAAACGTGTTGAGTTCCCTTATACATGCCATGTGTTGATGTAGATGTTGTGTACTACATATGTGGTGGTTTATAACTTATGCTCACTGCATTGCTGTTTTTATCATGTTTAGACCATTTGGTCTTTAAGGCTGTATATCAATAAATATATATATATTTTTTTATTATATTGAGGCCCAACTCCAAGTTCTAATTTGCAGTCCGATTCCATATATTCATTTTATTTTGATGTTACTAGAT
This sequence comes from Lithobates pipiens, assembly GCF_037356315.1. Taxonomy (NCBI): domain Eukaryota; kingdom Metazoa; phylum Chordata; class Amphibia; order Anura; family Ranidae; genus Lithobates; species Lithobates pipiens. The sequence goes on along the minus strand of NW_027507790.1, from coordinate 51,635,425 downwards.
AGGGATGTGGCACCTGTGAATTCTTATTGGGTATGATAAAGGCTTAACTAATAATACCTCCGTTTTATTTTACGGGATTGCTATTTTGTTGAAGGAACATAAGATATACAGCAATAATTTGCATGGTTGTAGTTTAATAGCACAGAATGTGCAATTTCATTTACAATAGTGCAGCCAACACTTCACTCTCCAAAATAGTGAAAATAAAAAAAAAAGTATCTTAATACCTCACAGTTCCTTTGCCACTGAGCATACACAGAACCATACTGTACATTTATTTTCACAAAATACAATCAAAGAGCACAGCAACAAAAGCATATGGCTTCATTTATGCAAGAATAGTGCAGCTGACCTTGCAGAAGTCAATGCCCTTTTGTAAGTAAGTCTGAAAGATACAGTCATCCAACAGTGCAGATGAGGTGGCTGAAGCTGCTTTTTCCCATCCAGTAGCATTGGTAGAACTGAACACGTACTGAATTCCACTTTATTATTCCTAGCTTGTCACTGTGTGCACCCATTGCACAGCATCACAGCAAGTCAATGACACCTCCCAAGTGCCTTTGTTGGTAGAGCTTGTCCTTCCTCCTGACATATTGTCATAACAGCCCCAGCAGGATTAGGTGGAAGACCCGGCTTGTTTGATGGCTGCTGTCACAATCACAATGGGAACTGAAGGTCTGCCCTAATGAGTTTAGGGAGAGGGCAAGTTTAATTTCAACAGTAATGTAATATCCAAAGCATACACTACTGAACAATTAAAATCATGCATAAAACATCCATTGTCTAATAACTTTAAATAGTTGTCAGTAAGATTGTTTTGTTCCATTGGTTGTTATCTTGGCCCATATTCATAACTGCTTGGTGCACCAGCTGTGGAATACATGTTAGCTGCTGCTGGGTTCATATGGTGATGATGGTAGCCATGTCCTCTAATGCTTGGCAAGGGATAGGGGGTCGGTCTGGTTTTTGCTCCTAAATAGTGATCGTAGGATGTTGGATACTTGTATGGGTGGTGATGAAGAGGTTCTGAACCTTGAGAGTGTGGGTCCAGACGCAGTTCATGAGGGGGACTGGGTCTGCTAGTGCTAAGGGGCACAAGTCCACCTGGTACAGGAAGTGAAGGGCTAAGAACTCTGGACATCAGTTGCTGGTGAGCTGCGTCCCCATGTAATGGCGTGCCACTGGTGTCCCTTTCATACTCCCTTCTGCTGTCTCCATCTGAAAAAGAAAGGACAATAAAACTTCATAATATCTCATTAACAGGGAAACTAATTTCCTGCTTGTTCAAGAAAAAAAAAAGAAAAAAAAAAATCTATGTTGGCTGCCTTAGGAAGTGTTAACAAAAGAACATTTTGTTAAAACAAAATCAGGGTTATGGAAAAAACATTATGGGCACAGAGATATAATCACTGTGCCTAGCCCTATTTGACCTTCCTTACTACTGATATCATAAGTCTTAATCACAAACACAACTTTAACAGCAGTGTACAGTATAGTGCATTACTGAACAACAGGTATCTAAGACACTTCTCATATTGTAGCTGACAGTATAATGCACTCCTTGTTTTATGCCCTAAAAATGTTATGTTAGATATGCTTTTATCAGAATATTTGCATTTAGCTTATCATTTTTACATGTCATTTAAAAGACTATACTTCCTTTTCCATAAACTTTTAGACACCAGTTTGGATGGCAGATTGCGTTGATGGTACTATGCCCATGCGTCATTCTTTCTCAAAGCTCGGCTAGTCAAAAACACACTAAGGCCTCATACACAATACAGCTGCTAAACTGTTATCTGATGTGTACATGTACACTCAGTCATTTCTAGTAGTTAAGAGGCAGTTGAGGCTACTGGCAATTTTTTGAAAGCAGAAAAATCACGCTCAAGACTGTAGTTTACTGGCATTTTAAACGCCAAATGTTTGTAACCTTGTGTGACTGCGGTAAACTGTGCTTATGAGTTTTTGCATTTCTAGGAGCAGGGCCCTCTGATTCCTACTGAATTAAAGTGTATTGCATTTGTACTGTCTACCCTCAAGCTGTAGTGCTCAAGTGCTACGTAAACTGTTGGCGCTATATAAATCCTGTATAATAATAATATGCGTTTTTAAAGGGAAAAATATTTCTGATAATTTTTGAACATATAAAAGTGTTGAAAAAACACAAATTTCACCTTGCCTGCATCAATGGATGAGTCCAGTAGTGACAAACTCTGGTCCACTAACTCAATTTTCTACATTTTTGGAGCCTCAGCAATAGCAACATCAGGAGCATTTCCTCACATATGCTCATGATGGGTTTCATAGTGAAAACAAAAAATAAGATGGCTATCTACAAGTACACTGCTCTCTCTGTCGCTGCTCTCTCTTCTCTCACAGAATGGCTGAAATAGTTAATAATACTTGTTTTTCATGCATTGTGGGCATTTGGGAGGGTCTCCTGAGGTTATCTTTAAAAAAACGATTCTAACCTCAAATGCTCATAACTGCTGCTCAACGCTCATAAACTTGGAATGTAAAATCTGTAAACTGAATATTTTTCACCGTCCGTTTGCAGCTGTCAAGTTTCCAGCGTTCAGAAAGGGTTTTCAACTGCCCTGTGTACATGAGCCCTAACACATACAGTATTAGGTCTGCAACTTATGGTTTGTAATTGAAATGTGAGGTTTGTTCATAAAGAAGTAAAAATAAGTAAAAATTGTTTACATGGCAAAGCGTTTAATCACTTTCTCTACCCAATTGTACAGGGATATGTATAAAAAAATACTTCAATAGAAACACACCAAACAATGCATGTACGTGAAAGCATTGGACGAGTGTTGGTACAAATCGTTGATGTTTTGTACACCAACAGACTTTTATTACTGAAATATGGATACGGTATTATATAGGCAAACTTTTTTAATAGTGTCTTCCAGGAGAATATGACGGTTGTCTAATTTTAATATTGTGTATCATTGGGGTTTGTATAAGTAGGGACTAAGGGCAATTGAAATATGTTTTTTGGGGGGATATATTTGAGTGTGGTTAATTTCCCTGTAATTTTTTCTTTGTTTTTGTTATATTTAACACATATTGGGGAAACGTACCCCATGATTGGTGGGGAGTAACCACATTTTTAATGTTGTTCCATCTTTAGTTTAAACTTAATAATACATATCTATTATAATATCAACAGGCTGATACTGGGCACAGATTAAGAAAATACAAAGACCAAGGTGGAGGGAGAAGGGTAAAAAAGCCTCATTTGTTATTATTGCTATGCTGAATTCAATGGGTCAGATGTTCTTTCACCCTGTTAGTAAAATAAACAGGGGGCTTTGTGATTGTTCTAAACAGAAGCTGCCAACAATGCAGAAGAGCCTGTGTGAATAGTAAAGCACACATTTTCCAGCACTCTGTAGTCAGAATGCACAGGGGAGGAAAAGGCAGCACAACTGTTGTAAGCAAAAAGCCTCCAATCCACATCATTGTGAATAAGTCAAACCTGTGTCCTCCTGACAAGACATTCTTATAGGGATGAAATTTGAAAGAAATGACTGACAAGTATGTGCACGCTTGAAATTTCTTAAAGTTGTGTAACCCTAAACAAACACAGACTGCGTTTATTTGACCAGACCCAAAGTGTGCTATACAGGATAGGCCCCTTGTTGTCTCTAGAACTGTTTGCTCTGCATAATGGAAAATAAATACATATAAAATGTACCACTGTGTGACACCTCAAGTCTGAAGTGTAAGTAGCATGCAAAACTCCTGCAGCTAAGCCCATTTACGAAAGCATACGCATACGGAGACCCTGGGGTGCTAAGGTCATTTAGGCAAATGTACCTCTATTTTGACACGTATAGTGGCAGAGGCTCGTGAAAGGTACACAACTGAATAATTCTGCTTGTTCCTGTAGGGTAGTATAGCCTGTAAATAGATTCGGCATTGATAAGCAGAAGTGTTTGAAAATAAACGAAGGCAAGAAAATGGTACTTTTTGGTTTGAAAACTTTTTTCTGCACTACCATAAGGAGGGGTTCTCTACTATAAGGAGGGGTTCTCCTCTCATCTTGATAGATGTAATTTATATATATATATATATACACACACACACACACACACACACACACACACACACACACACACACACACACACACACACACATATATATATAGGCACTTACAGCGCTTTCTAATTAAGAAATAGTAGAAAAATATCAAAGTTGTATTATGTTGACTTTTCTGCAAGTCTTGGCGCATCTCAAGGTATATATTATACAATCAATAGCTCATATATGTATACATCTTTAGGCCAACAAAGAGAAGAATATTGTAGCCTGCTTTTCTCAGACACTCCTTAGCCTCCATGTAGCTATAGGTCTATATAGACAACAGCACTGGCTTTGGGTGTAAAGTTCTTGGATTAAAAGATTACTATATGTACCGCATTTGTAACATAATAACATTTTGTTATGACCTTGACGGAAAAAAATGCATTTTTAGTAAATGCACTGGCTAAATTTACCTAAATGTAATTTTTGATGATTTTCACTTTTTTCTTGCTTGCTGGAATTTATCTTTTATCAATTTATTCACAGATAAGTGTTATATATATTGTTCTAAAGGTTCTCCTGGTGGCTATTAGCAAATCTGCCGTTTGATGACTTCCTGGATAAAGGGTAAGCCACGTCAAGAGTGGATTGTTTTAGTAGATTTAGTAGAGTTTACTAAGATTATTTTCATTAAATTGCTCACACAAAAAGGGATTAGTAAATTTGTTTAAAAAATAATAATTTTTAATTTTTTCAAGACGTTGCGTAAAGTGATATTAAATTGGTCTCTGAGGGAATAGTATTATTGTTTCTACTTTAAAAACTAGAAAAGTGAGAACATAGCATATTATCCGCACGCTGGAAAAAAGGCATATTAGTACTTTGCCTTAAGCAGTTTGATTAAATTAATAAAATTAATCTTCATGCAGAATATTTATATAAATATAAATATATATATATATATATATATATATATATATATATATATATATATATATATATATATATATAGAGCATGCTCTTAGACTGCTTTATAAACTGTTTCAACTATTGGTTTTAAACTATTTTTTGTATTATATGTTGCTAGCCTATGCCTCTAGTTGGAATTCTGGTTCTGATTGATTTTTCCAAGTCTCTATCCTAGTTAATTAGGGCAGCCTTATAAGAGCAGATAGTTATGTATGTGTGTGTATTTTGCTATGACTGTGGCCAGGATTGTCCTGGATGTCAGTTTTTACAAATTATATATATAATCCATGTAACATCTCTAGACTACATATTGGGGGTTATTTACTAAAGGAAAATCCACTTTGCACTGCAAGTGCACTTGGAAGTAAAGTCGCTGTAGATCCGAGGGGGACATGCAAGGAAAATAAAAAACAGCATTTTAGCTTGCACATGATTGGATGATAAAATCAGCAGAGCCTCCACTCATTTCATATCTACCCCTTAGATTTAGAGCGACTGCACTTCCAAGTGCACTTGCAGTGCAAAGTGGATTTGCCTTTCGTAAATAACCTCAATTTTGTAGTATTCCTTTTTTCCTTCTTATAGCTGTAATATGGGTGGGGACATTGGCTTTGTGTGGCTTATATTTATAAGATGAATATACATATGGTACATCTGCAACTAGTTCAGGTGAAGTGGTTCTTAAGATACACAGTACTTTCAAACATATCAGAAAAGGTTAATTTTCCTACATAGTGACGTTTTCCTCCAAGTACTTGTACATAGGCGCCACCTGTCATTTTGGGTGGGAGATATGCCTATCTCTGGCCACCCATCATAATATAGTGTTAAGACCACACCATGCTGAATAAGCCAAAACAAGATCAAGACTGCATAACATATGAAAACAGCACTGTTAAGAGCTCTCAGGTCTGCAGAGGAAGATAAAGTGAGCTGGCAAAGATCCTGATGACTAGATCCTAACACTAAGCCCAGGAACTGACCCAAGCAATGTAAGCACCCTATAAGAAAGAAGCCAGATGCAAAATCAAGGTTTCCTCTTTAGGGGCTGCTTTGAAAATGCTGACAATGTTTCTGTGTGTTGCCTTTAGCATTTCCAAACTCAAGGGGCCAGACAGGAACATGGCAGGGTGAAGCAGAAAAAGCTTAAATAGTTACACCCCCTTCTTTCCACTGACTTGTCCAAGCACAGCAGAAATAATGTAGATTGGTGTTGGTGCTTGAATATGCAGTCAGATAACTAAAGTGTAGTGTGCTGCATGCTGTTTTCTGCTGCTGCTAAACTACATCTTTACTGACTTGTAAAATTGGAATAAATTAATTTGAACAACAAGTTTCCAAATAATTTACTTAGAAATTGAAGTTACCATTTGTCTGCAAATTTGGCGGTCAATAGACAAGTTCTGTAATGAGCAACAACTGTTCATCACACCTATCATGTGACATATTATAGGTCATGTAGTTAAGCGATTAATTCAAGTCAAGTCAAGTGATAAGTCAAGTATGTACCCCTTGATATTGCTGAATTTATTACCAGTACCCCCTGATTCTGCATACCTGAGATCTGTTTTATAAATTATATATTCTTTTTAAAACTCTGTTAAGATGCATGTACTTTAGCAAACAGGAGTATTCCCTAGGGGTACACTTGTTGGGAACCCTGGATCTAGTTTACTAAAGGTCAATAAAGTATATCCTATCATTACTTAGACGTGATTTTTTTACTATTTGCTTTCATGGGGTCATTTCTTTTAATAGAACATGGGTACTATACATTCTGCTAGCATAGACATGATGTGAGCCAGCATATTGATAAGCATCGAGGCTGGAAATATTTCACTGACCTTTGTCACTTCCATTTTGTGGAGGCGATGAAACAGGATTCCTAGACCTTGCAAACGCACTCATAAGAGGAAGAGATCCTGGCCGATGATTCCTAGGCCTGTCAGATAAAACAGAAATAAGTCAATCCCAAATTGTACGTGACCATAAGCTAAATACTGGGACACATCAATGAGACAACGATAAATATAGATAAAGATAAATATGCTTTTCCAGAAGTCAGTGTATCTATGTAAAAAGAACAGTACAATGGCACAGCTGGGGCTAAATAATACTACTAAAAAATGGCCAAGTGATAAAATAAGCAACAAGCATAGGACTTCTAAAGAAACCAGAAACATTGTATGACAGACAATGGAATTTACCATCTGGGTCTGAAATGGAAATAAGTTCCAGTGCTATACTAACTCTAATGCTGATAACAAGCAAACTGCAGAAGAGCAGACAGAATATACTTTCAATTCAACTTATCTGATACTCACTATATAAATGTGTTCCAATACTATTTTAAGCTAGGATCACATGGTTGAAAGGACTGTCTTTTTTCCATCACGTTTTTGTAAAATGAAGTGGATTAGACACAGGAGAATAGGAGATAGCAGAGTAGGGCAGCTTAGAGAACTATTGTTCTCCAGGCAGGGATGTATTAGTAACATACACACCGTCTGCCAAAAATTAATGTCAGAAGAAGGTCAAGCAAAAGTGCTGTTTTTTTCAGATCTCTATGCTATCCTGCTCTACCCTGTCTCTCTGCCATCTCTCACCTGTTTGTTTACAGAAGCCTGGTAAGGGAGAGGTGGTCCTTTAGGAAACGGCATGAACAAGCCCATACAAGGGCTTCTTACATTTTGTTTCAATTTATTTCCTATATTTTCATATCCAGCCTGTTTATTAAAGGGAGTTGACCACCTGAAGACTTACAAGGGTAGTCTGATATACATGCATGATCTGAATCTCATCTTCCACATAATTGGCAAGCAGGTTCATGATGGGAAGGAGAGGAATGAGTAGTGCTGATGGAAGCTGCAGATACTCAAAATATGATTATTATTTTTTTAATACCACCAATGGTAAGCAAAATCCCTTCAGGCACAACCAATCAAATAACTATGTCTTATAGCTTCTTTTACCAGGCCATGTCACAATTAGCCTTTGTCTACCTCAAATATTCAGCCAAGTTAAAAAAAAAATGAATCTGTTTCCCCATAGCCATGCTTGGCTATCTGTAATTAAAAATAGAAATATGCCTCATGTAAAACATTACATATTTACTAAATGACTCCTGATGTATATTTAAGTACAAACAGAATAGAAGCCAAGTGGCTTTACTAAAAATGCTCAAATAAAACAGTAGCTGTTTTATATATTCATTTTAGTAACCATTCATCCACATTTCTGCTTTGCATATACTGGTTTAGCAAATTCTTGATATCCCTGTGCAAACATTTTGCACTGAGGTCTGAGGCATGCAGCCACTTGCACTTAAACTAAAGTCAATACAGTGCAAGTGCTAGTGAAGATTTTGTTATTGAAAGGAACTTTGTTCATAAAATTGAAAATATAAGGTTGTAGTGATTTTTCTGTCCTAGGAATGAAGCTTGTATATCCACATCTGTTAAAATGGAAATAGTCAAAACACATTTATTCATTGTGAGAGAGCAATTTTTTTTAGCTCTGCAATTATTTTTCACAATAATGTTTTTCAAAAGAAAATACTCACCAGTCTTCGGGGTCACAGTCCCGGAAGCCCTTGGCAAAGGGATTGCTAGCAATTTTAAGTTGGGTTATCTAGGATGAAGCAAAAATATATATATATTAAATATTCTTCAAAATATCAACTCAATTAAAAAAGATATTCATTCATTCAAAATCAGTTAATACAAAAGTTCTGTTTGAGGGCTGGAATTGGTCTATGTGTAGATTTAGCAGTCAGCATTAACTGATTATTTAGCAAAATTTCCATGAACTGCAGTCTTTAATTCTTCTCAGATTTTGTCATTTTGGTGAAATGCATTGGAGCCAATTGGGAAGGAGAATTGAAGGTAGTTTTTAAAGGTGAAATGGTATCTGAGGGTTATGGAAGCTCATGTCAACTATCCTCCACTTGTTCCCGTGCCAAAAAATGGCCTCTAATTGGAGTCATTATTTTACATATTTTTAACAGAATGAAAAAAGAAAAAGAGTGGAAAAAAGTTTAATAAAAATGTAAAGTGACTGTACACTAATAACATTTAAATACACAAAATATGAAAAGTAAAGTCCTAAAAACAGTGGCAATTTTCAGTTTCCATGAGTATGAATTATCTTATTCTCCACAGATCAGACATTATACATTGTTTCTCAAAACAACTAATCTCAATTAGCGCAACCTATCTGTGATTAAAGTTGCACTACACTGTTTATTGGATTATACTTTACACTATTTACCAAGATTTCCAGAACTGCAAAGTAATTCACACTTAAATATTTATTAGGAGCTATGAAACAGTGACATTTAAACCTTATCAGTTCTCATCTGTTTAATTAATAATAAATAAATAAATAAATAATAATAATTTTAACAGTTAAAGAATGGTTTACTGAGGTCTTGTTCATAAATGTTTTATATATATATATATATATATATATATATACGCACACATCTTTTTGGAATATATTTTAGTTTTTATGTGTTTTGATATGCACAGCCATTCATTTGAATGAACCATGTATGTGAACTTCATTACTTTTTTAACGCACAACGCCTGTATCTGCATATATGTTAGTTGGGCCTAAAATTGGGCTTAACCTCTTTTTAAAATGTTGTTAGAGCAGATATGGAAAGTCAAAAGCTAGAAAAGCAAAGCACTTGACTATAGTAATGCCTTTTCAAGTTTTATATTTTCCTAAGCTAATTAAAAACTGAAAGTGTATAACAGACTTTGGCTCTGTTTTGTGTATTGCAATTTTAATCAGTAAAGTCCCTTCATAATATAGTGGTTTTGGTTGATTTTATTTTAAATTTTTAAAAGTTTTTTTCTAACTGATCTTTAATGGTTTTTGTTTTAATATTTACATTTCTTACAATTTCATAAGTGAACATTCAATAAAGTGTTTACCAATGACACTGGATTGGGATTTTCTGAGGAGGGAGGCTACGGGACTCAGTATGAGTCAGGGAGGGGGAGAATTCACTCATCTGACTTATTCACTTGTGTGTGTGAATTTCAGCTTGAGCTATTGGTCTCTATACAGCGTGTTTTTTTTAAAATAATTTATATAATGTTAGTCTGATAAATGAGCACCACCTGCTGGCCATACATTTTTATGCATTTTCACATTACTGATGTTGGACTGCAGGATTAGTTACAAGCAGTAACTGACAAGGGTTGGTGAATAGAGACTAAGGCAAGTTGCAGACTGGACACTAGCAAACCGGTTGCTGTTGACAACGTACTAGTGACCAGAAAGCTAGAGAGGCCAACAAAAACACTAAAATCTGCACTTGTTACTATTTCATCATTTCCACACTGGCTGGTAAAGCAACACCTTGCTGCCTCATTGTTGAGGTAGATCCTGCAGTGTTCCAACCAATGAGGAAACATCACAAAGAGGGATACATGCAGTAGATACAGGTAAGTTCAAATCATGCTCTCTCTAGAGATCCATTCGCTGGTGTGTTCCCACCAGCAGGATGGCCACTGTGATGTAGCTTAATAAGACTTGGCTGGAAATTATATATATATATATATATATATATATATATATATATATATATATATATATATATTATAATTACCTGATTAAAACGACAACAAACATATTTTAACAGTTTTTTCCAAACATAATAGGAAGTATAAATACAATATTCAGAATACTATAGGAGTAGTTCTCTTAGCAATGTGAAGCTCTATTTTTTTTTTTATTATTATTATCCTATCATATGTAGTGCTAAGTAGTGTTTATTTAATTTCCCCTGTGCATGATTGGGTATAGGAGGACACAGCTTCACTATTCCAAGTGCTTCTTGAACTCTCTTAGTACATCAATCCCAGGGAATAAATACTACAGCTCAAGTTGAGGTGAAAGTTAGTTCTTATAATTACAATTTTTAAGACTCAGCTGTGTTGATTTACTAAACAGGCCCTTTTCCACCACATTAAACACCCACTTGTTTCCAGGAGAATGTAAAAATAAGAATTTCCGTTACACTTGCCTGGATAGCTGAATGGAACATAGATTCACTGGGTTAGCTGAAAAGGTTACACCTTTAGTAAATCTACTTCAATGTATTTATATTAACTTCGTATAAAAAATGACCAGATGCTTCCCTCCTTGGCCCGCTGGAAGGGAAGAGCGGTTATTTACTAAAAAAGGATGACTGTATTAACTTTCAAGGCCTATCAGTTTATAGGGGAAAATGTTCTCTTAAACCCATTTAGGTAAGGAAAAAAAGTTATAAAAAAAGTTATAAAAAAAGTTATAAAAAAAATGTAATTTTTACCCCAGCTCAGTGTTTGTGATCCACAAAGATAAATTATTAAAATTTGAAAATTCTAAATTGACAAGACTTATTTAAAGCTTTCAATGTATTTAAAAATAAGGAGAATTACAGAGAGAAGGAATAAAACTTTGTGTGGACTAAAATTTTATAACTTTTATTTAATTTGTTTTCAGGACACAGGTTTGGGGGACATAACTAAAATTCCTCTTTTAAAATCTCCGAAAGCTACTTTCTAGGTGCAGGGTTTTTACATACATTCTGATACTTCAGAAGACTGGTTGGAAATTCCACAAAATTAGATGAACCAAACACTGATCACAACAATCAGGGTACAAAACAAACTAACTGATGATTAATAAAAGTGAGCTGCCAGATAAAAAAAAATGTTTTAATATGTTGGAAAATCAGTCTCGACAATCAATCAATGCTGACAATCAATTTTGAGAGAAACATTGAGGGGGATATTGATCAATGGTTTTCCAACTCAAACGCACTATTTACTAGGTATTTTATTTGCTTACAAACAGTGTTGCCAAACCTACATGAAGTCAAAATGTCAATAGCTGATTCTGTTTTAGTTGAAAAATAGGATCAAAAAATTCAGGTTTCTTATGAATAGACTTTATTACACCTTGCATGAGTCATTAATAAACAAATGTGCTAAATTTGATTGATCCCCAATTTTTCTAATTAAAATACAATTTGGCAAAGTCACTTTTGGCCCTTTGAAGAACTGTAGGGGACCTTGCCAATCCAAAAAAATAAAATAAAAAGCATTTGTTAAGGCCCACATTGAAAATACACAACCCCCTTAAATTACAGGTTTGGGGATGCCCTAAAGTTATAAGTAGTGTTACAGTACCACAATGGTTTTTAGGGACAGCATCAGTAAACGTGTAAATATTTTGGCTGTGAAATTGACTTTTTTTTTTTAAAACGAGTTGCTTACAGAAAACAAGAAGCACTCCAACCTATTTGCACTGTATTTATTTTAGTCAAAAAAGCTGCCACCTTTTCTGGTCATTTTAGTAGCAGCAAGTATGCTTCGGTATCTAATAGAGTGCTGGGCAATATGTTTGGGCCACAATTTATTGACAATTCCATCAAAAAGTAAAAATTTTAATCTAATTATAATTTTGAAACTTCAGGTTGAATTTATGTTTAGCCAAAATTTTAATCTCTTGATAGAGGGGGCACTATTTATGAATATCCCACATTAGGGAGGAGTCATAACAGATGTCTGGAGTTTTATTCACATTCAAACCTCAAACCTCATGAATGCAGACAACCTGGCAGGTTTATTTAACAGAATTAAATGCCAAAGTGCCGACTAAATTTTCCTTTAGAACTTTATTAAATATAGACATCTCTTATAAAATAATGGCATTAAAGGAATAAAGAATGTTCGCTTAGAAAACTGAATAAAATTAAGCCATATTCATTTTAATCATGCATTTGTTGACATCACAAAAAACTGTATTTTGTCTTACTGCCCTACACATTATTGAATATTCAAAACCTATTGATTATGCAAGAAAGCAAAACATCTGGAACCATTGTAGAGAATTCCAGCCACAGAACATTGATTTAATTGCCAAAATACCTTTCATAATTTAAAAGAAAGGCAAATTTATGTAAGAAAACACATTACTGAGCTTGATAAATCTGCCCATTAAAAGCCAGAACACTTACAATCTCAAAGATAACAGCTACTGTTCAATGTGCCAATTATCGGAAAAAAAACAACCTAACTCTAAGACTGAATACAGCTCATAAAACACAAAATTTAGAATTAGGATCCAGTGTTATTTATTTAAATAAAGAGTACTAAGACTTCCTCTGAACTCTCACGAGACTTAGCCCAGACCTAGACAGAATTATATTTTGTTTTGCTCAACTGGTACACTAGCAAATATCAAGCAAACTCATTTGTGACAACCTATGGTTAACGAGATGTTATTGAATGCAGAAGATGGCATAGCAACTGTGATTTTGATTTCAAAACCAAAATCATAACAAAAAACGACAGCATGTAAAATTGTTCAAAAATGTCACAAAGCCATCATTCCCACTTTTAAGCATTTCATGTTTTTGCGGTCTTGTAAATATCGATTGCATCATCAAATCTTTGTAGAACTGGGCAAAAAATTGAGAAGACATCTGGTCTATGTGGACAACCTCATGGCCCAATAAATACAGAAGCTGGATCGGTCTATATTGCCATAACCTGACAATTTACATACAGCTTAACCACTAGTGGCCCATAGTCTAAAGAAGCAGTTTTGGTGATCTGCAGAGGAACATATGGTTCTTCTCTATAAGTTAAAAAAAAAAAAAACGATGTTGTAACGCTAGCTGGAGGAGAAAGCAGGCAAGCTGCTGGGAGAATAGGAGGGTGTGTTATGCACTTGTAAGAATACGCCACATTACATCGATGGGTCACCAGCAGAACAGCTAAGACAAATCGCTGGCTAAATCATACGTGTGTATTTATTTAATTCATCTGGGACAAGGCAGGGCATTTTCTATATTTAAGTAAATCCGTGGATAAAGTATGTGATTGTGAGTTTCCGGAATGGGTTGAAAAACAAACTTTAAGCCCTTTCAGTGACAGTTTCAGACTTAGAGGTCAAAGTGATAGAAACCAGGAGAGAGGCAGTGAGAGGGGGAGAGAGAAAGAGAGCAGCTGTCCCAGGTCATCAGGAAAATGCCAACCTCACATGAGCTCTGCAGACACCACTTCTTTCCCTGCAAACCTGTAAGATTGTGCTCAGAAAATCTGCACACAGCATTCATAGATGGGAGCAGTCACTGCCACTCTTGACTGCGCAGATGCCCTCCCTTGATCTCAATGAGCCTCAGTTCACTTGTTTATTGAAAATCTTGGCTTTGGGGAGCTGTGTGCTTGTGTATGTGCTATGAGCCTCCTATAGCTATTAATTCTACACCCCTCCTTCCAATATGTGATAACTGAGAATAACCTTATTGGGGTGAATAAAAAAATGTAAAAAAATTATAATAGTTAAAAAAAAAATCTGTATTGAACTGTACTGTAATTGTGCTGCCCCCCCCCCCCCCTACATTGTAAAGTGCTCCGTAAACTGTTGGTGCTAGATAAATCATGCATAATAATAATAATAATAATAATATTATCATAAAAACATAACAAAATGAATAGGAAATAATAATACTGGTAACAAGAATAATAATAAAATCTAAATTTGAAAAAAAGTTAATAAAAGAATAACCTAATTAAGATCTGAATGGCTAATTTAATATTCTATGGTCCTTCCAAACGCCTGCATCCATTTAGATGAAAAGGCAGGCCCCTGCTGCTTTATTTGCAGTTGTTTACCTGATTATATTAGTGGAAATTGACCAGTGATGGGCACTTCCTTTGTGCTAGGTTTGTACATGGGGATTGGCACATCTAGGTAAACAGAAAAGCAGATTTGTCCAAACACAATTTGATTGACATTTAGCAGTGGGGAAGCCATAGAAGTCAAAGTAGAGTGGGTCTAGGGTTTACATAGGTAATGGTATCCCTCTGGGCTTCAGAGTTGTTTTTATTTCCTAGTGACTGAATTTCTGCAGTTTTTGGCTCCTGATGTCCATCAGTGACAGAGCCCTCTGCTCCCCACTTCCTGCTCTACATGGCCAAGTGATTTAGCAGATGGACAGTCATCATCTCCAGGCACTCTCCTAACAGCATAGATTGCTGCATATATAGTACTGCTTCCAAGACAGAGAGGAGGAGTGCTCAAATCCCACATATACAGCATCATTTACTTAAATGCCTCTCTATACTCTGTTTTTTTTTTTTTTTTCTCATATTTTTCAACGGGGGTTTGCGAGGAATTTAGTTACAACCAGAGCTAAATACTGCAAGTATACAAGTGAAAAAGTTTAAATCTAATTAAAACTCGGATCTGCATTAGAGGATTTTTTTTCTTTTATTATGTTACATTGATTTACCCAGTCTTGCAATACATGGCACAACAGTGCAAATTAAATTTTTGCATACACCAATATGTGTCCGATTGTGAATCGAATTGTTCCTTTTTTTTTAAACAAGAGCTGAGACCAACATGACCTTCTCCCGGCCTTCTACATATAACTACATAGAAAATACAGGCTTCATCCTATCTGAAAACAGAATTCTCCATACCTTCTTCAGCCAACAGTAAAAAAAACACAGACTTCTCCCTGCCTTTTATACCAAAGGCCTCATGCATACAGACATATTGAGAAATTCCTCTGAACACTGGATCTTTCTGTTAGGAATTGGACAAAAATCTCAGCTTAAAAAATACTTGCAATTATGCACGTTTCTATCTGCATAGCGTTTAGAGGCGTTTGCACAAACTCATTCTACTGGCCATTAGAATTATTTGACGCTTGTTTACGTGCATTTGTGTGCTTTATAAACTTTTATGCCCACTTAAGCAAAAAAAAACACCAAAAAAATGCAAGTATGCTTCTCCAGGAACGCAAGTTTGGGGCAGTTTTTTCTACACCCCTGAACGCTGCCCACGAATACCTGTATAAATCCCTGCATGTGCATCAGGACATTAGCTAACATGCAACTGTGTTCAGAGGTGTAAAAAAAAAACATGCCAGACGGTCCTTAACTACTTCCAGACCACTGCACGCCTATATACATCCTAACTTTGAAGAGATCTAGCTGCCATAACCCTGGTATCCTCTTCTTCGGCAGACGGTCTGGTTTCCGATAATAGTGGTCTCTGCAGTGGATTTGCTGCAAGATCACTTTTATCGGGGGCAGGAGAGCTCCACTCCCGCTGCCCTCCGGGGGCCTTCACCACTTACCAGGGCCATCAGCAGCAGCAGAGGCAATCGGGTCCTTCTGGCTGGGTATGGAGATGAGTGAGGGGAAGATGGCCCCCACCCATCTCCATACCATTTCAGGGTGGAAGTGACGTCAAAACGTCACTTTCACCCATAGATCTTAAAGGGCAGTTTTTTTTTTCAAATGACAAACTGTTTTTGTTTTTTAATGCATTTTAGTGTAAATATGAGATCTGAGGTCTTTTTGATCCCAGATCTCATATTTTAGAGGTCCTGTTATTCTTTTTTTCTATTACAAGGGGTTTTTACATTCCTTGTAATAGGAATAAAAGTGACACTTTTTTTTTTTTTTTTTTTAAATAACAGCATAAAAATAAAAGGTAAAATAAATAAGGAAAAACATTTTTTTTAAACGCGCCCTGTCCCACCGAGCTCGTGTGCAGAAGCGAGCACATACGCGAGTAGCGCCTGCATTTGAAAACGGTGTTCAAACCACACATGTGAGGTATCGCCACGATTGAAAGAGTGAGAGTAATAATTCTAGCCCTAGACCTCCTCTGTAACTCAAAACATGCAACCTGTAGAACTTTTTAAACATCACCTATGGATATTTTTAAGGGTAAAAGTTTGTCGCCATTCCACGAGCGAGCACAATTTTGAAGCGTGACATGTTGGGTATCAGTTTACTCGGCTTAACATTATCTTTCACAATATGAAAAAAAATTTGACTAACTTTACTTTTGCCTTTTTCTTTAATTCAAATTTTTTTTTTCCAAAAAAAAGTGCACTTGTAAAACCACTGCACAAATACGGTGTGACAGAAAGTATTGCAATGACCACCATTTTATTCTCTAGGGTGTTAGAACCCCCAAACCTTATATGTTTTTTTTTCTAAGTAGTTTTCTAGCAATAAAAACTGTTGTTAACTTGTAAACAACAAATCTCAGGCTGGGTCCTTAAGTGGTTAAAGCAGCTTTTTTTTTTTTTTTTTTTTTTTACATCCGTGTGCATGAGGCCAAAGAGAGAAAAAATACTGCTTCTCTCTGCCATCTGTACCTGAGAAAAACATAAACTTCCCCCTGCCTTCATCACCTCTCTGAGAAAAATACAGACTTCTTCCTTTATCACCTAACAGAGAGGAATGGACTTATGCTGGCCACACATGTATAGATTTTCATGCTTTAATTGGGTCAAATCGACGTTCATTTTCAACCACAGTGATGAGAAAATTCAAAGAAGCAGGATGGAAAATATTTCTCGAATGAACAGATTTTCAGACAGTGTATGTGTTTTTTGTTTTGGAATTCCTTTCATTTTAAAATTGAATGTTAAAATCAAGTGATTTTTTTGATCAACATTTGTCCATTTATCGAATGTACAAAGAATTTTTTGTGCGAGTTTACGTATGAATATTTTCACATGAAAATCTACTCGTGTATGGCCAGCATTAGGCTAAATTCATATCAATGCAGGTTGCGGTTGATGCGTTTTTCTGGCATGTTTTGCATTTTTGAAAGTGCGTTTTTAATGTGTTTTGCATTTTTTTGGCTAATAGGAAATTATGACAGGTCTGTTCATGTAGTGTGACTTTGATGCTACTTAACTTTTTTAACGCTACTTAACTTATAGTACTTTGATGCTACTGAACTTTTTTTTTCCGTCACAGCGATCGCGACATTAAAATCATGCTACTTCACTTAAAGTATTTCAGAGCTGCTTTACCTCACTTGGAAGACATCCTGCACAGATGTTTTTGAAAGTCACACCTGAACTTGCAAAATATTGTGCAGAAACTACTTTCAAAATCGCTTCCAATGTGGACAACAGGGTGCGACTTGTCATGTGATTTAAAATGGTCAAATCCTATGACAGGTCACACAGGTGTAACTGGGGGCTGAGTACCAGAGAGTGTAAGAGAGTGTAAAGTTGCATCAGAGCACTACATGAGCAGAACTATCATACTTTCTTATTAGCCAAAAAAAAAAATGCAACACTTGCATTTTTGGTGCTCCATTGAAGTCTATTACACAGGAAACACAGTCTGCTGCAGGAAAAAAAATCCCTGATCCTTTCCAAAAAAGCACACTGACTCAAAATGAACAGATGTGAACTAGATCCATAGCAAACCATCCTAATGGACTGTAGTGCGTTTCTGAAAAACACAAAATGCACTAAAAAACGCATAGGTGTGAACAAAGGGTTATGCCTGCCTTGTACCTGAGAAAAACAGACTTCTGCCTGCCTTCTTCACCTAACAGAGAGAACATTGAGGGAATTTACTAAAACTGGCACTCAGAATCGGGTGCAGCTGTGCATAGTAACCAATCAGCTTCTTACTTCAGCTTGTTCAACTAAGCTTTGCCAGAAAAACCTGGAAGCTGATTGGTTAGGTTACTATGCAGAGTTGCACCCGAATTTTGAGTGCACCAGTTTAAGTAAATCCTCCCCATTGCATTTTCCCTGCCTTCTTCACCTATCTGATAAAAACACAGGCTTCTCCCTGCCTTCATTACCTAACAGAGAAGACACAGGGGGTTATTTACAGAAGGAAAATCTACTTTGCTCTGCAAGTGCACTTGGAAGTAAAGTCGCTGCAGATCTGAGGGGGACATGCAAGGAAAATAAAAAACAGCATTTTAGCTTGCACATGATTAGATGATAAAATCAGCAGAGCTTCCCCTCACTTCAGATCTACCCCTTAGATTTAGGGCGACTGCACTTTCAACGCACTTTCAAGTGCACTTGCAGTGCAAAGTGGATTTGCCTTTTGTAAATAACCCCACAGACATGTACTTGCATTCTGTGCCTATTTGACAAAGACATGGAGTTAATTTACTAAAACTGTGTATGTTTGCAAGAGCTTAGTAAATAAGGACTTCCATCCTGCAGCTTTCCATCATCCAATCATGAGAAATTTAAAAATGCTGTTTTTTTTCCCTTGCAGGTGCTGGGGTATTCTTTGTAAAGTAAAGCTTTACCTCATTTACTAAGCTCTGGTGCAGCTGAACTTGCAAAGTGCACAGTCTAGTTGCCTTTAGTAAATCCACCCCATAGACCTCTCCCTGCTCCTGTACCTGAGGAATACATGGATTTTTCCCTGTTTTTTTCATCCCTCTGAGAAAAGCACAGACTTCTCCCTGCCTTCCCCAAAGAAGCGTTTTCCTAAGTGAATTTGACATATGTAAATGTCCTTACTGATCGCTGGAAAATGGGAACAGTAAAAGGAAAAGTCTATTTATTTGCAAACGACTTGCTCTCCTTTCTTCCAGACTCTGAGCTGTGTTTTGCTGGTAGTGGCTGCTCTGCATTATAAGGCCCCCCTCTCTCTCCTTCTCCAGGCCATCATCCATCATTGGGAAGGCTCTGATAAATGATGCATTGGAAGCGGTAATAAACTCCAGAAATACTCACTCTGTGGTTCTGATAGGCAGTCACTGCGGTGAATCGGGTTTCCTCAAACACAAAAGTCTTAAAGTTCTCTTCTGCATATTTCTCGCTGTCCTTCCTGGGGTCCACATACACCACATGAAACCGGGGCTGGTATCTGTGCATGGAGTTCAGGATGATCTGCAGGAAGACACGGCCACAATTAGCCCCCCATCTCCAGGACTACACACAAGTGCAACTATGGTTCTTCTAGGCTACATTTCCCCAAAACACAGTGATTGGGACAAAATGCAATCATTGTAACATTGAAATCTACCTGGCTGCTTATTGAGCAGAATTAAAAGGCATTCTCTTTTCTTTTTTTTTTCTTTGTTTTTACTTTGCACCCCTGTCTTCTGTGCGCCCTGGACAACGGCCTCACTGCCCTACTCTAGACACTGACCTACTCTAATCACTGCCCTACTCTAATCACTGCCCTACTCTAGACTCGGACCTACTCTAATCACTGCCCGACATTGACCAACTCGAATCACTGCCCTACTCTAGACACTGACCTACTCTAATCACTGCCCTACTCTAATCACTGCCCTACTCTAGACACTGACCTACTCTAATCACTGCCCTACTCTAATCACTGCCCTACTCTAGACTCGGACCTACTCTAATCACTGCCCGACATTGACCAACTCGAACCACTGCCCTACTCTAGACACTGACCTACTCTAATCACTGCCCTACTTTAGACACTGACCTACTCTAGACACCGACCCACTCTAATCACCGCCCTACTTTAGACACGGACCTACTCTAATCACCGCCCTACTTTAGACACGGACCTACTCTAATCACTGTCCTACTCTAGACACTGACCTACTCTAATCATTGCCGTAGGACCTACTCTAATCCCTGCCCTACTCTAGACACGGATCTACTCTAATCTCTGCCCTACTTTAGACACTGTCCTACTCTAATCACTGCCCTACTTTAGACACTGTCCAACTCTAATCACTGCCCTACTCTACACACTGTCCAACTCTAATCACTGCCCGATACTGACCAACTCCAATCACTGCCCTACTCTAGACACTGACCTACTCTAATCACTGTCCGACACTAACCAACTCTAATCACTGCCCTGGCCACATATGTATCTTTCCGGCCATCTATACGTTCTCTTATCAAGGCATATTATTTAATGGTCATGTATAAATACACATAACCCACATATTTATTATTTGCGGCACTTGCATGTTTCATTATTCAGTAAGCAAACAGGCAAACCATGAAGCTGTTCAAGTTACTACTTGTCAAAGGAAAGTCGAAACATTTGTAGCAAGTGCAATAAATCAATAAATACATCAGTTAATTAACGAAAACAAAGTATCTAAATAATAATAATGATAACAACAATAATAATAAGGAAGAATTCGAATGAGAAGTCATGAAAATAATGTATCTAGAATATTATTATTATTATTATTTGTTGTTTGGTGTTATCGTTGATAATAATAGTAACACTCTTCATCATCATCATAATAATAATAAAAAAGAAGAAGAAGTCATGAAAAGAAAGTATCCATATTATTATTATTTGTGGTGTTATTGTTCATAATAACAGTAACACTATTCATCATCATCATAATAATACAAAAAAGAAGAAGAAGAGGTAATGAAAATAAAGTATCCAGATTATTATTATTGTTATTATTATTATTTGCGGTGTTATTATTCATAATAATAGTAACACTATTCATCAACAATATAATAAGAAGAAGAAGAACAAGAAGACGCATGATAATAGTAATATTAAATAGCATTAATAATAATAACAGTACTCATCATTATAACAATAACATAATAATAAGCTGAAGGATATTTTGTTTTCGTTAATGGCATAATAATGATAACAACAACAATGATAATAATAATTAAAAATAGTAGTATTAATAATAATAATAATAATAATAATAAAATCATCATCATCATCAGTAGTAGTGATAGCAATAAGTAGTATATTTAAGGTGTTGTACACCGATTCCTTATTTATATGTACACACCAGTATTTGCACTGTCTTCTAATGACTCTTTTATTACTTTTGCTACAAATGTTTTGATGTGATTGTCTATTCTCTTCTTAGCATTATCTCTAGTTGTGTAAACTGTCATTGGTAAGTTGTTATTCGGATGTGTGATTTGTTGGCTGGAAGAGCCGTGCACAACCAGAAACTACAGCCTTGGTTTTGATCTTTCGAAAATTTATGAAACAATTAAGGAATGTTACAACCTGGAATTTTTGTTTCCTGTCGATAGAATATTTATGTAGAGATCCCTGTTATGGGCATAGCCTGATCCTGAGAAGAGTGCTGCCCACCATCTCTTTCATTTGAGACTGATTTACTAAAGGAGTTGAGACTTTTCACTTGGTATTATAATTCTATTCAATCAAGCGAAAAGAAAGCTAATTCATATTCATATTTGAATTTCCAATCATGTGCAGATGCTTGGATTCCAATTCTAGGACAGGGCTGATAGTTTATTAAACCACAAGCCAATAGAATATATTGATATATTCTATTGCCTTGTGGTTATTAATATGTGGCTATGAATATAGATATAGATAGATAGATATATATATAAATGTATGTACAATAAATATAAGCTTCTGAATACAAAGTTCCAGCGATTTTCTAGCATTCCATATGTTTTCAGTTATCAGCCCCCAGCTCCAGTGGTGTCGGGTGCCCAGATGAATATATCAGATTAATAATAGAGATATGTGAGTCTCAGCCTTGTTCCCCCCCCCCCCCCCCCCCCCACACAATTCCCCAATTCACACTCACATGGCCATTGTCGTCCAGCAAATTGTTTGTCAGTTTCAGTTTGTCAAAGGAGACGATTTGCTTCATCCACTGGGCGCCTTTGGCTGGGGAGTCCGGGTGGTAGTGTACCCTCCCTGGGGTGGCCGGGTCAGCTTTGCCTGCTACCAACCAAGAGGAGCTGTGGAAGGCGTACCTACAATGTACAGAGCAAGGCCATGTCATCACTCCATTGCAGCACATTACATTACATGTCACCTACCGGTGTGTGTGTCCAGGAGGGGTCAATTTTTTTTCAGGCTGATTTACTAAAGGAGTTATAAATCTGCATTGTGTGAATATTAATTTCCACTGTCCATTTATTTCATCTTAAAGTGAAAATTTACCTTTTGTGCAAAAATTCTCAACTCCTTTATTAAATCATCCTCACTGTATTTGGTAAAGTAGAAAGTAAACAAATAATAATGATAATAATACTAATTATTATTATACGGTAATAATAATACGAACAAAATCAATAACAAAAACAGTGACAATAATACGATTATTATTATTAATAATAATAATAATAATAATAATAATAATACATGCCTGTACTACTACTAATAATAATAATCCTCATCATCATCTTCATCATTGGTATGTGTGAGTGGCATTGTGTTTGTGTCTTGCTGCAAATTATTTTATAGGATGTGTTACTATATTTGCATTATTGGTATACAGAACTATGAATGAATGCAATTGTGTTGATTTACTAAAAACTGATGAGTGCAATCTGGTGCAGCTCTGCATAGAAACCAATCGGCTTTCAGTTTCATTTATTTTTATTTTTTTGGTCAAACTGCACCAGATTTTGCACTCTCCAGCTTTAGTAAATCAACCCCAGTGAATTCTTGCATCCTTGTTTTTTTGGCCATTTGAATCCATAAAAATGTGTTTTCAGTGAAATAACTCGTTGACCTTCTCCAGGCACTCAGGGACATGACATAAGGTTCCTGGAGAAGCTTCTAAATAGCAGATCAGTAAGTTATGGATTTTTATTCAATAGTAACGTTTTCCAAAAAAATGATGTCTCGCTTACTGGAATGTGGAGATCCCAAAATTTTTATTCCAATCCTAATTTTATGTGACATCACCCTTGTCTTATCTGCAATGACATCATCAACTTCCCCTTTAAATCCTTAACCCATAGCCTTCCATAGCAGACTATGATCTGACAATGTCTGTGCCTTTATTTCACTAAAAACCGCTGCTACTATTCTCATTGTTATGCCAGCCCCTTGGTCCCTTATACAGTCCTGTTTTTCTGCTCAGGTTGGTTTAAAACACCCAGTCATTTTATGGGAAATCATTTAAAACAAATAATAAATCTCGGGTGGATCAGCGACAAAAACTTCAATTCATATATCAAACTGTCATATATGTCAGAATTCTGCCTGTGAAATAAAATGGTAACACACTGTGATAATATAGAGAATTTTACATTCATAAGACCACACAGCATAGATATTGTCTCTGCTGAAGGCAATAAAGGGGTGGTTGGCTAACAAAGAAATTTCCCCATCCAGAATCCACAAAATTAATGTATAACTCTGTATAAAAAGTCATCCTGGCCTAGACTAAAAAATATATTTTTTTCTTTTTTTTTACTTTTAAATTTCTTAAAAAAAAAAAAAAGACATTCTTAAAAATAAGACTTCTGTTTACTTACAGCTCTGTTGAATGTACATTTGGGTTTTCTATAATAAATATCCATAACGAAATATAAAATTCCTCCCCGGTAGGGGCCAGTTTACTTGAAATCCCCAATATGATAAATAGGGATTGATTTACTAAAACTGGAGAGTGTAAAATCCGGTGCAGCTGTGCATGGTAGCCAATCCGCTTCTTACTTCAGCTTGTTCAATAATAGGCTTTGACAAAATATAAAAAAAAAAAGTGGAAACTGATTGGCTACCATGAACAGTTGCACCAGTTTTTGCACTCTCCAGTTTTATTAAATTGACCCTGTAGTTTTTAACAGTATTTCTGTTTTCCTATAAATACCATATGGATTAGGGAATACTAAGATGCTCATACTTTACAATGAATACCAATATTTAGTATAAAATGTAAAAATCATTAATTGTGATTTTTTTTCCCCTAGCCATGCAACTAACATTTTCAAATCTCGTAGGATTAAAAATAACTGTCATTTTTTTTAAGGCATCCTTTAATAATATATCTTTTATCTACCTTGGGAGTCATATTTATGACATCAGATGATAAATGATTATATATATAAGACATGTGCGCTGTGTATATATTATTCATTTCGAGAATGATAGGAGGAAGATATCTCTGAAGATCACAAATAAATTCTATATTTATCATACATGTACGCCAATTATATTCTTCTATAGTATCTAGCAGATAACAGAATCTCAATAAGTAAAAAACAAAAAATCACAATGAAATCCCATATCATATATATATAACAATTGCACACTTCTGATTTCATTAGGAAATAATTGTGTTTCTTGTACTCACCGGTAACGTTTGTCATCCACCGGTACGAAATCCATCAGCAACATGTAATCGGCCATAGGATCCATCCCGAAGATCTTCACCTGGAAGGTGGGAAACATCCGCCTGTCAGGGAGGAGAGGAGGAGCAGTCAGCAGTGTGCAGTAGTTAGCAGTGTGCAGCAGTTAGCAGTGTGCAGCAGTTAGCAGTGTGCAGCAGACCGCAGTGTGCAGCAGTCACAGTGTGCAGCAGTTAGCAGTGTGCAGCAGTCCGCAGTGTGCAGCAGTCACAGTGTGCAGCAGTTAGCAGTGTGCAAGTCACCCAGAAAGCGCCTGTCAGGCCCACTACAATGGACTAATGACAACAGCTCTCATTTTGGTTTTGGACAATTCAGCAATCGGATTTTTATCGTCCATCTCCGTTCTCTGACATCGCTCTAGATTGATGAGTGTGGCTGAAAAGCTTCTAATTGTAACCTGCACGAGGATTTGGTATCCATTTCAAAGTATGTGCAGAGCAGCCACTAATTTACTCCAGGCTAAACTGAGTGTATCCCTGATAACAGCAATCTGCCTTATCTCTGGGCAAACTCAAGTGTTGTTTTTATTTTGACTGCTATGGCATGCCTTATTGAGATCTGAGTTTTCCAGATCTGGAAGAATGTGTGCAATAGTGAATGGAGTGCCCCAACACTGCTCATGGGTGTTGTCTTGTTTGGTTGAGGAAATGCTCTCAGGTTGGATGGAGAAGAAGTGGAGTCTCTGCAGGAATGTGGAGGTGTCCTTCTCCAACCTATGATTGACTTCTCATGGAGGCCATTGCTCAGGCTGGAGTGTCAGCAGAACAATGCAGGGAAGGACAGACCTGCTGCACACAACACATATTTTCCTGCTCATTTCAATCTCTGAATGGGGCTTTTAACTAATTTACCCCTCAAACAAGTTTCCATGAGCTTCCAATGTAACAAGATGTCATGTCACACATTCCTGGAAGACTGGACCTAAACAATGGTAGCAGTCCCCAGGGCCAGGTCCCCCTATTCTCCCTGGATTTACTGCCTGGTAACTGGAGATGGCAGGGCTGCTGACCCGGTCCCTGTGTGAATTATTCAAGGACTTATTTCATTTCCCTACTACCAGACCCGATCTGTCTACCTGGCCACTTCACAGAACACATAGGAGAGTCTAGAAATGAAAAAAATGTATCTGTATGCTATATAAATCCGTCTATTTATGTTTTTTTTTTTAATTATTATTATTTATTTTGTATCTATTGATTTGTTGTCCAAAACAATTGGTACTTAAAAATGATGTTCCTCATTCCTACGTGAAAAAAGTTGTAATTTTATTGGTAAATTAAATTATTACTTTACCAAAAAGTATAATATATATTTATATAGATACATTTAAGTTTAACATTTTATATGGATCAATTTATTTCTCTCTCTTCCTCTTTAGCACACTCATTAGATAGATAGATAGATAGATAGATAGATAGATAGATAGATAGATAGATAGATAGATAGATAGATAGAATACACACACGTATATTCTTTTATAATAATGTTATCAGTTTTGCAATTAGTTGCAAAGATGCACCATGTGAATATAGTATAAAAACGAACTATTGTAGTTCCTTTCATATACATTGTTTCTTTATGTTTTAATTCCAACTTTAGTTTTTGGCCACTTTACCATAAAGTTATAAGATTTTTATCTTACAACTAAGATATATATCTATAGCTACAGTTATAGATCTATATAATATATCTGTATATCTATATAATATCTATCTATCTATATATATATATATATATATATATATATATATATATATATATATATATATATATATATATATATATATATATATATAGATAGATATCTATATCTATATATCTATATACATATATATATATATATATATAGATATATAGATACATAGATATATAGATATATATATTAATATATATATAGATATATATATATATACATACGCACACACAAACACACATATATTGTTTATAGTCGTTATATACACATATATGTATATCTCATATATATATATATATATATATATATATATATATATATATATATATCAGTTGCCTACAAAATCAAAGGTGTATTTTGTTTAGTTCTAATTACTTTAGGAAGCAGTGGTATTTTTTAAGGTAATATTTGATGAAGACTTATTAGGCCAAGACTAATATCCTTGTGTGTAACAAACAATAGAAGCCCTGTGTTGAGATGTCGATTATTTATATATTTCGCCTCCTGCAGTTATCCCCAAATAGTGACAAAAGGCAGCTCTGAAAACAGCTGGAAAGGGGCTCCCAGGGTGATCCAAATGCAGGAAAGGGTTACAGATGTGCTTATCAATGTAATAAGTAGATCGGTCCTTGCTTGGTGTGACCCTGATTAGATATCCTTAGATTGGGAGTTGCAGTGTTCAGGTCCAGGCACTTTAGCTAAATAGCTCCCCTCTTATGTGTGAGTATTTAGGGTGCCCCTGTTGTTTCATCACATGGAATTGAGCTCAATTTTACAGCAGGGGCTGGAAGGGTTAATCATGCGTGCCGGATAGGAGCCCCAACTGTACATGGCTGTGGTGTGAAATTAAAAGAACATTTTTCAACCCCCATGTCATGCATTTTTTCTGCCTTTCCTATCTGCCTCTCCTAAAGTGACCCATTCTGCTCAATCACCTGTTGTGAACTAATTGGATTCAGTAACTTGGAATAATATTTACTCTGAGCTTCGAGGGGGGAAAATGAGCAAACAGAGGAACTGAATACCCAACCAGGCTTAGGTCACATCTCCAGCCAGGCTTGTGCAGGGGGCAGTAGGGACTTTGCAGCCTAGGAACTGGGCCAGGTGCTGGGAAGTCCTATCCTTATCTTCTACAATTCAGACCCAACACACAAAAATCCTGGGCATGAAACATCATATTTCAGCGTCTTCTGCCTAACTTTCCAGGAGCACAAACAGCTGCTGTGACCCCATACTTATTGTAATAAAACGATCTCACTTTTTGGTTCTTGAGGTCACAAGTGTCCTGTCTGTGGTCACTGATTGTCTCTTAGGGCTGAGCATTTTATTTTATTTTACGTTATTTTAAGCAAAACCTACATTAAACGACGTGTGTATGTGTGTAGATGTATTTATAATTTAATGAACAAAAATCAATTTTATATACACTATTTCTTCTTTCCCTAATTGGTTACGAAAATGATTCAGTATTATGTAATAAATGTATTTGTAAATTAAACAGCATTTATATATACTTGGGCAAAACCAATAGACAAGCTTTGGTATGCTAAATGGGGTATTATAGGGGGTTACGTATAGTATGAAAGGGTATAACATATTTATTATTATTTAATACTGTATCATATTTTAGGACCCATAAACACCAATAGTTTGTGTTCATGATAATAAATGGTTCAGATATAGTATTAATAATGAAAATGTATTATTATTATTATTATTATTATTATTAATAACAATAGTAATAAAAATAGTAATAATAATAATGGCATGAACATGTATGTATGTATGGAAAGAAAAACATATGTTACATACACACACACATATCTATCTATCTATCTATCTATCTATCTATCTATCTATCTATCTATCTATCTATCATATGCATCTTTAAAATAAATATTGTTATCTCTCTCTCTGAATACAGGTATACAAACACACACATTTATGTGTGTTTGTATATATATATATTATATATATATATATCTAGATATATATATATATATATATATATATATATATATATATATATATATATATATATATATATATATATATATATATATATATATATATATATATCTAGATATAAATATCTAGACAGATATGGATATCTAGATAGATATAGATATATCTGTAAAATACATGTGTTACATACACACACATATCTATCTATCTATCTATCTATCTATCTATCTATCTATCTATCTATCTATCTATCTATCTATCATATGTATCTTTAAAATAAATATTGTTATTTCTCTAGCTCTCTGAATACAGGTACACACACACACACACACACATGAATATGTGTTTGGATATAGATATAGCTATATAGATAGATAGATAGCTGTATAGACATATCTATCTATCTAGATATATATCTATATAGATGTTTCTATATCCATACACACATCAATTTGTGTGTGTGTGTGTGTGTGTGTATACCTATATTCAGAGAGAGAGATAATTATTTATTTTAACGATACATATGATAGATAGCTAGCTAGATAGAACACGTCTGATTTACTAAAGGTAACTTCAATTATTTAATCAGTGAAAAGAAAATTCCTATTTCATTTGCACGTTTCTTTATAAATTTGTTGTGTGAAGACCCTCGTCTTCTTTAGTCAAGTGTATATACTATTTAAATATATATATATATATATATATATATATATATATATATATATATATACAGATATGATCACACTTGGATTCTGCACCATTTGCACACAATACATATCAATGCAGATGTTCCATTGTGCACTAGACATGAAGAACAGTATATCTAGTTTTTGGGTCAAAGCTGTCATCTATATATCTAGTTTTTGGGTCAAAGCTGTCATCTATATATCTAGTTTTTGGGTCAAAGCTGTCATCTATATATCTAGTTTTTGGGTCAAAGCTGTCATCTATATATCTAGTTTTTGGGTCAAAGCTGTCATCTATATATCTAGTTCCCCATGTGTGGTTTACATTTAGGTGTAGGATCATTGCGTTACAATGCAAATGATTATTTCCATACTGTGTGTAAAAAGAATTCTTTTTGTAGATATGAAATGGGATGACCGCAGTGTGATGGGGACAGTAGTTTTGTGAACGTGTTCTATAGATCTGTCACTTGAATGTAGGGAGCTATAAACCAGATGAACACCCAGCAGGATTTGGAATAATACAGGGGAAAGAAGTAAATCATTGAAGTAAGGAATCCACGGCGTGTCTTGATCTCTAGCATTGTCCTGAAAGCCTCCTTGACGTGGGAACTGTTGCTGTGTTTTAACACCAGCTTATCCTGTCCTGTCCTGTGCAGCTCACACTCCACAAAGCAGAGATCTCCCATTTTCTACAATAATCCCAGGGGTCTTTATACTGGTGAGCCTGGGTGGTGGCTGAGATTTCACCAGGAATTATAGAAATGAAAGCATAAACACGGGGCTGGATCAACCTTTCACTTTATGGATCGTCCAATACAAGTCCTAATACTAGGGGTGATTTACTAAAGGAGTTGAGGATCTTCACATAATAAATCCACTGCAATTATCTAATCATACATGTGCAGATAAAAATGAGCAAGCATGGAATTTTTTTTTTTTTTTTTTTTGCATAATTGGCTAATTGATCATTGATAATTGGCTAATTGATGTTTTCATTTCCTACTCCTTTAACTGTGTCTATGGAGGTGTGCCTATTCCAGTAATGAAATGAAAGCACCTCTGTTTGTAAACACAGCACTGGATCGACCTTATACTTTATGGATCTACTAATACAAGCCATAAAGGCTGGTCATACATTATACAATTTTTGTTTTGTAAAATCTCCCTTTAGATTTACCAAAAACATAATATCTGAGGTCAAACCTAGACACTTTCTAATTGTATGCAATCAGGCAGGCCCTTGCACTACATTGTTGAAAGTAAATCTAACGAAAATTGTATAATATATGGTCAGGTTAATACAGAGAATGGGTTTCTAAAGGAGTTGAGGCTCTTCACATCATAAAATCATTTTAATTATCTAATCATCATGTGTAGATGTAATTAACAAATAGTATTTTTTAATTTGTTTGTTTGTTTTTATTTATTTTTTTTGTTTTTATGTTGTCTAATGCATGGTCAGGTTAATTCAGAGGATGTGTTTCTAAAGGAATTGAGGCTCTTCACATCATAAATTCATTTTATCTAATCATCATTTTAGATGTAATTAACAAATAGTATGTTTTTACGTGTTTGTTTTTTTTTTTTTTTTTTTTTATGTTAGTGGCTAATGTATGGCCAGGTTAATACAGAGGATGGGTTTCTAAAGGAGTTGAGGCTCTTCACATCATAAAATTCGTTTTAATTATCTAATCATCATGTGTAGATGTAATTACCAAATAGTATTTTTTTTTATTTGTTTTTTTTTTGTTTTTTGTTTTTATGTTATTGTCTAATGTATGGTCATGTTAATACAGAGGATGTGGTTCTAAAGGAGTTGAGGCTCCTCATATCTTAAATTCATTTTAGTTATCTAATCATCATTTTAGATGTAATTAACAAATAGTATTTTTGTTTATGTGTTTGTTTTTGTTTGTTTTTATGTTATTGTCTAATGCATGGTCAGGTTAATACAGAGGATGGGTTTCTAAACGAGTTGAGGCTCTTCACATCATAAATTAATTTTACTTATCTAATTATCATGTGTAGATGTAATAGTATTCTTTGTATTTGTTTGTTTGTTTTTTTGTTTGTTTTTTATGTGTCTGTCTAATTGATCATTGGCTAATTGATTGCATTTCCAGGTGTGAATTTAGTAAACCATGCTGCCTATGCATGTGTTGCAATATAGTAAATATCCCTGTTTTTTGTTGCATAGTTTGCAGGAGAGGGTGTATAGCAGTGTGTAGAGGGTCCATCCAGCATTTGTAGTGTCTATGAATGTGTGCAGGTGAGGAAGCTCCTAAATGTTGGGAAATTCAATATTTTAAAGTTTTTTTTTTTGTTTTAGTTTTCTTTTAGCGATGTCCATGCTGCTCTTTCTCCCTCCGGCATGAAATATCGGCCTTATGAAATCATCTGTCTAAAACGGTCAGATTTTCCATAGCTAGCTCCCAGCCTTCCACCCCCCCATGTTCTTCTCATGGAAGTCCTGTCCTGGACTGATCAGGGGGCAGGTTGCAGAATAAGAGCAGGGCCAGGATCCAGGTAGAGGTCACTAATAAGGGTGACCATACACACCACAATGTGATCGTGCGATCTTCTATCTCTACAATCCATGGGCACAGACCGTTTAGATTAGTGTACAAATGAGATGGTGGACTTACCTTCCAGCCTTGGTGACGATCATCTCGGTGCCCAGCTGGTTGAACTCATCCCACAGAGCCTTCATCTCCAGCTGGACGGTGATGTTGGCCACCTTGGGGTTCTTCTTGATCGGAGCCTTGCCGGTGCCGGTGCCAGGGGTGGAGGAGGACGAGCAGCTGGAGGACGAGGCTTCGGGTTCAGGGCACGGGTGGCTGGAGGCCGGACCGAAGCTGTAGGAGTGTTGGGCGGCGGAGCACGGCTCGTAGTGGGCTTCATGTTGGCTGTAGGGGTCCCCCGGAGACGGGGAGAGGTGGTAGCCCCCCGAAGCGTTCAGGCTGCTCAGGCTGTTGGCTGTGAAAGCTGCAACATCGCAAAAGTGAGAGAGCTGGGTGAGCCAGGGGCTGGAGATGGCAGAAATCATCCCAAAAAGGAGCAGAGAAATAGGGGAGCAGAGAAAGGATAATAAAAAAGTGGGGGTGCTGAGTCCTCCTGGGGTATCCACTGATCTCCTATAGTCCCGACAAATGTGGGGGTACCATTCCTAGCAGTGATATTCCTGCTTGGGGCCCGAGCTGTGTTAGGAACCCAGAGCTGACTGCTGGAGTCTTATCTGGAGGCTGGGCCTCCTCCTCCTCCTCCTCCTCACACCAAACCGGTTCTTACTTCTAGAGAGATAAGCACACGCTGGAAGCTTGCAGGTAATGTGCCTTGTCCTCGCCTCTGGGACCCTGATAGGATGATTGACACACAAGTGCCTCTTCTTAACAGAGCTTCCTCCTCATGACACCCACTTTTCAGGGCAGTTATATAAGGCGTTCCCCTTGGTACACCCCCCTCCTCTCTCTGTCTTCAGCCCTCCCCTTCCTATTGTTTAAACAATACACATACACACTTGTGTGCAGCTCCATCCACAACTAAACAAACAGGGCATTTTTCTTCCGCTAAAAGCAAACAGCAATCACCAATAAGGTGTCACCCCCCACCAAACCTCCACCCACCCCACCTCTCCACCTTGGCTCCATACCTTCCCTAGTAGACCATGAAGGACAGGTCACTGAGCTGCTCCTCCCTGCCTATGTCATACTACTCATAGGTGACATATTGCTGCTAATGACAGTGCTAAGCACATTGAGATGGAAGCTGCAATGGTAGGTCTTTTACCCAAGACATGTGATACTGGGCACTTCTGGTAGTGGGAGATGAAGGTTAAACTGGCAGTGAGTGGGTTAAGCTATCTACATCTTACACTAGTCATGATTGTTGATATGTATCTAAACTGCATTGATAAAGTGTATGCAGTGATCGGTCTACATCTTACACTAGTCATGATTGGTGATATGTACATCCAAAGTGCATTGATCAAGTGTATGCATTATTCTGTGTACATATAATACTAGTCACTATTGGTGATATGTACATCTAAAGTGCATTGATCAAGTGTATGTATTATTCTGTGTACATATAATACTCGTCATGATTGGTGATATGTACATCTAACGTGCATTAATCAAGTGTATATATTATTATGTGTACATATAATACTAGGCATGATTGGTGATATATCTAAAGTGCATTGTTGAAGTGTATGCATTAATCTGTTTATATATAATACTAGTCCCGATTGGTGATATATGTATCTAAAGTGCATAGTCATGATTAGTGACATACTGTATGTATCTAAAGTCCATTGATTCAAGTAAATTGTAATAAACTGTCTACATCTCACTACTGTCATGGTTGGTGATATATCTAAAGTACATTGAGCAAATGTTTCTATTATTCTGCTTACATATTACACTATTCATGATTGGTGATATATGTATCCAATGTGCATTGATCAAGTGTATGCATTATTCTGTTTAAATATACTAGTCATGATTGGTGATATGTGCATCTAAAGTGCGTTGTTCTATTCTGTCTACATATAATACTAGTCATGATTGGTGATATATGTATCTAAAGTGCATTGATCAAGTGTATGTACTATTCTGTCTACATATATAATACTAGTCATGATTGGTGATATATGTATCTAAAGTGCATTGATCAAGTGTATGTACTATTCTGTCTACATATAATACTAGTCATGATTGGTGATATATGTATCTGAAGTGCATTGATCAAGTGTATATATTATTATGTCTACATATAATATTAGTCAGGATTGGTGATATCTGTATCTAAAGTGCATTGATAAAGTGTATGTATTATTCTGTCTACATATAATACTAGTCATGATTGGTGATATATGTATCTAAAGTGTATTAATCGATTATATGTAAAGTGTCTACATCATGATTGGTGACATATCTAAAGTGCATTGATCAGTGCATGTAGTGTAGACATATAACACTAGTCATGATTGGTGATATATGTATCTAAAGTGAATCGATCAAGTGTGTGTAATAAACAGTCTACAAATAACATTAGTTATAATTGGTGACATATGTATCTAAAGTACATTAGTATGCTGCACAGTGTAATTAATATTCTATACCGAGAGTTAGCAGGGGAATGCTAAATGTCAGAAATGGTAGGTCTTTACCCAATACATATTTCTGGTTGTGGCATTTGAGGGCTAGGTTGGCAGCCAATGGGTTACGCTGCCTACGTCTTACACTAGTCCTCATTGGTGACATATGTAAGTAAAATTCATGGATCAAGGGCATGTATTCCATACTGTAGTGGTCAGGAGGATGCTAGAGGTCAGCAACATCTTCTCTGCCTTCACATCACGTGATTCTGCCTGTTGCTGATAATCTTAAATATGTACTGTCTGTGATCCACTGTATATGCTGCCACTGGAATAATACAGAGGATTCAGTGTTATAAACTAAGTTAGTGGAGTGTGACGAGGTGTCATAAAATGCCAATTGTTATAATTGCCGCCTGTAATAAAATGCACTTTTATTGATATGACTGGGTATATAAAATAATGACATAAGGATTGACATCACAGACAGGTTCAGGCTTATATGGCATATGAAGGGTCTGTAGATTGGCTGTATAAATTGCCATTCATATGAACACCTTGGTCTATAATCTCTTGATAAGTATATGTTATGTGGGATTAGAGAGGCGTTCTACGGCCCGAAATATATTTCTAATAAATGTGAAATAAAACACTAATCACTGTGCTGAAGGCAGCTGACATTGTCTGGACTGATTGTATGTCTTTTATTTTATTTTTTAATTCAATGGAATATTTTTTATTTTTTTTTACTTGGTGATTTATACATTGCTATATCCCTAGAAGCGAGCAGCACTGGGTGAGATAAGAACATTAATGATTTTATTATCAGTGTTGTTGGATGTCATTGTGTACTCCTCTGGAAGTGTCCCTGTGCTGCCAGACCCCGGGCACTGTCATGGGACTAAACCCTGTGATGATGACAGGGACACTGTAGGGTGTTGATGAGGACACTTACCCTCCATATCCCTGGTCACAGCACTGAAGTGCATTGTCATAGGGTGACACTGGAATCTGCAGAGCTTGTCCAGGGCAGCGCTGGGCTCCTCTGTGGTCACTTCTTCTGAAGCTGAAATCAGAGAGGCGATACTGAAAGCATTGGCTTTGGGGGACAGAGGACTGAACTCTTCCATAAGGGACCCCTAAACACTTTCCCCGGAGAACACCATTCAAGGACAAAGAAGGAAACTATCACTACAAGACAGAAAAAATAAAAAATAAAAATAAAAGAAAGAAAGAAAAGGCTGCAGCAACACAACGTTCAGATCATCTGCAACAAGTTTGATCCTGCCACCTCCATTGTCTGTTGTCATGTGCTAATAGCTGGGCCCTGGGATTTCCTGCAGTATCAGGGATTGGATTCGGTCTTATCTGTCCCCAGTCTCTCTCCTGAAGGCAGGAGCTGGCTGATGTCACCGTCTATCCTGCAGCCTTCTGTGTCACTAGCCCCCGCCTCCTGGACTGCACGTTCTGCTGCTGGATGGCTCATGGAAATAGAGAGCTGTCAATCAGGAGGACTGGACAGAACACTGCACCACATACCCACCTACCTACCTACCTACAGGGGATGGACGATGTCCACACTGACTACTGCAGGCAGCCTTGTCTGTATACTATATATCTATCCATATACATACCACTCACAAATACATTCATACGAATGTGTGTGTGTGTGTGTGTGTGTATGTGTGTATATATATCATGAATAGAGCTTCCCATATTCATATTTTTATCTGAAAATTGGAAAAAAAGACAAACACATGCACATATATCATATACACACACATACATCATATATATCTATAAATATCGATATATATGTATGTGTATATTAATATACCACAAAAGAATAGTGAAAAGACCCTCCAATGTCTTTAATAATGTAATAAATCTGCAAATTATAAAGATGAAACAAAACATACTATATTTATATATATATATATATATATATATATACATACACACACATACACACACACACACACACACACATATATATATATATATATATATATATATATATATATATATATATATATATATAGTTTTTTCATATTTATAATGTATATATATATATATATATATATATATATATATATATATATATATATATTCAGATTATAAACGTCACTGTTGTAGTTATTGGCAACTGAAATGATCGCACTACCACTTAATGTTTATATATGTATATATATGTATATGTATATATATATATATATATATATATATATATATATATATATATATATATATACACTATGGGCCACAAACCTCTTCTGTAAGGTACAAATCTATATAAATCTATAAGGTATATATATGGCTTGTGTGTCCCAACGACACGTCTGTTTTATTGAAGCTTGGATGTCACCTACTCTAAATCGATATATACAGTATATTCCAAGTTTCTATCTATCTATCTATCTATCTATCTATCTATCTATCTATCTATCTATCTATCTATCTATCTATCTATCTATCTATCTATCTATCTATCTATCTATCTATCTATCTATCTATCTCTATATGTGTGTAGCAGATACATAGAATCCTAGTCCTCCCATGACCGGTTGGTGTATACATGAAATGATATTTCTAGGCAGAATCCTTTCTATATGTTTGTGCCCTGGTTGAACGTATACACGTGCGTTGTACACAGCCCCCTGCAGTGTCTGGTCCCCCATGGACCCATGTATACTCCATGATATAAAGGTTTGGATGTGAAAGGTAATGATATCGCCTGTAATGTGAATGTGACAGTCCGGATGCTTTGTAGCTGATGATGGGAATATAATAGGATGGGGTTGTGGATGAAATGTCCTGCAGATATTACTGTGGGAAAAGAGGCCTTTGTACAGAAATAGTGTCAGATGTTATTATCAGGGCAGGGATTATAGTGTGCTGTATCCTGCTATATCCTGCTCACATTACCTGCTCAAACGGCCCTTTCACAAGGACTCTGACACAAGGGATGCTCTCCTGGCTGATCTGCAAATGGCACAATAAGAAATTCATTTCTTTCCTCTGTAGATCCTCACATTGTACAGGGAGTACATTCTTTCCGGATACCTGTGTGATTGGGGGTGAACGGTGGCACCGAGATGAAGCGGTCTGTGCAGTGCTGTGTGCTGAGCCAAGCAGAAGAATGGGCAGCTTTGTACTGGGACAATCATGTGCAGAGCCCAGTGCGGACACCAGCGAGCCACTAATATAGGATCTGCAGCCCTCATTAAAGTCTCAGGGCCACATATTAATATCACTCACTGGGGAATTCTTGTGGGTCCACTAAGATAGAAGGGAGCTCATTGAGTAAAATGAAGAGGTCCAGGGCTTGGCCACCTCTCCAAATTATCGAATTAGCAGGCCTGGGATCAGATTCATCGCAATGAAATATCCATATTATAAGGCAGCAAAAGCGTGTAATAAGTTCCCATCAAACAGGGAGAAGGACACAGGGGGAGAACCCTGGAGATGGATATCCACACCAGAAATGTCACTCAGCGATCAGCAGACTCCATCCACACTCTGCAGGCTGGGGATTGACATACTGGGAACTCACCACTACCGGATTCTGTGCTGGAGATCACACACACACACATATAAATATATATATATATACATATATACATATACACACACACACCACACACATATATATATATATATATATATAGATAGATAGATAGATAGATAGATAGATAGATAGATAGATAGATAAATATATATATATATATATATATATATATATATATATAGATAGATAGATAGATAGATAGATAGATATATTATATGAATAGTTATGTATCTATATGACACAATTTGCTGCAAATAGCTTATATCCTAGTAATGATTATTTTTACAGCTTTTTTGGCAATGCTACATAGAGGAAAATCTAGTATTGTCTATATTGATTTAATTTACTATCTCCCATATTTTAAGGGTGTCAGATGAAGTAGGGAATAATGTGAATTTTCAGTGATAGCTGTGTGTGTGTGACCATAGACATGTCCCGGCTCTGCAGTGATCGCCAATCAGCAATTCACAGAAGAGTCACATCACTGTGCCACAGGGACACTTCCATTTCATAGACACTGCCTGGCCCAATGAGACACTCATCCCTTTATTACATGTGTATATATATATATAGTATTATTTTTTGGGGGATGATTTCAGAGTTGATATTATATATATCTATATATATATAAATATATATATAGAGATATATATAGATATATCTATATATATATATATATATATATATATATATATATATATATATATATATATATATATAGATAGATATATAAATAATTTGCATAGACAGCGGCTATTATGCACTCTGTATATTCTTTCTGCACCACCACCATTTTTTTACATTTTTTTCTACAAGACAATGGTGCGAAAAGCACATTTTTGAATCCTTATTACTTATTCATATTATTGCATAATTGTGTACACATTATCAACTCCGCAATCATCCTAATATATAAACATACCCCACTTTTAAGTGCACAATGGGGTTTATTTACTAAGCTGTAAAGTGCAAAATCAGGCTCACTTCTGCATAGAAACCAATGAGCTTCTAACCCCCAGATTATTCAATTAAGCTTTGGTAATAAAACTTGGTGGCTCATTGGTTTCTATGCAGAAGTGAGCCTGATTTTGCACTTTCAAGCTTTAGTAAATAAATCCCATTGTGTACTTAAAAGTGGGGTATGCCTGTATATATATATATATATATATACTGGTTGGTGCTGTGCATATTGCAGCACACAGTTGCTCTGCACACCTGACCAATTAACTAAGGAGTTGGGAATCTTCACACAGTACATTTTGTGTATCCAATTTAGTTCTCTACACACACCCTAAATGAAATATATGTATATATAATTAATATATTATCAATTATCTAATAATCTAAAAGCAAATGACTGTTTGCTTTTTTCATCTGCACATGATAGGATATTTGAAGGGAATATTTACATTATTGTGTGAAGATTCTCCACTCCTTTAGCTGTGTCTGTCAGTGCTCTGGTGCTGTAGCTATCAGTTGTATTTGTTCTCTGTTTTGACACTTGTGATTTCCGCAGTGTAGGAAGTAGACAGACAAGAAGGGTGAATTAACATTACTGTGGGACCGATCAGTGTGCCTGAAATAAAGATTGTGCTGCCACTCAGCAACCAATGAGATCCAGAGCCGCACTGGGCAGTGACAAGGGATATTTAACTATGACTGGGGGGGTTGGAGCTGTAACAGTTTTTATTGCTGCTCCAGATCCATGCTGTCCTCAGGGGTTTTATCTCTAATACCAGATACACTGGACCTGATCACTAGTGGTCATTGTCATCCTCCCTTGTGTTCAATTGAAATAACATCAATATTTCCTGAATTCTTGGGTAATTTTTTTAGTCAACAGAGAATATGATTATTTTTATTATATACACAAATCCAAGAACGTATAGCTGTGCCTAAGCTCCATGCACAGTGGCTTAAAAATCACTGCTTGTAAAGGAGTTTTGTGTTCTGCCCATTGAAGAAGCTCAATGCTATCCTGTGTCCATGGACATTAGGACGTGTATTTTGAGATCAGCTCCATGCACACTGGCTTAAAAAACGTTGCTTCTACAGGAGTTTTGTGTCCATGCACACAAGGACTGAGGCATATGTTGAGCTCAAGGTTAGTAGAGGCAGGAAAAGGTTTGTTTCTGATTGGAGCTCACTGGCAGAAAAAATGCATAACTCTTCTAAACTCCTCTAAACTTTCTACGAAAAATGATCTATACAGACGTTTTTTTAAGCCCAGTGTGCATGGAGTTCTGGTTTGCGTTTCTGATTGGAGTTTACTGGCAGAAAAAAATGCAAAACTCTTCTACACTCCACAACTCTGTACAAAAAATGCTCTATATGAGTGTTTTTTTTCTGCCAGGAAAACTGATGGATACACCTTGTTGAAAAGGCAGTGTACAGGGCCAGACATACTGGGGTAAAAAAAAAAAATCATTGGGGGCCCAGGGGATGCATTGTACAGTCCTACCCATATCCAGGGGATTGTATAAGCAGTGTACAGCCAGTATATAGCCCCAACCACACAGACACCTACAACAAATACATGTGCAAAAAAACGCTCTGAGCGGTTTTTTTTCCTGCCAATGGAACTGACGGTTTTTTTTTTTTAAGACCAGTGTGTATGGAGCAAAGCAGCGTTTTTTTAAACCAGTGTGCACGGACCCTATGACAATCCTATAGCCATACATGAACAACTCAGACTATACACTTACTTAAAAAAAACCCTTAGGAACAACCCATGCCTATATGCAACAATATTACATTCTTCAAACACAACCATATAATAAACTAATGTACAAACCCGGCCACGTAAAAATCTAGCCATATTATACCTATAAAGCACAGAATCAGTCATATTATACATGTATTATACAAACCAAGCCCATCCATATTAAACCCTTGACATCCCAGCCACATTATACGCTTTTGTAGTCACTCAACCGAATTATATAACAACCCTAGCCATATTGTACTCTAAAAGACAAACCCAGCCAAACTTTACATTTATGTACAAACACAACCCTATAATCTTTTGGACAAACCCAACCATACATAATGGACAAACCCAGCCACATGTCACTCCAGACATATTACAC
This sequence comes from Lithobates pipiens, assembly GCF_037356315.1. Lineage (NCBI taxonomy): Eukaryota > Metazoa > Chordata > Amphibia > Anura > Ranidae > Lithobates > Lithobates pipiens. The sequence continues at coordinate 51,594,394 of NW_027507790.1, read as the reverse complement.
ACCCAGCTAAATTATACACAAAACCCAACCAAAATTATGTACATCTGCAGCCATACTATATAATGTACTCATCTACCCCAAAATGTTGGGCAACCCCAGCCATATTATACAATGTACAAATCCAGCCATGGTATACAATGTACAAACCCTGCCATGGTATACAATGTACAAACCCTGCCATGGTATACAATGTACAAACCCAGCCATGGTATATAATGTACAAACCCTGCCATGGTATACAATGTACATACCCAGCCATGGTATACAATGTACAAACCCAGCCATGGTATACAATGTACATACCCAGCCATGGTATACAATGTACAAACCCAGCCATGATATATAATGTACATACCTAGACATGGTATACAATGTACAAACCCAGCCATGGTATACCATGTACAAACCCAGCCAATGTACAAACCCCAGCCATTGTATACAATGTACATACCCAGCCGTGTTATACAATGTACAAACCCAGCCATGGTATACAATGTACAAACCCCAGCCATGGTATACAATGTACAAACCCCAGCCATGGTATACAATGTATAAACCCCAGCCACGGTATACAATGTACGTAACCAGCCATGGTATACAATGTACATACCCAGCCATGGTATACAATGTACAAACCCCAGCCATGGTATACAATGTAGTACCCAGCCATGGTATACAATGTACAAACCCAGCCATGGTATACAATGTACATACCCCAGCCATGGTATACAATGTACAAACCCAGCCATGGTATACCATGTACAAACCCAGCCATAGTATACAATGTACAAACCCAGCCATGGTATACAATGTACAAACCCAGCCATGGTATACAATGTACAAACCCCTCAGCCATATTACACCTTTTTATGAACTACCGCAGCCATGCAGCCCCAAATATATCTCACATTCAAATGCTTTCAATGACTGCTGATTTCTTGAGATGTACAAACAGCACGACCGTAAATCGAACATCTAAATAACAAATCAACAGCAACAATAATAATAATTATTATTATTCATTTTATTAATAGTAGTAGTATTAGTAGTCCTAGTAGAAGTAATAGAATTCGAAAACACAGCCACTTCTATTATTAATCAATATTACGGTGTCAATATTAATTGTATTACGTTTTATTTTTTAATAATATGATGATGATCATCGTCATCATCACGATTATGATGTTTATGAGATGCTGAAATCTAGATGACTCGTTTTGTAGCTCTTGGCATGCATCTACCTTGGATGACATATATAGCTCATCACTCAAACCTCTGCTGCCCTGACTGAAATAAAGTCAGGAAAATCTCCCGGTTCTTCCCATCCTACATCATCATGTACATCCTTTTCTCACAACAGACAGCGGTCCATTCCCTCGGCTGTAAAAGGGTTAAAGGGCACTTAATTTATCACTCTTAGACACGTCAACACCCAGCTTTGTGCCTTTTGTTATTTTTTCCTGTTGCTTTTATTCTGAAATGGCCAACCATTGCAGGAAATTCAAGTCAGATTCAGTGATACCATTCTATCAAGCCAGCTCGGCAAACTTGTTTTTTTCTTTTTACCTTTGTTTCAGTCTGTTGATGAAACGCCCATGCTGGCACCGAGGATGGGTATGATCAGATAGGTATGACCAGCCGTGGATGGGTATGATCAGATGGGTATAAATCAGATAGGTATGGGTATGATCAGCTGAGAATGGGTGTGATCAAATGGGCAAAATCAGATAGGTATTATCAGATGAGTATTATCAGCTGAGGATGGGTATGATCAGATGGATATGATCGCATGGATATGATCAGATGGGTATAATCAGCTGAGGATGGGTATGATCAGATAGGTATAGTCAGCTGAGGATGGATATGATCAGATGGGTATGATCAGGTATGATCAGATAGGTATAATCAGCTGATGATGGGTATGATCAGATGAGTAAGATCGGATAGGTACGATCAGATGGGTATGATCAGCTCAGGATGGGTATGATCAGATGGATATGATCAGATGGGTATAATCAGCTGAGGATGGGTATGATCAGATGGGTATGATCAGCTGAGAATGGGTGTGATCAAATGGGTAAAATCAGATAGGTATGATCAGATGGTATAATCAGCTGAGGATGGGTATTATCAGATAGGTATGTTTAGATGGGTCAGCTGAGGATGGGTATGGTCAGATATGTATGGTCAGATAGGTATGTTTAGATGGGTATGATCAGATATGTATGACCAGATAGGTATGATCACATGGGTATGATCAGATATGAATGATCACATGGGTATGGTCAGATATGCATGATCAGATAGGTATGATCAGATGGGTAAAATCAGATATGTATGATCAGATAGGTATGATCAGATGGGCATAGTCAGCTGAGTCTGGGTATGATCAGATGGGTATGATCAGATATGTATGATCAGATAAGTATGATCAGATATGTATGATCAGATAGGTATGATCAGATGGGTATGTTCAGATATGAATGATCAGATGGGTGTGATCAGATATGTATGATCAGATAGGTATGATCAGATGGGTATGATCAAATATGTATGATCAAATAAGTATGATCAGATGGGTATGGTCAGATATGTATGTTCAGATAGGTATGATCAGATGGGTATAAGCAGATAGGTATGATCAGATAGGTATGATCAGATGGGTATAGTCAGCTGAGTCTGGGTATGATCAGATGGGTATGATCAGCCGGGAATGGGTATGATCCTAGTCCTGGGGACATGCCTGGTGTACATACACTCCAATACTAATAAACAGTGGGTGTACATGGTGAGTGTAGCTGTCCCAGCACACAATACAATCCGTGCACATTTTGCAGGAGACATCAATCCGTTTGTTTATTATTCTGCAGTAATGAGATCCTGAGCACTAAGCAAATTTCCTGAACAGCCCCAGTTAAGATATGTGTTTAACCATCACTTAATCCTCATATCAACATATCGAATGACTTATTTGCTACAACTCTCCATTTTTCTCAATGTAAGCTTTATTTTTCTCCTAGATGGAAAGCAGACATATTAACATATTTACCGACACTTAACATTACATGTAACAAGAGATCGGCATGGCGGGGCTGGAAAATACCTTAAAATATTATGATTACATCGCCTCCACAAACAAAGATCCTCTTAACAATGGTGTTTTAATGTGTCATGTTGCCCCCCACCCCCAAAAAAAAGAAAACCGTCAAGGGGGCAAATGACAAGGTCACCGAGCTGCAGACAGAAGCAGAACACTGACAGCTCCATAGAGTGCGATCCATCCTTCTATGTACCTACCTGCCACTGACTACTCTGGGGAGGGGGGACCCCAACACAACTTCTTCATTCACAGAAGACATTTGTACTTTCCTTATTTAAAATTTTATTATGTTATGTTATTAGAAATTAAATAAACCAACCCAACAAGGAGATCGATTTGCTAAAGGAGTAAAGAATATTCCCTTATCTTAGTGAATTTAGTAACTACGTGTTTCCTTTAAATACCCAATCAAGTGCAGAGAAACTTAACAAAAACAAACAACGCATAAAACAAATTTTTGCCTATTAATTGATTGAATGATTGAAGAGAATATAGCTTCAATTTATTTACTTAGCTAACGTCTCCTCTTTAGTAAATCAGTAGCAATCATCAAACAGGGTGGTTGGTGTTTACCAAACCTAAAAATGGTTGCATGCAATTTAATAAACCTATAGCACCAACAACTTCAACATTATTAGTAAATAAACGGACAATGTACTGAACATGTGCCGCTGGCGAATAGTGTAGTCATTTGGATATTATAGACCCGAATCAAAATGTAATTCTTGCACAATAATAACAAAAACAACAATAATAATAACACTATGCAATGTGTTGAATAACTATGAATAAAGTATGTGAATGTGCAAAAAAATATGTAGTAAAAGACAAACTAAGCAGTGGTTAACAGGAAAAAACAAAACAAAAAAATAAAATAAAAAAATAAACAAAAATGTATACTTAAGTAGTAATTACCATATTAATAATATCTCTTTATATATATATATATATATATATATATATATATATATATATATATATATATATATATATATATATATATAGCTGTATATAGAGAGAGCTGTATATATATATATATATATATATATACAGCTCTCTCTATATACATCTCTCTATCTTTTCATCTATCTGCATTTCTCTCTCTCTCTATACACACACACACACACACACACATATATCTATCTATCTATCTATCTATCTATCTATCTATCTATCTATCTATATCTATATCTATATATATACATACACATACACATACACACACACACACACACACACATATATATATATATATATAAATATATCTATATATATATATATATATATATATATATATATATATATATATATATATATATATATATATATATATATATATATATATATCTGTAGATAGGTGAGTTTTGTGAGGCCATGTGAAGTGTAGATGGAAGGTTGTGTGTATGTAGTCCTCTGTAGGATGATGCTGCCTGTCTATGAAGCCTCCTGGATGATCAGCCTCCTTCCCTGTCTACTTACTTGCTAAGTCCCAGGGTGATCCCCTGACTTGTCCTCAGAGCAGACCTTGGCGCTTGGATCAGACAGCAGTGGCCTCGGATTTATTTATACTGCTTCCATCACAGCATGCAGTCCTGGCTCCTTTTTCTCTTGCCCTATAAATCCAATAGAGGATTTCTTAAGGCAGCCTCTGTGGACCAACCACTAAGGCTGGCATGTCCCTACACCTTTTTTTTTTCTTTGGTGTAGAAATTGATTAGGCGGTGGTGTAGAACATGTGAATCCAGAGAATGACCCAAGTGCTTCCAAGAGTTCAGCTCATGACTCCTAGTGGATGGATTATTCTGATGGACGTAGTGTCCCTTACCATGGCTCGGATGGCAGTCTAATTAATGTCGGTGTGTATGGGGAAGTATGGGGAAGTATAGGCAGAGCTCCTATATCCAGGGATGAGAAGAGCAGTAGGTAGTATCTATGAGCAGTGCTAGGTAACCTTGGTTGGTCAGGGGGCTCTTGTTTCTCACTACTCTAGCGCCTCTTCTGTCTGGATGCAGGTGTGTACTCCGAGCACACTGTCCCCATAGACTCATGTACAACGCCACTGCACTTCGAGCCCCATCACACCTCACAAGGACAATCACAAACCAACATATAAATACATGCATGAGTGCTCATGTACCTTGATGAGGGAGCTATTTACTAAACCAAACAGTAAATTTTAGCTGCGTTGCTTTATCAGTGCTGTATCAGACAGGATGATTGTAGCGAATACACGATCTTTAGTTGGACAAACCCTTATTAGGATGCACTATAACTGGGGCTTATTTATGTATTCACAAATAGTAATCCACCTGTATTGGTAGGTATTGGCTCACTTATCGCCGAAGAGATACATAGTTCTCAATGGACGGTTATTCCCCTTCTCACTTTTCCAGGCATATGATCAATCTGTCACTGAGCAGTCACACTTGGGGGAGCCTCAGCTGACCCTCAACCGCCTGCACACAGGCATACAGATTTTTATATCTATCTATATACAACACACATACACATATGTGTGTGTCTATCTATCTATCTATCTATCTATCTATCTATCTATCTATCTATCTATCTATCTATCTATCTATCTATCTATCTATCTATATCCACACACCTGTCTATATAAAATCTAGTGCTGTCATTGTGTACTGGTGTAGCTCCTTTTCCCACCTAGGTGTAATGAGGACATGTGTCTGTCCCTGCGAGTCCCTCATAAAATACACAGCTGTGTAGATTAGGGATAAATTTATGTTGTGTATGACATCTGGGTGAAGCGGTGAACTGTTGATTTATACTGGTGATAGGTGTGTGTATATAACAGTGTGTGTGTATAATAGCGTCTTTATATAGTGTAAGCCTATATAGTGTATGTGTATATAGAGTATATGTGTATATATAGTGTATGTGTGTATATGGTGTATGTGTACAGTATATGTATATATAGTGTATGTGTATAGTATATATATATATATATATATATATATATATATATATATATATATAAAGAAAAAAAATATATATATACACTATATATATATATATATATATATATATATATATATATATATATATATATATATATATATATATATATATATATATATATATATATATATATAGTGTATCTGTATACATAGTATATGCGGATAGTATATGTGTATATAGTATATGTGTATAGTGTGTATGTGTATACAGTGTATGTGTATAGTATATGTGTATATATAGTGTATTTGTAGCAGTATATGTATATATATATATATATATATATATATATATATATATATATATATATATATATATATATATAGTGTATCTGTATAAATTGTGTATGCGGATAATATATGTGTATAGTGTGTATATGTAGTGTATGTGTATATATAGTGTGTATAGTGTATGTTATATATAGTGTATATGTACAGTGTATGTGTATAGTATATGTCTATACAGTGTATGTGTATATTATATGTGTATAGTATTTGTGTATACCGTGTGTGTGTATAGTATATGTGTATACAGTGTATGTGTGTGTATATATAGTGTATTTGTATACAGTGTATGTGTATATATAGTGTATTTGTGTACAGTTTATGTGTATATACAGTGTATTTGTGTACAGTTTATGTGTATATACAGTGTATGTGTATATATAGTGTATTTGTGTACAGTTTATGTCTATATACAGTGTATTTGTGTACAGTTTATGTGTATATACAGTGTATTTGTGTACAGTTTATGTGTATATACAGTGTATGTGTATATATAGTGTATTTGTATAGAGTGTATGTGTGGGGCGCCTCTGGCTCGGTTAGTGGCGTTCCTGTCTCCGGTGATTACATGTCATTATCCTTTCATTTGGTCGGGTATCACATAGTGGTCTACTTTCTGCGACACAGATACTTGTAGTGAACATAGATACTCCCCTGTACTGGTAATCCATTATAGCTCATTTCTGAAATCTACAGCTTATATTTATAATTTTTTCCATAAACTTACACGCTGAATATATTTAGGATATTCTACCAAAAAAAGGTACAGATTGTTTACTGAGAAAACTGAGTGTTCACTTGAACAAGCTGTAATCACTTAATTATTCAGTAATGGGCTGGAAAAGAAACGACTTTTTTATTTACCTTGATTCGTTTACCTTGAGCTCTTCTTCATATTATTTACTATAGGGTCAGTGGCCATTCTCTTTGCTAAATTAATGGTAATAATTCCTTTAATTACTCATTTGGTAAAGCATCTCATAATATTTATTTTTCTTTCTTTCTTTCTTTCTTTCTTTCTTTCTTTCTTTCTTTCTTTCTTTCTTTCTTTCTTACTTTCACATGCTGGTGTTCAGGGAATCCACTATCCTCAGTAATGATGCAGCAGCTCCGGTGAACCATGAATATAGATGAATATAGATAATCATCAATAGATAAACAAACCATGACTGCGCTGTGTAATATATCTGTCTATCTATCTATCTATCTATCTATCTATCTATCTATCTATCTATCTATCTATCTATCTATCTATTTATCTATATAGATAGATATACCTATCTATATATATAGATATATCTATTATATATGTATTATATAAATATATATTATATAATTTTATATATATATATATATATATATATATATATATAATTATTATTATTATTATTATTATTATTTTCAGAATGTAAATATGCATTCATAAATTAACAGAGCTATAATATTTTACTGCATATACTGTATACACAAAGTATTACACACGTATGTATATAAGTATGTATAAACACATATATGTCTATACATCTATCTATCTATCTATCTATCTATCTATCTATCTATCTATCTATCTATCTATCTATCTATCTATCTATCTATCTATCTATCTATCTATATAGACAGGTAGAGTGCTGATAATTCTTATATAAACCCATACTTTTAGTTCTGAGGATAGACGCATGTTTTGTTCTGGTTTGTTCTGGAAGTCCATCTGGAAGTCCATCAAGTCCAACCTATGTGTGTGATTATATGTCAGTATTACATTGTATATCCCTATATGTTGTGGTCGTTCAGGTGCTTATCTAATAGTTTTTTGAAACTATCAATGCCCCCCCCCCCCCCCCCAGACCACCGCCTGTGGAAGGGAATTCTCCACATTGCCACTCTTACAGTAAAGAACCCGCTATGTAGTTCAAGGACAACTTATTTTCTAATTTTAATGAGAGGCCAGATGTCTTACTAAACCCTCTTCCACGAAAAGGGAGCCTAGCTAAGGTTTAAAAATCCCTACATTTATAGGGAGGATAACATAGTCAGCACTCAGTTAACAGATATTTAATAGATGCCAGGTCCACCAGATTTTTTTGGATCAGTGAAACAAACTAGGCTGAGTTCGTGGGATTATACAATAAAACCTGCGTATTTCATCCATAAAGATTCGTGATTTTAGCTACTAGTTAAACAGTTTCAATGCCACTGAGTAGGAGCTTATCTCCAATATATATAGGTCGATATTTCGTATTCGTAAATTCTGTGAGTGAGATATGCTTGTAAATTCAAACATGTCATACTCATATGTATGGATATATATATATATATATATATATATATATATATATATATATATATATGTATATTGAGAGAGGGGAGAGTTCATGCTTTAGATCTTATATTTTCGGGCTATTTTCTGTTCAAAACCATAAGAAATAAATAACAAAGGGATTTATTATTTTTTACAGAACATTGCATATCCATTATTTAACACAGACTAATTGAAATATTTTGAGTTTAGTAGAAATAAATGAATTCATAACTATACTCTGCGTTCCAATCTATGATTTATTGGTGAATGCTCCGAATATTTTCCCTAGCCATGCAAACGTGATTTGAGTGGTGGCCGACAATCTGGGTGACACTTACCGCAGTGAGCCTGTGCACTGACCTGGTAGTATATTCCGTTATGTCTGTCTGGCTTCTTCTGTATTGTGATCGATGGAGGACTTACAGGAGCTGCTGTGTTATTTTATTTCATCCACACAATATTCCTGGCACACACGAATCATTAAAAGTCACATTTCACTTATTTAACACTATGAGTTCTTCCATAATGAACTAACCTAATAATGATGATCAATGGCCAATCACCACAAATAGCTGTACAACTCACATATAAAAATACACAAAAATGTTTAAATACTAAATTATACACTGACAATATTTAAATGGCGTCATAGGCAAAACAAATGCTGTATAAAAAGAAAAACTACAAGGGACATGTGTATTGAATTTATATAATTGCCCTCCTATCAGTCATCAGCTATAAATCTATGCATATAGTATATAGCTGGTCATCCTGGCCACCATCAATACGCATGTCATTTGATATTCACATATGTACACATTTCCAACACAGTTTAAATCATAGCATTGTAAGTGCCAATGCACAAATGTAATAAATAAATAGTAATATCCATTGCTGCTGCAGAGAGGTACTGGTATTCATCCACTGTTCAGTTGCTGAAACAAAAGCAAGCTATAAAGTCTGTCCATATTACCAGGGGAGGGAGGCTGGTTGGCTCTGCATACTCGTTAGTGGGTGTGACATCACCATATATATCCATGACACACCAACACTTTACTGTATATCGCAATTATAAACGATATGCTCCTAAGAGACAACATATACCCCCAAAATGCTCTATACACCCCAAGACACACTATACACCTCCATGACAGACCATACACCTTCTAGACAGCCCCAAAACCCGGTGTACATCCTTTTGGCACACTATCCACCCCAGTGGTACACCATACACCTTATGACACACCATAAATCCCTTCAGCACACCATACACCCTTATGGCACACCATGTATCCCCCATTCAATACCATACATTCCACTGCCACACCATACATCATTATGGTACACCATACACCCACATGGCACACATTATATACCCATTGTGATACACCCCCATGGCACAACATATATCCCCATGGCACATTTAACATCACTATGGCACACCACACACTCCCATGGCACATTATACACCCCCATGGCACAACATACATCCCCATGGCACATTATACATCCCCATGGCACATTATACACCCCCATGGCACAAAATACATACCCATGGCATATTATACATCCTCATGGCTCAACATATATTCCCATGGCACATTATACACCCTCATGGCACAACATACATCCCCATGGCACAACATACAACCCCATGGCACATTATACATCCTCAATGGTACATTATGCACCCCCATGGCACAACATACATCCCCATGGCACATTATACATCCCCATGGCTCAACATACATCCCCATGGCACATTAAACAACCCCAGGGCTCAACATATATCCCCATTAATTTACCGTATACCGCCACAACACTATATACAGTACATTTGCATAACACACTATATAGCCCTGCACAATGTTTATGCCTATAGAATATATGCACTCCCATGACACACCATTTACTTCCTCAACACTCCATACAATCCCAAAACACATTATACTCCACTATGGCACACCATACAATCCAAAGTATTTGTACTGAAAATGGTTATCACAGCAACACCATTGTCACTTCTGTGTATGGAGGTTATAACTTATTGTAGTGAATAAATAAAAAATTATTGTCCATAAGGCGTCGTCACAATCACTGTTCACTTCCCAGAGGGCTAACAAACACTTACTAGTTGTACCTGCTGGCACTCCTCAAGTCCATAAACAAAGTGTAAAGAGGAAAGGAGCGCTGCTACTCCAGACCAGACTATAATCTGATGATAAATGATAAAAAGTTGCCCTGCCAGTGGGTAGGTAAAAATGCAGCAGGGTGGGTGGTTTGGTGGAGACATGTAGGCTGAGGCCACTCTTTATCATTTATTCACCTGGGCTGGTCAGTAGCAGCGGCAATCCTTACCTCTTTACATTTACTAACCCTCTGGATTGGTATTAGGACAAGCCTGCACCCATGTCCTGGGACAAATGGATATGCTTTTACCTCTACTTTGAGTGGCGCCAAAAGCAATCCACAAGCAAAGTCATTACGCCTGTCCAGGTGACCACAGTAAAACAAAGTGCTCAGCATATACCAATTAATGACCCTGCTCCCTATAAGGCTGGGTTCACATATATGCAAATTGGATGTGGCTTGCCCCACATCCAATTTGCATGACAGGCGAGTGTGACTGGCTCTCAATGGAGCTGGTTCACACAGGTCCAGGGCAGGCAAGGAGTGGATTGCAAAGAGGTCCCATGCATGTTTGGGCCCTGTACAGGTGCGAAGTCAAGCAAAAATTTGGACCTGAATCGCATCTGAAGCGGTGACAGACAGACCCCAAGCAGGAACGTGTGGTTGCAGATATCTGAACCCAGCCTAAAAAGGCTGTCCCATTTGTGTCTTATTACTCAGAATAGCCCAACGTATACAAACAGAGTTCCTTTTTGAGTTAAAATAGTACTAATAACACGTTTTGCTATTAAATAGCTATTATCCCAGAGTTGGTTCCTTATCACTGGCCAGGTACACATCTAGGAGCACATATCCCATACTTCTTCCCAACCTCTGAATGGGATTCCATTTAGTTTGAGTGTGCAGGAACTCTAGAAGGAGATTCCCTAGGGTTACCTGTGTGGCATCATTGAGGTCAAATACCTTATTGGGCACAATCACTAAAATGGCAAATGACATAGAATTGCATCATTCACAATATGAATTGGGCACTAGATCTGTAGAGAAAATCTTTACTTTTAATATATCTGGAACAAGGCTGACATGTAGACAGCAATTAGAATGCAAAGCAGGGCAGATCCTCATCAAATGTAAGTTTTTAAGTTTTTTTTCTACATAAATGTACTTACAACCCAGCTTGTTCATTTTCTTCGTGTGAATTCCAGCAAAATGTACTTTTCTAAAGAATTATTAATATAAATAGTAATGTGTAAAACATGGGGAACACAACTAAAATGCACTGAATTACAACTGCACTGTTTGGTGTAAATGTACCATGAATAGATTAGTACAGCATTGGGCCATAGGATGATTGTCCATGGGAACTATATAATATTAATCCGTGGTTCATTCAGATCTGTACAGTTGTATGTGGAGCGATTGGTCAGCATGCTCACAAACTACAATATGCAGCAGTTTGGGTGCAATTTACATGCAAAGCACTGATAGGCTTCTTTTCACGACACTTCACCAGTGCACTCAAACTGCATTTCAAAACTAAAGTCAAGGCAAACAGCTAAACACACTGATGAAATACATATATGGAGGCTGTTTTACGTGCCAGAGGATTTGTTTTTCTATCCTACTAGTCCTGAAATTTGTCCCTCCCCCTTCCAGTCTGAGTTTTGCTGTACAGGGACAGTTAGAAGCAGATACCAAGCCAATTCAGATAGTTACAGTTCTTGCATTCAAAAAATACATTTATAATGTAATAATGATTACTTCGCTACAATTATTTGTGTCTAGCCCAACTCCAGAATAAAAGTAGCCTTTCTTCCACCCCCTTCTATCTGATTGTTGGGTTAAAAAAAAAAAAAAAAAAACCTTTTCTAAATCCCTATTTTTACACTTACCATAAGCTACAGTCACGTGATCATCTGGTGCTGGGTTCTTCCCCTCACTGTTCACTTCCTGCATGGGTCCTTCCTTGGGGTGTCCACAACACACAAGTATTTCCCATTGACTGGCTAGCGGAGGGGCTCTTTTATGATCAAGAAGAGATCTGGTGGAATGAAGGGGACCAGACAGCGATGGTTAATGTGCGGTGCTGGATTTGTGGTCTCCGTGGGAGGAAATAGTGTCAATGAGGGACCTAGATGGCTGGGCTTCACCAGGCAAGGAAAACTTCATACCAGGCAGGATGGGTTAGACCAGGATTCTTAGCCAGGGTTCCTCCAGAGGTTGCTATGGGTTTCTTGAGCAATGAGCAATCTCTGCCTCTTAGATAAGCTCCCACTGTCTCCATTGATCTTCATAGCTATCTTTAAGGGGTAATTCCTCCCAATGGCCACAAATGTGAGGACCATTTTTCCTACTGACCATCACAACATAGGTTGTAGGTAAGGTAACTTTTAGTAGGGGTTCCCTGAGACCGGAATGCTATTTCAAGGCTTCCTCTGTGTAGAAAAAGTTGGGAAAAGGCTGGGTTAGAGTCTTGAGGGGAGTCTTAAGAACTACTGCTGTGAAGCCCAAAAGATCCTAATTTCTAAAATGACCTTTTTCATCTAGGAAAAAAGTTTTTTTCAGAGGGATCTTTTTGCCCTTTGAAAATTGCTGACTTTTTAGTTCTAAAATCTATCTATCTATCTATCTATCTATCTATCTATCTATCTATCTATCTATCTATCTATCTATCTATCTATCTATCTATCTATCTATCTATCTATCTATCTATCTAGATATCTCACTGTTTGCCTACTTGCTCCCTCTCCCCCTTGGACATTATGTAGATCTACAAGTTGGATTTCAGACTGAACATACTGTTTGAAGCAGAAATCCAACACCGGTTGTGCAATTTTTATTGTAGAACACAAACCTGCAGAGTGTTTGGTAAATTGTGAGGTTGGGCGGACGAAGCCCAGTTCCTATGGCACATAGCTCTCGGCTCACTGGGGAAAGCAGCTCTCCATACACGCTTGTTATCTATACTGTGTTGAAAACACAGCTCACACCTGGGGCTTGATGGGAAGAGAATGCTAAAAATGCCACTTGTGTGGCATTTAGTGGCACATGAAACCACAACAGTCCAGTCAATCCCAGGCAGGGGATCAAATAATGGAAACACTCAGCCATTACACGTAATAATTACACCAAAATGCCCTCTCATGTGTTAATGGAAAAATACTTAATACCGTCAATGCAAGACGAGGATTGTTACCGTTATAATCCTGTCTGTGCTGAAATATTGTAGCATGTGTGGTCACTTTTTTTTATTGAGGCTTGAAATGAGACTGATTGCTCGTTTAACATGGAAATCCGCTCTATGCAGGGTTAGATGTCTGCTTTCCGTATGACACAAAAAATAATACGTGTTACGTGTGGTGTCCTGGGTGGCTTTAACCCTTCTCTTTGGGGATCGTGTGAACAGGGCTGTGTTGCTGTAATGTGTAAGGCTGGTGCTCCAGAAAAAAGGTGTTGTGATGACACATTAAAGCTGAATTTCACTCATCAAGTGTCCCATAACATTGTATATTTTTGGAACTCCTCTCATCAGACCACTATTTGCATATTTCTGAAAGCAAGGGAAAAGGCCTCCCTTTCCAGTTAATGCTTTCTCCATCAGTAACTCATTAATTGGAGGAGCCAGCACAATACACAGGACCGAATTCCTGCAGCTAATGAAAGAGACTTGAAAGGCTTGAGCTCTAGATGTTTGCATATTTCTCAGCTTTCAGAAAGAAAACTATCCTGCACTCTAAGAAACTTTTATTAACTATAGGGACAGAAATTAGCCTTTCCCTTCCAGCAGTCAAGAAAAGAAACAAAAATAGGAGTTGGAAAGCGAAGGTCTATAGGGACAGGGGGGAATTCCTTGCTGCAACACGGGCCAAATATTGACATATTATAATAACAGTAACAATAACACGCTACAGAGGAAAGTATGTCAAGTACATTGCACATTAATACCAAAAACAAACACCCTGGTGACTTTATGATCATATCTGCCTAATGGTTAAGCGGACCAGGTGAAGGCACTTTTGCCATGACACAGTAGAACAAGATTACCAGTTTGTAGTAATACAGTTGTGGTGAAACCTTAAGTACCAGTATGGAAAGGCCATCTACTGGATTACCCACCCCTGTAAATAGCAGAACAAAATGTTGGTAACAAATCACATATTTTTACTATATAGCATTGAGTAAAAAAAAAAAAAAAAGACGATGACCGGAAAGCACTAGTAGCAGACAATTTTCTCTCACCTTTCAAATTTCACTTTCTTTCATTACTATACTGTAAGTTATGAAAGGTAACCATAGGCAGGCGTTAATAATCACTTTTTTCCAGCTTAGGGATCAATTACATGTATGTTGATATTGGCCTTCAGTTGGGACCAGCTGACTACTGTCAGGGAAAGCAATGGGGCTCT
Source organism: Lithobates pipiens (assembly GCF_037356315.1). Taxonomy (NCBI): domain Eukaryota; kingdom Metazoa; phylum Chordata; class Amphibia; order Anura; family Ranidae; genus Lithobates; species Lithobates pipiens. The sequence continues at coordinate 51,579,196 of NW_027507790.1, read as the reverse complement.
TTGCAGCTCTAAGTAGCTAGCCAGCTCTGGGAGTGGTCAATTGTCTTGGCACAGTAATTTTCAATTCAAGGCTATGAGCAGCTTTAGACTTCTCCACATCCATATTTCAGGAAAGTGCCAACCAAATAAGTATGAAGGTGACTAGATGAAAGTTGTTCAAAACGTTGATTCAAAAGTGTCTATAGACATGAGATTATCAAGAAAAACACAGAAGAGTGATGGAAGAAAAAAAAAGAAAACAAGTGGTCTTTCCTTTTTTTTTTTTTATCTGAAAATATGGCCTTCTTAATCCTTTATCACACTTCATTTTTATATAGGTTCCATTCAAGTTTTCCTTCTTTCCTGGCGGCTGTTTATTTTAGGTTTTTCCAATCTCTGACGATCTCTGAGGCCTTGCACCATTTATGTGGCCCTTCTCTGGACTGTCCCTATCTTTCAATATCTTTATTGTTAGTAAGGTTTCCAGAACTGGAAACATTGGGGTTGATTTACTATTTATTTATTTATTTCAGGTACTTCTATAGTGCGTCAGCTTTTGCTTTACCGTAGCAACAAATCCGGTACAGCTCTGCATAGAAACCAATCAGCTTCCAGGTTTTTTGGACGCTGATTGGCTTAAAGGGGTTGTAAACCCACAAGGTTTTCCACCCTAATGCATTGTATGCATTAAGGGGAAAAATCTTCTGTAGTGCAGCAACCCCCCAGAGCCCTCCCCTTTACTTACCTGAACCCGATCTTTCCAGCAATGAGAATGAGCCCAGCAACTCCAGTCGCTCTCTTGGGTCCTCATTGGACAGATTGATAGCAGTGGGAGCCAATGTCAAATCCAGTGACACAGGATCCGGGGGGCAGGGCCAAGTCCTGCTTTCTGTGTCAATGGACGCAGTAGGACTCGGGAGCGTGCCCGCATGAGTGCCCGCATGGAAAGCGGGTCTCAGAGGGGGCACTCAATGTGGGGAGGAGCCATGAGTAATACGGGGGGGAACCCCAGAAGAGGAAGATCGGGGGCCCTCTGTGCAAAACCCTTGCACAGAGGAAAACCCAAAGCTTTCCAACCTCTTTAATTGAACAAGTTGAAGTTAGAGGTTAATTGGCTACTATGCGCAGCTGCTCCAGATTTTGTAGTCTTCAGTTTTAGTAAATCAACCTCAGTATTCTAAATGATGTCTAACTAAAGTTATGTATAGTGGAATCAAGGCCTCCTTTCTCCCACTGAACCTTACATTTTTTATTTGCTTTATCTACTGCCAGATCACACTGTTCACATATTTTGTAATCATCTGGGATGAACACCCTAAGTCTTTTTCTTCTATACCCCTGGCCAAAACCGTATCCCTAGTATTGAAGATTGCAATCTATAGATATTTTCCAGAATTTTCCTCACATACTCTTCTTGTTAAAAGACTGGGTAAAATTTGCCCAGCTGAATATTATAGTTCTGTCTATACTAGTAGGCAGGATCAGGATTTGCTTAGTGAATAAAAATGAATAAAAACTGAATTTCATGAGCATATATATTTATTAACAACTCTTTAGAAATAATGGCTAATCAGTAGGGAGAAGAGTAATTTCCCTGAAATTTTAGCAAAAATCAGGAGATTACAGTAAAATTTTACCATGTTGCCAAAAATTGCCCAATGAATCCTTTAAAACGATCAATAGTTAAGTCAAAATCAAGATTGGTTTTGATGGTTTTAAAGGATTCACTGGGCAATTTTTGGCAACGTGGTAAAATGTTACTGTAATCTCTTGATTTTTGCTAAAATAGGAAAAATCTGACTTTGCTAAAATCAGGAGATAAAATCAGGAGATTAATCCTTTAAAATGATCAATAGGTAAGTCAAAATCAAGGTTAGTTTTTAAGGTTTTAAAGGATGCACTGGGCTTTAAATAGCTCCTGTGGGTTTGCAGAAAAACAGCCCTCATTAGCCTCATTATTTAGTATTTTTTCCACAGAAAGAAAGAAATACAGCAAAAAAGTAAAAATAAAAAATGTAAAGTGACAGTAAACATATAACATTCAATTACACAAAGGAGAAAAACAAGTAAAAAGAAACCCTCTGAAATTAAAAAAAAAGACACGTTTTTAAAACAAATTTCGTTTAAATGTCTAAATTATTAAAATTTTGAGTTTCACCTCTCCTTATTTCTCCTCTCTTCCACAGGTTTACCCACATCACTCTCCTACCCCTCCTGTACAATGTTTTTTTTCTCTCTGAATGCCCATTTTATTTCAGGTGCATCTCAAGAACAACAGCCGAGATACAGTGACGCTATCTTTTGGAATAACATCCCAGTGCTCGCCTTATAACTCAACATTAGGATGGGGGAGCTATGAGCAGAGGGAGACTTTTTTTTTCTTGACCTCTGTCAACACAGAGTCATTGCCTTTTTGAATTACAAAAGCACATCTTAATCACTCTATTTTTCCTACTGTATTGTGGCCTATGGGCCCCTGGTCATCTCTATCTATGTGTGAACTACTACTTGTGTTAAATTTAGAAAGTTTTGCATCTGTTCTTCATATACTTTGTGTACAATTACCATAATCAATAAAAAATTCTATTCAGATAAAAATCTGAGTTTTTCACTTTAGTGAGATTCCACTGATGGTAAAATTGGTCATTTTGCAGAAATCAATCTGCTCATCCTACTGATCAGCAGTTGGGCCCTCTAACTGTATGTGCAAAAAATATGAATTAATGGTAGTCTGAAGAAAATTGATGAGGCTGGAATGTTTTCTTTGCATGTGCGTCTGATCTTTCAAAGACCCGAAATTATGTTTTTGAAAAAAGTTCATACACAGAAGATAATAGTCAATCTTAAAACATTGAAACGGGTGGTGTTGGTCGGTTGAAAAAGAGGTGGTGTTAACAACTGCAGGAATAGTAGGCTGCAGTAGTAAAGTGAAAATCTCCAGGAATTCTTATTAAAAATACTGTATGCAACTTCATTAACACACATATTGAGGTTCAAAGTTTATGTGCATTTTGTAAAATAAGTGAACCCATGGTTATATTGAATGCCCAAACTTGTGGAAAGGAAGTTAAAAATGAACAGGATTTTTGCTGGCACATGATTGATTGATGTTAGTAACCATCATAACCGTGGCTTCATCATACTAGCTGGTTCAGTAAACTCTCACTTGGCTAGGTGAACAATCTTCAAACTTTTAGGAAATAAACCCACCGTATTTGTTTCTTGCAACATTTTTTTTCTTTTAGGTATATTTTTGTGTTGTGTCCCTCTTTCATGTCACTGTTGAGCTACTCAGAAACCTAAAATAACAGTCACCTTATCTGTCTGTTTTTAGTATTTTTTTGGTTTTGTCAACAATAGCAAATACGTGGGGATGGAGAGATGGCCACCAGCTTGCCACTCTAGGGTTTGCTACAACTCAACCTTGAAAACCTATGTGTGTCATCAACCTCCTCAGTTGGTAATAAATACTTTTCTGGTCGTATGTTTTTAGGGAGCCACAATCCCATGCACGCTGGTGCCTGCAGATGGGACCAGCTGGCGGTCACCCTACCCTTTGAAAAAATATCTAAGGATCATAAGGTGTTTGTGCTAAATACTTATGCCTGTATGGACCTTAAAACTAATGAATTGCATTATTTCACATGACTAGTGGTGTTGAAATTTACATAAACAGCAATTTTTCCTGTATGTTTCCAAAAAAGCCTATATCCTATATATGAGTGAAACTGATCTGTTATATATGACATGGTAGCACAGTATAAAACTGGGTGCAGCTTATTTCAAATCAGTCCACGTGGTTTCTGTATATATTTCTCCCAAGGGGATCACAAAGTTTCTTGTAGAATCCTGTAGCCAAATAGATTTGTAATGGTAATTTTATAAACTGACACAGAAGCTTTCTATTTATGCTCAATGTTTAACACTGTTAGAAAAAAAACCCCAAAAAACCCCACATCTTACAGTACATGTCTCAATGTTCTCACTAACAGAAGACATACTAGTAGTAACAAAGGAAATTAAGTTACATACATATACAAAATTGACTATTACATTCATTTTCCTTTGTATAATAAAAATGGTTGCAAACTTGTTCTAATAGATAGTACTACAGTTTACAATGCCTTCCCTTTTTTTTTTTTAACAATCTGTTAGGCGTTAAAATAAATGGGCTGATTATTTTTCAAAGTGAATGTTCATTTAGCTTAGTGGATAAGGACAACACTATATTCAGTTTAAATATACAGCTATGCGTAAATTGAATAAAGAAAAAAAAATCGCATGCACATTACTGGATAATTGACGTAAATGCAACTGCACTTTATTCAATAAGCTTAGTGAACATTTCATTTGCAAAGTCAACATTTTCTAATCCCACAGTAAATAATAAATACAGCAATTATTATTATTGGAATAAAGTTATAAGAATCTTTTGAATAGTTAAATAGTGCATTGTTGTTAAAATGTCCCTGTCCCTTTCCACAGAAATTTTAACTAAACCCCCCCCCCCTTTTTTTTTTTATTTAAAAGTCAGATCCAAGCATAAAATTTGGTGAATCCTATCTTTATCACCCTGTCTGGTGAATTTAGCTTTTTGCTTTTCTTGTACATGTGTATGGACATGTGTAAGTTGGAGAATGAAGCAAGTCATAAATGCTGATACCTGGGACTGAGTAATTAATTACACAAATTTACCTGATCATATTTAGGAAATTACATGAATTTTGATTTACTAGGAAGTACTAGCTTGGCTCAGATTCACAGATTAGCCCAATTCAATGTCTGCTTGTTTTTTCAGTGGACAGCATATCTCTATTTGTAAAAAAAAATTTTCTGAGCGTCAGAGAACATAGCAGGGACTTAAACAGCCATCATCACTGAAGCATATGATGGAAGACAGAATGGGTTAAATTGGTGCTGGACTCTTCAGCATTCTTTGAGCCTCCAGATAAATTGTCCGTATTCTATTTCTCGTGTCATGTTGGAGGAAGCCCTAACAGGAAGGTGTGCATATGCCTGGAAGCCCTTTTACCTTCAGGAAGCAAGTTGTTGATTCTGGAAAGAAATAGTTCAATTTATCATGTTCGAATCCACACATCTGCCTATCTATCTATCTATCTATCTATCTATCTATCTATCTATCTATCTATCTATCTATCTATCTATCTATCTATCCTGTTAAAAAATATGAACACGTTGGATATCCAGATCTGTATGAGCTTACTAGTTAAAACTTTACTCCCTGAGAAAATAAAACAAGAAATACCGCTAATGGGAGTTAATGCTAAATATCAACTAATGATTGAAAAACATAATTTTATAACTCTACATAGATGTTTTAATTATTTATAACTAGCCCCCATGCTTCTCTGGTCATCACAGAGCAGCATTAGAGGTCAGCCTGTAGCAGCTTTTTTACCATGTACTACCAATATGACTGTTTTCAAACTATAGTACATCTCCCAACGTGCATTGTGCCATATTGAGGGACATTCAGGGGAGGGGGTTAAGAGGGTATTGAAATGCATGGGGATTGTCCTTCTTTTGCTGTTAAGTAAGTACCTGACTAAAGGTGGTGTGTCAGTGACTTGTCTGGGTGTGTACAGGGGAAATTGACTTGAATTGACAGGGGAAATTGACTTGCAAAGGGGTCACCCATCTGGAGCTACTGTAGAAAAAAGACCCCTACTCTGAACAAAGGCACTATGGTTTCTGAGCACACTGACTACTTACAGAAGGAACACTGTGCATTCCATATATCTACAGCATCAAAGTATAACTAAAGGTAAATATTTTTTACATTTAGATAGCGGTGGGTTTAGCACCCCAGTCCTGTTTTTTTTACTGCTGCCTGTGACCCCCGTTAGGGAGATTCACTTTTTCGAATTGCCCTGATTTTCAAATGTCACCAGGAATGAAAGTGAGAGTAAATCTAAAATTTTGAGAGCCACCAGAACAGGAATAGAGCACAAATATTCCAATGGGGACATCTGTTATTGTGACAACTGTCTAAGAGGGGATTTCCCTCACATTGGAGAGATATTCTCTTATTTCTATTAAGTCTACAATATAGGAAGTGAAGGGAAATCTCCCTAATTAGATGGCAAAAAATAAAATAAAAAAAAGACTGCATTTTAACACTCCGCTACTCTACTCTAAAAAAAAAATCTAGATATATATTTATTGCCATATTAAAGAATCTCAGATACTTATTATTATTATTATTATTATACAGGAATTATATAGCGCCAACAGTTTGCGAAACACTTCATAAAATGCAGACAGACATTAAAGTTACAATACAATTTGGTATAAGTGGAATCAGAGGGCCTTGCTCATTAGTACTTACAATCTGAGCTCCATGCACACTGGCTTAAAAAACGTTGCTTCTACAGGAGTTTTGTGGTTTGCCTGTAAAAGCTACTCAATGTAATGCTGGCCATACACTATATGAAAAATTGTCCGTAATTCGGTCATTTGGCCAGTTCATTCGTTTTTTGGCCAGATCTTGGGCACAAAATTGGTAATTGTTGGGATGTTATTGAGCCAAAAAACGAAGGACGAGTTTGGAAATTTTCTACCAAATGAACGATAAATTGAAAGGTTAACATGTTTCCCGTCCAAACTGTTTGCACTAGGTATATGTAAAAAAATAAACAATTGATTCATTTATGTCTACTGAATGATTTATCAGTCATTACATGATGGCATTATCGTTTGCTCTCACGGCCGAATGTTTGTTTTTCGAAAATGGGTTTGGCCGATTTTTCATATAGTGTATGAGGCCAGAATTATCCTATTTGTCACATTAGGACATTTAGAGACATATTTTGAGCTCAACGTTTAGAGGCAGGAAAAAAACACTACTGGTTTGCGTTTCTGATTGGAGCTCGCAGGCAGAAAAAACTTAAAACTCTTCTAAACGTGTCTAGATGTGTACAAAAAAATGCTCTATATGAGCGTTTTTTACTCCCAAGCGAACAGACTTTTTTAAGCCCAGTATGCATGAAGCCTAAAGCCCCGTACACACGATCGGACTTTCTGATGGGAAATGTTAGATGTGAGCTTGTTGGCAGAAAGTCCGACCGTGTGTATGTTCCATCGGACAATTGTTGTCGGACTTTCCGGCAACAAATGTTGGCTAGTATATTCTTAAATTTTCTGCCAACAAATGTATGTTTTCTGGACTTCCGATTGTGTGTACACAAGTCCGTCGGACAAAAGTCCAAAGTACAAACACGCATGCTCGGAAGCAAAAGTGGTCGGTCTTGTTAACTAGCATTGGTAATGGAGAATTAACATTTGTGACGTGGCAAATTACGAAATCTCCAAATGCAGCGCACAATTCTCTTCTTTAATGGGATAATAATGAAGCTGCTTTGCTGGTGATACTGATGGAGTTATTGCAAACAAATTTTCAAAGGCTTTTTTTTTCTAGTGATATCAAGAATAATATTATTTTATTTTTATTTTATTTGTGCATTAAAAAAAATAAATAGACATGCAATCTGCCAATAGAACTTAACCAAAAAGTGCATTCTATGCATCCAAAAATATAGAAAATATACCAAATCAAATCATTATTCAACCAAAACAATTATGTCAAAGCAATAACTCCAAGGCTAATAATAAATATCACTTTATCTCCTCTGATTCCGCAACATGTCTGGTTGAGAATGACCATTCAGAAACTAAATGAAAAGTGCAAAATGAAAAGCGCAAAATGAAAAGCGCGAATCAACACTCACCAAACTTCTACTAACACGAAATTAGCAGAAGGAGCCTAAAGGGTGGCGCTAAAGAGCTAAAGAACCATGTAGTACGTCTAGTATGTCACTATGTTCGTAATTGTTGGCCAACATTTGTGTGACCATGTGTATGCAAGACAAGTTTGAGCCTACACCCTTCGAACAAAATTCACGGTTTTGTTGTCAGAAATTACAATTGTGTGTACGGGGTTTAAGATTGTACAATCATATATTACTCTTCCCAATAACAGTCTGCAATAAAGCTCACAACAGTCTGCTGCTACTTTTTTTAAAACCTCCAAATAAACAAATACTGTAGGATTGACAATGCCCATACCAATCAGTTGAAAAAAAAAAAAAATTTTCAAAATGATTTCAGATACATACTGAAATTTGATGTAGGTGTCAAAACATGTGTTTGACACTTGAAGCACTGATGCTCCGTTATTTTTTGTTTTGGGGGTTAGATAAAAATTTAATAATAGTAAAATTAAGGGCCTGTCATTTTTCTAAAAACATTTCCACAAAAAATAACTCTCAAGAGCTAAAACATTACGGGTATATATTCTTTTTGACCTATCTTTTTTACATTTTTTTCACAAAATAAATGACATATTATTTGAGCACCTTCTCATTCTCCAGAAGCAGTGATGTTCTTCATAAAAAGTGCTGTCAGTTTATCCCCTGTAAGGAGTATTTACTGCCTCGCAGCTAAAGTCTAATACACACAAGTCAGTTCATGGCTCAGTGTTCAGGCCCTGTCTCCATGGCCAGACAGCACCAGGAGCCAAAAGAAACGAGGAACACTGAAAGCTGATCCTGTGGGAGCTGGGAGCCTGCTCTCCAAACACGAGCACATGCCCTACTGCCTGGATAGGTGGCCTTCTCACATGCAACATACTGAATCCTTATGTACACGGCTACACAATGCTGAGTCCCCCTTCTCATGTCCAAGTGACGTGTGAGTTTATAGGGGTGCTTCACCTGGTCTCAGGGAAGGAACCCCCTTGTCTCATTTCAAAACAAAACCCACACTATTCAGCACCGGCCTTACAAACCATAAATACGACTGCTTTACTGCATGTTAAACACAAGCTAAACACACCAGCAGCTATAACATTTTATTGGGTAAATGGTTATTAGACTTTGAATGATCTACAGCATCCCTCGTGTCTCTCCGTATATACATATTATAAATGGCATTTCTGCTTGCGGCAGAATACATATCACAGGATTGTATTTCCCTAGAATCAATCATTTCTGATACACAGACAAGCATTAAAAACATTGTGATAAATTCACCCAGCTGAGGGCCTCACAACTGACTATGAATAATTACAGGATATATTTACTATTTGATTTGTTAGAATACCCCGGCAATTGTGAAAGTATTCCTAGCTGTCTCTTAACTCTTTCTTTTCAGCAAGCAATATCAAGCCTGGCCTTTTGGGCAAGGGGGTGCCAGCTATGTTTTTCTGTAAAGCCTTTGCTCAATAAGTGACGATTTAACCTATGAATAAAAAAAAATATAAGATCTACATGTTGCATTATGTATGCAATTTAGTGTATTCATCACCTTGTTCAGGCAATCATGGGAACTTTCAAACACTTTTGATGTAGGTATATCAAAAACATACAGTAATACAAATGCACCTAGACCGCTCATGCAAGGGCAACGACTGACAACATAGAACACATGCATGAACATACACAGCATGGGCGAAGGAGGGAGGGCCTCCTTCTTAAGCACGCACATCTAATTTAACCAAAACATATATGTATTTTGGGGAATCTTTGGCACTTTCATTGCTTGTGCATCCAAGTTAGAACAGTTATTCATTTTTTGTGCCTTATTATATGGTGTTCCCATTCAATGGGGGAGGGTGTGCTGGGTATTGTTTTATTTGAGTGTTTAATAGTAAGTTATTAGTTAGGTAAACTGAGGAGTGTTTGGCGACACCACATCTAGGGTTGCCACATGTCCAGGATTCATCCAGACAGTCCGGGTTTTGAATCACTTTGAATCATGTGTCCGGGTTTCAGGTGGACTGAAACCCGGACACATTATTCAGACCAGGCTATGGCTCCCCAAGTAACCAAGATAGTTACACACTAATCTTTTCCGTCCGGAAGCTGCAGGCAGCTGTCTGGGGGCAGCTTCGGCATCACTGGTCGGAGGGTGATGATGTCTGCAAGAGCAATTTGGCCTTATCTACTCTCCTTGGGTCACCCAAGGGTGTGCAAGGCTGCTAAAGTGTTCTGGTTTGGCTTGAAGAAAAGGTGGCAACCCTAACCACATTCATGCACTTAAATTGCAACTAAACTGTATCTGAGCACCGCAAACTGAAAATGCTATTTCATTCATTTTTAAAATTCAAAGTAAACTCACCCATCCATCCATGTCTCCATGCTTTTTTCTGTTTCTAAATCACTTTGAAAAACATCCCCTAGCATTTCTAGCCATGAACATCTTAAGTAAGGGCAGATGATTCATGTAGCATTTACTTCCTAGAATCCATCTACCCTTAGCTCGGGCATGCAGGCAGGAGGATGTGCTTAGCCGAGAAAGCCCCTCCTCCCATGAAGACTCCTAAGATGTATGACATAATTTGCCTAGGCCCAGAAACCAGGAAGTAATTGAAGAAACGTAAAAAAAAAAGTTAAAACAAGTAAGTATGATATATTCCCCTATCTTTTTACTAATGCTAGCAGTATTGAGCCAGGTACAAACTACAGTTTTTTTTTTTATGCAACCCGCTGTTGGAGACGCTGTACTAATTATTAATATTATTATACAGGATTTATATAGCGCCAACAATTTGTGCAGCGCTTTACAACATGGAGCAGACAGTACACTTACAATACAATTCAATACAGGAGGAATCAGAGGGCCCTGTTAGAGCTTACAATCTAGATACTAATGATCCGACATTAGAGCAGCGATCTCCCCCGCTGAGCTTTTACAATACTTCCAACGCACACGTTCCTGCACAAACGGCTGTATCTTAACCACTTGAGGACCGCCGTATTGCCATTGTACGTCAGCACAATGGCACAGGCAGGCATAATCACGTACATCTACGTGATTGCCTTCCAGCGGGTGGGGGGTCCGATCGGACCCCCTCCCGCTGGTTACGGCGGTCCGATTCGGTCCAGGAGCGCTCCGTGATGAGGGGATGGCCGTTGGTTTTCGGCCACCCCCTCTGGATCGCTCCTGGCCAATGAGAAGCTTCCTCCCCTGTGTATTGTTTACACAGGAAGGAGGAAGTGATGTCATTCTCCTCGGGGCGGTCTTTTTGACCGGACTACGAGGAGAACAGTAAAAGTAAGTGTGCACCAACACTACACTGACATGTAGGTACACACAGGCACACAAACCCCCCCCGATCCCCCCCCGATCGCCCCCCGCCCCCCCTCCCCCCCCAGTCACAGTGTCACTGATTGCATTGATCATTTCTTTACTGATCAATGCATTCAGTGTCAGTTGTGACAGTAAAAACTGTCAGGACAGTTAGTGTTAGGTCCAGGGTAGCCCCCTATCACCCCCCAATAAAGATTTAACCCCCTGATTGCCCCTAGAGTTAACCCTTTCACCCCCTTTTGCCAGTGTCACTAAGTGATCATTTTTCTGATCGCTGCATGTGTCGCTAGTGTCGCTAGGTAGCTAGTTATTTTTTTAGGTTCACCGCCGGGTTTTTATATCGCTAGGTACCCCGATATACTACCCAATAATGTTTTTAACCCCCTGATTGCCGCTAGTTAACCCTTTCACCCCCTTTTGCCAGTGTCACTAAGCGATCGTTTTTCTGATCGCTGCATTAGTGTCGCTACAGTCGCTAGGTAGCTAGTTATTTTTTTAGGTTCACCGCCAGGTTTTTATAGCGCTAGGTACCCCGATATACTACCCAATAATGTTTTTAACCCCCTGATTGCCGCTAGTTAACCCTTTCACCCCCTTTTGCCAGTGTCACTAAGCGATCGTTTTTCTGATCGCTGCATTAGTGTCGCTACAGTCGCTAGGTAGCTAGTTATTTTTTTAGGTTCACCGCCAGGTTTTTATAGCGCTAGGTACCCCGATATACTACCCAATAATGGTTTTAACCCCCTGATTTCCGCTAGTTAACCCTTTCACCCCCTTTTGCCAGTGTCACTAAGCGATAATTTTTCTGAACGCTGCATCAGTGTCGCTAGTGTCGCTAGGTAGCTAGTTATTTTTTTAGGTTCACCGCCAGGTTTTTATAGCGCTAGGTACCCCGATATACTACCCAATAATGGTTTTAACCCCCTGATTGCTGCTAGTTAACCCTTTCACCCCCTTTCACCAGCGATCACAGTATAAGTGTCACTGGTGACGCTGGTTAGCCAGTTAGTTATTTAGGTTCCCCGTCAGGTTTTTATATAGCGCCAGGGACCCCCATATACTACCTAATAAAAATTTGAACCACCTGATTGCCCCTAGTTAACCCTTTCACCACTGATCACCGTATAAGTGTTACGGGTGACTCTGGTTAGTTTGTTTTTTATAGCATTTTATATTCAAATCCGGAAGGCAGTGCTTGGTTTTCGGGGTCCCGTACGTGGCTAGGCTCCCAAAAAGTCCCCCACATGTGGTATCCCCGTACTCGGGAGAAGCAGCAGAATTTATTTTGGGGTGTAATTTGACTTCTGCCCATAGCATGTGTGAGCAATATATCATTTAGTGACAACTTTGTGCAAAAAAAAAAAAGTTTGTAATATTCCCGCAACTTTTGGCAAAATATAAAATATTCCATGGACTCAACATGCCTCTCAGTAAATAGCTTGGGGTGTCTACTTTCCAAAATGGGGTCATTTGGGGGGGTTTTGTGCTATTTTGGCATTTTATGGCCTTCGAAACTGTGATAGGTAGTGAGGAGTTAAATCAAAAATTTGCACCCTTAGAAATCCTGAAGGTGGTGATTGGTTTTCGGGGTGCCGTGCGCGACTAGACTCCCAAAAAGTCCCACACATGTGGTATCCCCGTACTCGGGAGAAGCAGCAGAATGTATTTTGGGGTGCAATTCCACATATAACCATGGCATGTGTGAGCAATATATCATTTAGTGACAACTTTTTGTAAAAAAAATTTTTTTTTTTTTTTTTTGTCATTATTCAATCCCTTAGGACAAAAAAAATAAATATTCAATGGGCTCAACATACCCATCAGCAATTTCCTTGGGGTGTCTACTTTCCAAAATGGGGTCATTTGGGGGGGATTTGTACTGCCCTGCCATTTTAGCACCTCAAGAAATGAGATCGGCAGTCATAAATTAAAAGCTGTGTAAATTCCAGAAAATGTACTCTAGTTTGTAGACGCTATAACTTTTGCGCAAACCAAAAAATATTCGCTTATTGACATTTTTTTTACTAAAGACATGTGGCTGAATAAATTTTGCCCTCAATGTATGACTAAAATTTAGTTTATTCGATTTTTCTTATAACAAAAAGAAGAAAATATCTTTTTTTTTCAAAATTTTCGCTCTTTTTCCATTTATATCGCAAAAAAAAAAAATCGCAGAGGCAATCAAATACCATCAAAAGAAAGCTCTATTTGTGGGAAGAAAAGGACGCAAATTTCGTTTGGGTGCAATATTGCATGACCGCGCAATTACCAGTTAAAGCAGCGCAGTGCGAAATTGCAAAAAGACCTCTGGTCCTTAAGGTATTTATTGGTCCGAGGCTGAAGTGGTTAAATTGGGTGCTGAAATGACCAATGGCTGGAACCAACTGCAATCATGGAAAGGAAGTGTCACCAGCACACCAGGATCTCCAAAATTGTAATCACATAGTATCAAAAAAATAAATAGAAGCGTTTCTGAGCCACTCCGAAACGTTGATTCTATTAATTTTTTTGATACCATGTGATTAAAAATTTGGACCCAATTTTGGACATCCTGATGTACTGGTGACACTTCCTTCTCCTGACAATGGGACAGCCTCCCCGCTAGAACATTTTGATCAGCCCTCTCTGCCATTTGTCTGACAGCGCTGATCAGGAGTTGGTCGGCTGCTGGTTTTCCAGCATGCTTGTCCGACAGAAGCTGTCTGAATGGGCAGCTTCTGTCGGACAGACCGACATACACATGGACCGAATGTTGGCCATTTTTTTTTTAACTGTCCGTTGTCTCCCGACGTTCGGCCCATGTGTACCTGACTGAAGGATGAAAAATAGTTCATGTTGATTGAGAGAGTTTAGTTTCACTTTAAAGGCTAGAATATATAAAACATATAGGGATCTTTTAGGGTGCCATCTTAAGTTAGCAATTTTACATTAAAGTGGTTGTAAACCCTTACAACACACTTTGACCTACAGGTAAGCCTAGATTAAGGCTTACCTGTAGGTCCAAGAAATATCTCCTAAACCTACACGGTTTAGGAGATATTTGCCGAAAGACAGGTACCACTGTCTACGACTCATGCGCTGTAGACAGCGACTCGCAGGCGCACTGAGCGCGGCACCGTCAACGGCGAATATGCCGCCCGTGGCGGCTCCCGCGCACGTGCACGGGAGTGACGTCATCGCGGCTTCGCGAATGACAGCGGTGGAGCAGCAAGGCCCACCGAGAAGATGGATGCGCCAGGATTACAGGGGACAGAGGTGACATCTCTGGCTCCTGTGTCAGGTAAGTGACACATAATGGACGACTATGCGATGCATAGTCGTCCATTATGCTTTACCTTTGCAGGGAATGAAAGAGGAAGTAAACTCATCAGGGTTTACTTCCTCTTTAAGTAAAAAACATTTATTGGGTCCTATTCATTATGTGGCTGGTTATTAGATTCATAACAATTCATCAAACCGTACATTCATAGATAACCACACAGACATTCATAGATAACCCTTGTGAAGGGTGGAAGCATGTCTTTATGGTGGTCCCATACAGAGTCCAGCAAAGAAGAGAAAACCAGTAGACCAAGTAAATACTGATGTAGGATTTACTGAAGTCCCTTGTGAAGAGTGGATGCATGTCCTTATGGTGGTCCCATACAGAGTCCAGCAAAGAAGAGAAAACCAGTAGACCAAGTAAATTCTGATGTAGGATTTACTGAAGTCCCATATTAGCAAAAAAGTTACTTTCCTGCTTCAGAATTAACTTGGTGCTGTAGTCCATTGCTGGTTCTTAGATGCAGTCTGAACCTTGGCTTTCCATCAGTTGTAGCACAAGAAGTCCCAGCATACTGATAACTGTTTAGACCTGGCAATCTCTTCCCACTATAATAAGACATCTTATTGCAGGAATGGGGCCATACTGCTGACAGCCAGTCTCAGCTAACTGATTTACCCTTTGATATACAACGGAATCATTTCATGGGCTAACACATCCCGATCTGCCAATGTGTCACCTTGTAGGCAGCAATCAATTCCAGAAAAGTAAATAAAGTCAGCGCTGTGGAATTTTCTTCTGTATATAATATACCTTGGTAAAATATATACAGTGTTTATTTAGCAGGCTTGACAGGAAAATATCACCATAAAGCCAAGAGGGAGGCGTTTATTTTAGCCATTTATTCTGCTTTTACTTTGGGTTCTGCTTTTTGAATGCCTTTCCTTTAAAACAATGCCTAGGGACAAAGTCACTTCCATACAATAACATCATAAATGGCACTAAAGTGATTTATAGAGAACCAGCACAAGCCATTTAGGGATTTTTTTTTCTTTCAAATGTTAAAAGATATTCATTTTAACGATTAAGATGATGATATTAATTAATATAATAAGATCATGTTCTTTTTATTATTCGTATTTACTATGGACAGCGGGGAATGCGCTGGTATGGAACCCTTTCGTGGGACTACAAATTCCAGCGTGGGGTTTATAGACGCTTAATAGTTTTAGGCCTGATGTTGTAAAGCATTTTCCCTAGGGGAGCTTTTGTGGGGTTCAGAAGATACTTCATCTTGCCAAGATATATTCCAAATCAAAATTTCAGCAAATAATCATTTATGAAATATGTGTTCCTAGTTACTTGCTTGCAAGGTGGATAAAAATCAATGATTTAAAAAAAAAAAATCAGATTTTTTTAATTAAAATCTGTATTTTTTGGATTTAAATCAGATTTTTTTGGATTTTTATCAAATTCATTTTAATAAAATGCATTTAGAGTAAAAATATATCTAAATATTTAGGATACATTAATAATTTAGTTTAAATTTAGTTTATTCAGCATGAAATGGAGCTTAGTTATGTAGAATGAGGCTGTATTTTCTGCATTATTTACATTTCTGGTAATTCAATGAATCCAATGAATCCAAGCTCTGCAAGCTGAGATAACATGCACTGCATCGATGCATTCACACAATTTCACAGTAACCATGAGATAAAACAAAGTTCAGGAATATTCCTTTATCCCATTTACCAATCTATGTACACTGCAAACTGTATGATTGAAACAGTTCAGATATCACTGTTTTACAAACTCGACAGCTTATTATTCTAAATAGAAAACCTTAAATTTGTTTGCAAATATTAAAGAATCTAAATAACAGCAAGACCTAGTCCTTACATTTAAAGAGCACCTGTCATTTCAGATCCATCATGGCAGTGCCTATTAGCGGGCATTCCCTCACCTGCTGCAGCCACATCCCTCACCTTGTTGTGTCACTGCCGCATCACCAGCCGCCCCATTAAAGTGAATGGGACGGTCGGCGAGTAAACAGTGGGTCAGAGGAGGAGCCGCTACAGGACAGAGATGACAGTTGCTGTTTATGATTTAAATTGAGTTGATTTAAATCAAGCCTTTTTAATAGTGATTTAAATCATGATCTAAATTGTGATTTAAATCGACTTGATTTAAACGAAATCCACCCTCAAGTAAGTCAAAAATAATAAAATAAAAATGAATAGCCTAAGAAAAGCTGTACTACCAAGACTAGCTTTTGCTACAATATTCTCATTCAATCTATTGATTTTCCCTTAATTCCTCTGAGCCCAGGTTGTCCTGCACCCGCCCCAGCCTGTTACTGGTCAGTGAAAGAGGAAGCAGCACAGTAATGTGCTTGTCTCTCTGCCACTCTGCTTTCCCCTCCTATCAGCATGCTTCTGGTCAGCACATGAACAGATTATTATCATTATTTTTTTATTTTTTTTTCTCAATGTTGTTTATTGAAAGTTTCTCATATAACATTATACAGAAACAAAAAAATAGCGAGGAAACGAAAACAAAAACCTTATAAACACAGTGTGTTCATTATTATCATTATTATTGTACAGGATTTATATAGCGCCAACAGTTTGTGCAGCGTTTACAACATTAGGGTAAACAGTACAGTTACAATACAATTCAATACAGGAGGAATCAGAGGGCCCTGCACAATATAGCTTACAATCTAAAAGGGGAGGCTCAAATGATATAAAAAAATTAATAAATAACTGTGATGAATAATATAAAAGTACAGTTGTTAGGTGGAGACAGAATAGGCTTCTCTGAAGAGAAAGGTTTTCAGGGATCGCCTAAAAGTGGATAGAGATTGGCTCCTTGTGCTGCTTTTTCCTCTCACTCCCTGGCCTTACTGAAAAAGGCTGATATCAGGTCTAATTTAAATACTTGCACTGCTTGCATTCAATTAAATAAATGTGTTGATGTATGAACCACTTGCCGATCGGCTGATGCCGATATACATTGGTAAAGTGGCACGGGTGTGCAAAATCCCATATGGGTAGGTCAGCCCTTTAAGAGCTGCCAGAGGCCGCTGCACGGTGAGCGCCAGCAGCGGGATTTGTGTGTGAGAGGAGAGGAGACATGTCGTTTTTTTCCTAGTAAATAGGAACAACATTTATCTCCTCTCTTACTCAGTGCTATCCCCATACAGTTAGAACACTCTGAGGAACACACTTAGAACCCCTTGATCGGCCCCTAGTGTTAACCCCTTCCCTACCAGTGACATCTACACAGTAATCAGTGCATTTTTATAGCACTGATAGTACTGACTGCTGTATAAATGTCAATGGTCCCAAAAATGTGTCAAAAGTGTCTGATCTGTCTGCCGCAAGGTCACAATAAAAATCGCAGAATGCCGCCATTAGTAGTAAAAATAAATAAATAAATAAAAATGCCATACAAATGGCATAAATCTTTCCCATAACTTGCAGCCGCTATAACTTTTGTGCAAACCAATCAATATACGCTTATTGCGATTTTTTACCAAGAATACGTAGAAGAATATATATTAGCCTAAACCGATGAAGACTTTTTTAAAAAAAAAAAACATTTTTGGGGACATTTATTATAGCAAAAAGTAAAAACTATTGTTTTTTTTTCAAAATTGTCGCTTTTTTTTGTTTATAGCGCAAAAAAACCCCTCAGAGGTGATCAAATACCACCAAAAGAAAGCTCTATTTGTGGGAAAAAAAAGGACACAAATTTTGTTTGGGTAAAGCATCGCATGACTGCGCAATTACCAGTTAAAGTGACGCAGTGCCAAATTGTAAAACGTGTTCTGGTCAGGAAGGGGGTAAAACCTTCCGGGCCTGAAGTGGCAAAAAAACTCAAGAATATATATGGAACATTAAAGTGGTTGTAAACCCTTACAAACCACTTTGACCTACAGGTAAGCCTAGATTAAGGCTTACCTGTAGGTCCAAGAAATATCTCCTAAACCTATACGGTTTAGGAGATATTTGCCTGAAGACGGGCACCGCTGTCTACGGCGCATGTGCCGTAGACAGGGGCACGCAGGCGCACTGAGCGATGCATACTATGCGATGCATAGTAGTCCATTTTGCTTTGCCTTTGCAGGGAATGAAGAGGAAGTAAACTCATCAGGGTTTACTTCCTCTTTAAAGTGGTTGTAAACCCTTACAGACCACTTTTCACTACAGGTAAGCCTATAATAATAATATTACCTGTAGCTACCGTGGATATCTCCTAAACCATTAAGGTTTAGGAGATATCCCCTGTATCAGCATGTGCCGACGTCATCATAACTCTGGGAGTGTGCCAGGACCGCTGCAGGGGCTTCGATCTAAGGTGAGTATTTCATAATGAGCTAGTATGCTATGCATACTAGCTCATTATGCCTTTGACTTGCAGTTTTTTTTTTTTTTTTTTTTACGTGGGTTTACAACCACTTTAAGGGCATTCAAAAATGTTACTACACATAAATAAAATCAAGATATTTATTCTTTACAACATTTTGTAAACCACAAACAGACTTATTGGCTGACAATATGAACATCCATCTCTATTATTCCACAAATCCTACAACATAGTATATTTTTCCAATCAACATCCACAAAATGGGTGTGGGATATTGCTGATGTGTTTCAAATTCTTCTACAGGGGAGAAAAATTGTTTATATCTACAAAAATATATATAAAAGGTTACAGCGTTGTATCATACAGAATCATATACACTATATTACCAAAAGTATTGTGACACCTACCTTTACACGCACATAAACTTTAATGGCATCTCAGTCTTCGTCCGTAGGGTTCAGTATGGAATTGGCCCACCCTTTACAACTATAACAGATTCAACTCTTTTGGGAAGGCTGTCCACAAGGTTTAGGAGTGTGTCTATGGGAATGTTTGTCCATCGTTCCAGAAGAGCGTTTGTGAGGTCAGGCATTGATGTTGGATAAGAAAGCCTGGCTCACAGTTTCCACTCAAATTCATCCCAAAGGTGAGGTCAGGACTCTGTGCAGGCCAGTCAAGTTCCTCCACCCCAAACACATTCATTCATGTCTTTATGGACCTTGCTTCGTGCACTGGTCCAAATCATTTGGTGGAGGAGGATTATGGTGTGGGGTTGTTTTTCAGGGATTGGGCTTGGCCCCTTAGTTCTATTGAACGCCTAAGGCGTCCGCATACCAAGACATCTTGGAAAATTTCATGCTCTAAACTTTATGGGAACAGTTTGGGGATTGCCCCTTCCTGTTCCAACATGACTGCGCACCAGTGCACAAAGCAAGGTCCATAAAGACATGGATGAGAGAGTTTAGGGTGGAGGAACTTGACTGGCCTACACAGAGTGCTGACACCAACCCGATAGATTATCTTTTGGGATAAATTAGAGCGGAGACTGCGAGTCAGGCTTTCGCGTCAAACATCAGTGCCTGTCTTCGCAAATGCGCTTCTGGAAGAATGGTCAAACATTCCCATAGACACACTCCTAAACTTTGTGGACAGCCTTCCCAGAAGAGTTGAAGCTGTTATAGCTGCAAAGGGAAGGCCAACTCAATATTGAACCCTACAGACTAAGACTGGGATGTCATTAAAGTTCTTGTGCGTGTAAAGGCAGACATCCCAATACTTTTAACAATATAGTATATATCCTGAGAATATAAAAACATATTTTGCTCCAAAGATTTTAGGAGGCCCCCTCAGCAACCACCCAGTCCAGACATGACACAAGAACGTATAGGCGCCTAATAAGAATAGAATGTAACACAATTCAGCCGCTGCATATATAGCAATGAAGCTACAGTAAATGTCAATAAAAATTCCAATAAGTGCGAATACCCCCTCCTCTCAAGCCACACATCTCAAGGGGTATTTAGAAGGTACCTACTGTACCTATATCAAGGCATTAGATGTAGGTACATGTAATCATATCAAGACAAATATAATGATTATTATTAAATTCATTTGTTTCTTTCAAATTAGCCTAGAAAAGGGATTTTTTTTAAAATACATAAAATATACTGGTAACGCATATACACACTTAAGGAGACACACTCTAGGGAGTACAGCCAATTGTTGCTGTTAGAAAAGGTACATGTATCTGATGTGGTAAGGAATGCCGATGTATTGTAATAGTAAGCCACTAATTGTAGGTACCATTACCCTGTCACGGGATATATTTGCATAGCAGGCTTGTTCTGAATATAAACCATGTTAGTAATTGAATAATGTCGGCTATCATCACTACTCATGATGTTATACTGTATCTGATGATAATTAGAGCAGAGACCTGTAATCACATTGTGTAGGGACTCTGAAGTCCCTGTGATCTGTGACTGCCCCAAGTGTCACAATGAATCCACATCTAGCAAACACCTCTGCAGAAATTGGAAGAATTACATTAACCTTCTCACCCCTGGCCCCAGCAGTGGCTCAGTTTAAACACAGCCAGAGATAACATCCCAACTGCTGTTTGAAGCTTTCTCGATTAAGAAGCAATAATGTTCTTCAAGCTGTCAAGGTTCAAGGACCCAGGCTGACTGAAGCTAAGGGGTTCTTACATATCTATAGTCTCACAAGGGGACCTGTCAGTATGCAGCAATGTACAAGAAGTCATCCCTGTAGGTGAGCTATTTTGCATGGATTTCAATCCAGTTGAATTTATTGAATATGGGAATCCCCAGAAGGATGGAAGCTGAAGAGCATATAAAGAGTTAATCATGAAATAACCATCTATCAAGGCTCAGTGGAAAATCAGGTAACTAGATAGCTCAGAACTATGACGATGAATACAGCCATCATGATTCATTCTAACGATGGGGGTACTGCCACACCATTATGACTATAATTTACAAGCAGATTTAATACATAATGTTCCAGGGTGGCTTTCTGAGTTTTAATCGCTGTGTTTAATATGGAGCAGAGTAATGATAGACTTATGACTCTTGGAGAAGAGCAGACGTTTCAGGGCCTGTTACTGCGATGGGAAATCAAAGTTGCACAAAACTACCTTTGCTTTATGATGACTTAAAAGAAAAATTAATTTCTAGTGAGAAAAGATTTGGGCCCCTCACACAAACAAACAGAAATAGAACTCTTAAGATCCATATTTGTAGCTGTACGCACATGCCTATAGAGCAATTGGACACCAGGGCTATGATAGGATATACCCGTTGAGTGATTTATATTGGGTAATATTATAAGAAGTGTGCAATATCTTAGATGCACATTCATTCCAAGAGCTGCTCTTTATCCATGTTATCAGCAGTATGCTTGTGAAGTATATGTAAAAGAAACCTATATTGAGTAAATATGTAGGTTGTCATTATTAACCCCTCCACCTGAAAATGATGTCTCACTAGCTGCCATTTTGATTCAATGTCTCCTGTATTTTATGAGTGTCAGTGAGTCCGAAATGAGTGCAATAAAGCCAGGTACCTAGAATCTCAGAAGGTGGTAAACAATAACAGCATCCATATTGCAGGTTTAAATGACCGGCCATGTACTGCTGAAATAATCTGATAGTTTCCTCTTCTTGATTGCTTTTCACCATTCTGTTTTTGGGTAATGGAGTGAAGAATTCATAAGCAAAGATGTTTGATGTCTATGGTAAATATTATCTGTCAAATTGTAACTGGGCTCCTTCACACATAGAGTATACCTAATGCCGGCGCAACATATCCGCCTTCTAAGTCAACAAATAGGCAAAATCAGAAGCAGAAAATTTGTGGAAATGTAACTGAACTAAATCTTTCTTTATAGCCTTTATTCACTTAATAAACAAATTATTTGATGCAATAACATTTTTGTTCATGTATTGTTTAACTTACAAATTGTAACAACATTTTTACAGTTCAATATTTGATCTGCATTGGGTAACTCACCCAAAGCTTTCTCAAGTATACTCTGATGAACATGGAGCAAAATGGACTGCTGAATAAACTTGCTGAGATCCTACAAAGGGCTGCTGAATGAACCTGCTGAGATCCTACAAAGGCCTGCTGAATGAACCTGCTGAGATCCTACAAAGGCCTGCACATAGGGTGGCAATATAAGGTGCTAATCACTCATGTGTCATGCCTATCCTAAACCAAACTTTCATGACCACACAAAAACACTGAGTTTACTCCACCATATGAGCTGTCACACTATACCACATAACATTATATTACCTAACTTAATTACGCAGCTCTGAGCTTACACACAGAGGAGCAAATTGTTTTCAACATTCAAAAATGACTATGGACTCAGCTTCTTTGTAGGGTCCCCTAGTTGTGTACTTTACAACCGGCCTCCAAAGACTCCTCCTTTGAGGCACAGGAAGCCCTGACCTTGCAGGTTTACCCGAGTTCCATGAATTTGTATATGATTAGTATATGTAGTAGATCATTAGGTGTTATTTACCAAAACTGGAGCGTGCACAATCTAATTGCAGCTCTGCATAGAAACCAATCAGCTTCCAGTTTTTTTTGCCAAAGCTTTATTAAACAAGCTGAAGTTAGAAACTTATTGGCTACCATGTACAGCCGCACCAGATTCTGAGTGCACCAGTTTTAGTACATCCCCCCCATTGTGGTTGATTTACTAAAGCAGTTGGGAATCCTCCCTTTATAATTGCCTGCACAGGATTGAGCATTTGGATTTAACACACCTACACTTTAGTGAGTAAACTTTCTAAATTGCTTTAGCAAATAAATAATATTATATCTGTTTTCAATGCAGATCACTTTGAGATGCAGAAGTTTATGGCTGTATCCATATCCATCCTTCAATAAAATGCGTAATTAAGAAAGAGCACCAACATTTTCAATTAATAGCTCCACCATTCAAGTATAAAGCCAAAAGCTCTTGACTCTATTATGCTTTCTGCTCTGCTGTCACAAATGTAAATGAGTGTAAATAAAGACTATTTTTTACATCGATGACTACTAAAAATTACATCATAAATAAAAAATTAAATTCTGCAGTAAATTATTGAACAAAAAATGTACAAATGTGTGATCCAGCTTGACATGTGACAGGTTTGTTATAAATTATGCGCTCTGTATACATGTTATAGAGATTGATGTATATGTTAAAGAGATTGTTGTTGGCACACAGGACAGCTTTTATCAATCTATAGGCAATAAAATATGTTGAAGAAAGACACTATTCACTGTAATGCAAATCTCATAGACATTTTATTTCCCGTACATCTAGCTCCGTGTTTATTTTCAGTCCTGGCTTTCTTAAAAGCTTAAATTGAAAAGACAAAGCTAAAACACATAACAGAAAATAGAAACATGTAAAAAAATCTGGAAATCTTAAACTTTTTTGTTGAACGTTCCTAGCAACAAATCCAAGCAATTAGTAAGCTGCTATCCCTATTCTTAGAAAACATTTTAATGAAAGCCTATATATTCTATTGTAGCTGGATTTCCGAAGGTTTTCACAGAGATCCACATGGGTTTGCAGTCTCTGGTGATATGATTCTGTACTGAACCTTCCTCTCTGAGAACTGTGCGAAGGGTAGTGCCTGAATCATGATACACATTAATCTGCATTTCTGATGCCATGGAATTAGAGTTGGTCATAAAATAAGTAAGCTGGCAACCAAAGTTTTTTTTTGGAAAAAAGTAAGCTATATAAAGAAGAAAAATGTTTGGGTGGAAATTGGAGCAACAGGGCAGGTAAGATAAGTACACTGAGTGAGTTCAAAAGCATAATTTGTATATTTTTTTATGGAATAAAACTATAATTAATATACTCCTCCAATATGAATATGTAAAGTAGTTTACATCAGCAACCTACAATACATTGATATTATGTGGCACTTGGATTGGTGGCCTAGCTTTACAGTAGATGACCTCCATTTTTTATGAACATCTTTAAACTAAAATGTGCAATGTTTGATCTTGTCTTTAATATATCATTTGATTCTGTAAATTCTGGAGAAGATGGTGCAAAAACGTTCAATTTATTGATTTTGTTGTGCTTTACCTCGCTGTTAATAAAATTCTGTGGACACCCTATAGTGAATGACTTCTTGTGAATATGGAAAGGTTGGGGAGGCTAGGCTAGGCCTTTTTCTTATTATTTAGCCTATTGGGGTTGAATATTATTATGTATTTAATAGCCAGTCATAGGCAGCAATAAATCCTGTTTTTTATTTTATTTCCATTGCACATGTCTAGGTAATCAACATGAACACAGGTTTGCCTTTATTTAGTAACGTTCATTCTGCAAAGTGAAGAGCCTCTACCTTTTGTGCATACATTTATTTAGTTATTCTTACGCTAATTTTGCATGTTTTATAGATATATTAGAGCTGGGAAAATCTGAAGTATATTGTTATATGTTTTTGTTCTCTGAGATACAAAGGACTATATAACCAGTTGTAATATATGTCTTAAATATCACTTTAATGGTGGGCAACACTGTTATACAATAGGGGCACGTTTATTGTAGCATGGGAATTTGGTCTGGCTTATTATGACTCCGTTTATGGGAAAAATCTGGTAAGATGCCTGAAGTAGATTGTTAAAAACAGGGAAAGCTCACTATTGCAGCGGCGGAAGACCTTTCAAATTGCTCATGTTTATGTTTCATATATGTTCTTTTACACTTTGTACAGCATTTTTACTGACTGATAAAATAAAAAACTGCTAGTAATGTCCAATGAATGTGGGAGTAAGCACATGTTTTCATGTTCAACATATAGCAAACCCAGGTACGAGAATTATGTCTTGTGTTGTGGAATTATACAAGTCAGCAAGGTGCAAGCACTGCTAGGTATAAAGTTATGAGCATGTATGAGGGCAGAAGTAATATATCTTATTTATTAATAAGTGCTCTATTTAATATATGATTTTATTGTGCTATATAATGAATAAAAAAAAAACACAATTTTTTTATATTGTTATTTGCATGTATTATTCCCCATCTCCTTTTTAACAGAGTTGTCAGTCTTTGCATAGCTGTGATACTGTGTTCTACTGTTAGCATAATAAGCTCCCTAACATTTTGTATTGAAATTGTTGTAAACATACAACTCAGGTAAAACCAATTTTATTCAGTCTTAAAATTCCTGTTCACCTACTCCTGTAAGGTGAAGAGGTATGTGGGCATTTACAACTCTTAGGCTGTCTGCTTGACTTTAGGTATTTCCACTTGTATGTCTTTCAAGGTGGGGATGTTTCAATGATTCATTGCATTCAAATTTAGTAAATTAGACTAAGGTAACCCAGCAGCATAGCTTGACATTGATAGTTTGGCTAGCAGGTTTACAACTTCAGTAAAACAGTTTCACAATTTCAATAAAACATTCTCCAATTACAACAATGAGGATCCAAAATGATAGAGTGTAGAATCACAGGAAAGCGCATATATGGGACACTTCTTAAATAATTGTCAATATCTACATTTTTTTAAATAATATGAATTTTCCATAAGTATTCACACATCATATTTAGTTAAGGTAACTTCCATGTTGTACATGTTTTACAATTTAAATGATTGTTATGGTGGTCAAACTTGCCAACAAGCTTTAATGTTAATGTCTAATATTTTAAAATTCTTCTGAAATAAAAATAAAAAAAACTAAATTAACAGAGGTTTCCTGGGCCAGATATAAACTACTTTAACCCTCCTATGTATTTTCTTTTTATTTGACAATCTGTTTTTGGTCTAGATTAATGTTTATTGTTCCTTTTTTCATTTTTACAGACAAAAATATTTTAGGATTAATGCTTCTAAAATGTGTTTTGTTAGAAACTGCATTTCTCTATTATATAATATTATATAATAATAATAATAACATAATTACCTTTTGTTAGTCAAAATTCACATATTTTAGAAATAAGATAAGGGAAATAGGATATGAACTTAGTACACTCGAGGGATAAATTACTAAAGGGTATACATTTTGCCCCAGAGAAGCTAGCTTATGGATGAGCCAGTTGGTTAGATTATTTTAAAATTGTATAATTTATTTGCAAAGTAATCAGGTACAAAGATATAAATGTTTGGATACCAACCCCTACTAATTAAATAGAAAAAACTTTCCCTGATTCTACAAGTGCTCAGATAATACTGCGAGGTAATAAAGAGCATTTTTAATAAATCTATGTAAAATCACTATCTTTGATATCTATGATCAGAGCAATACTGAAACCTACCTACTAAAATCAGCTTTTTTATATCAAGTTACATAAAGGATGTTGATATTTCACTGCTGATTACTTCTCTGTGACGGTGTCATTTTAATTCATGTATGACTAATTCATTTTAACAAGCAACCTTTTTAATATACCTTAATACTTACAGTCTGTTTAAACCTAAGGTTTTATGTACTTTTTTTGTAAGGATAGCAACAGTTTTAAGATAAACAATACCTAGTTGTAAGTGATTTCTAAAACATTATTATAGATTATCTGTATCTTTGGATAAAAAAATATCAATATAAGAAAAGATTAATAAAATGGTGCCTGAAATCTATATAGTGATAAAAATGCTCAGAATAGATAATTCTAACGATAATTCTTAAAAAAAAAAAAAAATCAACATTTGTATTATATGTAATGCAATAAAAGCAAAATAATTTCTAAAATTGCACACATATTTTGGTAACATTATCTGAAAATGTGAATAAATGCTGCAAAGTTTGGTTTCATTCACATAAGTGTCAATAGTAAACGCTCTGTGGGATTGATTTACTAAAGGAGACTCTAATTCACTTAGTAGAATGAATGGTTACTTAGCTTAGTAAATAAGGTAAAGCTATATTTACTTTGAATTGGATATTCAAATAACAGGATTTTGGCTTGCATGTAATTGGTAATTAAAGTGAACACAGCTTCACCTACTTGAGTAAGTATTCATTTTGTTAAGGTAACAGTTTCCACTCCTTTACTCATTCAACCTCACTAAGCATTAGAATTGTGCTGAAATGAATAGCTCAAACAAGACGAGCACTCGTAAAAGTGCTTGCTTCATTTTAAACTTTGTCCCTTGAAAATGAAGGCAAACTGTTATATCTGGCTGCATTTGACGCTGTAGTCCTGTTCATTAGTGTATTTCCCTACATGGGGCCCCTGTTATAAGTTACAACATAGAAGCTATGTGCCCTTGTGCGTTCACATCCTGCGTGTACCCACCAACAAACACGTTTAATGACTTCACTATTCTCATTCTCACATTTGCGCCAGTTACCTATTATAAAATGATTAATTATATAGAACAGGGCATGACTGTCCCTCTCTTCTCCAAAACAGATAATGTAGTAAAAATATTTAAAACACATTGGGAACTGACTATTTATCAGTCACTGAAATATAAGCTACCAAATATGCATTTGAAATGTATAACTTAATGTATACTTTTTTCTCAGCAGCCTGTTGAGTCAGTGCCCAGTACTATGAATTCTTATAGTTTTGTGTTATTAACATAATGTACCCAGTCGGAGTAAATGGTTCGTCCTACAACCTGAATCAGTGCTTTCAGGCTAGTGAGGCAGAGAACGAGTGAGCAACCCCTCCTGCTGGTTAATTGCTATCTGGAGACAGGAAGGGGGGAGTCAGCTTTCACTAATTATTTTGCCTAAGATGCCTAATTAGGCCTTATTAGAAAATAAAACATTTTTTGAAGCCTGATTATTCCCGGATATCTTCCTTTGGATTTCTTTATTTCCAGACAATATGTAGAATTCCCTGTCACATCTTTATGTGTGAGGCAAGGAAGGGGCAAGGACAGGATTTCCAGAAGCAAACCTTGACTTTAAAGCACATCATGAAAGTAACGCCTGCCCTAATGTATTCAGTCATAGAACCTCCTGCATGCATTTCTCATTATTTAAGACACTGTAGACAAATTTATTGGGATAATCATAATTTTAAATCAATTGCCTTTTTGCACTAGATTCTACCTGAAGGCTTACTTAGCTGAGTAAACTTGTGTTCACATCAATTGTGTACAAAGGATATTCCTATTTTAAAATTCCTCTGCATATTATTGGGTGTTTTTATTGAACATAGGTTTACTAGGCTAAGTGAAATATGTACTTTTTTAGTAAATCATGCCCCCTTGTGTGCTTTTTTAAATGTATTCAAATTAATAAGGAGTGGTGTTTACTGCCATTTCCTTGGGATACAAGTAGTAGTAGACAACACAGCGGTTTGGGATATATCCCAGAGAAACATAGAAGAGTGATGGCAGAAAAAAAGATCAAATGGTCCATCGAGTCTGCCCCATTTTTTTATTCATACATATTGTTTGAGTATAGATTACTGTTGTCAAGATTGCTGCTTGTTTGACGTCATGTCCCTGTGTTTTTGAGCTTGGCTTCATATTGAAAATATTGCCCTCCTGAACGTTGGCCCCCCCTTGATGTATTTAAAGTGGTTGTAAAGGCAGAAGGTTTTTTATCTTAATGCATTCTACGCAGTAAGATAAAAAACCTGCTTGTAGCAGCCCTCCTCAGCCCCCCTAATACTTACCTGAGCAATCCAGCCAGTGATATTGCACGAGAGACTTGGCTGTCTGGGTCTCTCCCTCCTCATTGACTGTGACAGAAGCGAAGCACTGTTAGCTCCCACTGCTGTCAATCAAAGTCAATGAGCCTATGAGGAGGGGGGGTGGGGCCGGACCGTGGCCACACCATGGCTCCATGTTTGAATGAACACATGAGCTGCAACTCGGCTCGGCTGCCCCCATAGCAAGCTGCTTGCTGTGGGGGCACTTAACAGGAGGGATGGGACCAGGAGCACCGAAGAGGGACCTGAGAAGTGGAGGAAATGGGCTACCTTGTGCAAAACCACTGCATGGAGCAGGTAAGTATGACATATGAAAAAATAAATAAATAAACAATACTTTCGTATCACTTTAAAGGTTTCAATCATGTCTCCCTTTTCCCATCTGTATATGACTGTACATATTAAATTCCCGAAGTCTCTCCTAATATGTTTTATCCCTCAGACCCTTCACCATTTTTTTTGCCCCACTCTAAACTCTTTCAATCTCATCAATATCTTTTTGTAAGTGAGGCCTCCAGCATTGAACACAGATTTACTAAAACTGGAGAGTGCAAAATCTGGTGCAGCTGTGCATAGTAGCCAATCAACTTTTCATTTTAGCTTGCTTAATTAAGCTTTGACACAAAAAAAATGGAAGCTGATTAGTTTCTATGGAGAGCTACACCAGATTTTTTACTTTCTCCAGTTTAAATAAATCAACCCCAGTATTCTAAATGAGGTCTAACTAAAGATCTGTATAGAGGAATTAGGACCTCCATCTTCCTGCTGGTGAACCCTCCAGTGATGCATTCTATAAATCTATTCGCTTTTCTCACAGCATCATAAGTAGATCTGCCTAATCACAAACGGCTGCAGATGGAACCACAGAAGAATCTTCAAAATTCAGGTTTGTAAAAGTTTCTTAAGTGAGTGCAAAAGCCTAGACTTAAGGGAGTGTATATTGTTTTTGTATTTATGTTATTCAACATTCAGGACCGCAATTAAAAAAAGGGAAAAATATGAAATATTGTGTATGAATGTCATATTTACTACATGCTGCCAGCAGGTGGTGTAATTGAGTCAGGTGTCCACTATTTGTTTGGCAATTTATCACATTGCTATTCATAGGCTGTAATTAAATCTGCAATTCAGATAACGCACACAGTTGAGTCAAGTTACATCCCTCCCACTTAAGCTGATAGGGCTCTGTGAAGTTTCAGTTCATCAATTGATTATTTTGCATGTTTAAACATGTCAGGCAGCCTGGTTGGCATTGTAAATGTATCCTTTAAAACATTCCCCTCAAGAACCAATATGCATAAAACTCTTGAAATATTAATGTATATGTTTTGGTGGTTTGGTTGGCCCAACTTAATGGGGGAACAACCTTGATATTGGTCTTTCAAATATTCCTCCAAGATTGGTTAACCAGGGAGTATCTGCAGACATCAAGAATCGTATGCACTCGTACTCGCACTCGCACGCACGCACGCACGCACGCACGCACGCACGCACGCACACACACACACACACACACACACACTATAACTTCTCAGTCTGATTGCAATTTATAGATAGCAATTCATAGTATTGTTGAGCAACAGCCATGTTATCTAAAGCAACTCGTAATTTGTGTTGACTGGCTCTTAGGATGTTGTGAGGGCCCTTTGTCATATATGTAAATTAGATGGAGACAGGGATTTGGTTTCCTATAATGAAAAAATGGCCCTACTAGTGCTTTTATATTTTGCGTTATATATTTTATGATGTAGAAAGTAAACTACGCCATCATTGCATAAGTACTTTTCTTCCAGTGACGATTTCTCTTCTTTAGTATCATTAGCTAGGCACTCTTTGGTTCGTCTAAAATTTTCCCCAGAGTCTCAGATTACTCAGACTTGTGAAATATAGACAGCAATGAGCCATCTAGGTAGAGGGTAATAATAACCTCTACAAAGCTTCAACACTGGATGATTCCGTAAACGTCTTCAGACTATCCACACACTCCCAAGGCAATGACAGATTAAAGTGCAAGGATGGGCGGGTTTCCTGTGAGTTTGTCTGAAATAATGAATGCAGGAATGAGTAGACAGCTGCCCCATGTCCCAGCTGCCACCCATTCCACACTATGACAGACATATTACTGGTATCACACAAAGACAACTTCATGATCAACATTTCTATGTGTACACTACACTACTATAAAAGATGTTATTACAACTTCATGATAAAACATCATAACCAAGAACATACTCAAGCATAAAGTAGTAAGTATGGGAACATAATCAAGTTGCAAGTCCTTGTGCTAATAAAAATAATGCAATGTACCCCTATTGCTGTAAAGGTATTACATATCAACAACTGCAAGTCAAATGCTATTCTGTGGGTCACAGAACTCTACAATCAAATTCTCATAGCCTTTAAAATTATATTGGGGGTGCATTACATTGCATAAAACATAGTTATGTTTAGCTGAACACTAACAGAGTCAAAATGGAGAGGGTGGACTGGAAATTCCCAGGTTAGATTACATTCCACCCATGAGGTTTACAGTGGCTATTGGTGGGCCTAAATTGCCTAAAGAAGTCAAACTTACCATCTGACTTTATAAACAACATAGTCTTCTGTGAGGTATATATGAAACCTAACAGATTCTTAATATAAAGCACATAAAAAAGGATGATATACTACCTTAAGACCTGTACCACTCGCCCAACTCAGATTTCTTCAACAAGATATCATGGTATTTATACTGGCACTCAAACTCCCACTGATTCCATATAAAGTTATGACCTCTAGTAGATCACAAGGAACATTGGCAGTCCCCAATTGAATAGAAAATAATTGTGCAAATATGGAAAGGACAGATCTTAATCCAAATAATAAACAAGCTTGAAATGAAGGTTTAGATGTCTACAACACAAACACAAACTGCAGCAGAGATTCTTATTGGAAGAAATGTTTTTGATTCTGTTGGAGTATTTTTCTTTTGACTATCTGCTGATTGACGTGTAAATGCAGGTCTCAGTGGCATGTGCTGTACCTTGGTGTTCTTTTTGAGTATAATCAAAGAAAAATATGGGAATATGCAGATGGATGGATCCAGATAGGTAGATAGATATATAGATAGATAGATAGATAGATAGATAGATACTGTTACCCCTCTCTAGGCAGCAAATAAATTACCCTTTCAGTGAACCACACGCTGTAAAGGGTTAAAGGCATGCTAAGCCTAGAGGTGTAGGAATAAAATGTAATATGGACCTTACTCCTCGCTGCAGCTAGCTCTCTCCATCACATGAAGCCTCTTCTTCAAGAAGTTGCAGTCACACTCCGACATAATCAACTAAAATAAGGGAAATAAGTCCATCATTGTACGTGAGGACAGTGAGGGCCTTCTATCAGAGAGAAGAAGTAAGCACCAGAGTGGGCTGGAGAAAGGATTAAAGTATCGCCATACTCGGGAGTAATAGCAGAATGTGTTTTGTGGTGTAATTTCTTGATTTTGCAAAGAATTGTGGGAAAAAATGACAACTAAAAAAAACTCATCATGCCTCTTACTAAATACCTTGGAATGGCTTCTTTCCAAAAAGGGGTAATTTGGGGGGTATTTGTGCTTTTACGGCATGTTAGGGTCTCAAGAATTGAAATAGGCCATCAGTACTTCAGGTGTGATCAATTTTCAGATATTGGCACCATAGCTTGTGGACTCTATAACTTTCACAAAGACCAAATAATATCCACCAATTTGTACTTATTTTTACCAAAGATATGTAGTGGTAAAAATTTTGGCCAAAATTTATGAAGAAAAATTACTAATCTGCTAAATTTTATAACAGAAACAAAGAAAAATTAATTTTTTTACAGAATTTTCTGTATTTTTTCTTTTATAGCACAAAAAATAAAAAACCGAGCGGTGATTAAATACCACCAAAAGAAAGCTCCATTTGTGTGAAAAAAAGGACAAAAATTTTCATATAGGTCCAGTGTTGCATGACTGAGTAATTGTCATTCAAAATGTGAGAGCACCGAAAGATGAAAATTGGTCTGGTTATTAAGGGTGTTTAAGTGCCCAGTGGTCCAGACCAATTTTCAGCTTTCAGCGCTGTCACTCTTTGAATGAAAATTGCGTGGTCATGCTACAGTTTACCCAAATGAAATTTTCATAATTTTTTTTACACAGATAGAGCTTTCTTTTGGTGGTATTTAATTGCTGCTGGGTTGTTTATTTTTTGCTTAATTAAACAAATAATTTTGAAAAAATAAAAACTGGTTCATAGTTTGTTATAAAATGTTGAAAACAGGTAATTTTTCATCTTCACTGATGTGCGCTAATGAGGCTGCACTGATGGGCACTGTTAGGCTGTACTGATGGAAACTGATAGGCGGCACCGATGGGACTGATAGGCACTGATAAGGTGGCAATAATGGGTACTGAGAGGTGGCACTGAAGGTTGGCACTGATGGGTGGCACTGAAGGGCACTGATAGGTGGCACTGATAAGCGGCACTGATAATCATTGATGGATGGCACTGATGGGCGCTGGTAGGTGACACTGATATGGAGCACTGATCTGTGGCACCGATTATGCGGCCCAACAGGTCATGTTTTCAGGCTTTCCATAATTTTGCACAGGTGATTTGATCAGTTTCACTGCCTTAGCATTTACCACAGCCTTTTCACCTGAGGGAAAACCTGAAAACATGACCTGTTGGGGTGCCTTGAGGACTGGAGTTGAGAAACACTACTTTACAATCACTTTAACCTTAATGTTACTGCGTCAACAATCGCACAGTGTAATCAGTTAAGAGTGTGCAGCCCAATAGGCACCAGAGTTTCATTCTTAGGGGAGAACTAATGAGAAAAGTTGCATATTTGTAGTCAGATGGTATAGTTCCTCTCAAACTCTACCTCTGAAATATAAATAAAAATGCAAACTTGGGTGATCCATTGACACATGTTTATTGATAGATTTATTTATTAACTTTTTTTGCATATTTTATGGTGGTTGCATCATGTTTAGATGTCTGATCGCTATCTAATTTCCTAGGCCAATGTTATCATTGCAGCACAATCCTGCAACAGCGGACAATATCATTTATTGCTGTTTACCACAGAAGTCATTTAAGGTAAAGTACTAATTAAAAAAAAGGGAGCAAACTAAATTTTTACATTCTTTGGGACTTTATTAATTTGTGTTGGATGCTTAATATTCATAGTTTTCTGAAGTCATTTATTGATTTCTGTAAATTCTGATTTAGTGTTTATTTTTTAATATCATTATTTGTAAAAACATAATCTACAGGGTGCATGAATATGTTCTGAACACAAATTATTTTCACTGCCTAATTAGTATGCATCGGATTGTTTTTCTATTCCTTTACATTGTATGCTGTGGTAAAGACGAGAATGCATTTTGGAGACAGGTTAAAGAAAGCACTAATCTGATTTAAATCTCCACTGACAGCAGTGTTATCTTTACTAGGTCTTATCTGGAGAGTTTGCTCTACTGTAAAGGAGGAAACTTGTCAATACCTTCCTCTTGCTGCCACCAACAGGGCCTGAGGGAGAATGAAGCCCTCTGCTCCAGTGCTTATCTTGCTCTGCATTTCATTTAGATCCTCTAACACATTGAAAGGTCCCTTTGACATGTCAATGTTGAGAAAAAATATCCTGTCAACATATTTTCTAAGTTGCACTTTTATGACACCATGCTGTGCACATGCTAATAGATCAAGAGCCCTGATAATAGAACATTAATGGAATGTGAGCCAGCCTCATACTTCTACATGTAGTTTACATTAAGAATGGAGATCAATGATGGTGACAGTGTCAGGGAATAAGTCTGCACTTATAGTGCTTTAGAAAAAGAAAGAGTTACCTCATCCAGTTATCTCTCTGTTTGGGTCTTCTTCCAACTTGCTCTAAAATAGGCATGTCAAACTTGAAATTGAGAATCGTATCTTCCAAATAAATCTTAGTGGATGTAAGCCCAAACTGCATGACATTAAATTTGCTGAAAGAAACAATTGCAATTTTAAATTAACAAGATTTTATTTTTTTAGTTTAGTGCAGCTGATCTCATGCAACCTATTTGCAGCCTTTTCTAGTTTACATGCACTTTCTCTAGCAGCGGCTGCATGTCATTGCTTAGACTTTTCGTCGCAACCCTGTCCTCAGGGCCCACTAATAGGCCAGGTTTTATGTACAGGCATACCCCACTTTTAAGTACACAATGGGGTTTATTTACTAAAACTGGAAAGTGCAAAATCAGCCTCACTTCTGCATAGAAACCAATGAGCTTCTAACCCCAGATTATTCAATTAAGCTTTGGTAATAAAACCTGGAAGCTCATTGGTTTCTATGCAGAAGTGAGCCTGATTTTGCACTTTACAGCTTTAGTAGATAACCCCCATAGTGTACTTAAAAGTGGGGTATGCCTGTAGTACCTTGGGAGGATGCAGACTAGAATACTGCAATCACTGAGCAGCAAATGATATCACCTGTGATGAACTTCCGTTATCTTGCAAACCTGGCCTGTTAGTGGGCTCTGAGGACAGGGTTAATGACCACAGGCTTATGGTGAGCATTCTGGTGGTGAAAGCAATAGAAAATGCCTTCATGGGGGTGACACTGCCACTTATAGGAGTTGGTTTACTAAAGCTGTAGAGTGCAAAATCTGGTGCAGCTGTGCATGGTAGCCAATCAGCTTCTAACTTTAGCTTGTTCAAATAAACCTTAAAATTAAAAAAACAAACTGGAAGCTGATTGTTTGCTATGTAGAGCTGCGCCTGATTTTGCATTCCCCAGTTTTAGTAAATCAACCCCATAGTTTTCACTGGAAGAACATGTGATAGGTTGACAGCTTATATAATATTTGGTAGACATGGGCAGAGATATGGGGAGCATTACCCTAAAACAGGAAGAGCCTGAACAAGAAGCTTTAGGTCAGGATTGTCAGGTACATTTACAAGTACTTTTGAATTTACATAAACACTTTAAAGATTAAATACAATTTATTCATTGTGTTTAGATGTATTTAAAGCATAAGTTCAGCTTTTATAAAATATTACATATTACACCTGTATCCAGGGAGTAACATGTATAATAAATGAGGTATGGGCAGATAGCTACACTGACAGTCTGCAGGAGCCTGAGATTGCACCTGTGATCTACTGATTATTTACTGATTATTGAGCGCTCTTAATAAAAAATAAAATAAATGTAAACCATTTTTTTACCTGCAAAAAATTTGCATCTATTATTCTTTTTAAAAAGGTGAACTTTGCCTTTAAAGTGCTGTATGAGTATTACAGAGAGCTATCCATGTGTCGCTTGCAGCTTATTCTTATGCTTATTCTTATACCATTTCATCTGACACTGATAAATTGTTATTTCAGTTCGCCTTGTATACTCGGTTGTATACTCCCCAAATTCTTTTTTATACACATGTAAGGCAAAAGGCATAATGAGCTAGTATGCACCGCATACTAGTTCATTATGAAATACTTAGCTTAGAACGTGGCGTTGGTAACTCACCTGGTCCACACAGAGGGAGCTGACATGTTGCCTCTTCCGGGTATCGCGGTTCCAGCCACTCACAGTGTTGTCACTCCCACGCATGCCAAGTTCGGAGTCTGCCGGGCTTTCAGCCAAGAATTCCCGGTACGCATGCGCCACTGAAGTCAGCGGATCATTGCAAGGGGAATATCTCCTAAACCGTACAGGAGATATTATTTTTACAAGTAAAAGTAATAAGATTTACTATACAATCGCTTTAACAGGATGGGTAATCGGCCGAGTGATCAGACAGAGAGTAACTGTAGTTTGCAATTTACTAACCAGGTATAAACATAAGCAATAATACAAACCAAGCTCAGGATGGCAAAAAACATGCATACACTGCAGAATAAAGAAAGCTGCACAAACGCTGACTCTGTACAGCACTGTCCCTGTAACTCAGTTAAGGTAACATGTGGTAGCAGAGTCTCTATAAAGGTGTATCACAGCAGAACATCAAACTGAGAATCACTACTTCAGTAGAACAGTTCAAAACATAGTGTAGCACTGACCGAAGGAGCTGCTGGTTTGATTGAGCTTACCGTTACCTTCTCCTCCTCGATCTGTGTCTAGGGGTTCCCATGGTAGATGGCCCAGTAAACTCAGAGACTGACGAGAGATCTACTTAAAGGGATTTTTATTTGCAAAATGTAGACAACGAACAGTCTCTCAAAATAGGATCAGAGGTTAGGAAGAAAGTCCAGGTACTCTTAGCCCTTGTACACACGGTCGGAGATTCCGACAACCAAATGTTTTTGGGTTTTGTCTGAAACTGTTGTATACACATGGTCGGACAAAGTTGTCGGACAATCCGACGTGATGACGTTATTTCGTTACGACGGGACTATGTTCACGCTAGTAGCCAATAGCTTTGGTGTAGGAATTTGATCTGAGCATGCGTGGCACTTTGTCCGATCGGAATTCTCTACACATGATCGGAGTATGTCCGATCGGTGCATTTTGTCAGAAAATATTTCCGGCAAGTTGGAAAAGTTGGTCCGACGGATATTCCGACGGAAACAGTCCGATGCAGACCACACACAGTCGGAATATCCGTCAAAATGCTCCGATCGGACACATTCCGACGGAATCTCCGACCGTGTGTACAAGGGCTTAGGGTCAAAGTCAATAATGAAGGACTTGCTTACTTTGACTAAATCCAGAGAATAGCCATTCACAACTGGATGTTCACTCAAGTTGGATAGTCCCTCTCTCACAAGGCCTAGCAGCCAACAAGGTGCGGTACTCAGGAATACGTCTCTGCCACAGACGGTGTTGTAGACTTCAGGAAACTAACACTTATGGAACACTCGTGTGTTACATGGATCTTTCAGCCAGCTTGGCGATACCCACGAGACAGGATTCACTTAGGAACTTTAGCCCTTCCAGGCTCTTGCTAAGAAACCAACCCGTACGTGGTCTTCTTCTGAAGAGTCCTCCCCTGGATAGCTATGAAGTTACTGGGCCTCTCCAACTACTGGAGATGGCACCTGACCACCTCAGAATCCTGCTTTAGTTTCCTTGTCTCAGGCTAGCCAGCCCAAGACAATAATTCGGGTGGATCCGCACCCCGGCCCATAGCCTTCCTGAGGGCTGGTCAGGAGGACCAGGACCATGGAGTCAGAACATCTTTCTGGACCAGTACCCCGAATCACATGGCATCCACATCTTAAGTACCCTCTCCCAGAGAGCACAGCAAGAGTGACACTCCCACTGGGCGGGCTCCGAAAGAGAGTAAACTTAAAGCACCCAACTAGACTGTGGTTCCATGCCTGCCTGAAGAGACAGTGCCCCCTGTGGCCAGGCTGAACATCCTATAGTCCAGTCAGACTGATGCTGAGGTCCAAATTTAGAACAATTGTACCTGAACCAAACTGCAGTTCAGGTGTAACCTTAACTTTCAAAAAGGATAGCACGTGCTCTTCAGGAGCCGGCGCTACAATAGCTACAAACAATTTTTCCCATAGACACAGTCAGTGGCAGCTGGTGCACAAAATTTTTGGGGGGGCGCAAACAAATTAAAAAATTCTCAAAAAAAAAACCATCGATTGCAGCCTCACCATACCATCAATCACAGCCACTGTGCCATCAAACGCAGCCACTGTGCCCATCAAACGCAGCCACTGTGCCCATCAATGGTACTGTTTTTTTAGGGGGTGTGCAAACAAACTGAAAAATTCTGAAAAAACCCCATCAATTGCAGCCTCAGTGTACCATCAAACGCAGCCACTTTGCCATCAAATGCAGCCACTGTGCCCATCAACTGCCGCCACTGTACCATCAAATGCAGCGACTGTGCCCATCAAATGCAGCCACTATGCCCATCAAACGCAGTCACTGTGCCCATCAATTTCTGCCACTGTACCATCAAACACAGCTACTATGCCATCAAATGCAGCCACTGTGCCCATCAATTGCTGCCACTGTGCCCATCAAACTCAGCCACTTTGCCATCAAACGCAACCACTGTGCCATATCAAAAGCTCCCACTGTGCCATCAAATTCTGCTACTGTGCCCCAACAAATACAGCTACTTTGCCCATCTTATGCAGCCACTGTGCTCATCTTGTGCAGCCACTATGCCCCAACAAATGTGCAGCATCGAATGCAGCCTCACTGTGTCCCATCATATGCAGCCTCCCTGTGCCCCATCAAATGCAGCCTCACTTACCTTACGTTGCACTTCTCATAGTGCACTGTGTCCGGCGCCCAAAAACAGTGCACTTGTCTATTTATTTTTTAAAGTGGCCTTTTAAAAAAAAAAAAATGTTTTTTTATTTTTTGTGTGACTGCTGGGTGGGGGGTGGTGTCCGTGTTCCTATGGACGGGCTACCACTGGACATACTCCTTCACAATGAAGTCCAGGGTAGTTCTGGTAAACCAAGTAAACAACTGGAGGGACCCAATGCCCAAGAATTCCACCCCAATGGAACTAGATCATTCAAGTAGTAATTGGAGAGAGGCTCCCTACAGTTGCTGGGTCTTTTGGAGTTGCATGCTATTAGGCTCTGGCTAGGCTGCCCGTATGCTGGTTCTGACAGCACAGGGCCTCTCATTAGGCTGCAGATCACTTAGCCAACTATCTCTGCCTCATCATGATCTCTGAGCTGCAGAGAGAGGAAGAAAATTAGGAGCATGCACCTGTATCTGAGCATGGTGAGTGGTGGTAAATGGGTGCGGTTAACCAGACCAATGGACCACGCAGGGGAAGGAGGGTGGTGTTAGCCGGGGGGGGGGGTGGTTGTTTGCCACCCCCCCATGCTGGTTCAGAAGCTTCCACAGTGGCAGCATAGACCAATGGGCTATGTAACATTGTCAGAATCCATAGCTTCTACT
Organism: Lithobates pipiens; assembly: GCF_037356315.1. Taxonomy (NCBI): domain Eukaryota; kingdom Metazoa; phylum Chordata; class Amphibia; order Anura; family Ranidae; genus Lithobates; species Lithobates pipiens. Next base: position 51,539,446 of record NW_027507790.1, on the reverse strand, counting down.
GAGAGTCTTGGAGATAATAATGGAAGGGCATGGGACAGCCCCATTAAACATTGCTTTGATTGCAAGAGATGTTTATGGCTTACCTACTTAGACAGGTTCTTTATACAACTCTATAACAAAATATGTCAAGCTGACAATCACTAGAGTGAAGCATTTCAGAACAGCTCCTTGTGTTGTCCTCAAGGACAGTGTCCTTCACAGATAAGTCCAGGCTAGCTGTGATAACACAGGTAAACAGCTGGAGGGATCCCCGTCCCAAAACTGGAGTGCCACACCACTCTGATAGCAACCAGCAAGGGGGGCTACCCACAGTAATTGGGTCTGCCAGAGAGGCTTTTGCTTGGCTGCCTGCAAACCAGGTCTGACAGTGGAGGGTCTCTCACTTGGCTACAGATCACTTGTCCAGCTACCTCTGCCTTATCAGGTGTGGCCTCCCTAAGCTGCTGAGGGAGGGAAACAGGGAAACCTAGCTTCCTTGGGTGTCCAGAAACACAGGGATTTGTTGGAAAAATGGTTAAAGGGTCCTGGGCTTCTATCGGAGCAGGGTAAGTTAACAAACAGCTTGCTTCAGGGGAACAGGGAAAGTTACAGTTCTGAGTTGACCTTTCTATTGACCATATGTATGATGCTCTATTTATTTGATTTGATATGGGATTTGTACTGTGCCAAATGTGCTACGTAGATTATGTCATTATCTATAATTTACTATGTTTAGACCTGTATAAACTTTGCCCCCTGTAACATACAGAGCTCCCCCAGTAAATATGCTTACAAGAAAGCCAGGTTTGTATTTTTCAGTTTGAGAATTCTGAAAATTCAGTATTCTGTAGGATCTGTAAATTGCTAGATGATGCCACCACATTGGAATAGATATATAAATACTGTATTTAGATATCAAACATCAATATTCAGTAATAGTGTAACCTACCAAATCTAGGATAAATATTTATGGACCATTGCCTCCTTTCATTATGTATGGGGTATTTTGCTAATTTCATTGTAAATCTGGTATATTGATAATTCTATGCTCTTTAGACATCACTATCTGTCAGAACAGAGGTTTTCTCACTGTACTTTAACCACTTCAATACCAGGCACTTAAACACCTTCCTGCCCAGACCAATTTTGAGCTTTCAGCGCTGTCGCACTTTGAATGACAATTGCGCGGTCATGCTACACTGTACCCAAATGAAATTTTTATCATATTTTTCCCACAAATAGAGCTTTCTTTTGGTGGTATTTGATCACCTCTACGGTTTTTATTTTTTGCGCTACAAATAAAAAAATACCGAAAATTTTGAAAAAAAAAATGTTTTTTTTTTGTTTCAGTTTCAAAACTTTGTAAATAAGTAAGTTTTCTCCTTGACTGATGGGCACTGATGGGGCTACACTGATGGGCACTGATAAGGCGGCACTGATGGGCACCAATGTGGCACCAATGAAGTGGCACTGATAGGCGGCACTGATGGGCGACACGGATGGGCGACACGGATGGGCGACACGGATGGGCAACACGGACGGACACTGATAGGTGGCACAAATTGGCACTGATAGCTGGCACGGATGGGCGGCACGGATGGGCGGCACGGATGGGCACGGATAGGCGGCACAGGTGGGCATGGATAGGCGGCACAGGTGGGCATGGATAGGCGGCACAGGTGGGCGTGGATAGGCGGCACAGGTGGGCACTCATAGGCGGCACAGGTGGGCACTCATAGGCGGCACAGGTGGGCACTCATAGGCGGCATCGGTGTTATACTATAGTAATGGATGCCAATCAGTGCCAAACAATAATGCATGCCAATCAGTGATGCCCATTGTGGGCACTGATTGGCATCCATTATGGGCACTGATTGGCACCCATTGTGCTGACTGGCAGCCCTGGTGGTCTAGGTAGGATTATGACCTTTATTACCTTTTCCCTGGTGGTCTGGTGGCGTCCCTGGTGGTCCAGTGTGGGCATCCTGGGGGGGCTGTGCTGATAATCGATCAGCACAGACCCCCCCCCTGTCAGAGGAGCAGCCGATCGGCTCTCCTCTACTCGCGTCTGACAGACGCGAGTGAGGGAAAGCCGATCACCGGCTCTTCCCATTTACACTGTGATCAGCCGTGATTGGACACGGCTGATCACATGGTAAAGAGTCTCCGAGACTGACACCCCGCAACAACGATCGCCGCGATGCGCGCCCCCGGGGGCGCGCAGTGGCTCATAGTCCTGATCACGTCATATGACGTCCGGTCAGGATTATGAAACCACTTTGCAGCCGTCAATTGCCTATAGGGCGGGCGGCAAGTGGTTAAAGTATTCGTAAACCCACAACAGTAAAATCAGTCTGCAAATGCAGTAAAGCATCCTTGTTATACTCACCATGGAAAGTAAAGGGTAATCCTTTGAATTGTGTAAAAAGGATGTTTAATCCTATCTTCTCTGATTTTTTTCCATTAGTTTACTGTCCCCAATCAATCTCTTAATAGAACAGAGCCTTTGCACATGCTCAGTTTAGTGTGTATTACTAGAGAATTATTATTATTTTTTTGGGGAGGGTGCATGTGATCAGCACAGGGCCAATCAGCACTGGCCAGACAGAACGTCACTGATCCTGCAGCCTCATAGGACAGTCAGAGGAGAATGGAAATTCCTCCTACAAGCTTTAACCAGTGCTCAGCTGGACACTGATAGAAGTGACAGGGCTGCCATGTACTGCTGTGAAAATATACTTAGCAGTTTATATTTACTAAAATAATTTCATTTCCATGTTCTGTGCACTGTGGGAGACCAGATATACTGAATGCAGGGTATTGGGTTTAGTAACACTTTAAAGGAGGAAATGCCTGGCCTTCTAAAAGCATTTTATATTATTGGCTTGAGCTTCATTTGTGACAACACTCAGAATAGAGACACAGTCAATACCACTAGGAATTACTGAAAGTGTCTTTGTAGCTAATAGCTGATTATTTCCTTTTTTTATGGAAAAAAGGAAAACAACTTTCAATGCATGTGTATCACTAGGATTTGTTGGCTGCCTGGGGAAGATTGCTGTGGACCCTGTTGGCCCATGAGGCTTTTAATACTAGGCAACTGTCCCACTATCTAGCCTTCTCAAAGAGATATGTGCATCCATATTGCTACCCTTAACAAATTCACGATGTCCTGTACGTGTTTAGCATGCTTGGTCTGCGTGTTGGTTGGGAGAAAGATCGTTTAATAGTATGTTCAACAAACCACTCTTTCTGTGCATATAAGGCCAACTCATTTTCAACACTGCCTTTTTGTCTTTATAAAAATCAAATTCCTATTTAAAAGCCAAAAATATTATTACTATGAGTGTGATTGGGTGCTATCCTCAGAGCCGACATCAAAAAATAGTACATAGAAAAAAGTTTAGCATGGGTGTATGGGACTTTTAAGGTACTGTCTATAATGCAAAACGATATATAATAAAACACATATCTTTACACCTTTATTGTTGAAACATTAAAAACAACAAATAAAAGATCAGGTGTAGGCTAAACATGGAGGAAAATCATACTATCCTGAACAAAGCCACAACAATACAGATCATACTAATGTGTACATTTTATTAGTTCTTCCTGACATGTTTCGAGCATCACTCTTCATCAGGGACATAAGTTGAACCTGACTGACAGTTATAGATGAACATAAAAGAAAGGCAACTATATTGAATGCAGTTTTGCCATAAACAAAGAAGAACCAACCAATGCATGCATCATGAGATTGACATCAACACTTACAAACTCAAGAGAGAGATATGTAGCCAATCGCCTACAGTAGATGGTACAGTCTCAGAATGGTTAAGTCCCAATAAGAAATGGGACAGACGTGCATGCAAAGATCCCTGGGGCAGCAGAAAATCCCCCCAAAAATATATAATATAACAGACTAGGGGCTGCAGAAAAAAATCCAAATGCACTCTTCTCTATTTTTCACATACACAAAGGGGCATGGAGAACGAACATAGCCACACTAGAACATGAAGTCTGAGAATAGCAGTAAAAAGATTGTGTTTGAGAGGTGAAACAAAGGGAAGATAGAGATAGAAAGTACATTCTACTTATATTCAGCCATATTACATTTATTTTATTTTTATAAAAAATGTCAGTTTAGTGTTATAAAGATTTCAATAAAAATACGCATGCCTCTAAAATATTTTAATTGCCAATGGGTTACTTAAACAATAATTACCTATTTATAAAGCAATGGACTAATTAGGGCCAAGAACTTTTAAAGCTGGCCATAGATAGGTAGAATTTCAAACTAAAATTCTTGAGAAAAGAAGGTTCTAAGAAAGTTTGTTAATTTTTCCAATTATTAGTGGGTCACTTTTAACCGCAGGGATGAGAAAATTCAAAGGAGCAGGTTGGAAAAGTTTTCTTGAATGAACAAATTCCCGACAATGTATGTGGTTTTCATTTGATAAAGTGCAGGCTCAGTCACGTAGATATATGTGATTGAGTCTGCTGCAGTTTAGCAGCGGATTCCTATTACCGGCAACCATATATTATGTGAGCGCTATGATTGGTCATAGCGACCACATGATAGCACTGTAAACGACCTGTCATAAATGGCTTTCAATTCAAGAACAGCTTGGTTACTGTTGTGATCTGTGATTGGCCCACAGCAATCACATGGCACCTGGCTACCTGTGCCATGCAATAAGCTTAGCCAATCACGGATCACAATCAGATGCAAGCTGTTCATAATTAAGAAACCCATTCATGATTATTATTATTACTATACAAGATTTATATAGTGCCAACAGTTTTAAAAAATGAAGGAAGCCTTTCAGTTACAATACAATTTGGTAGAAGAGAAATCAGAGGGCCTGGCTCATTAGAGCTTACAATCTAAGATGGCTAAAGCTATTGCTTATGCAGTAATCTTCAATGTAAAAAGAAAAAAAAAACCTGATCACCCCCAGGACAGGATGAAAAAAATGCTAAAAAAATAAATATACATTTATAAAATTACATTTTCCAAAAAATTGTGACAAAAAAATTACAACTTCAAAAAACTCCCATGCCTCTTACTAAATACCTCAGACTGTCTATTTTGCAAAAAGGGGTAATTTGGATGGTAATTGTACCGTCCTTGCATTTTAGGGCCTCAAGAAATGAGAGAGGCCATCAGTACATCAGGATTGATCAATTTTCAAATATATACAGTATACCAGGGATATGCAATTCTGCTGGAGGTCCGCTAATTGCATATCCCTGCAGTATACCATAGTTTGTAGATGCTAAAATTTCCACACAGACTGATTAATATACACTTATTGTTTTTTTTTTTTAACCAAATATATGTAGCAGAATACATTTTGACCTAAACTTATGAAGAAATGTAACTTTATTGGATATATTTTAAAAAAGAAAGTAGGAAATAATGTTTTTCTTTTTCAAAATTTTTGTTCCTTTTTTCAATAATTAGCAATTTTTTAATTAAATATTGGGTTTCATCTTGTTTGCATCCTATGTTGCATCATATTACTTTTGATGTTCTGCAGCCTTTTTTTGCAGCCACTTCCGGCCTGTGTGTATGTAATCCAGCAACTGGTACAATTCTTGGGACAGGCTTCCTGATTATAACATCAGTGGACCATACCTGTGCATTGGCATGACTGCTTGTAGTTTTCATTAGTAAAATTAAAAATGTGATGACATAAGAGAAGCAATTATGATTGTTAAGTATTATTTTAATGAAAGCAGCATATATAGAAATATAAAAAAAAATCTGTTGATATTACTTTAGCATGTTATAGCTTATATGAGATTTTAGATATTGGGTTTGCATATACTTTAGGCACAATGATTTGCCATCATTACACGTCAGTTATATAACACTTTAAGTTCACTCATCTGACTTTATTTTTTTTTCTCAAATTAAACTGTGTTCCAGGCATGGAGGCACCTTCTTGTACTGATTAATGTTCCTAAAACTGTAACATATTTGCAGTGTTAATGTAGAGAATTGAGCTCCCTCTCCTCCCAGCTCACACAGCTGCAGGGCACAGGCTGGCTGAATGGTGTGGCCCGGATGCCAGAGTCCAGGCCTTTGCTCCCAGTGCTTGCATATTCAACGACTGCTTCCTGCTTTCCCTTCACTTCGGATGCTGGCGCTGACCCTCTGGGATCGCTTTTCTGAAACTTTCCCTCAGCAGTGTCGAATTCTGTTTGTATTTTCCAGGCTGTTATTATTCGTGATCTGCACTGGCGGAGGTCTCTCATTCATAAAAGAGACACCAGAGGTTCGCTCCCCTGACAGGATATGTATATCTGTGTGCTCATACCAGTTTATCACCAAGATCACACAAACTCTATTATTAGCTCAAGTCAAATAAACACGCCATGTAGTGCTTGCTGCGTGTACGTTACATACTTATATATAGATGTTGTAAAAGGTATGCATTTCAGAACCGCACATACAGTATAGTATTAGGAAACTTCATTGAAATAAAGACCTTTATATTTTTTTATAAACTCATATGGAATATCAAAGTATTACTGTTTTGTATGACCCAGCATGGTGCCTCATCTAAGGCAACTGTCTGTATAAATAATTATAATTGTCTCACTTGGTAAAAATGTAACACATAGTCAGTCACCATTCTATTTTTTCTATAGACTTTTTGAATTAAACATGTGAATGTTTAGGGGTATAACGATCGAAATTTTCATGGTGGAATTTAAGATATCATATCCATCAGGCCAGTATCCTGAATGTGTCATTCCACAGTGAAACACAAAAAACAAATGGGAAAATGGAAAAATGGGACTTTAAATATAACTTCCAGGAAACTAAAACACAGAAAGAGAATACGAATACCAATATTTTATTTTCCAAAGATAAAAATGGAGATGAGAGATATATTATATGAGACCCAAGAGTATGTCCGCTTGTCCAGAACCTAAAGTGTGCATGTATCCCTCATAAAGAGGGTACTAGCAAAGCACCAGTGACACCAATAGGTCAACCACAAAATAACGATAAGGGAGCTAAGGCTGAAGGAGATAGCCAGACAACTATAGAACAAAAAAAATGTAAACAAAAGGCAAAAAATAAATGAAAACCAAAACAAACATAGGCCAACCACAAAATAAGGATATGGGAGCTAGAGCTGGAGTAGATAGCCAAACAGCCACAGAAACCAAAAACATACAAAATTAAAACAAAAGACCAAGAAATTAAAATAAAATAAACAGGAAACAAAAACTCCAGGTATGCATGTGCATGAACCCATGTGCATTCATACATGGATGAATGTATACAGCACATATACTTAAGCTGGGTACATGCTATAAGTGAATGAAAAAAAAAAACTTACAGATCACTGTGCTAACAAATCTGATGTTAGTGCAGCAATCACCGCTGCTGAGCTATTGTGTTCTATCTCCCCTGCCTCCCCTGCCAGAACACACTGATCAGTGCTTGCAGCCATTGGCTACAAGCACTGATCAGATGCTGGTTTTCCAGCACGCTTGTTTGACAGAAGCTGGTGGTGAGACTGGCTTTTGCCGGACAGGGAACTGTACCCATGGTCCGAAAATCCACCAGTTCCTGCTAAACTGACTGTTCTCTGACCTGACAATTTTCATGTGTACCCAGCATTAGAATATCAGAAGAACAAAACCGAAAAGCACAAAGCTGAACATCGTGGTTCCAGAAGTAACAGGAATGGTCAATAAGATAATTTCTAAACCCTAAACAACCTCTAACATGTAACTAGTCTAGAAAATAAAGTCATTCAGCCCAGGTTTCCTGTTTTCGCTTGGAGTTTAAAAACCTATTTATTGCAATTTGTAGAAGGATTTTGTCTGCAATTCCACCTGGGTGAAACACCATATATTTCAATGTATCAGGACTAAAATGGTGGTAATTGGCAAAATGCCTTGTATTTGGGCTCACCAGATTTAATTTCTAAGGCCATGTGTGATTTGACTAAGGCCATGTGTTGACCATTGGGTACGTCACAATCATGTTTGCATATACTTTCCCGACATAGTAACATCCACAGTTGCAAGAGAATAGATATACCACAGTGAGGGTCCTGCAATTTACATAATGTTTAGGGTGAAAAGTGTGCCCATTGGGTAAACAAATATTTTTGCGTCTGTCCATATATTGACAGTAGGCACATCCCCCCCGCAGGAGAAAGTGCCTAAAGTTTTACACATGTCACCTCTTAAAGCCCTATATACACTAGATACCAGCTTGTCGCCCACAGAGGGGGCCCTCCTGTAGGTGACAGCTGGTACCTCCGACACAAAAGGAGCAAGCAAATGATCCATAACACGCAGATGCCAATACTTGTTAAGGATATGTTCAATTTGCTTGTGTTGTGTGGAGTAGGTAGTGATGACACGTGTTGTGTCATCATTTGCACATTTTTTTTAGAGGTGGAAAGCAATTCTTGACGAGATAGCCTAATTGTTTTCTGATACGCCTTTTTGAGGGAGGACTTGGAGTATCCTCGCTCAAGGAGTCTGGTCCTCAGGACATCAGCTTCCTTTCGAAATCTGATATCGTTGGAACAATTACGGCGAGCCCTTAGGTACTGGCTGTAAGGGATAGATGCCAACAATGGCTTGCTGTTGAAGCTTGAGGTGTGCAGTAGCGAGTTACCCGCCGTGGGTTTGCAGTAAAGTTCGTTATATAAACTGCCGTCGATTTGCTTTTGAATGGATACATCCAAGAAAGTGATTTCACTCATACTGTGTAACATTGAAATCATTGGTATTGATATGACTAATAAATTCATATAGAAGATCATTCGATCCATCCCAGAATATGAGGATGTCGTCTATGTAACTATGCCATGCTTTAACATGGCTCATGTACATAGACAGTGTGTCATCTGCCAACAACTGATGTTCCCACTCCACCAGGTACAGGTTGGTGTAGGATGGAGCACAGCAGTTCCCCATAGCCACGCCCTATACCTGGAGGAAGTGGAGCCGTTAAAGGAAAACATATTGTGTTGAAGTATGAACTCCAGTGACGTCAAAATGAATTTGTTGTATTGGGGTTCATATTGATTAGATTGAAAAAGAACATGGTGTTTCACTGCGAGGCCCTTATCGTGAGGAATTGTGCAATACAACGCCTCAACGTCTTTAGCCACTAGTTGTGTGTATTGTCACTTATATTGATATCTTGAAGGATCTGTAATGTGAATAGTATCACGTACATACAATGGCATACATAACACAAATGGTTTTAAATAATTATCAACTACGCGGCTGAGGTTTTCCGTAAGGTTGCCACATCCGGATATGATTGGTCTACCGGGAGGGTTCTTAGAGTGTTTATGCAGCTTTGGTAGCACATAAAAGATGGCTTCCCTAGGGAAATCAATGCAAATTAATTCCCAGATTTGTGTCAAGATGATATTTAAGTAAAAAGCTACATCAACCATAAGGTAGAATTCCTTTGTAAATGTAGCCAACACCAAGTTTGATATATGGCTATACCACATCCTTGTCAGAGGGTTTAATGACAATGTCGTGGTTACAGGTCAAAGCTTCCAGGGAATTCTTCTCATCAATACTCAAATTAAAGCATGATTTGCAATGATTCTCCCATTTTTGGATATCGGTAGATACCATTTTCAGAAAGGTTGCTGCATTGGGATTAGAACTGGGTGGAAGGTGTAAGCGTGTGGGATGTATCCATTGGGGCAGTAGCCGTGTTGTTCACTGCCTCAAAAAAGCCTCAAAATCTACTGAATCAATAAGATTAGTGGACTCATTATCCTCCAATAGTGATATCAGATCGTCCAGAGCCTGGGTGTCCTGCATGGTTTGCCCAGGTTCCGTAACATGCTTTTTTGGTGTATAGACTTTTAAGTAAGATATTATGTACAAATAGATTAATGTCTTTTATAGCTCCAAATTTGTCGAGACTGGAATTGGGACAAAAGGTAAGACCACGTGCCAGGACACCTCTTTCATCAACTGTTAAAGGGTGTGATGATAAATTTACTACATTTAGCATGGCTTTGTTGTGTTGGGTTTTCGTATTTTGTGTGAACGAATTTGGGACTTTTTCTGATGGATCTGCATGTGACCCCTCATTTGGCCTAAAAAAGTTCCAAAGCCAGGTTGATGTGTTTGATGTGGGTGCGGGGTAGATGGTGTAGTTTGTGATGTATCAGATGAAGATGTCACTATGTCTATTATTGCGGGAGTGACTCTCAGGGCTGTTACCTGACCGTGAAGAAGATCCCTCTGCATTCGAGGAATTTCTGTGTGACCCATCACCACGACGACGATATTTGGGTTGTCTCCAGCCCCTGTGCTGAGAAGACAATTGAGGGAGTGAGGAAAAAGATGAGACAGATGAATATAAAGGTGTATCGACCTTTTATACACACACACTAATTACAAGCAAACAGATCACAGGTGAGGATGGTTACCTTTAATAGCTATTCAAACCCCTTTGTGTCAACTTGTGTGCATGTTATCAGGTCAAAATCCCCAGGGTATGTAAACTTTTGATTGGGGGTCATTTGGGTAGTTTCTGTTAGGATTATGATTTAAAAAGTGTAAACAGTTAATTGATAATAAATGGTTTCAGCCAAACACTAAACGTGAGTGAAAGAAAAGTTTTTGTGTTATCATTCATATTCTCTGAAAAAAAAATAAAGAAATCATAAATTCTGCCAGGGTATGTAAACTTATGAGCATAACTGTATGTATAATGTGCACAGGAGCCACAGCAAAAGTCCCCTTTGGAAGGGAAAAACAGGGATCCTGTGAGCGCGATCTAGAAAAATGACTGGGAACTAATAAATCTTTTAAAGTTTTACCTCTATGAAATCTTAGCCCTTGTACACACGGTCGGAGAATCCGTCAGAATGTGTCCTATCGGACCGTATTGTCGGATAATCCGACTGTGTGTGGTATGTATCGGACTGATTCCGTCGGAATATCCGTCGGACCCAATTTTTCAACTTGTTGGAAATATTTTCCGACCAACTGGTTCGATCGGACATACTCCGATCATGTGTAGAGAATTTTGATCGGACCAAGTGCCACGCATGCTCAGATCAAATTCCTACATCAAAGCTATTGGCTACTAGCCTGAACGTAGTCCCATCGTAACGAAATTACGTCATCACGTTCTGAATGATTGGATTTTTCGACAACTTAGTCCGACTGTGTGTATGCAAAAGTTTCGGACAAGATCCGACGGACTAAATCCGACGGATTTGGTTGTCAAAATCTCCGACCGTGTGTACAGGGGCTAAGAGGTCTATCACCTACAAAGCGATTCAGTATCCTCCCCTCAGGTCAGGGAAGACGGACTACTACCCACCCCCCACAGACTGGATGTCAGATGTTGGGCTGACTTTTTTGTGTCAGACAGGTATGTGTATGTTTTTTTTTTGAGCAGTACAGACAGGTTCTTATTTGGATTTTTCAGATATATATTTGTGTTTTAAAGTTTTATACATTCTGACATGTTTATGTTCGTTTGTGTATACTATACTGTTTTTTGCTTTATATATGTTTGATTTCTTTATATATATATATATATATATATATATTTATTTTGTAGAGTTTGTATCCTAATACCCTCAAGAATGGGATCTCTGTCCTGAGGAAACGACTCCCACAAAACACGCTGACAGACTGACAAATTTGTTTTAGGCACTCCAATCTTTTTCTTCTGTATACATTTTATCATTTATATGGGGGTATCTTTCACCTCCAGTTTTATCTTTGGAAAATAAAATTTTGATGTTTTTATTCTCTTTCTGTGTTTTGGTCTGCTGAAAGTTATATGATAAGTCCTATTTTTATAGATTTTTTAGGGGTATATTGATACACCAACTAATGCCTAGAAAGCTTTGGCATAGAAAGATTTGTCAGTACGCCTGAACCATCCTAGGACAGCCAGCTTTACTTCAACATCAGTGCTGAAATGCTAAACTTTGAGAAACTTTTTTATTTTGCAATTTCACGACAGGTTATGCGCTATCCAGGATCAGGCATTCCATGAGTGAGTCCATGCAGGTGACTGTTGTGGGCTGGGAACCAAGGCCGGGATCGTCACTGATGGATGTATGGCAATGCTTGAAATGTTTACACCATTCAAATGTCTTACTGCGGCTAAATGTCCCATCGCCGTAGTCTTCTGTAGATATCTGTGGGATTTATACCTTTGTTCACAAGAAACGTCATCACCACCCGCTGTTCCATGCACGCACTAACATCTTGATTAATGGTCTCTGGACTGACCTGCAACATGTGTGCCGCCTATCAGTAATAGGACACAGTTTCCACTTACTACTGAGTGTAGTACGGCCACACTAGCATCCCTTTGTATACATGTAAAATGTACTTGACTTGCACACCCCCGGTGTGATGACTATCATATTTACTGCTTGGTATATATGCCCCTTTGTGTGTAGCATGTCAAAAACAGGCACTGATGTGAATCTTGACTAGAATATTTCAGAGAAATCCCGGCACACAAAAATTGAGTTTATTGGCCATAGCAGCCCTTGATTATAAAATTCCAATCCAATCCATAACATTAATAACAATAAATAACAAAATATTTAAAGAAGTTCTCTGACAGGGGTCCATTCAAATTTCTCACAATAATAGTACCAACATCCCAACAACGATACATACACACAAATTTTTGGAGGTAAGGGACTTTTACGGTACCAGAAACTCAAAAAAAGAAAAATATAATGAAAAAATATAAATGTATTTAACAAATACTCCACATAAATATAAAATCCAACATTTACTACAATTCCCTATGGCCTATAACAGAAACCCGATATGAAAAAACAGGTAACATTCTATTAAGAACCAACATGATCTCTATCCCAATACGTTTAACATGTTTCGCCTTGATCAGCTTCCTCAGGAACAAGGGACTAGGAGTATCCACATCACAGAAAACAATATGTAACTCTCTAAATACACATAAAAACATGAAAGAAAACAAAAAAATAAAATTATTTATCATTATTAAAATCAAATTAAGCAAGGAACTCAGGATAAGGACATGAGCCTTCAGAAAAATAATGTCCACAAGATCTAGTGAAAAAAGAAATGACAAACATATATATAGCCCCCTCAAAGTTATTGTGGTGCTATATCCCACAGAAAAAATACATAAAAAATACAGATAGTAAAAAACGCAAAAAGTCGCACAAAAATGCATCACAGACCTCGAGACAGCAAAGTCTCTCACCTCTTAATGGTTCTGGGTTGCAAATGCATGGCTTCACCGATTCACACAAGATTGGAAGGAAAAAAGGGGGGAGAGAGGAAAGGGAGTAGAGGGAAACACCCTTGTTCCCAAACACAGCAGTCCCACAGTGCCCAAACAGAGCCAAATCCAGTCCAACTTGCGGTCTATATGTCTAAAATAAGAACAATCATACAAAATACAGCTAATGAGAAACTAAAGAGATATACTCAACAAATACTGAAAGCATGTGGCCATTAATCTCCTTTTTACCTGTCAGATGTACACACAGCAAACGTCCCGAGCTCCCAAACACTCCCAGCCTGTCCCATGACAAACCGGGTTTAAATAGCCCCCTCCATGGCGCCAAAATCTGACATGTGACGACACAGCGTCATGGCGCCAAGCGAACGCAAAAACGGACGTCCCAGGTCACCAGGCTGCCACCGGAAATGATGCACCTAACCTGTCAACAGGAAGAGAATGTACTCACCCTGCTGACACCTCCTGGACAAAGAAAATAATAGTCCAGAGGTCTCCGGAGGACGGTGTCCCTTAAGGGAGCATCTCAAACGGGTCCATAGGAGAGCACAGAAGCCCCACAATGAGAGCGTGTGCCCCCTGAAATATTCAGGACCCTTAGGCATCCATACGGGCCTTCAATGGCCAAAAGGGGGCCCCCCCACAGGGTCCACAGTGAAAGATGAAGGGGAAAAATATATATTTATATATTTATTCAAATATTTAGTATATAACTCCACACATTTGCAACACATTAACTCGAATCCAAAAGGTATAATGTTAATGCCTGTCATCAAGGAATGTTCATGGCCCCAGATCCAGATCACACAGGCAAAGTGCCACGAACACGCCGTGAACAGTACAAAACATAAAAATAACTACAATAAACATACACTGATACAAAGGCACCAAATGTTCGAGTCTTTCCCCATAGATAAAACCACCCACACCACACTGATTCTAGAATCCAAGAAGCAAGCTAGAATACGCCCATCTGGGCCAATACTACTTATAAGAATGGCTTATAGCCAAGCTGTAGAAACCGATGGATTTAAGGTCGAAACGAAGATGGAGACTGTCCAGGAGGTGTCAGCAGGATGAGTACTTTCGCTTCCTGTTGACAGGTTAGGCGCACTGGAAATGACGCTCATTTCCGGTTCCGGCAGCAGCCTGGTGACCTGGGACATCCGTTTTTGCGTCCACTTGGCGCCATGACGTTGTGACGTCACATGTCACGTTTTGGTGCCATGGAGAGGGCTATTTAAACCCGGTTTGTCATGGGACAGGCCGGGAGTGTTTGGGTGCTCAGGACGTTTGCTGTGTGTACATCTGACAGGTAAAAAGGAGATTAATGGCCTCATGCTTTGAGTATTTGTTGAGTATATCTCTTTAGTTTCTCATGGGCTGTATTTTGTATGATTGTTCTTATTTTAGACATATAGACCGCAAGTTGGACTGGATTTGGCTCTGTTTGGGCACTGTGGGACTGCTGTGTTTGGGAACAAGGGTGTTTCCCTCTACTCCCTTTCTGCTCTACCCCCCCTTTTTTCCTTTCCAATCTTGTGTGAATCGATGAAGCCAAGCATTTGCAACCCAGAACCATTAAGAGGTGAGAGACTTTGTTGTCTTGAGGTCTGTGATGCGTTTTTGTGAGACTTTTTTGCGTTTTTTACTATCTGTATTTTTTATGTATTTTTTCTGCGGGGTATAGCACCACAATAAATTTGAGGGGGCTATATATATGTTTGTCATTTATTTTTTCACTAGATCTTGTGGACATTATTTTTCTGAAGGCTCATGTCCTTATCCCGAGCTCCTTGCTTTACAACAAGCTCTGTTCAATCATTTTTGTAAGGTGGGTAGGTATAGTCCCTTTAATGCAAACCTGGCTGGGCTTTTTGTCTACCTCTACCATTATGTCTACTGACCTGAATAGTAAGTTTTTCTGTAATTGCATACTCAGGTACTACCGTATATATTTTTCAGAGATATATGTAGCAACCACAACCCTCTCTACGGGCTTTTTGGCCATCTTTGGGGGCAACCCGGCATCGCCTGCAGTGTTGGTGAAGGAATTTGTTTGTGATGAGGATTAACCCCTTTTTGTGTTGATGTTTCTCCCTTTCTTTTGAGGTAAGGGGATTACTTAACACTTGGGCTATGCAAAGGTTTTCTTTTTTCTTCTCACATATTTGCAATCGTTGACTTGGAATATTATGTCATACGCTATTTTTGCATTTATTGCTTTGTTATTTGTATTATAAAGTTATGTGTTTTCATTGTTGTTTATTAATATATTTTTTTGATTTTTTGTTTTCTTTCATGTTTTTATGTGTATTTAGAAAGTTACATATTGTTTTCTGTGATGTGGATACTCCTAGTCCCTTGTTCCTGAGGAAGCCGATCAAGGCGAAACATGTTGAACGTATTGGGATGGAAATGATGGTTCTTAATAGAATGTTACCTGTTTTTTCATATCGGGTTTCTGTTATAGGCCATAGGGAATTGTAGTAAATGTTGGATTTTATATATATGTGGAGTATTTGTTAAATAAATTTATATTTTTTCATTATATTTTTCTTTTTTTGAGTTTCTGGTACCGTAAAAGTCCCTTACCTCCAAAAATTTGTGTGAATAAATAACAAAGATTGCGTTGATGGTCCTTGAAGGTACCTGAAAGAAAACACGACCAGAGCATTCAATCTACGGCCCATAATCGTTTTCTTTGCTAGGCCCCTAGCCATGCTACAATAATTCAGGGATGATAACAGAAACCTGCCACAGAATACACCAATCAGGTAACAGGGCCCTTTTCAATTTTCTGTTCCCTTTGTCCTCTATTTGCCGACCACCCCTTCAATTCTATCATGTGGCTGCTATGGTGACCATTGTTTGTGAGATTGATAGTAAAGGAAAATCAAAAAAATTTGAGCTGCCGCAAGAACATATAGGGTAACTCTTCCATGGGGACACTTGTTTTAGTGCCAACTGTTTAAGAGGGGATTTCCCTCGCTATGTGTTCCATCCGCAGGACAGGAAGCAAAGAAAAATATTTGGAACAGGTCACGGGTGGCAGAAAAAAATCCAAAAACTTGCCAGAATTTTTAACTATTCCATACTTAATTCAAATGAATAAAAAAATATTTAATTTGAGCTATTTTTTAGGTTGATTGTTGCCTTTCCTGTGGAGTAAGAGATCACAGACTGCTCTCAGAATTTCCAACATTGTAAAATCCATGGCAGGGATAAAAAAGAACCCTGACATTTTACTGTGCTCACTTAATCACCAACAATTTAAGCCAGGATTGCTTGACTGCTGAAATCAGTCATTACATAGTTACATAGTAAGTGAGGTTTAAAAAAGACACAAGTCCATCAAATCCAACCTATGTGTGTGATTATATGTCAGTATTACATTGTATATCCCTGTATGTTGTGGTCTTTCAGGTGCTTATCTAAAAAGTTTAAAAAGTCTAAAAAGTTTTTGAAACTATAGATGCTCCCTGCTGAAACCACCACCTGTGGAAGGGAATTCTTGCCACTCTTACAGTAAAGAACCCTCTACACTGTTTTAGGTTAAATCTAATTTTCTTCTAATTTTAATGAGTGTCCACATGTCTTATTAAACTCCCTTCCACGGAAACGTTTTATTCCTATTGCAGGGTATTTGTAAAATGAAATCATACCCCCTCTCAAGCGTCTCTTCTCCAGAGAGAGTAAGTTCAGTGCTGGCAACCTTTCTTCATAACTAATATCCTCCAGTCCCTTTATTAGCTTTGTTGCCCTTCTGCCCTTCACTCGCTCCATTTCCAGTGCATCCTTCCTGAGGACTGGTGCCCAGAACTGGACAGCATACTCCAGGTGAGGCCGGACCAGAGTCTCATAGAGTGGGAGAATTATCAGTGGGAGAATTATCTCTTTATCCTATGAGTTAATCCCCTTTTTAATGCATGTCAATATTCTGTTTGCTTTGTTAGCAGCATATTGTCATCTACTAGGACCCCCTAGGCTATTTTCCATCCTAGATTCCCCCAGAGGTTCTCCCCTCTAGTAGATTGCATTCATATTTTTGACACCCAAATGCATTATTTTACATTTTTCCACATTAAACCTCATTTGCCATGTAGTTGCCCACCCCATTAATTTGTTCAGATCTTCTTGCAAGGTTTCCACATCCTGTTGAGAAATGATTGCCCTGCTTAGATTAGTATACAGAGATTGAACTGTTTATCCGATCCTCCAGGTCGTTTATAAACAAATTAAATAGGATTTTTTCCCAGCACAGAACCCTGGGGACCCCACTTTCCACCCCTGACCATTCTGAGTACTCCCCATTTATCACTACCCTCTAAACATGCCCTTGCAGACAGTTTTCAATCCATTCATGTACTCACCCTATGGTCCATGCCAAGGGACCTTATCTTGTACAGTAAACGTTTATGGGGGACTGTGTCAAATGCTTTTGCAAAATCCAGATACACCATGTCTATGGGCCTTCCTTTATCTAGAGGGCAGCTCATCTCCTCATAGAAGGTTCATAGATTGGTTTGGCAAGAACAATTCTTCATAAATCCATGCTGATTACTGCTAATGATACAATTTTCTTTACTAAAATTTTGTATATATTCCCTTATCACCCCCTCCAGGAGCTTGCATACTATTGATGTTAGGCTAACTGGTCTGTAATTCCCAGGGATGTATTTTGGCCCTTTTTAAAATATTGTTGCTACATTGGCCTTTCTCCAATCAGCTGGTACCATTTCCGTTAGTAGAATGTCAGTTAAAAATAGGAACAATGGTCTGGCAATTACTTGACTGAGTTCCCTAAGAACCCTCGGGTGCAAGCCATCTGACCCCAGTGACTTATTAATGTTAAGTTTTCCAAGTCTATCTCTAACTCTGTCCTCTGTTAGTCATGAGGGTGCTTGCTTTGAGATATCAAGAGGATAAACACTGCAGTTCTGGTTACTGAAGCCCCCCGATTCCTTTGTGAAGACGGAAGATTTCCTTCTTCATTCTTTATGGGGCCAATATGGTCTGTCCTCCCTTTTTTACTGTTTATATACTTAAAGAATTTCTTGGGATTTTTTTGCTCTCCTCCACTATGTGTCTTTCATGTTCTATCTTAGCTGCCCTAATGGCACCTTTACATTTCTTGTTGCATTCTTTGTAAAGTCTGAATGCTGATGCTGATTCCTCAGCCTAGTATTTTTTGTAGGCCTTCTCCTTTGCTTTTATATGCATTTTTACATTGCAGTTAAGCCATCCAGGATTTTTGTTTGCTATTTTAAATTTATTCCCCAATGGGATGCACTGGCTCATGCCCTTATTTATTTTTGCGCTTAAAGCAAACCCATCTCTCCTCTGTGTTCTTTGTTCCTAAGATTCTATCCCAATTTATATCTTCTAGCAACGTTTGACGTTTAGGGAAGTTGGCTCTTTTGAAATTCAGTGTCTTTGTATTCCCCTTATGTTTCCTATTTGTGTGATTTATAGTGAAGCTAATTGACCTGTGATTGCTCTTTCCTAAATTGCCCCTTATTTCCATATCTGTGATCAGGTCTGTATTGTCAGTAGGGCTAGTATCGCTTTGTTTCTAGTCGGTGCGTCTACCATTTGACACATGAAATTGTCCTGCAAGACATTTAGGAACTGGCGAGCTTTAGCCGAATGCGTGGTTCCATCCGCCCAGTTGCTAATCCAAATTGTGATGGTAGATCCATCTCCCCCTCCTCCCTTAGGTTGGTGGCCTATATCATACTCCCGGTATTATTTTACCCTTAGTATCATCCCTTTGGAGCTCTACTCATAAGGATTCCACCTCCTCCCAAGCTCCCTAATTGATGTTATCTCTCACATTCACTTGGACATTATTCTTGATATATAGGCATCCCCCTTCCCCTTTTTTTACCCTCTCTATCCCTGTGATAAAGGAAATACCCTGGAACGGTTGCCAGCCAATTTTTTTACCCTCTCTCCCTTTTTTTACCCTCTCTATCCCTGTGATAAAGGAAATACCCTGGAACGGTTGCCAGCCAATCATGAGAGCTGTTGAACCAATTCTCTGTAATTCCCACAACATCTAAATCCTCCTCGTACAACAGTATCTCTAGTTCTTCCATCTTGTCCAACAGGCTACTGGCATTGGTGAACATGCCACGTAGTTTAGACTGGTCACATACTGTCTTCTTATTGGGTGTTCCGAGATTGCAAACAGGACTTGTTACTATACTTACCTTGGGTTTGTGTGCTTTAGTCAACCTACCACTAATTCCCCCAATGCTACCCTCTGGAATATGTTCCGCTCTGACTATCTCTACCTCTGAACCCTCCCCCCCGTCTAATAGTTTAAAAGCCCCTCTAACTTTTTAGCCATCTTCACTCCCAGCAGAGCTGCACCCTCCTTATTTAGGTGCTGTCTGACCATTCTATAAAACTGGTGACCAACTGAGAAGTCGGTCCAGTTCTCCAGGAACCCAAACCCCTCCTTACTATACAACCTCTTCAGCCACTTGTTTACTTCCCTAATCCCACTCTGCCTTTCTGATGTGGTTCGATGTACCTGTAGTATTCCTGAGAATACTACCTTGGAGGTCCTTTTCCTCAATTTAGCTCCTAAGTCCCTAAAATCCTTCTTTAGGACACTCCATCTGTCTCTGACTTTGTCATTGATGCCAACATGCACCATGACAGCCGGGTCTTCCCCAGCCACTCCCAGTAATCTGTCCACAAGATCCATGCGGATCTGGCGACAGCATACAGTTCCACACTTCAGGTCTTTGTCACAGATTGCCCTCCTGTCCTTCTAAGAATTGAGTCCCCTACCACCAGAATCTATCTTTCCTTTCCCTTCGCTCCCCCCACTCTCACTGGAGAAGTTCTTCCCCTGGCAGCTAGGGGAGTCCCTCAGCTTCAGCAGTGCTGGTCCCTGACTGGTTTCACCAATGTCACTTAATGGAGTGTACTTATTGGAATGTTCCATCCCTGGATCGGCCTCCCTGGCCTTTCCCTCTATCCTTCCTGACTGTCATCTACTCTTTCCTAGTGCCTGCACCTCTTTGTCTACTCGCCTCTGTGCTGGCCCCTGCAGGCCCCTGCCGGGTACGTTCCTGGCTCTCCTTTAGTATGGAGGGACTTCTCAGTGCTGACAGTTGTTTCCCTAGATCCAGAACCTGGGCTTCCAAGGAAACAATGTGCTTACATTTTGCAGAGCAGTATTCGCCCTTGATCAGATGATCAAGGAAAGCATACATGCCACAAGATGTACACCGAGTCACATCTCCACAGCCGCTGGGCATGGTACCTACTAATTTAATGAGGATTGGGGATTATACCCTGTCCGAATTAACGAACAACTAGCTTCCTTACACTAATACTCAACACTCAATAATACACAGGTACTCAACAATACAATACTCAGGTACTCACAGCCCACGTGCACTCGCAGCCCACGTGCACTTGCAGTCCACATGCACTCGCAGCCCACGTGTACATACAGCCCATGTGCACTCGCAGCCCACATGCACTCACAGTCCACGTGCACTTGCAGCCCACATGCACTCATAGCCTACGTGCACTTGTAGTCCACTTGCACTCGCAGCTCATGTGCACTTGCAGTCCACATGCACTCGCAGCTCACATGCCCTCACAGTACATGTGCACTCACAGCCCACGTGTACATACAGTCCACATGCACATGCAGCCCACGGGTACTTGCAGTCCACGTGCACTTACAGCCCATGTGTACTCGCATCCCACGCTTTCTCACAGTCCCTGTGCACCCACAGCACTTGTGTACTCACTGCCCACGTGCACTCACAATACACAGGTACAGACAATACTCAGGCACTCCCAGTACTCAGGTACATACAATACTCAGGTACACACAATTCTCAGGTACTGCCAATACTTAGGTACTCCCAATACTCAGGTACTGCCAATACTCAGGTACACACAATACTCAGGTACTCCCAATACTCAGGTACACACAATACTCAGGTACTCACAATACTCAGGTACTCACAATACTCAGGTACACACAATACTCAGGTACACACAGTACTCAAGTACTCCCAATACTCAGGTACACACAATACTCAGGTTCACACAACACTCAGGTACACACAGTACTCAGGTACCGCCAATAGCAGCAATCCCCACAGCACTTGTGTACTCACTGCCCACGTGCACTCACAATACACAGGTACATACAATACTCAGGTACACACAGTACTCAGGTACACACAATTCTCAGGTACACACAATACTCAGATACTCCCAATACTCAGGTAATGCCAATACTCAGGTACACACAATACTCAGGTACTCACAATACTCAGGTACACACAATACTCAGGTACTCACAATACTCAGGTACACACAATACTCAGGTACACACAATACTCAGGAACTCACAATACTCAGGTACACACAATACTCAGGTACTCATAATACTCAGGTACTCCCAATACTCAGGTACACACAATACTCAGGTACTCACAATACTCAAGTACACACAAAACTCAGGTACTCCCAATACTCAGGTACTCGCAATACTCAGGTACACACAACACTCAGGTACACACAGTACTCAGGTAATCACACTACTCGGGTACACACATTACTTAGGTACTCACAATACTCAGATTACTCACAGTACTCAACAATACACAATGTCCCCACTACACACCGTCAGTCCTTTCTGTTAGTTATGACTTTGACAGCTCTTTACCTGATAAAATTCCCCTGCAATCTGACACTTGCAGGGCTTGTCAGCACCTTCAGTCTCCCCCAATCAGCCTGCCTGTTCCTGCTCACTCCGCTCCCCTGTCTACCTGTCACTCCCCCCTCCGGTTTGCAGCACACTAACCTGCCACTTCCGGTCAGAATTGATACTTCGTGGTCTCTTTGTACTGTCCTCCCGCTCCCGCTGTCCGCCACTCTCAGTACCCCAGGTCGCCCGTCCCCTCTTCTCCTGTCTGGTGGGTCGGTCCTGTCCGCACGCACTTACTCACACACACACACACAACACACACTGTTCCCGGACACCACGGTGCTCTTCTACTCTCTACTCAGCTCCTATGCCCCACTGCTGATTCGAATTTTCGCCCTAACAGCAACATTGAATAGGTCACATTAATTGTGAATGTTGTCCCTTGTTATGGCTAATGTGAAAATTTAAAACATCATAATATATAAACATTACACCTCACTGAACAGGTTGAAAAATCTATCAGCACTCCAGGAAATTGCTTTCACAGTTTAGTTAGCGCTAAAAATATGCTTGTAAATGGCAACTGGCCCATTCCCTGAAACCATGCCTTCACTGCACAGGTGTTTGCCAATAATTCAGGTAAAATCTGAGGTCTATTTATCTGGAAAAGGGGGTGACAAAATAATATTTTATCAATAATCAACTTATATATTATATAGTCATTTTAAAAAAATGGTCAGATATTTCACTATACTGGATGACACATTGGTGGGTTATAGATGGCCCAGTTATATTCTAACCTTATGGTCTTATGAGATTGAATTGTACACATGGGAGTCTAAATTGAGTGAGAATCATTAATTAGAATACACAGGGAATTTGCGGTTTGTTCGAAAATTTCAGTGCAATCAGGGTGTTAACTGTAAAGACTAATTACACGTGTGTGCTGCTTCAGTCTACCAGTTTAGCCACATTACTAGACTGGCAAGGACTCATCTCGGTAGATCGGCAGAAGTGGTTATGGGGGGACATACAGTTGTGCTCATAAGTTTACATACCCTGGCAGAATTTATGATTTCTTGGCCATTTTCCAGAGGATATGAAGGATAACACAAAAACTTTTCTTTCACTCATGGTTAGTGTTTGGCTGAAGCCATTTATTATCAATAAACTGTGTTTACTCTTTTTACATCATAATGGCAACAGAAACTACCGACATTACCCTAATCAAAAGTTTACATACCCCAGTTCTTAATACCGTGTATTGCCCCCTTTAACATCAAAGGCAGCTTGAAGTCTCTTGTGGTATTTGTGGATGAGGCTCTTTATCTTCTCAGATGGTAAAGCTGCCCATTCCTCTTGGCAAAAAGCCTCCAGTTCCTGTAAATTCTTGGGCTGTCTTGCATGAACTGCACGTTTGAGATCTCCCCAGAGAAGCTCAATGATATTGAGGTCAGGAGATAGAGATGGCCACTCCAGAACCTTCACTTTATTCTGCTGTAGCCAATGACAGGTTGACTTGACCTTGTGTTTTGAATCATTGTCATGTTGGAATGTCCAAGTGCGTCCCATGTGCAGCTTCCTTGCTGATGAATGCAAATGTTCCTCCAGTATTTTTTGATAACATATTGCATTCATCTTGCCATCAATTTTGACCACATTTCCTGTGCCTTTGTAGCTCACACATCTCCAAAACATCAGCGATCCACCTTCGTGTCTCTGCAACAATGAAGTTTATTTACCCATTGCAAATATACTGTGCACTGATTTTCCTTAGCAAATGTAATGTGGTAAAACTTCACTTTGTAAAGAATACCCAATCAGGTGCAATAAAAATAAAAAAGAGAATTTTGTTTGTACATGATTGGATGATGGAAAACAGCAGAGCTTTCTCACATATTTTAAGCTCTGGGGAAATAAGTGCAAATGCACTTGCAAAGTTCACAATCTATTTGCCTTTAGTAAATCCACCCCGTGTGATCTTTTTAAGCTAAAAAAAAATATTATGTCTATGCCTTTAACCACTTCAGCTCCGGACCAATAAACACCTTAAGGACCAGAGGTCTTTTTGCAATTTCGCACTGCGCTGCTTTAACTGGTAATTGCGCGGTCATGCAATATTGCACCCAAACGAAATTTGCGTCCTTTTCTTCCCACAAATAGAGCTTTCTTTTGATGGTATTTGATTGCCTCTGCGATTTTTTTTTTTTGCGATATAAATGGAAAAAGAGCGAAAATTTTGAAAAAAAAAGATATTTTCTTCTTTTTGTTATAAGAAAAATCGAATAAACTAAATTTTAGTCATACATTGAGGGCAAAATTTATTCAGCCACATGTCTTTAGTAAAAAAAATGTCAATAAGCGTATATTTTTTGGTTTGCGCAAAAGTTATAGCGTCTACAAACTAGAGTACATTTTCTGGAATTTACACAGCTTTTAATTTATGACTGCCGATCTCATTTCTTGAGGTGCTAAAATGGCAGGGCAGTACAAATCCCCCCCAAATGACCCCATTTTGGAAAGTAGACACCCCAAGGAAATTGCTGATGGGTATGTTGAGCCCATTGAATATTTATTTTTTTTGTCCTAAGGGATTGAATAATGACAAAAAAAAAAAAAAAAAAATTTTTTTTACAAAAAGTTGTCACTAAATGATATATTGCTCACACATGCCATGGTTATATGTGGAATTGCACCCCAAAATATATTCCGCTACTTCTCCCGAGTATGGGGATACCACATGTGTGGGACTTTTTGGGAGTCTAGTCACGCACGGCACCCCGAAAACCAATCACCACCTTCAGGATTTCTAAGGGTGCAAATTTTTGATTTAACTCCTCACTACCTATCACAGTTTCGAAGGCCATAAAATGCCAAAATAGCACAAAACCCCCCAAAATGACCCCATTTTGGAAAGTAGACACCCCAAGCTATTTACTGAGAGGCATGTTGAGTCCATGGAATATTTTATATTTTGCCACAAGTTGCGGGAATATTACAAAAATTTTTTTTTTTGCACCAAGTTGTCACTAAATGATATATTGCTCACACATGCTATGGGCATATGTGAAATGACACCCCAAAATACATTCTGCTGCTTCTCCCGAGTACGGGGATACCACATGTGTGGGACTTTTTGGGAGTCTAGTCGCGCACGGCACCCCGAAAACCAATCACCACCTTCAGGATTTCTAAGGGTGCAAATTTTTGATTTAACTCCTCACTACCTATCACAGTTTCGAAGGCCATAAAGTGCCAAAATAGCACAAAACCCCCCCAAATGACCCCATTTTGGAAAGTAGACACCCCAAGCTATTTACTGAGAGGCATGTTGAGTCCATGGAATATTTTATATTTTGCCAAAAGTTGCGGGAATATTACAAACTTTTTTTTTTTTGCACAAAGTTGTCACTAAATGATATATTGCTCACACATGCTATGGGCAGAAGTCAAATTACACCCCAAAATAAATTCTGCTGCTTCTCCCGAGTACGGGGATACCACATGTGGGGGACTTTTTGGGAGCCTAGCCACGTACGGGACCCCGAAAACCAAGCACTGCCTTCCGGATTTGAATATAAAATGCTATAAAAAACAAACTAACCAGAGTCACCCGTAACACTTATACGGTGATCAGTGGTGAAAGGGTTAACTAGGGGCAATCAGGGGGTTCAAATTTTTATTAGGTAGTATATGGGGGTCCCTGGCGCTATATAAAAACCTGACGGGGAACCTAAATAACTAACTGGCTAACCAGCGTCACCAGTGACACTTATACTGTGATCGCTGGTGAAAGGGGGTGAAAGGGTTAACTAGCAGCAATCAGGGGGTTAAAACCATTATTGGGTAGTATATCGGGGTACCTAGCGCTATAAAAACCTGGCGGTGAACCTAAAAAAATAACTAGCTACCTAGCGACACTAGCGACACTGATGCAGCGTTCAGAAAAATTATCGCTTAGTGACACTGGCAAAAGGGGGTGAAAGGGTTAACTAGCGGAAATCAGGGGGTTAAAACCATTATTGGGTAGTATATCGGGGTACCTAGCGCTATAAAAACCTGGCGGTGAACCTAAAAAAATAACTAGCTACCTAGCGACTGTAGCGACACTAATGCAGCGATCAGAAAAACGATCGCTTAGTGACACTGGCAAAAGGGGGTGAAAGGGTTAACTAGCGGCAATCAGGGGGTTAAAACCATTATTGGGTAGTATATCGGGGTACCTAGCGATATAAAAACCTGGCGGTGAACCTAAAAAAATAACTAGCTACCTAGCGACACATGCAGCGATCAGAAAAATGATCGCTTAGTGACACTGGCAAAAGGGGGTGAAAGGGTTAACTAGCGGCAATCAGGGGGTTAAAACCATTATTGGGTAGTATATCGGGGTACCTAGCGCTATAAAAACCTGGCGGTGAACCTAAAAAAATAACTAGCTACCTAGCGACTGTAGCGACACTAATGCAGCGATCAGAAAAACGATCGCTTAGTGACACTGGCAAAAGGGGGTGAAAGGGTTAACTAGCGGCAATCAGGGGGTTAAAACCATTATTGGGTAGTATATCAATGCAATCAGTGACACTGTGACTGGGGGGGGGAGGGGGGCGGGGGGGCGATCGGGGGGGGGATCGGGGGGGGGGGTTTGTGTGCTTGTGTGTACCTACATGTCAGTGTAGTGTTGGTGCACACTTACTATTAGTCTTCTCCTCGTAGTCCGGTCAAAAAGACCGCCCCGAGGAGAATGACATCACTTCCTCCTTCCTGTGTAAACAATACACAGGGGAGGAAGCTTCTCATTGGCCAGGAGCGATCCAGAGAGGGTGGCCGAAAACCAACGGCCATCCCCTCATCACGGAGCGCTCCTGGACCGAATCGGACCGCCGTAAACAGCGGGAGGGGGTCCGATCGGACCCCCCACCCGCTGGAAGGCAATCACGTAGATGTACGTGATTGTGCCTGCCTGTGCCATTGTGCTGACGTACAATGGCAATACGGTGGTCCTGAAGTGGTTAAAGATTTCACTTTTTTGTGTAACCTAAGCCTATCAAAAAATAACTACCGTATTTATTGGTGTATAACATGCACAGCTGTATAACACGCACATTCATTTTAAGATGGAAGTTACAGGAAAAAAATTAAATTTTAAATAAGGCAGCCAAAATGTAAGTATTGGCGTATAACACGCACACGCTATTTGCACCCAATTTTCATGGTGTTATACGCTAATAAATACAGTAAACCAACTGAAGTAAATCAAGCTTAATGGGTATTAGTACACTCTTAAGATTACGGATTCATTTAATTGAGAGTTTTAAGTTCTCTTAGGATTGTTACGATTTCACCATTTTGCCAGCATACATTAGAGTAAATAGTGACAGCAAAATTAAGGGTTGTTGGTTTTTAATGGCTAAAAATGTCTCCTGATGCTTACATAGGCTTCTTTCCTGGACTGTTCTGGATCTGTTTTTCTACCAAAAATCGCACCCTTAGTTGCCTCACTAGTTTACTTTTTTACGTGATGAACATAAAATGTACATAACTAACAATTAAACACAAACATACACACACTTATCAAATAAATAAAAAAACACATTATATGAAATAAACAAAACTAAATACACCATCCATAAAAAGCACACTTCTTTGATCTTTTTTTTTTTTTTTAAATAAATATTACCTACCCAAAGCCAATAAAAAATAAATCAATTAATGAATAATGAGACAGACTAACTTCTGTGTGACTTGTATATTTATAAAATACGCGCTTATATGTATTTTCTATATATTATTGTGCTATGTCTATTAGCTTTCAGCATTGCCTTAAATAACAAATTGCCCTTCCTATATATGCACCAAATGGCTATATATTTTGTTCAAGAATCAACCTGGAAAGCATGACAAGCACAGTCAGACAGACCAAATGTTATTCCTCTGGAGTTTTTTCAACAAATAAACAGAGGTTATCACCGTTTCCCATGTAAATTCTACTAATAATGCACAAGCAGTTAATATCATAAGCAAAATATACATTTTCACGGTGAGAGGTAGGCAAGGGCCGTTTTTTTCATCCAGCTGGTATGGGCTGGAAAGAGATCCAGTGTGATTTTTCTTTCCAGCAGAACACACACTGAGCTGCAGAGGGAATACATGGAAGAGGGAAAAAGAAACACTGGAGGAGAAAGAGAGATTTAATGATTGAAGGAGGAAAAGAAAACACAGGAAGGTAGAGAAAGTAGTTAACTCATTCTTAGCCAGGAAAATTACTTTCATTTATTTTTCCCTGCTCCAAATTGTTAACAACATTTCAATAACTGAAAGGGGTAATATGTCCATCTAGTAGTCGCAACGCAATAGTTGGGGATATAGGTGACATTTTTTTTCCGTATTCCCTCTATAGACAAACAACCCAGCAAGCAATGGTAGCCTCTGCAATTTTAGAGAAGTTTTCACTTAAAGTTAATATAAAGTCACATTTTTCAGCTTTTAAAAGTTTTAGATAGCGTGAGAAAGGATCAGAACCCGTGTCAGGTTGTTAGTGTTGCCTTTGTCCCCACTGGTAGAATTCAACCTCCCTACTCATACTGTTGACCATAGCGATGGCGACTGAAGCTGATGGAAAATTCAAGTATGTTGTTACTAAAATGTTTCAATGGGGAGACTTTGGTGACAACTGTCTACAAGGGGAGTTTCCTTTCTTTGTGTTTACAAAACAGTAGTAGTAAAGGGAAATTTCCCTATTGAGACACAGATGGCAAATAATCCTAACAGGGGGTTTAACATTTTCCTAATTTATCTTTGATGAAAAAGAGACTGTTGGCTTTAAATATACTTAAACACTACCAAATTGATGGCCTAATGTTTATTTCTGCTTCTTTGATAGGTCCACGTCCATACTAGTGTGTTAATGAAAAGGACCAGCAGTAATGAACTTTTTTACACGCATTCTTTCTAGTCAAAACATTTGTTTGCAGTGAACATGCACGTTGAGTTTGTGTGAAATGCGTCCACCAATTATCCTGTTGTATCTTGTCCATGTTTGGCATATGTGAATAAAGGATCTTACTTCGTTCAAGCTCCTGGTGGTGTGTGGCTGATTTTTTTCTTCTATATCTCTTAAAGACATTAAGCACATTAAACAAAAATGTAAGCTGTGTATGGATATTGAATAGTCAATAAGGTGCATTAAATAACTTTAACATTTAAGAACAAACAGGAACAATATTTTGTACCCCATGACAATAATCCTTTGTTATAAAAAGACTGAGGGCAAAGGAAAATGAACCCTGTAGCCTTTGGGGTCTGGCATTAGCGTAATAAATGTTACCTGCATGGATCTGCATTGACATTAGTTCACATTGTCTGCATGTTCTGGTGGCTTGGCTGGCCTAATTGGATGCTCTGGCAGTCATACTGTATATGAGACATGGAAAAATAAAGTACATGTTCTGCCCTGGTTAAAACGCTGCAGGTGAGAGACACTGTTACTTTCTTTACTAGCATGAAGTGGAGTTGGGGGTATTAAAATAAATCCTTACTTTCCACCTTTCCAACAGTCTTGGCAAGTACTGCCACCTATAATATGATATACTGCTTAAACTATAGATGTCAAACATAAGGGCATACATGATCTCAATGTTTTGATGGCTTGAGAGGTTGTATATGAATTAATTACATTATTTTATTTTTTTACACTAATTTAATGGATTTGGTATGTTGAATTCAGTTTGTAAACAGAATCCACATACATATATTGTTCTGTGGAATCATTATGTTTCAGGAAACCAAATAACCTTCATATTGTACTTTATGTTTTGACATAAATGAACACAGCTCCATGTAATATATACTTTACCATGTTGCTTAATGAAGGTAGAGAGATCTGTACTCACTCAGATGTACTGTATAGTAAGAGTGGTGGGCAGTCACTGTAGAATTACTCTTACTAATTACCTTCTCAGATCTGAGAAAAGCATACTACAGCACCACCAAAATTGCAATTCAAAAGGAGACAATCTTGGCCTATACTTCCTCAATCTTTTGGCAACGTGTTTGGATTGTTTTTGGTTCCCATAATACGATATTCAATTGACCTCTGATGGTAATGGACTGCAGATCTCAAATGTACCTAAAATGTACAAATGTATAATAGAACAATCCATAGAACACGTAGGGGCTGTCTTACTAAAACCGGAGAGTGAAAAATCTGGTGCAGCTGTGCATGGTAGCCAATCAGCTTTTAACTTCAGGTTGTTCAATTAAGCTGTAACAAAAGAAAAAAAAATTGGAACCCAGTTTGTTTCTATGCAGAGCTGCATTTTGCACTCTTCGTTGTTAGTAAATCAACCCCATAGAGTGCTCCAAGTAGCAAATTAGATTTTAACATGGTATTACAAACAAATTGTAAGCATAAAAAAATCCATCAAAGGAAGAACATAAATGGCACAAACAATCCTAGAATGGAAGGACCAATGGTACGGAAAAAAACATTTAGTATTTTATAATTTAAGTATTAGAATTAAAAGGTCTGGAAAACTGATTTTAAAAGTTGCGGCTTTAAAAGATCGTTAAAAGAGCATATAGCTGTGGGCATGTTCATTGAAGTCGGTAAAAAAACAGCATAACGTGTGTGGAGTTTCATATTTTATTGTCTATTGCGTAGTCATTATTCTATCTTTATCAGAATCTACACCTTGTAGTACATTTACGTAGAACTGCAACTTGTACAATCATTCTACATTACTATTATTTGTTAGTCATTGAGGCTGATTTACTAGAGGAGATAAGGATCTTCAATCATTATGTAGTCAGGAGAAAAGCGCATTCCTATTCACTTTGAAAGCCCAGTTATGTACAGATGCTTTAACATGATTGGATAATTGAAGTGAATATTCATGCAATTTTTTGAGTGAAGCTTCTAAATTCCTTTAAAAAAATCAGCCTTGTTATCTATTGTAAGATTATTTCAGAACCCTGCAGATCCCTTCAGTTAACGAGGAATGCAACGAGAAAAAAAATATAGTCTGCTGGTAAATGCCTGTTATCATTAAATGTCTAATTGGTTTTAAAGAAATAAATTAACCTTTAAATTTGTCTGGGAATTTAATATTTTATGTTTTCTATCTCCTTTCAATAACCATGAACCATGGTGAATAATCATAATAATGGATCTACTATCAATATCTTAAACATTTTAGAAATTATATAATCGTTGACATCATCATTAAGTTCATATACTTCCATCCACACTTGTTTTTATACACTGTCACGTACATGCTGATTTTGTATACTTACCTTGAAAGGTTATTGAATTGGATTGCTGGAATCACTCCAGAGATATCTCTACTAGTCAGCTGGTCCTAATGAATTTCCCTGTAACCACTGAAAGAAAATAACAAGGACAGAGAAAATAGCAAAGGGATGTTTTCTTTCAACCATGCTATGCACAGAAGGTCATTTATTAAAGCCTCCTACTTTAAAATGCCAGAAAGACATCTATCAAGAAATAAGCCTCCAAACTGAATGCAAATAGTTTTTATCAACCGTGAGTTAGTTCTTAAGTTAAAATTTGCAGAACCCGCTAATATTACACAATGCTGGCGTCCTACTTCTCTTAACCACCCCAAAAATCTGTGCAAAAAGGACTAATTGTTGTAAAATTTCATGCTTGCCCTAAATGGAAAGATTTTTTACCCAATGTGATATTGAATCGCAAAGCCTGGCTGACGGAAATCTGTTGTATTGCTAGAAAGTCCTCCAATTTCCAAAAGAGATCTGAAATTTGATTATCTGGAAAATCATCTCATAGGAAAAATAGTTTATGTTGGTAGGAATAAAATTCTGCAGCTGTGTCTGCGTTGTTCTCTGCAATGATTCGAGGAACGAAGAATAAGCTCTGTTGCCATATTGCACTTACATGCCTGCCTTTAGCATTGTATTTTTAAAACTGGCCTACTGCTGCACAAATAACCGTGCTTCATTGCTACTTTTAATGCCATTAATTCCTTGTCTGAGTTGGCAAACTTGTGCAAATCGCCATAAAAGGTCTTAAAACTTAAAACTTCTATCAAGGATGCTTTGCAGCTGCATCGCTCCTCCCCTGAACACAGTGGTCCTATCTTCAGTCATTAATAACCTATCAGCAAGAAAAGCTGGAAGGCAGCCAACCAGAAAACATCTGAACCCAGCTCATGGTACCCATCTTTCAGTATTTAAAATGAAGATTGAAATACACTGCTGAAAGGTGGTGTTAATGCTGAGTTCTTCCAACTACAGAGTGATGGTGTTGGGCAAAAGAGGGTGTGAAGAATTGTTAGTGTGGGGATGTCTAGCATTGCAAGGCCACTAGAACAGCATGAGCTCCCTGGGGCAGAGTTACACGGATAGTAAGTCACAGCCATCAATCCTGTCCAGACTTCACTCAGGAAGGCAATCATAGTATTAATAGTTATATGATGAACCACATTTGCCACCTGGGCATAGTGCTCATCTGAGCTGTAAGTTTTGTTGATAGAGTATAAATATAAATGGAGATGCACAATGACAAACTAACATATCCTCCCAGGTTGTAGACACTACAACATGTTTTCTGTTCCCGAGTGCAAAAAAATAATGCCACCATAAAAACTTGCCCCAGACTGTAACATTTAAATTGGTTATTGTTTTCTATGGCATTGCTGTGGTGTTATTTATCACACAAGCCTGATAGAGAATACCTTTGTCTCAGTACAATATAAAATGATTAGGCATTGTTTTTCGTACAGTAGGTATACACCCCAATACCCAGTAAGCTGTAAATAAAGAATGATTTATGAAAAAAAAACAGCCCAAATAAGACCACAATGGTGCGACAGGTCTTTGAAACTGTATACAGTATGTCGAAAACACAAACTAAATTTTACTAATGTACAGCCAATTGTTTTCTGTCTAAGCCATTATAGTTAAAAGTTACTAAACATTCTTCAAAGGACCCAAGGAGCTAAAATGCAATTAGACTGGTTTACTAAATCAGGAAATAGAATATGTTCACCTAGCTTGGTGCAGAAGGTCGAAGCTGTGTTCCCTTTAGTCAACCAATCAAATGCTTACATGGCATTTGTCCTATTAGGTCACAAAGGGGGTGGTTTACTAAAACTGGAGATTGCAAAATCTGGTGCAACTCTGCATAGAAACGAATCCGCTTCCAGGTTTTTAGTGAAAGACTAAATCTTTCACACCTAAGGGTAAAACAAATCTAAATGTATAAGCTAATTTTGCAATTTTGACATGTGTTAGTAAAACCGTACAGATCATCAAAACTATTTTGTGCATCCAGGTGGATTATACCTTGTTTTTTTCAGGACAAAATTGGGCTTTCATTTGGTAGTAAATAGTTATGGATATCTCCTGATTTTTTTATTATTATTAACCACTTCAGCCCCGGAAGGATTTACCCCCTTAATGACCAGGCCATTTTTTTGTGATACGGCACTGTGTCGGTTTAACCCAACAACATTTTTTTCCTTTTTTTCCCCAGAAATAGAGCTTTCTTTTGGGTGCTATTTGATCACCTCTACAGTTTTATTTTTTGCACTATAAACAAAAAAAACCTAACAATTTTGAAAAAAAAAACAATATTTTTTACTTTTTGCTATAATACATATCCCCACAAAATATATAAAAAAACTAATTTAGTCATCAGTTTAGGCCAATGTGTATTCTGCCACATATTTTTGGTAAATTACAATAAGCATATATTGATTGGTTTGCAAGCAAGTTATAGCGTCTACAAAATAGGGGAAAGATTAAGGAACTTTTTAGCAATTTTTAGCGGGACTGCAACATTGCTGAGGACAAATCTGACCATAAGTGACAATTTTTGCCTAGTGACACCAATACAGTGATCAGTGCTATAAAAATGCAATGATCACTGTATAAATAGCACTGGCAGGAAAGGGGTTAACACTAGGGGGTGATCAAAGGGTTAAATGTTACCTAGGGAAGGGTTTCTAACTGTCAGGGGGATGGACAGACTGGGAGTAGAGAGAGATTGCTGTTCCTGATCACTGGGAACAGCTGATCTCTCTCTCCTCCCCTGTCAGAACGGGGATCTGTTTTGTTTATCGGTGAGTACCCGCTGCACGCGTTGCACACTCCCGCAGTACCACATACACAGACCAATGTACAGGTACATCGGTTTGCTTGCGGATTTTCTTGCCGCAGTATATATGCAAAAGGCAGTCGGCAAGTAGTTAAAGAAAAACTGGCCCAAAATAGTACAGAAAATATATATTTTTTAAAGTGAACTATTTATTTCTTCTTACTAACATAACCTACCACCAAAGAACAACGCAAAATAACTTCTTCTGCTCCTGGCGATCACAATACCACATAAGTGTATGTTATTTGTTGTTTCTACCTGCAGTACAGCCCAGAAGCAATAGTGCACATTTTGCTTTTTTTTCTCCTACCTAAAACACACCGACGCTAACTGACACTGATGATAAAAAAAAATTCTGTCCAAAATTACCGACCCTGACCTTTGACCCTGACCTTGACCCAAACACTAACCCTGACACTGACCTAGATCAAACCTTGATCTAGGTATTTTTCTTTTTTTTTATTGTATTTTTTACTATAAATCTTAATTTTTTTTACAGTGAGAAAAATACATTGCATCCTTCTCCATTCACAGAAAGAAAAAAACAAAGGGGTGGGCTTCACAGTGACTGATCACTGTGGTAGCCAATCAGAGGCTACCACAGTGATCAGGTAACCCAGAATCAGGAGACCTGGGACCCGATCGTTAGTATGGGGCCCTGGGCTTGCTGTGGGTCTTTGTGCTGGGAGCGCACTGTGCCCATATATGCGGCCCCACATAAAAAAAAAAGCCCAGTGCAGTGAGGCCGCATTATGTATTATGTCAGCATGAAGGGGTTAATTGAACAAGCTAAAGTTATAAGCTGATTGGCTACCATGCACAACTGCACCAGATTTTGCACTCTCCAGTTTTAGTATCTATTTATCTATCTACCTATCTATCTATGATATTTTTTTTTAATTAAAACAGGGAAGTGTTTGAACCCTTTTTTAGATTACTGTTACTATCAGTGTTTTCTTACTACCAGTGTCTTCTTGTTCTTGCTCTGCTGTCACAGGCCCAAGAAGTGTGTTGGATACTCCCCAACAAGGTCCTGGACAGGCAACATTTCATCCCAAGGTGGTCATCTTTG
Source organism: Lithobates pipiens (assembly GCF_037356315.1). Lineage (NCBI taxonomy): Eukaryota > Metazoa > Chordata > Amphibia > Anura > Ranidae > Lithobates > Lithobates pipiens. The sequence goes on along the minus strand of NW_027507790.1, from coordinate 51,504,276 downwards.
CCATGGGGGGTATTTTGGGCAGTATTTGTCCCAGACATGGCCCAGTTAGGCTGCTTTCACACTGGGGCGGTATTCAGGCGTTACAGCGCTAAAAATAGCGCCTGTGTAGCGCCTGAAAAAAACCGGCCCCTTTCCCTCCAGTGTGAAAGCCGGAGGGCTTTCACACTGGAGCGATGCGCTGGCAGGACGGTGAAAAAAGTCCTGCTAGCCGCATCTTTGGAGCGGTGAAGGAGCGGTGTATTCACCGCTCCTATACCGCTCCTACCCATTGAAATCAATGGGACACCGCGGCAATACCGCCGGCAAAGCGCCGCTGCAGCGGCGCTTTGCGGGCGGGTTTAACCCTTTTTCGGCCGCTAGCGGGGGTTAAAACCACCCCGCTAGTGCCCGCAGACCGCCGCTAAAACGACGGTAAAGCGCCGCTAAAAATAGCGGCGCTTTACCGCCGACGCCGCTCCCGCCCCAGTGTGAAAGCAGCCTTAGGAACTATGTTTATAATTTCTTTTTTTATTTCAAAAGGTTTAACAAACGTTTGTTCTTGCAACCTTTAAAGGGTAACTCCACTTTCATGGGGAAAAGAAAATAGCAAATACAGAAAAAATAATATAGCATATACAATTGTGACCCAAATCATATTGTAATTGATGTTGGAGCAGGATGGAAATTTTTCAACAAATTAACAAACTAATTTCTAACAGTGTATGCAGTTTTCGTTCAGCAAAGTCCATTCATTTAAAAATCAAATGTTAAAAGCGAGAAAACTAATGACAAATGAATGTTCTGGGAATTTTTGTGTTTCCCTAAGACTTCAAAATTCTATCTATCTATAGCCAACCTAACGCTATTTATTTTGGTGATCATTGCAACTGAGACAGGTGAGGTGAAATCCAAAATTTTATGCCGCGTACACATGATCGGAATTTTGGTCGGACAAAGCTCTGATGTTTTCACGATGGAATTCCGACGGGATTTTGCTCAAGCTGTCTTGCATACACACGGTCACACCAAATTCTGACCGTCAAGAACGCGGTGACAGATATGACGGGACTAGAAAAAGGAAGTTCAATAGCCAGTAGCCAATAACTTCCATCTCGTAGTTGAATCTGAGCATGCGTGAGTTTTTGCTCATCGGAATTGAATACACACGATTGGAATTGAGAACCTGCTCTCAATCTTTTGCTGGCAGAAATTCGGCCAGCAAAATTCCAATGGAGCATACACACTGTTGCATTTTCCGATGAAAAGCTCTCATCGGTCTTTTGCTGGTCGAATTTCCAACCATGTGTAAGCAGCATTAGAGTTGTAACCAGAGCACAAGATAATGGTAAATCTTCCAATGGCAACACCTGTCCAAGATGGTATTTTTCCTCGCTGTAGTTTTTCTTATTTCACTCTTTCCTGTAGCAATTATAGGACAGGAAGTGAAGGGTAATTTCCACAACGGGACACAGACAGAAACATTTTTTTTTTTAATCCAAGGGGATTTTACTCTATCAAAATATGAAAAAAACTTTTTTGGCATTATATAAGTGATGAAGCAAATAGTATATGTAGCTGGGTGCCACCGCCTATGTGTTCAACCTGCCCTCATGAGTTGCCATCTATAAATTATATTATATTCATGGAAGTCACGTGGGCAATATTGTATTGATTGAAGTTAACACATTTGAGTGGAATTGTTTTCAAGCACTGAATGGACTGCATTTACTAATTTCTGCTCATATTTATTGTATAATTGATTGCATTATTGTATTCATCTATGTATTTGGCATCATTTGTATTATTTTCTTTGAATTATTATAGAGTGGTAGGATACTAACACTTAAATTACACAGGTGCGAGTTGTCTTCAACCTAGATGTGTCAGTGGGGACCAAGCAGCTTAAAGAATCATGGCAGAACAGAGCACCCATCATCTCAAGTGTCTCATGGGAGGGTAAGCACTACAGATATTAGAAAAAAGATAAATAATTATAAACACCCATACCTTCATGTAAAATTACATCAATGCTGAGATCCAGTTATAGGGCTAATGGCTTGTTAAGAGCATAAACAGTTTTCTGTTGTAGGACTTGTAGGACATAAGTGACATCTTTTTTTGGTTCATGTACAGAAACAACTTATGTCTTACAGTATGCTCAACCACCTCTGAAATGGACCTTGGATGCCTGTCTCTGTGCCAGGCAGCTGAATACCAGCTGTTGCATCTATATTTCTGCCAGGGCCTGTTGCTGTGTATTAATCTGGGTTTAACACTGGCAGGACGTTACCAAACAGTTGCTTAGGGGGTGAGTGACATAAAAGCTAAACGTTTCCAAGCGTGGCCATTTTAAAGCTCATTAGCTTTACTACACAGAAACACAGCAGCCTAGCACATTAGGAGCTGGCCGCCTGGCATGGTAGGAAAATATTTTATCGGCTATGACAAAGGTGTCAAAATAGTTATTTTGCCTAAACTGACAGGGTGTCATATCACCCAAAGCCAAGAGCTGACTACTGGAAGTAATATCTAACACGATCAAGGGGAAGTGAGACATTTATTCTTACTTACTGAGAAGAGCCTGTGATGTGAACACTGGATCACAGGCACACATGTGACAATACTGTGGATGGTGCTATACTAATAAAAATACATATGTTCCAGAATGATAAGCTACACAAGGATAAAAAGGTGAGCAGCCGTAGAGAAGCTAAAATAAAAAAGAAGAGCCAATAATTTTGTTGAGATACTTATTAATAATAATTTGCTATTAAAGTGGTTAAAAAGGCTTAAGGATTTTTACCTTAATGCATTCTCTGTATTAAGGTAAAAATCCTTCTGTTGCAGAGGATCCCCCCAGCCCCCCCTTATACTTACCTGAGCCTGATCTCAATCCAGCGATGTGCACAAAAAGCAGCAGCCCTTTTAGCCCTGTCCCTCCTTACAGGGCAAATTGATAGCAGTCATGTCAATCAAATTCTATGATAAGGGAGCAGGAAGGTGGGGCTGAGCCCCACTATCTGAGTCAATAGACCCATACAGGGTGGCTCAGGAATGAACCTGCAGGAGTACCCTCATAGAAAGCAGCTTCATATGGGGGCAGGAGGGAGGAGCCAGGAGAACTGGTGGGGGAGCCAAGAAGACGAGGATCGGGCTACTCTGTGCAAAACTATTGTTGTTTATTATTTATTTATTTTTAAATGGATTTACAGTCACTTTAATGTAAAAAAACCTTTTATGATCACCTCCCCCAAGTCCCCCTAAATACTTACCTGAGCCCGACCTTGATCCTGCACTGTGTCCAAGAGCAGCAGCACTGCTCTCACTTCTCCCTTGACGTGGACATGTCAATCAAATCCAAAGAAGAGGGAGCAGGGCAGGGCCAACCAGAGCTATATGTCTCAATAGACGAGCCAGGAGGACCCTAGAAAAGGATATTTTAAGGGCGCTCTATGCAATACCATTGCACAGAGCAGGTAAGTTATCATGCTTATTATTAAAAAAAAAAAGAGTTTACAATCTCTTTAAAGAGGAAGTAAACCCTGATAAGTTTACTTCCTCTTTGTCTCCCTGCAAAGGTAAAGCATAATGGGCTACTATGCATCGCATAGTAGCCTATTATGTGTCACTTACCTGACACAGGAGCCATCAATGTCACCGCTGTCCCCTGTAGCACGGAGCGTCCATCTTCTTCCGGGTATCGCTGCTCCGGCCAATCACAGCGCTGGAGCAGCGATGACGTCACTCCCACACATGCTCACGGGACCCGCCACTAACGGCATATCGCCGTTAGCAGCGGCATACTCAGTGCGCCTGTGCGCCGCTGACAGCGGTGCCTGTCTTTTTGTAAATATCTCCTAAACTGTGTAGGTTTAGGAGATATTTCTTGGACCTACAGGTAAGCCTTAATCTAGGCTTACCTGTAGGTCAAAGTGGTTTGCAAGGGTTTACAACCACTTTAAGTGTACTCATCTGCGTGTGCACAGGGTGTACTGGATGTGCCTGCCACACCCTAATCACCCCTCCCCATTGCCACAGGTGTGGGTGAGGGACTCCAAATGCACACTGTCTGTATTCAGGACATACATCTGCATCCAGATACCTGCAAATTAGGACCTGCAGCTGTGTCCATACAGCTGCTGTGTCCACATAGCATAACATATATTGCCTGCACACAGCTCCATCTGCTAAAAACAAAAAACACTGATTCACACTGTACAGGCCACAGCACCCATGTGTATGAACCTCAAGGACGCATTTACACACATAGCTTTGCTTATTACTCAATACAGTTTTATCTTTTCAATTTAGCAGGGATTTTGTGTGTTACTGTATATATATATATATATATTTATACCCAGATAGCAAGGATAACTTGCCACAAATTTGTGGCAGTGTTGAATTGTAAGTCTGTTAACATGCTGCACATTTTCACTTGCAAGTTGTACACTTGTTGTACCATAAAGCCGCGTACACACGGGCGGACTGTCTGGCCAACTTAGTCCGTCAGACAATCCGACGGACAGTCCGTCATACTTTCGAATGCACGGACTTGACCACACACACCACTTTTTGAGCGGACTAATACGGCGTACTAAGTCCGCCATACTATCCGCCCTACTTTTGAAATGAACGGACTCGCCCACACGCGGAGGAAAGTCCGCTCATTTCGAGCGCGTCTCCAGGTAGGCGGGGCCCGCGAAGGAGACGTCGCTGACCCCGCCGCCTGGTATGGACTTAAAGGGGAACCCCAACGCTGAAAAAAATCGGCGTGGGGGTCCCCCCCAAGTCCACAACAGACCCTTGTCCGAGCACGCTACCCGGCCGGCCAGGAAAGGGGGGCGAGTGAGCGCCCCCCTCCTAAACCATACCAGGCCGCGTGCCCTCAACATGGGGGGGTGCCTTGGGGAAGGGGGGGCCGCGCGGCCCCCCCACCCCAAAGCACCTTGTCCCCATGTTGATGAGGACAAGGGCCTCTTCCCGACAACCCTGGCCGTTGGTTGTCGGGGTCTGCGGACGGGGGGCTTATCGGAATCTGGGAGCCCCTTTAATAAGGGGGCCCCCGGATACCGGCCCCCCACCCTATGTGAATGAGTATGGGGTACAATGTACCCCTACCCATTCACCTGTAAAATAAAAGTACCAAAAAAAACACAACACACGAGATAAAATACTTTATTGCACAGCTCCGGGGGTCTTCCGTCTTCGGGGGTCTTCTCGCCGGACTCCTCCGCTATCTTCTTGTAGCTCTTTTGCTAGCGGAGGAGTCCGGCTTTCTTCCTCGCCGCCGGCCTCTTCTCCCGACTTCGGGGATCTTGTCCCCCTCTTCGGTTCTTCTGCCGGGCCACCGCGCCTTCTTATAGCTCTTTTACAGGCGGTGGCCCGGTCTTCTGTCGCCGCCGCCTTCCGTTCTTCTTCTTCTTCTTCTCCAGGAGATGTTGCCTCGACGATCTCTCTGGCCGGAATGCCAGGGACGCACTGCGCGGCCACTTATATAGGGACAAGGGGCGGTGTCACATGGCTTTATGTCACATGGGTTGGTGTCACATGGTGACCCCGCCCCCTTACGATGTCATAGTCCCCATGTGACATCAACCCATGTGACCAACCCATGTGACATAAAGCCATGTGGCCCGGCAGAAGAACCGAAGAGGGGGACAAGACCCCCGAAGTCGGGAGAAGAGGCCGGCGGCGAGGAAGAAAGCCGGACTCCTCCGCTAGCAAAAGAGCTACAAGAAGATAGCGTAGGAGTCCGGCGAGAAGACCCCCGAAGACGGAAGACCCCCGGAGCTGTGCTATAAAGTATTTTATCTTGTGTGTTGTGTTTTTTTTTGGTACTTTTATTTTACAGGTGAATGGGTAGGGGTACATTGTACCCCATACTCATTCACATAGGGTGGGGGGCCGGTATCCGGGGGCCCCCTTATTAAAGGGGGCTCCCGGATTCCGATAAGCCCCCCGCCCGCAGACCCCGACAACCAACGGCCAGGGTTGTCGGGAAGAGGCCCTTGTCCTCATCAACATGGGGACAAGGTGCTTTGGGGTGGGGGGGGCCGCGCGGCCCCCTTCCCCAAGGCACCCCCCCATGTTGAGGGCACGCCGCCTGGTACGGCTCAGGAGGGGGGGCGCTCGCTCGCCCCCCTTTCCTGGCCGGCTGGGTAGCGTGCTCGGACAAGGGTCTGTTGTGGACTTGGGGGGAACCCCCCCCGACGATTTTTTCTGGCGTTGGGGTTCCCCTTTAAGTCCATACCAGGCGGCAGGGCCAGCGACGTTTCCTTCGCGGGCCCCGCCTACCTGGATACCCGCTCGAAATGAGCGGACTTTTCTCCGGGCGGGAAAAGTCCGCTTATTTCAAAAGTACAGCTTTGACATTCTGAAGCTTCCCTCCAACCACTTTTCATATTATTTTATATATACTGTGATTCTGTACTTGCCAAATATGCTGCAGAAATCTCCCTCCACTGACTCTGGCTGCAAACATTTTAACTGTGGGCAGCCGAAGCTGCATTTGTATGTAACCTCCCATATTTTTGCATTTAATCTATGTCACATAGGTTAACACTATATGGTAAAGTGAATAAGGTTTATCTCACTATTTTCTATTTTCTATATTATGCTATATGAGTTAGATATTATATAGCCGTTCACTTATTGTAGCGCAGCTTTTTTGGAAAATCAGCTGAAGCTGCTGCCTGTTCACTTCCTGGATTTACACAGCCACACAGAGGCACACCTCTGCTGCTCTCATTGGCCCTCTTATGACTCTTCTTCCCTTCCTTCCTGGCAAACTCTCACCAGAGTGAGAGAGAGCGCTATGCATGATGTCATAAGCCTAGGCTTTTTTCCATACAAGAAACAGGAAGTGGTCTGTATAAGGTATTTACTGGCAGAAAAAAGATGTTTTACTATCCAAAGTTAAAACAACAAGAGCAGAAGATTTAATAGATGGAAAGTTGAAAAAATGACTGAAGGTTCACTTTAATTTAAGCAATGAAGAAACTAGCAATAAAATTGCTACCACATAATGCAATGAACACTAATACTATTAAAAGGCCAATGTCCTGTCCTTGCTTTGGCAGGTTTATATACTAAAATTGGAACGGTACAGAGAAGATTAGCATTGCCCCTGAGCAAGAATGACACGCAAATTCGTGAAGCATTCCATATTTTTGAGAGAGATCATCGCCGGGACCTTCTTCACATGATATGGAGATGTCCCAAGCTATTCCATTACTAGACAGATGTTATTGAAGTAATTTCAAGGGTATTTAACTTCCAGCTTACTAAAGACACTATTGTTTGTTTGCTTGGTGCTCTTGAGGAGGAGACTTTGACTCCATAAGTACAAGTTGCAATTTTTTGTTATTGTATCTCACATGTAAATGATTGCACGTTACTGGATGTCTTCTCAAGTCCCAACTAATAAACAATGATTGAACAAGTGAACAATATGCTTATCTGTGAGAAGATAATGTACCAACACAAAATGTTTCCAAAAACTTTTACCCGTTGTGGCAACCCTGTCTGGGACCTTGCACCCCATCAACTGGTAATGAATAGACTTCTTCAGGGTTGTGGTTCATCGGAGAAGAAGGCTGATTAATCAGTATTTCTATATTTGAGGCAAGTCTACTATTTTTCTTTGGCTTTTTTTTCCTATGTTCAGGTTTTTCTTTATTTTTTTTATATTTGCGGTTTCCCCTATATGATATGGTGCACTGTTGAATTATCCTACTGTTGACATCTTAACATTGCATAAAGAGTACATTGGAATGGAACAATGCACTGTTTTTGATGTAACTGTTGATTTCTACTCAATAAAACTTTTTTTCTGATAAAAAAAAGCCAATGTACACCTCATGAGCATGTCTATGACCACAAGATATCTGTAAGGTTATCATACCCTGACAACTTGGCTGGTACTACCAGGATGGAGATCTGTACAGGGTCTAGTAATATTGGATAGATGGTCCTGCAAAGGAACAGTCCGGTGTAGTCCTTTATCTGGATGTCTCTGCACCAGAGCCAGTACTGGATATGGTCAATAAGAGAAATTCACACAGTTAATACTAGAAAGGTGCAAAAGAGAATAGGGGGATATATCCAAACAAGGTTTGAATGTTGCAGTAGTCCAGAGGAGGCTGTAGAGGAGGCTGTATAGTCAAGGTGCTAATGGTGCAGTAATGCTGAAATCCCAACCAAGGTCAGATATTAACTGCTGCATCAAAACAAATCTCCATGCTTTGAATTCCTCCCTCACACTGTAGAACTAGCCACACTAGCAGGCAAAAGATGGTCTACGACCCTCAAGCACAGTTTCAAAGATAATAGTTGTAATCCATAAAGGCCATGGTGGGATATGAAGACATTGAAAATCCCACATCCATAAGAGGTAATATTTACTTATCAAGTCTTTTGGCGCCTGTGGATCTCCTATGGCCAGTAGAGGAGGCATCCATTGCAGGGTATATCCATCCCATAAAGTGTCTTTTGGGTCCTAGTGAGGAGGTGGACAATGGCATGTCCTATGAAGCTATATTTTCTATCTAACTAATTACACACAGGTGACAGGACTTTTTAAGTATATCTTACCTCTTAAGGATGTGAGATTATCAATGTCTTCATATCATACCATGTCCTTTATGGGTTACAACTATTATCTTTGAAACTAGTGTGGCTAATTCTACAGTGCAAAGGAGAAATTCAAGGCATGGAGATTGATGCCAAGTACACATGACTGGAATTTTCGGCAGAATAGGTCAGACGGAATCATTCTGTCGCATAGTCCGATCATGTGTGGGATAGTCCGATCGTTTTTCTTTAAAAAATTCAGACTGACCTAGAAGTAGAACATGTTTCAAATCTGTCTGATGGACTCAATTCCTATCGCGAAAACCGTTCGTCTGTTTGCTGTTCCGACGGACTAAATACGATGCAAGGGCAGCTATTGGCTACTGGCTATTGAACTTCCTTTTCCAGTCCCATCGTACGTCATCACATTCAAAACTAACGGACTTTTGAATGGACTTTAGTGGCTTCGTGTGTGGACAAGTCCGTTCGTTCGAAAGTCCCTCATAACTCCATCGAAAGTCCGTCGTGCAGACCATCGGACCTTTTCTGCCAGAAAGTCCGGTCGTGTGTACACGGCATTACCCTTTCAAGATCTGGGATTATAATACATTTTCCAACAAATTACTACTTCATCACCCATCCCTTTCCACATTCTGGGGCAATCCTGCCTTCTACCTGAGCCTAGACACTCCACAGTCATTACAATAAGTGTATGAATTTTTATCCCAGCAAGAAGTCAGATTTTTTTAAAGCCTCTCTGAAATTGCATCAAATACCTTAGTCTGAACTTTTTTCATACCTGCATTTCAAAAATGATGCTATGTCCCTACTTTGGAACACTATCTAAACCCATTTGAAACTATTTTCAAAAATTATCCATATTCTTCAGATATGATTACATCTTTTCTACCTTGCTCTCATCTCTATTGCCTTCTCAAATGCTCTCACATACAGTGGTGTGAAAAAGTGTTTGCCCCCTTCCTCATTTCCTGTTCCTTTGCATGTTTGTCACACTTAAGTGTTTCGGAACATCAAACCAATTTAAACAATAGTCAAGGACAACACAAGTAAACACAAAATGCAATTTGAAAATGAAGGTGTTTATTATTAAAGGTGAAAAAAAATCCAAACCATCATGGCCCTGTGTGAAAAAGTGATTGCCCCCCTTGTTAAAACATACTATAACTGTGGTTGTCCACACCTGAGTTCAATTTCTCTAGCCACACCCAGGCCTGATTATTGCCACACCTGTTCACAATCAAGGCATCACTTAAATAGGAGCTGCTTGACACAGTAAGGTCCACCAGAAGATCCTTAAAAGCTACACATCATGCCGAGACCCAAAGAAATTCAGGAACAATTGAGAAAGAAAGTAATTGAGATCTATCAGTCTGGAAAGGGTTATAAAGCCATTTCCAAAGCTTTGGGAATCCAGCGAACCACAGTGAGAGCCATTATCCACAAATGGCGAAGACATAGAACAGTGGTGAACCTTCCCAGGAGTGGCCGGCCGCCCAAAATTACCCCAAGAGCGCAGCGACGACTCATCCAAGAGGTCACAAAAGACCCCACAACAACGTCCAAGGAACTGCAGGCCTCACTTGCCTCAGTTAAGGTCAGCGTTCATGCCTCCACCATCAGGAAAAGACTGGGCAAAAATGGCCTGCATGGCAGAGTTCCAAGGAGAAAACCACTGCTGAGCAAAAAGAACATCAAAGCTCGTCTCAATTTCTCCACAACACATCTTGATGATCCCCAAGACTTTTGGGACAACATTCTGTGGACCGATGAGACAAAAGTGGAACTCTTTGGAAGGTGTGTGTCCAAGTATATCTGGCGTAGAAGGAACACTGCATTTCATAAAAAGAACATTATACCAACAGTAAAATATGGTGGTGGTAGTGTGATGGTCTGGGGCTGTTTTGCTGCTTCAGGACCTGGAAGACTTGCCGTGATAAAAGGAACTATGAATTCTGCTGTCTACCAAGAGATCCTGAAGGAGAATGTCCGACCATCTGTTCGTGTACTCAAGCTGAAACGAACTTGGGTTCTGCAGCAGGAAAATGATCCTAAACACACCAGCAAGTCCACCACCGAATGGCTGAAGAAAAACAAAATGAAGACTTTGGAGTGGCCTAGGCAAAGTCCTGACCTGAATCCTATTGAGATGTTGTGGTATGACCTTAAAAAGGCCGTTCATGCTCGAAAACCCTCTAATGTAACTGAATTAGGACAATTCTGCAAAGATGAGTGGGCCAAAATTCCTCCAGGACGCTGTAAAAGCCTCATTGCACGTTATCGCAAACGCTTGGTTGCAGTTGTTGCTGCTAAGGGTGGCCCAACCAGTTATTAGGTTTAGGGGGCAATCACTTTTTCACACAGGGCCATGATGGTTTGGATTTTTTTTCACCTTTGATAATAAACACCTTCATTTACAAATTGCATTTTGTGTTTACTTGTGTTGTCCTTGACTATTGTTTAAATTGGTTTGATGTTCCAAAACACTTAAGTGTGACAAACATGCAAAGGAACAGGAAATGAGGAAGGGGGCAAACACTTTTTCACACCACTGTACCTCTGAAGATGGAAGAATTTGCCCAAATCTTAACATCACAAGACAGGGCACGCATGACCACCTCTAAATGCTTGATTTATGTTTCTTCCTCTGAAGCAAATGATTACGTATGATATGCTGGTACCTCGTACTGATGCACATGGCCAAGGCAACACTGGCCTACTTTTTGCAGGGGCTTCTCAAAAAACAGAGCCTATTATCATATCTCATGGAATATCCCAGTAAGCAGACAATTTTGGCATTCTATATATCATTTTTTCATGCTGCTAGGTCAGCACCTTGCACTGGAACCCTGGGAGGCCTCTTTAATAAACACCCACTTGCACCTAAACTGAAACCTGCTTGCTAACACACATCTTCACAGGCGTGAAACAAAGACCATCGCTAAGCCTGGAAAACACCAAACACTCCTATCAATACATTGTATTCAAGCATGCATTATATACTATACAATACAAATTAACCGCTCTTCAACATAGCAGACTGTCCAAATTCCATAACACATGGAACTCCTTGATCACACACTACCTACCTGCAACTTTGCTCAATGTTTGACTTTTAGCTATCCAGAACTCTGGATCCCTGCAAAGTACACCAAGCCATTCTGCCCTTTATTCCCTACCCCTTTTTTTCTCTCCTTTTTTACTTCTCCCTTTTTTGCTACTTCCCCCATCTCATTACTCTCAAATCGACCTCTCTATCCCTCCATCTGCCTACCTTTCTGTACCCTACCCAGATATACCTTCTACAACCAATCATCAACCTACCAACCCCAAGCCCATCTTTTCCTTCCCCACATTACATTAATTTAGTGACCTTCACATCCTTCAGAGGTCTTTCCCTTCAACTTATTAATCCTCCATTATGCTTGCATGTGTCCTTCACTTGAACACTTTTGGGTAGGTGCTGACACACTTGACATATTAAATCTTTACTCTTCATTTGATTTATGCTTTATATGTATTCTATTTCATATGACTGTACCCTGTAAAAACCTCAACAAAATTTTATTGAGAAAATATATTGGTGCAATGGGAATTTAGCTTTATTTAAACTAAAGTATATTTGAAGAAGTATTGTTGGAGTCTTTCTGCTTGCTTAGTAGTAAGGAGATGATAAGGAGGTAGAAGGTTTGGTGAACTCCAGTTCCCTAGGGAGTGGAGAGCAACTAGTCTTATTTATAAGCCTACCCAGGTATACTGTTTGCCCATAAGCCCACAATACTTTTTCATACTTTATCACTTGTGATCTTCTGTTGAGAGTGATGCTAATCTGTATATCTGGTGTGCTGCACTGGTGTCTTTGGAAGAAAAAAGTGTTTGAAAAGTAAAAATGTCTGGAGAGAAAACTTGATCTGGATTTGATCTAAGCCCAACAGTTTGGCCTGCACAACTAACTGTTTTTTTTCATCTATAGACACAGCTAATTTAGTATTTTCAACTCCAAAGCCACTTTATAGCCCATGTTCCATACTTAGACTATGCCCTATTTCTTTGCTAGTCTTGCTCACTCAGGGAAAATAAGCTCTACAAGATTCAGTAAACCACTTATTAAACTATACTATGAACTGAACAGATGTGTTACCAAGTGCCAAGAAGACTTGTCTTTATTTTCTTAAACGCAGGACTAATTTAGTTTAGCTAATGCTCTTTACCTAAATTAGCACGAGGCAGACATCATTTCATTAGAGCAGTGTCTTTCAAGCTTATTTCAGTTAAGGCACCCTTTAAATTGATGAACAATCTCGAGGCACCCCATTCTAAAATGTAAAAAATGAAACCAATAGTTTTACATAATGTAGTAACATCCACACAGGTAGGACACCCAATGTTAGAGTTGATTTTTTTTTTTCTTCCAAGGAAAATACCTGTAGCACCCTCTACTTAGGTAGGTGCTAGAGGTAAGATTTTTGGTGAGTGCAGGTAAATTTAGGCAGGCTGTGTGGGCATGAAGTGGCTCAGAGCAGCAGCTGTGACTCACAGACAGCATTACTCCATGGTTACCTCCCTCTTGCTTCTACATGATTCTGGAAGAAGAGGAGGGCAAGTGGGGAGGAGCAGTCTGGGGTGTTTCAGGGAGCCCTGACCAATCCCCAACTAGGATTGGCAGGGGGTGGGCCTCCTTGAATACCTAGAGTCTGTCCAGCTGGGGAGGAGTTGTCGAGTGGAAGAACTGACAATGGAGTGCTAGGCTGTCAGGGCCTTTGGGGGAGCTCTCCATTCTGGGGTGGGTGACCTTGGGCCTGGAATCGGATGCAAGATGGATCCTTTCAAGATCACATGAAGGATCTCAATGGAAGGCACAGAGAGGAGTCAGAGAAGACAGCAGGAGCTAGTACTGAGTCTTCAAGTCTGAGTCTTCAAGTCTTCAGGAGGGAACCACCGATTTGCACGCAGGGAGGCTGTGAGTGACATGGGCAGTCGGGAGGACTGGAGAGGCATGCAAGAGAGGACTGAGAGAAAACAGTCAGAGCTGGGTGTGGAGCCATGTCATTGGCAGTGAAGTCAGGCAGCTGCAGCCAGGAATGCCTGAAGAGGACTTACTGGGCGCAGTAGTCCACCATAGGACAGCTAGCACTAAAATACTTCTTGTTTGTATTTTTGCTACAATAAAGGGACCTGCGGTCCCTGCCTGCAATAGACTATTGCTGAGGCCTGACTGAGTCAGAGTTGGGCCTAACCACATGCTAGCTGTGCCTGAAGTTAAGGAGAGAAAGAAGAGAGAAGAGAGGAGAGAGGAGACGGGAGAGAGGAGAGGGGAGAGAGAAGAGAGGGGAGAGGGGGGAGAGAGGAGAGGCGAGAGAGGAGAGAGAGAGAGAATAACAGTCTGCAAGCAAGAGATGTGCTGGAAGAGACTGGAGTAGCTAAGTGTCTATAGTTGCCCAACTGATTAATATACAATCAACCAATTGTTTGTTCTACTGGGCATCCCATATATTCCTATCCCTATCCAAGTTCAAACTCCTCAATAAAAACAAAACAATCACGTGGGTTGTTTATTGTCTCAAAAGTGACTGGGAAGTAAATGCCGGGCTGGGCAGGACGACAGGTGGGCCTCTACTCTCAGCGGCTCCTATGGGGGCACAGCTACATACTCCTTTGCACACTGGTACTGACTAGTACTCCAATGTTTCTGCCTCAGTTTGCCATCCTCACTCAGCTAATGTGACCTCAGTGCTAACGGAGAGGGGAAGTAGAGGAGCAAACAAGGATGCTGTGCAGGCACCTGACGTCCTCCTTTTTAATTACATACTTGATTATTTTTGAAAGGTTGTAATAGTGTAACTAAAAAGCAGACTTGATCCAACTGCTGGCTTTTATACAACTTTTGGGTTATTTTTATGCATTTTGCCAAGGCATCCCTGAAGAAACCTGAAAACACCCTGGCTGAAAAAGGCTACATTAGAGTAAGGATTCTGTATTTCTGTAAATCCTAGATGTGAGTTCTATATAACAGTTTTAGTGGATACTTTTCTTTAATTGGCATTCAATGTTCTATATGGGACATTAATTCAGAGGGTTGGAGATGCATTTTTAAATGAATATGGAAAACACAGAGAACATATCTATTGATAACTAGTAAAAAGTGGTGGTATGGATAGGCAACAATGTCAGAAAAATGGCACCAACATCCCTGTAGATATATGTAGACAATGGAAGGTTTTTTGGGGGTGCTGGCAAATAAAATGCTTTCAATACTCCAATATGTAAAAGGTATAACAAGGATTTTATTACATAAAAGACAAATTTAAAAGAATTAGAAGAAAATCAGATGGAAAGATTGGTCACTCGACAGTAGCATTGGAGTGACTTATACTTATAAATTACGAACAAAATAGACTAAATACATTTGGCCACAGGTTGCTTTTGGTGAAAGGCGAAGGGACAGCAGCGCGGCGGGCAACAAACATTACAATGTAAGACATCAATAAAGTAAATGACAAACAGAATTATACAAAGAAGTTCATAAAGACATTATTCATTAAATATAATCAATATATTCATGTGTTAATAGTGCATAAATACTACATTAAAGTACGTACCATTGAACAGATACGAAATTACAAATTAATACATATTTAATACATATTTTACATAAAAATCACTAAATGAAGATTAGGAGTGTAGACAAGAAGGAGGGAGGGAGGGGAAGGGAGATGCAGGAGGGGGGAGGGGGGGAGAGAAGGGGAAAGGGGGGGAAGGGGGGAAGGGAGGGGAAGGGAGGGGAAGGGAGGGGAAGGGAAGGGAGGGGAAGGGAAGGGAGGGGAAGGGAAGGGAGGGGAAGGGAGGGGAAGGGAAGGGAGGGGAAGGGGGGGGAGGGGGGGAGGGGGAAGAGGAAAAGGTAGGAGGAGAGGAGAAATGGCAGATCAAGTTGGGGATGGGTAATCAGGCCATTGAGCGTAAAAATAAATGGCTTGATTACAAGAAAGATTTGAAACTAGCGGTTTCGTTTAGACCAGGGTATATCATAGCCTTGAGGCTATGTATCCATCTGGTCTCGAGCTGCACTATCCACACTGCCACCTCTTGTATTCAGAGGTAGATGGTCAAGGACAGAGAAGGAGATCATGTGGAGGTCAAAGTTGTGGTAAAGACCCACGTGTATGCTCACAGCTGTTTCCCTTTTTCTTTTAGCAATGGGAACTACATGATCATGGATTCTTTCAAAAAATGGATGTTTGGTTTTACCGATGTAGAAGCAATTACATCGGCATTGCATAATATAAACCACTCCAGGGATTTGACAGGTTACCTTTTGTCTAATACAGTGTAAGTCCTCATCATTAGAGCAATTCCTTCGTATACGAAGATATTGACTATATGGTATGCTCTTTTTTAACGGGACTAGGTGAGAGCTTGTCGCATGTAGTATGGTGTTTCCTGCTGACGGTTTTCGAAACAGGGAGGAGCCCAAAGAGCCATCTTTGTTAGAAATATTTTAAGGTCTAAAAAATTTACTTTGGCAAGATCACGTCATAGTGAATTTAAGGTTGTGTTGATTGTTTCCAATGGTGGTCATAAACAAATCCAGTTCATCTTTTTGTTCTGGTCCAGAACATCAATACATCGTCAATGTATCAATGTCAGGTGGCGGCATGCCCAAGTAAAGTTGGCATGTCGTCCCTGGCAAAAGTTCCTTCTCCCACCCCCCAGGTACAGGCTGGCATACAATGGGGCACAACGTGTCCCCATTACAACCCCCTGCACCTGGAGATAGTGGGAGGCCCCAAAAACAAACACATTACGTGTAAGAATAAATCTCAAAAGGTCAACTAGAGATTTATTATAGTTATTGGCTAATTTGCCTCCCTCTTTCAGATGACTTTGAATTACCGATAGGCCTTTTTCATGAGGAATAGTGTTGTACAGACTTTCGGTGTCAATGGTTACCAACCATGTATTGGAAGGAAGAGTCACACCTTCAAGATTTTTGAGCAGGTCCATAGTATCTTTAACGTATGAAGCAAGTGACATCACGTGCGGATTAAGGTATTGATCTACGATACTGCTAGCATTTTTTGTTAGACATTCACACCCGGATACAATAGGTCTGCCCGGTAGTGATGTTAAAGATTTAAGGGTTTTGGGGAGAGCATAAAAGTTTGGAATTTTCGGTAGGAAATTCAAAGTGTTTTCATCAATAGTGCCTTGATGGTGGGCTTTTAGGATAATGCTATAGTATTCCTTGTTGTAATGATCTATCAAAATTTTGGTAATGAATCTGTACCAATCCTTATCTTGTAAAATCTCTAGACACATAGGGGGTTATTTACTAAAGTCAACTCCATTTTTCACTACAAGTGCACTGCATCCGAGGGGGGCATGTAAGGAAAAGAAAAAACTACATTTTTGCTTGTACATGATTGGATGATAAAATCAGCAGAGCTTCCCCTCATTTCAGATCTACTCCTCAGATTTACAGCGACTGAATTTCCAAGTGCACTTTCAGTGCACTTTCAAGTGCACTTGTAGTGCAAAGTGGATTTTCTTTTTGTAAATAACCCCCATAGTTTCATAGAATTCAATATCCATTATTACCAAATTGCCACCCTTGTCTGTTGGTTTTATTACTGGTGATGAATTACTTTGTAAGGAATAATGCCTGTTTTTGTTTGTTCGAAAGATTATTGGGTTTGATCTTATACCAAGTAGTCTTTTCAATTTCCTGAGTAGTCTGTTGTACAAAAGCCAAGATATTTAGGTTATTATTTAATAGTGGGAAATTACGCAACTTTAGTTTAAAAGAGGAGGGAGGGGGTAGGTCATCCCCCCAGGGCATCCAACGATGAATCATCATGAGGGATGTACGATTCGGTGTGGCCCTCCTCTCATAACTCCATAAGGTCATCAATTGCACAAATCTCCTGTAAAGTATAGGTACCAAAATCCGGACCCCTTGAACCAATGGGTCCGGACAGTGGTGTAGGTTTGTCATAGAATGTTTTGAACATAAGTCTACGTGCAAACAGGTGGATATCTTTTATTATTGTGAATCTGTCTACATCTGAGTCCAGGCAGAAGGTCAGACCTAATTTGAGAACCTGATCCTCCACATCGGACAACTGATATGAAGACAGGTTTATTATTTCAAGTTGGGTTGTTCTCCCAGTTGTTGAGGTAGGGTGTCCAGAAGTGTGCTCGAGCCCGTCTCTGGCGCATTTCCTAAAAAAATGGGTGCGAGTTTGGGATCTAATTGTGAGGAATTCATAGAGGAAAACATGGTATTGAGGCTACACACCTTATTAGAGATACACGGTGATGCACGTGTGGACGGAGATGAATTTAAATCCATAGGTGGAACCATTGCGAAGGTGCACGATATTGGACAGTGAATGCTGTGACACGGGTGATTGTGATTGTATATTTCTTGGAGGACCCCGAGGTCTATGATTCTGTATCATTCCACAGGTACGTTTGAAGAACTCCAGCGATTGGGCATCTGAATTTCCTTTTCTTTTTTTTGGCAGTCTGTCTGTCTTCAGACAGGTCACAGTAGGAAGTGGATTGGCTAGAGGAAATTGAAGATGTTTTCATTATGTTAGGGATAATGTTATCTCCATTAGGTGGTGCATAGTTTGTTTCCCTAGGGAAATGTCTAGGTTGTGCAATTCCACTTATACCTAGTTCCGCTTATACGCATAACCTCCCTCATGTGCTGATTGGTCCCACAGGAATTTCGTTTCTTTGCCTTTATGATGTCGACAGTATATTTTTCTATCATTTCTTTTGCCTCCTTCTCTTTTTGAGCAAAAACAGAGGATGAGGCCATCAACGTATGCTCGACAACCCATTTCTGTATCTGCTCATCAAGTAAGGCGATCTCGTGCTCGTACTAAGAGCAGAGAAATGAGATCATTCGAGAAGAACATGTCTGTAAATTCGATTCCCACAGAAACTTTAAACTGCCATCAACTTTTTTGCCCATCTGTATGCCATCCACTGTCTGTGATGTACTTGGCCTAATCTCAAGTCACAGGTAAAAAGATCTTCATATGGGTGGGCGGTGGGTATAGACATGGCGGCCAACAGCATATCTTATGTTTTTTTTAAATAAATGTTTTTGTAATGTATTCAAAGTCAATGTAATGTTTCTAACTGTATTTTGTTTTATGCAGTACTACATCTAATTTTCAAAAAGCATCCCCCGAGGAAGCCCTAAGTGGCGAAACATGTCGAGAAAAGTCACTCCAATGCTACTGTCAAGTGACCAATCTTTCCATCAATTTTACTGATTTTATGGTTTCTTGTGTTAGCGTACTTTATATATAGCCAAATTCTTTTAAGGTTGTCTTTTATGTAATAAAATCTTTGTTATACCTTTTACATATTGGCGTATTGAAAGTATTTTCCTTGCCGACACCTCGAAGAAAACCTTTCCTTGTCTACATCTATTGATAAATGTTTTTTAATAATAATGATAGTGATGTTCCTAGGCATGTTATACACTGCCTTTCAGTTTCCAATCAAGAGGTCCATGTCTCAGACCTACAGTTCCTACTTTCTAGAGAGGGCCAAAGTGCTAACGTCTTGTGGTTAGGCGAGTGTAAATCTGCAAAGAGAAGAGAAGCTGTTGTTTTGTGTAACAGACACATAAAAAATACATCCTTGTGTTCTTCTAGTGTTCAACAGTAAGTATATTAGAAGCTTCCTGTCTGATACTATAACCAAAACAGCAAAGAAAAACAAACTTTTTACCAAGGGGTGAGCAATACTCAGGGTATTTGGGAAGGAAAATTACATTGGTAGAAAGAAACAAGGGAGAGAGAGCAAAGAGAGAGAGAAAAGAGTATAGGTAAGGAAATGAAAAAAGAAATGAGTGAACCCACCGTGGTTCAACGTATCATCCTAGCTTGGATATCAGAGGTTGTAGCGGGTCATTCAAAGCTTTAGGAATGCCCATGGATTGCCAAACCATCTCTCTAAGTATAAAACACGATATGAACATTTACTTGGATAAGCTTTCAAGTGTGAGTCTGTCAAAGAAACGAAGGGCAGCAACGTAGGTGCTGCAACTAAAAATTATTCTACTATATTTATCTTTAAGAGATATTAAAGACCGTCTTTATCAGGCAGTTAAGGAAATAATTGTCAGGAGGGTTTATGATCGTAGGAATTATGGATTTGCAGAAAAACAAAAACAAATCAGGTAACATAGATTAAGGAGATGGTCCCACAAATCAACCTTTCCTGGATAATTTCATAATAGATACATGGTTCTGTCTGTTTTTTTTTTTCTGTTTTTGTTTCATTATATCCTATAGCATCTGCTTCCTCTAGGACAACGATCTACTCTGGCTGCCTGTAATTGTCATATTAGGTTACAATGTATGTGACCTGTTGTTCAGGTGTCCGGAAGCACTGTTCTATGAGCCGGACATATAGCGGGACCTCATAACAATAAAATCATCAAAGCAAATGCATACAAAGCAGGACATACTAGTGGAAAATAAAACAGGCTTTAAATACAGTGACCTGGAAGATCTCATTTCTTAATCACTTCCTTACAGTCTAAATACTCACTGGCAACATATGGTAAAATATATGTAGCTAAGGTATATACAGTACTTATTCAAATACACTCTTAAATATAACAATATATATATGGAGGACACAGATATACAGTAATTCCACTGGCCCTTGAAGCATACATGTTTATTCAATTAAAAAGTTGAAAAATATAAAAAGCATAAGATCTTAAATTTCATAGCAAATCAATTGATAAATAGCATATCAATAATTTTTCCATATGTATGAATTATCTACTCTTGTCAACCTTGTGTTCAGAACAAAGCAAATTGCAGGGAGTAAAGACTAGGAAATGACATAGGATATATATGGATTTTTGAATAATTCTTAAGAATTTGTATTTTCATGGGCAGACCATGACCTAAAAAATAGGTGGGAAAGAAAGTAAAATGTAAAATAATTATGAGGTCCATGTAATAAGCTTCCTCATAGCTCCTTCACAGTCTGCCTCCTCACAGTGCCTCTGATACAGGTCATCTTCCTTTGCTACCAATCCTAGACTCAACAGTCCTTTCTAGGACTAACCTTTTGCATGCCTCAGCAACAACTTCAGTTGCTGTTTAACTGCCCCCAATCCCTTGCAGTTTTACTTTTTCACTTTTTTTATTTCATGGTTTGATATTTATTTTTTACTTTCAGTGGAGTTTAATGTTTTAGGGTTGGGCTTTAGTGTTTAGGTTTTATTTTTCTTATTTGAATATAATTTTACTAGGGTATTTTTTTCAGTCATGTATAATTGTTCCTGACACAGGTAAAGCTGATCTTTGATTGCAGCACATCACCTGTTGGAGAAAATGTCCTCACAAATCCATGCCTTATGACCTCAACACATTGATGAGGACAAGGGCCTCTTCCACACAACCTCTACCGGTGGTTGTGGGGCTCTGCAGATGATGGGCTTGTTGTAATCTAGAAGCTTTAATAATAGGAGAGTCCCAGATACCAACCTCCCCTAATGCCCCTACTCATGCCCCTAATGCCCCTACGCTTTCATAAATATAATTTAACCTAGAAATAAAGACACCCAAAAGTTTGGCAAGCCTTTAGTAAAGAAATGTCCCTCATTGTAAACTCATCATCAGTCACGATGCCTGCTGCCCATTGACTCGCTGAAAAAAAACCTGGTTCACACGACCGATCCCAATGGTATTACTAATTGAATGACAGTTTCTCAAGCTGTCATTAGCTATACAGGGAAAGGGGCAGGAACCATGGTGACATACTGTAATTTACCAAATATGGGCATTTGCTTACGTAATCGGGAATTCCTATACATTAATTGAATAGGCTAGGGTCGACATAAGTGGTTGGTAAGGTCGTGGAGTGTGCTAGAACCTGCTGCTTCCTTAGTGACTATTAAAAGCCAGAAGCTGTTATGTTCGTCCATGTCGAATGCCTTAAACGTTCGGACCAAACACTGAGCTTTTCCCCACTTGACAGAGCATCTCCCCCTTCCCTACTCTATTCAAAACTAAAAAAAAGAGCTTATCCTACCCATTATAATTAAAACTTAACACTTTAAAATAATCCCTAACATAACCCTGAAAGTTAACCCTTCACCTCAGACTTAAAATGTAGTTCCAAACCCTCACAAAACAATGACAATTAGGTGTTGTTAATACTTAAAATAATTATAGAAAAATAATTGCTTGCTCAGCATACCTTTAATTCCAAGCCTTAAACTTAACTCACTATCTCCTGTAACTATAATTTCACTCTTTAAGTGGAAATTTACCAGAGACATCATCAGTAAACTTTAAACAGCCATAAAACATGTGTACCTTCAAAATGCATAACACTAGGTATGACTTTTTTCCATGATTTAGTTGTTCAGTCAACCAGAATTGAAAAGTGCAAAAATGACACTATGCAACTCATGGTATCACTCAGTCCCCCTCATGCTAATGTAGCACCCCCTGACCCAAAAGTAAATTGGAACATGAGACTAAAGTGAATATAGCCATATTTACAGGGTATATAAATATTATTCACTATAGTCTCGGGGAACATGAGGGGTTTGAACTCTCCTATTAAAGAGGAAGTAAACCCTAAAGGGTTTTACTTCCTCTTTCGTTTACTGTAAACCTTGCAAAGTAAAAGCATAATTGGCTAGTATGCATCTCATACTAGCCCATTATGTGGCACTTACCTGCAAAGGAAGAACGTGTTGTCCCCGCTGCAGGAATCGTCCACCTTCCCCCCTCTTACTTCCAGGCCCATAGACTCCGGCTCTGTTACCGGCCGGAGTTGCAAGACATCACTCCTGCGCATGTGTACGGGAGCCGACGGTCATGGCATGGGCACTATAGAAAGGCACAATTGTGTCCTTTCTTCAGTGCGCATGCCCCAATGATGTCGGCGCAAGCGTATATGGTAATAATCTTCTAAAGCGTACAGGTTTAGAAGATATTTCCAGTACCTACAGGTAAGCCTTATTATAGGATTACCTGTAGGAAAAAGTGGTCTTTAATGGTTTACAACCACTTTAAGAGGTCTCTGGTGTTCCATTTTTTCTGGAGACTCACCTTGTAGGTAGTAAAACTCTCAGCCCTAAAAAATCCTGGGTAGGGTTTCACTATCATTCCAGTTATTCAAATTTTGACAGAGGAGTGAGTATCTTAGAGTGGAAGTCCTTACCCTTTCGACTTTTACATCTAGAGTTAGACCTGGATGGATGGTATATCATCTGTTATAGAAGGTTTGGAGCTTGTGTTAGTGGGACCCTATATTCCCCCTCCAGCTTCTCCTCAACTACTTCATAAGATAACCTCCTTGGTGCCCACTTATTCCACAGATAACATTCTCATTATTAGAGATTTTAATATGCTTCTGGATACAGGGGCAGATAGGCTGTCCCCGAATGGGGGCGCCCCTTCTGTTCTTGCATCTTGGGCAAAGGCCTTCAGTCTTACTGATGTCTGCCTGTGGAAACATCCAGCCTCTAGAGCAGGGGTAGGGAACCTTGGCTCTCAAGCTGTTTTGAAACTACAAATCCCATCATGCCTCTGCCTCTAGGAGCCATGCCTGAGATTGTTAGGGTCTTGCAATGTTTCATGGGACTTGTAGTTTCAAAACAGCTGGAGAGCCGTGGTTCTCTACCCCTGCTCTAGAGAATATACTTGTCAGTCTGCCACATATAAGACATATTATAGCAATGATCATGCCTATGTGGGGGTCCTCTCCTCTCCGGTGTTCAACAAGCTAATATCTTGCCTAGAGGGATTTCAGATCATGCTCCAGTTTATTGCAGATTTCCCTTTCCCAGAATGCTTGGGATAAGCTGTGGAGACTGTGCAGATTTTTCATCTCTGCTCCCGAGGTGGATCATGGCTTTTGGCAACAATTGGCTACGTAGTGGAGCCTCAACCCCAATACTGCCTCACAGCCAGCGGTGTGAGATGCCTTTAAGGCTTTCAGCGGGGGACGGTATCAAAAACTCATAGGACAGGTTTGTAGGGAATTGAAAGCTGACTTGATTAAGGGTGAAGCTGAAGCTTCTAGCCTGGAGCAACAATATGTCTTGACTAAGGACCTACGGGTTTATGCAGGTGATGACTAGACAGGTTCTCCTTATACGTACCTCCCTGACTAGGAAAAAGTTGCTCCAGCAGGTGCAGAGAATTTTCAAACAAGGAGAGTGGACTGGTAGGCTTTTGGTCTGGCTTGCCCCTGAACAATATCCTGCTATGAGTGTGCCCCGTAGTTGCCTCCTCTGGCGTGTTTCACATGGAGTTGGTGGCTATCAAGGATTCTTTCACTTCTCATTATGAGGGATTGTACACCTTAAAGATTATGCATACTTCTGATGAACTTAGTGCTTATCTCTCGGCGGTTGACTTTTCGGTGCTGACTGACATGTATAGGGACCACTTAGACTCCCCCATTACGCTGAAAGAGGTTCAGGTTGCTATCTCATCTCTACAAACCAGAAAAACTCCAGGACCTGACAGGTTTCCCATAGAAAACAAACGGGATGATCTTGCACCCTGTCTACACACTATGCTTGTAAATAGGTTGTCTCGACGATGTCTGAAGCAGTGATATTGGTGGTATCCAAGCCTGGTAAGGACCTGGATTTCTGTTCCTCCTATTGCCCCATTTCTTTGCTGAACGTGGATGCTGAGCTGCTTACAAAAATTCTGGCCCACTATTTAAATTTGGTTATCACCGCATTAGTACATCTGGACCAGTCAGGTTTTATAATAAAAAAAGCACGTGACCTGTTTGGACCCCAATGCAATATAAGCATGCCTCCATCCCTATATTAAGGAAATGAAGAAAGTGGGTTGTGGGACTTTAAATGAGGCATGGATATGTATGTGAAATGGTCTAGGATACCTAAAATTAAATTAATTGTCACTGTCCCTGCGGGGAAAGTCTGTATAACCCTAGAGAGTTGCTAATCAGTCTAATAAATTAAACACAAATATTAAATGAATAGATATATATAATGTATCATAATATATAATACATAGATCATGCAATGAGAAGCATAATTAATTGTAGTAATAATCATATTGACATATTTAATGTATATAATAAATAGACATAATTGGTACAAGCAATCACAATTAAAAAATTGAATGGATATACAGAACAGGTGAACATGGTTATCATAATAAATATAAATAATAAAAGAAATTCATGATTGTAGCAAGCTTGACTTGGCATCCCTGAGTATGGACTCTACGCGTTTCATGGCGATTTCAGCCAATCATCAGGAGTGGGATGCATCAAAAAATTACTAAAAAAAGGAGATGGAATGGATGAGTAAATAGGTCAGTCACAGTCTCAAATGAAAAATCAACGCTTTCAAAAAGAGAGCAGGTTTAAAAGTAAATGCATTACCTTTGGCCGCGTCCAGGTAAATAGCCCAACAAACCCAAAAAGGGGGAATAGGATGGTGGCACTGAATGAGCCATCTCCCCCGGGGTTGAGGCGGGGACACATCCCCTGCCCCCTAAGCCATAACTCTCCAAGAAACACGGTGGAATGGAGAAGGGGTAGTGGGAAACAGCGGCCTACGGGAGAAGCGGACAGCCACAACACAATGCCAGAGTATGAGGTATGCACATATGAGCCGCAGATCAAATTCTAAAAAAATAAAAAAGTAAAAGTTGGATGATGAAGAGTGAGCCGTGATTGAAGCTGACAATTAAGTGTGAAAAAAATAAATATAAAAAAATTGATTATAGAATATATGTGAAATGAGGAAGATTAAACCAAAAATAACAATAGCCACCTGTGCTCAACACCTGTCACAAAGTGACTAAGTGATGAAAAACATATTGCAAATAAATAAGTGTATAAATTAAGAAATAAAAAGTGAGTGGTAAGTGATAAAGGAATGTGTTGAATAACCCGAGTTATAAAAGGTATAAGTGTTATGTAAGCATGTGTCTAGGTTGGTCCTAAAATAGGACCCCCTAATTACCTAAAATGTAGAGCAGAGCCCATAGAACCTCTCCTCCTGATGGAATGTGTGGAGTGAGCTGCTGGCTTGACCCTGCCTTTGTATCCACAGACATGGGGCGTGTCACCGCCAACGTCATGCGAACAGCAAGTTGGCCATGTGATTGGACAAAGCAGACACCTGCCCGAGGTGTAGAAACCACACCGGTAGTCCATCTCATCCCTCTAGCCACGCAGGGACAGTGACAATTCATTTAATTTTAGGTATCCTAGACCATTTCAAATACATATCCATGCCTCATTTAAAGTCCCACAACCCACTTTCTCCATTTCCAGTCAGGTTTTATGTCGGGCAGAGGGACTGATATCAACATCCGGCGACTGTTCACCCATATTGCTATAGCAACTGAGGACTCTCCAGGGGGTGCTAGCCTCAATCGATGCTGAGAAAGGGTTTGACTCAGTTGAGTTGGACTATCTAACTATTGAATCCTTGGCAATTCTGGACCTCTACATGAGAAGCTTTCTCTCTATGCGGATGATACCTTGTTTTATCTCCAAGACATAGACTCCCTACGCTCTGCATCAGACATCATAGACTTGCTTGGCCGCTATTCTGATATCCATGTCAATTGAGAGAAATTGGTTCTCTCTTACTTCTTCCCTTGGGTTCGGGTGCAGTGACGCATATGTCGTTACAGTGGGAAGAGGATTTCCCCTCTTTGGGTATCCATTCTGGATTGTAGAGTTAGTTATTTGTAGGCTGTTACTGTCCCCATGGCCCAGAATCTGGGATGCTGCCTGGGACAAGGCCATCTCAGGACACCTTAGTAAAAATCCTGTGACTGTCCAGGCAAAGTATGAATATGTAATGCAAGATTATCATGGGGTGACCATGCTTGAAGACGACCATATCTATACCTTGACCTGAGTGGTCTTGATTCAATTTTGGTGAGCCTACCCATTCCCTCATCTTTCCCAGTTTATCTCCCCCTGACTTCCAGAATTTGCTGGATAATTCTGGAACTTAGAGAGTGGAGGAACAGAGGCTAAAGCCTGAATATTTATGGGGTCTCCAACCATCTCTGCATAGGCAAGGCACAGGAGGTGGGGAGATAGGCCATAAATGTTCAGGAGCTTGGCAGTGAGGGAAGCAGTGTCCAGAGTCCAGTCACCTGAAGGGGAACCCTATGCTGAGGGGGTGTCTGCCCCTGGGCAGAAGAAAGGACAGGAGAAAGCTAGTTGAAGAGAGAAGGAATAGCTGAAGTCTCCCACCCTCTCCAGCCTCAGCTAGGCTTATCTGTAGCTACCCTGACGGTCAAGATCTGGGCCTGTATAGCAGGAAGCCTGTGCAACAGCCAGTTGGACTTCAGGACACACCAGGTGTCGAGTGAGTAACTTTCATTCACCCCAAGCTGGATAGAGAAGGTAAACAAAGTGCAATAATTTGCTTGCCCATAACCTAAGGGCAGCTTACTGACTGTTCACAACTGGGAAAGCCATCCTATACCTCTAGCTGTGGATTCAAGAGCAGCCAGACGCATTAGCATTTCTCTATGGAGTAGCATCTATATTCAGCCGTTGAACCTTTTTGCTATCTGTTTTGCTGTACTCTCAAACCTATTAGAGGACAGCACTGTAACATTAATTCCTAGCAGCCAGAAACATCAGCAAGCACTCAAGTTCACATTCAATTTCCACAGTTTTGGGCATCCTGTGCTTTCCCCAATCCAAGATTAACATAATAAAACAAAAATAAATGAAATAAACAAAAGCAAAATAAGTATCCCCTGGGCTGATTCTTGAGTCTGCATGAAAGCTGCAAAAATTCCTGTTGCCTGGTGTAAAGGAGGACCCAAAAATCCAGAGGCCCTTATAAGGGTAGCGCTACACTTGTTTAAAAAACTCAATAACAATTCGTGAATATAAGTTTTCTATAAAGAAAATGTCTACAATGTGGGCATGTACTGTTGGACGATACCTGATGAGCAACTGTCAAATAATGAAAACACAAGTGCACCTGTCCATGCTTATAGTTGCTGAAATAACACTACCAGCATGATCCAATTTTTGTTGAGTTGCTGAAAGGCTGGATTTGGCACATTTTGGCATACCGATAAATTTGTTGTCACTCAACAGTTGGGCAAAGCAGCCAGGTCATATAGATGGCTTAATGCCTTCAAGGTCCATAAAATGTAAAATGGCTGTCCCATTTTTAAAGCCTACTTCATATAATCAACAGAATTATAGCATTAAAGAATGTTACATTGAAATCTCTTCACTGATCATTTCAGTTATGCCTAACAGGAGGAAGTACCGTCACTACTGTCTTCATTGAAAGACAGGTGCAATCTGTTAGTAAGAGAACTGCAGTTTCCCTCCAACATCCTTTCTCCAAAGGAAGAATAACTAACTTCAAAAATACTATTTCTGACAGTCTCTCACTAATTACAATAGGAAGGAAAGAGGAAAAAATATATACATATCCCCACTACTACCCCTTGTATTGGAGGGTGAAGCTCAGGAAGTCCAGGGCAGCCAACAACAATATGACAGAAAATCTAAAAGCTGAATATTCCATTATGAGTCTGGCCAGAATCCAAAGCCCCCCTCCCCCCAAAAAATCTGATCACATAACGTCTAAGTTCTATTATAAACTTCATCAGAAGGCGCCATGTCACGAAGGTTCTCTGTCTGTATGTCTCACAGACATGCAAAGGATCCCATGCCTCCACAGTTATGTCTAGTTGGCAGAAGACCCTGTTGTCTCAATGAGGCTATTTTACAGTTGAAATCTTGATTAAGCCATTAGGTTTGTGACATAATTTCTACCTCCCAGCATTACACCCCAATAAACATCTCTCCATGGCTTATCCATCATCCCTAGAACCTCAATCTCCACAGGATGTTGCAGTTTATAGCAGGTTTCTCAAAGCAGCTGCTCTAGTTATATGGAGTAGGCTGAAAAATCTCCTATATACTATAGCTGGTAGACAGTCTACATTTCATCACATATAATGGTCGTGACTTTTATTGGGAATACAAAGCACAGGTTTTGAAGACATATTCATCTTTTTATCAAGTGACCCTGTCTGATCCAGTGGCTTTGCAAACTGTCTGGGTTTTTCACCTCAGAAACCCATTATAGATGGGAACTAAATTCTACATGGCTACAAGAATTACTGGGCTATAGAATATAAACGCAACACTTTTTTGTTTGCCTTTATTTATCATGAGCTGAATGCAAAGATCTATGACTTTTTCTATGTACACAAAAGTCCTATTTCTCTCAAATATTGTTCACAAATCTGTCTAAATCTGTGTTAGTGAGCACTTCTCCTTTGCCAAGATAATCCATCCACCTCACAGGTGTGGCATATCAAGATTCTGATTACATAGTTACATATAGTTAGTTACATAGTAGGTGAGGTTGAAAAAAGACACAAGTCCATCAAGTCCAATCTATGTGTGTGATTATATGTCAGTATTACATTATTACATTGTATATATCTATATGTTTCAGTCGTTCAGGTGCTTATCTAATATATTTTTTTAAACTATTGATGCCCCCAGCTGAAACCACCGCCTGTGGAAGGAAATTCCACATCCTTGCTGCTCTTACAGTAAAGAACCCTCTACGCGGTTTAAGGTTAAACCTCCTTTCTTCTAATTTTAGTGAGTGGCCACGTGTCTTATTAAACGCCCTTCCGCGAAAAAGTTTTGTCCCTATTGTGGGGCACCAGTATGGTATTTGTAAATTGAAATCATATCCCCTCTCAAGTGTCTCTTCTCCAGAGCGAATAAGTTCAGTGCTCGCAACCTTTTTTCATAAGGAATATCCTCCAAACCCTTTATTAGCTTTGTAGCCCTTCTTTGTACTTGCATTTCCAGTATATCCTTCCCGAGGACTGGTGTCCAGAACTGGACAGCATACTCTAAGTGCGGCCGGACCAGAGTCTTGTAGAGTGGGAAAATTATCACTTTATCCCTGGAGTTAATCACATTTTTAATGCATGCCACTATTCTGTTTGCTTTCTTAGCAGCAGCTTGGCATTGCATGCCATTGCTGAGCCTATCATCTACTAGGCCTTTTCCATCCTAGATTCCCCCAGAGGAACTCCCCCTAGTGAGTAGATTGCATTCATATTTTTGCCACCCAAATGCATTATTTTACATTTTTCTACATTAAACCTCATTTGCCATGTAGTTGCCCACCCCATTAATTTGTTCAGATCTTTTTTGCAAGGTTTCCACATCCTGCAGAGAAGCTATTGCCCTGCTTAGATTAGTGTCATCCGCAAATACAGAGATTGAGTTGTTTACCCCATCCTCCAGGTCATTTATAAATGAATTAAATAGGATAAGTCCGAGAGCGGAACCCTGGGGGACCCCACTTCCCACCCCTGACCATTCAGAGTACTCCCCATTTATCACCACCCTCTGAACTCGCCCTTGTAGCCAGTTTTCAATCCATGTACACTCCCTATGGTCCATGCCAACGGACCTTACTTTGTACAGTAAACGTTTATGGGGAACCGTATCAAATGCTTTTGCAAAATCCAGATACACCACATCCATGGGCCTTCCTTTATCTAGATGGAAGCTCACCTCCTCATAGAAGGTTTATAGTAGGGATGAGCTGAACACCCCCCTGTTCGGTTCTTGCTAGAACATGCAAACAGGCAAAAAATTCCTCCAAACAAGTGAATACCATTAAAGTCAATGGGACACGAACATGAAAAATCAAAAGTGCTCATTTCAAAGGCGTATATGCAAGTTATTGCCATGAAAAGTGTTTGGAGACCCTGGTCCTGCCCCAGGAGACATGTATCAATGCAAAAAAAAGTTTTAAAAACAGACTGGCAGCATTTGATGGGCACACGGCGGCAACACAGCGGCAAGGCTGATAACAGGAAAAAAACCCTGGGAATCAATCTCCCCTTCCCTGAGGAACCTTCACTGGCTAACCGTCAAGAATCGGATCACTTTCAAGACCCTCTGCCTCACCCACAAATGCGTGCATAGAGATGCTCCTCAATACCTAATTGAGAAAATAAAACACTACACACCAAACCGCAGTCTTCGATCATCTAACAAATCCCAAATCTCGGTACAAGTCAAAGGGGGAACGGAGATTCGCTGTCCAAGGACCACGGCTATGGAACGCGCTACCAACCAACATCTGCCTGTAAGAAAACCACCAGGCCTTTAGAAAAAACTCAAGACCTTCCCCTTCTAGAAGTTGGACAACTAAGCTCTTGACAGCGCCTTGAGGTGATTCAGTTTGCGTTGTACGCTATACAAATATTTCACTCACTCACACTGGCAGCATATGATTTGTCACACTGGCAGCATATGATGGCACAATGGCAGCGTTTGACGGCACAGTGGCAGCGTTTGGGCACAGTAGCAGCATTTGATGGCACAGTGCCAGCGTTTGGCCACAATGGCAGCATTTGATGGGCACAATGGCTGAAATTGATGGCACAGTGGCAGCATTTGAGGGCACAGTGGCTGCGTTTGATGGGCACAGTGGCAGCATTTGATGAGCACAGTGGCAGCGTTTAATGGGCACACTGGCAGCGTTTGATGGCACAGTGGCAGTGTTTGATAGGCACAGTGGCAGCTTTGATGGGCACAGTGGCAGCATTTGATGGCACAGTGTCAGTGTTTGAGGGCACATTGGCAGCGTTTGATGGCACAGTGTCTGTAATTGATGATTGTTTTTAAAAAAAATTGCGCCCCCCCCAAAAATTTTGAGCACCAGCCACCACTACTCTGCACTATGCGCATTAAATGCCCTGGCCCCTGCACTCTGTGCACTATTCAAACGCAGATCCTTGCACTCCTGACCAAAATGAACATGGTCTTAACAGTTGTTGATGCTAAGAAGTTCCTGACTATTTTCATTAAATTCTTTACCACTTACCGACTGCGTTATAGCCAAATTACAGCTACAGCGTGGCTGGCTAGTTCATATGATGGCCTTCTGTATTTGTGTCCGCCGTGCGTCTGCTGTGGGACACGGGCGGTGTACTCTGTGAGCACAGTGTCTGCCAAACACTGCTGATCACAAATTGAGGTAATGTACCAATCAGCGGCTCTTTACCACATGATCAGCTGTGTCCAGTCACAGGAAGCCGGCCGCCGCATCCTTAGCAACCGATGAGTCATCAGCTGTCAGCTGATTTCCCGCTGAATGTAAAAAAAATGCTGGGTTAAAAAAGAAATTGAGAAAAAAATGGTGCGGGGTCTCCCCAGGTCCATACCAGGCTCTTGGGTATAGTATTGATTCGGAGGGGACCCCACACCAATTTAAAAAAAAAAAAATTGGCGTGGGGTCCCCCAAAATCCATACCAGACCTTTATCTGAGCATGCAGCCCAGCAGGTCAGGAAAGGGAGGGGAGGAGCGTTCGCCCCCCCTCCTGAACCATGCCAGGCCTCATGCCCTCAACATGGGGGATGGGTGCTTTGTGGCCCCCACTCTAAAGCACCTTGTCCCCATGTTGATGAGGACAAGGGCCTCTTCCTGACAACCCATACCCGATGGTTGTTGGGGTCTGCAGGCGGGGGGCTTATCGAAATCTGGAAGAAAAAAATATTTAAAAAGTAATAAAAATACAGTAGACAGTTTTTGACAAGTCTTTTATTAAAAGTCTTCTTCGCCGCTTCTTCCTCCATCTTCTCCCACATCTTCATCCTCCAGTCTTCTCCTTCTTCCGCTCTTCTTTGTCCAGTGTGCTACTACTGTCTACTGTATTTTTTAATACTTCACTACACTACTTTTTTTCCAGGTGAATTGGTAGGGGTACGATGTACCCCATACTCATTCACACAGGGGGGAGGCTGGGATCTGGGGGCCCCCTTGTTAAAGGGGGCTTCCAGATTTCGATAAGCCCTCTGCCCGCAGACCCCGACAACCACTGGGCAAGGGTTGTTGGGAAGAGGCCCTTGTCCCCATCAACATGGGAACAAGGTGTTTTAGGGTGGGGGGTGCAGAGCCCCCCCTACCCCAAAGCACCCATCCCCCCATGTTGAGGGCATGCAGCCTAGTATGGTTTAGGAGAGGGGGCACTCGCTTTTCCCCTCCCTTTCCTGACCTGCCGGGCTGCATGCTCGGATAAAGGCCTGGTATGGATTTTGGGGGGACCCCATGCCATTTTTTTCTACATTCAGCAGGAAGTCAGCTGACAGCTGATGACTCATCGGTTGCCAAGGACGCGGTGGCCGACTTCCTGGCCCTCTCCTTAGCAACCAGCTAGATACAGTGTAAAAAAAAAAAACGCAAAAAGCAAATCACCGTAAAAACGCGTGTCCAAAAACATGGCAAGCACTGCAAAAAGCACTGCAGAAATGCTCAAAAGCAACGTGCATAGATGTGAATTGAGCCTAAGGTAAGCTCTGACTTTGTTAGAACTTTGTCTTTTTTTCAGCATGCAGAGTAGAATGAATAATGTAATGATTTAAAAAAAAAAAAAACAATTGTACTGAGGTTTATACATGGCTGATAAGGACTTTGGCATATATGTGCCTTGCATACAGTTTATTATCCCGGGTTTTATTACCTAAGTCTCTCCCACTGTTAGTGGAATTTGACTGCACCTATTGTTCAACAGGCGCTCGCTCATCCCCTCTCTTTCCTGACCTGCCAGGCTGCATGTTCGGATAAGGGTCTGATATGGATTTTGGGGGAACCCCATGGCATTTAAAAAAAAATGTGGGTGTGGGGGGTCCCCTCCGAATCCATACTAGACCCAAGGGCCTGGTATGGCCTGGGGGGGGGACCCCATGCAGTTTTTTTCACAATTTTTTTTTTTGCAGGCAGTTCTTTTATTTTACATTCAATGGGAAAGCCCGCTGACAGCTGTTAACTCATGTTGTTAAGGACGCGGCGGCCGGCTTCCCAGACCCCTCCTTAGCAACCAGTTATATACAAAGAATATACAGGAAAAAAAAAAAGGAATAAAAAAATGCAAATCGTGGTAAAATCACGTTAAAAACTGGGGAATTGCGTTTTGGATGCGGGTCTCTTGAAGTTTATTACATGCAGAATGCTTTTGCGAGAAAAAAGTCCCCGACAAAAAAGCAGAGGAACAAAAATGCATTGATGTTCCATAGGAACCCATGTTAAAAATTTTCTCTGCATTTCTACAAAATGCAAAATGCATTAAAAAATGCATTTGTGTGAATCGAGCCTAAGGCCTGATTCACATCTATGCATTTTTAGTGCTTTTTGCATTTTGCAGCTTTACACTACAGTTCATCTAACATGGTTTCCTATGGAACACGTTCTGTAGTGCAAGTCTGCAAAATGCAAAAAGCACTAAAAACGCATAGATGTGAATCAGACGTCAGGCCTGGTTCACACCTTTGCAGGTTGCAATTTGCATATTCCAGGCGCATTTTGCGTTTTTTTAATACACGCATTTGATCAATTGAAGTCTATGGAACCAAAAACCAGAAAAAAAAATCCCTGGCCCTTTCCATAAAATGCACAGATGTGAACTGGCCCTTTCCTGAAAATGCACAAAAGAAATGAGTAGGTGTGAACCAGGCCTTAATCCCAAATAAGATCTGAGGGAACTTCAAAAAATCTATTCTCATCGTTTACGACAGTAAACACATAGCTGGAGTTTTCCTATTTAGAATTTTATAATAAAAGAAATACAGGTTTTATTTTTATTTAAAGGGTTAATTTTATAAATACTGTAGTAAGTGTGAATTTTTTGCTTTTGGAATTAAAGACTTATCGTCTTGTGAATGTGAACCTAGTGAATTTTTTGTGAATATTAAGGTGATGTTTTATTCACCTTCAATACCTTGTCTTGTGCTAGTAAAAAATCCTGTCTATTACTGTCATTACATTAAACCATTAAAGCGCAATATATTTACATGAAGATGCATTTTTTTGCAGTCATGTATCATGGAACGCCATTAATGCACTCAACCAGCTGGAACACCGGGGAAGACTTGGATTTCGGATGAATGCTGAGAACTAGGGAGTTTTGCACAGAAAGGAAACATGCAAATGAAGGAGAAAAATAAATATGCAGTTTTTACGCTGCTGACCTTTAAAAGGGGGAGGAAAATGCACAGATCATAAGGAAACCATTCACTGCACGGATGATTATTTATGCTGAATATTTTCCTTCCAGTTGGTCCAGAAGAGGTCTCTCTGACACAGGAAGGGGCACAAAATCCTTTTTTAAGGTTTTTGCCAATCATAACCTTTAAGGGCATTCTGGTGTTTTGCATCAATGCACATGGTTTAACTTTTTTGAGCGCTAACATGCCTGAACTTTAAAACAGTCCATTCAATTGAATGGGCTGGCCAAGCACCAAAACAATGCTGGGCACCACAATGGTAGTGCATTAACATGATGTGGTGGGTTAAAACGCATTTGCGTTGGAGTGGCATTGCCTTAATGTGCTGGGGGGTGCTATTCAAAATGATTGACACAGCAACATGCTAATACACTTAACGTGTGTTAATGTGTGTTTTGGTAACACTTTATAGTGAAAAAGCGTGTTTGGGCCCTGATTTAATTTGCCCAATTAACAGTCATTCTTAGATAAGTAGTGACTTGATAAACCTTGCAATGTATGAATGAGCAAAACATGCCTGTACCCTTGGAGATATATATATATATATATCCATGGGTACATATATATAATATAATTTTCTAAATCCCTCTACCAATTATCAGCATGTATAGGGCCAGTACTGACTTGATTATCACTATGGATAGCCAGGCAAAAATCACAGTGCTGACCATAAATTGAAGCAATATCTTGCCTTTCATTATTAATGCTTATTTACGTTATGGTAACACATGGTAAAACACATACATTACTTTGCTTTACTGCAATGCATGCTAATGAACACATTTTGTTTCTACTTATTTTGAATAACCCTGCACAATAGCAGGCAGCACAATGCAATGTGGCGCCCTGTGTTAAAACAAAAGGGTCAGGACTTTTTTGTTGGTTAAGGTGCACTGCCACCCCATTCAAAATGAATGTGACACGTGAAAAGGCCTTAAAGGGTAA
This sequence comes from Lithobates pipiens, assembly GCF_037356315.1. Classification (NCBI taxonomy): domain Eukaryota; kingdom Metazoa; phylum Chordata; class Amphibia; order Anura; family Ranidae; genus Lithobates; species Lithobates pipiens. Next base: position 51,468,662 of record NW_027507790.1, on the reverse strand, counting down.
CTTCACTTTTGTGAGAAAAAATAGTAAAATAAAACAAATAATAATAGAGCGTATAAAATTGCATCTTAAGACATATTGTAATTGAATGTTATTAAAAATGACCTTTCCTTTTCAATCTGCAGTACTGTCATTTTCTTTCAAATTCAACATGGCTACCTGGAGGGCATTCTGTACACTAACATTTTTTTAGTAAATGAACCCCATAGTGCCAGTATGTGGTAAACTGACACAGCTGGAGGACAATCATAAAACCAGATCTGGTCACTGACCTCTACTATGAAAACCAAAAAATATTTTTTTTTGCAAATGCACAGTCCTGCACTAGGGTCATTCGTTTGATTTCCAACCATGACACAACCTGCATATGGAGTTTGCATGTTCTCCTAAGCCCTTGTACACACGGTCGGAGAATCTGTCGGAATGAGTCTTATCGGACTGTGTCGTCAGATAATCCGACTGTGTGTGGTATGCATCGGACTGATTCCGTCCGAATCTCCGTCCGACCCAATTTTCCAACATGTTGGAAATATTTCCCGACCAACTGGGCTGGACGGACCTAATCCGATCATGTGTAGAGCATTTTCATCGGACCAAGTGCCACGCATGCTCAGATCAAATTCCTACATCAAAGCTATTGGCTACTAGCCTGAATGTAGTCCCATCGTAACGAAATTACGTCATCACATTCTGAAAGATCGTATTTTTCGCCAACTTGGCCCGACCGTGTGTATGCAACAGTTTCGGACACAATCCGTCGGACTAAATCCGACGGGCAAAATCCGACGGATTTGGTTGGCAAAATCTCCGACCGTGTGTACGTGGGCTTAGGCTTATGTGAGTTTCCTCTAGGTACACTGGTTTCCTCCCACCCTCCAAAAGATATGCTTGTAAGTTGATTAGGTCCTTTCTAAGTTGGTCCTAGCATGTGTATGTATAAATCTGAGTTAGGGACCTTAAAATGTAAGCTCCTTGAGGGCTGATGTGAATGATATATATATATATATATATATATATATATATATATATATATATATATATATATAAAAGATAGATTTTATTCTAGTTCTTTTTTTCTTTTTACAGTTCCATTTTATACCCTATGACTGTGTCCTCCTCAGTGGCCTCTAGGAAACTCTGGGCCATAAACTGACTGCCCTTTCTGTAAAGTAGCACTTCTTTCTAATTCCCTTAAGCCTGTCAGACTCAGCGTAGGATTGTGTGTGCATTCCCAAAGGACAGCCTTTGGACACTCAGTGATCAGGTGTCCCTCTGTAGCATGTTTGTATGTGTGTATATTTGCACACATAAATGCTCACGCAGAAAGATAATATATATACAGTATATTCCACAATGCTTAAAAATTAAAATGAACTTTCATAGAAGGTGTCCATCCTAATCCATGATATGGCTCCTCCATGTTCCAGTTATTATCTGTTAAAGAAGCCTACATAGGCAGAACATCTGTCAGTGCAGGCCAGGGCCCATCACACAAATCTTAGCGTTAACAATTCAGCACCCACAGCAGGGGCCCTGAGTGAGCGTTTGATAGCTGGATTTTCTGATTTCAAGCACTGTCTCTCCACCACGGGTGTGTAATGAGAAATGCTGCCTTCTCTGCAGGGAACATGCAGTGATGTCTGTATTTACAGTACTTATAAGGGGGCCGATACATGGCAGATTTTATTTTGGTAAGTATTGTATATTTATATTGGTTACGAAATCTGGACATTCATTTTATAAATATATAGATATACACTATATTGTCAAAAGTACACGCACATGAACTTTAATGGCATCCCAGTCTTAGTCTGTAGGGTTCAATATTGAGTTGGTCCACCCTTTGCAGCTATACCAGCTTCAATTCTTCTGGGAAGGCTGTCCACAAGGTTTAGGAGTGTGTCTATGAAAATGTTTGACCATTCTTCCAGAAGTGCATTTGTGAGGTCAGGCACTGATGTGAACGAGAAGGCCTGGCTCACAGTCTCTGCTCTAGGTCATCCCAAAGGTGTTCAGTCGGGTTGAGGTCAGAACTCTGTGCAGGCCAGTCAAGGTGCTCCACCCCAAAATCACTCATTCATGTCTTTATGGACATTGCTTTGTGCACTGGTCCAAATCATTTGGTGGGGGGGGGGTTTATGATGTTGTTGTTTAGGGGTTGGACTTAGCACCTTAGTTCCAGTAAAGGGAACTCTTAAGGCATCAGCATACCAAGACATTTTGGACAATTTCATGCTCCCAACTTTGTGGGAATAGTTTGGAGACGGCCCCTTCCTGTTCCAACATGACTGCACACCAGTGCACAAAGCAAGGTCCATAAAGACATGGGTGAGTGAGTTTGAGGTGGGGGAACTTGACTGGCCTGCATGGAGCCCTGACCTTAACCCGATAGAACACCTTTGGGATGAATTAGAGTGGAGACTGTGAGCCAGGACTTCCCGTCCACATTGATGCCTGACCTCACAAATGTACTTCTGCAGGAATGGTCAAACATTCCCATAGACACACTCCTAAACCTTGTGGACAGCCTTCCCAGAAGAGATGAAGCTGTTATAGATGCAAAGGGTGGGCCAACTCAATATTGAACCCTACGGACTAAGACTGGGATGCCATTCAAGTTCATGTACTTGTAAAGGCTAGTGTCCCAGTACTTTGGTAATATAGTGTATATGGATTTACCTATAACCTAGGCTAGCAGCCTGGTATTTCAGTGTCAATCAAAACAGGTTTAATAAAATATTCACTATATCTTAAAAAACATTTCATGACTTACTGAGTCTGCAATAATGCCACTACCTACATTTTGTTGCTCCACCAAGCATGCCAAGATGTCACCCGGTGCCCAATAAGAGCTGGTATATTTTATATGTCAAGGCTGCTCTTTTTTGCAGCTAGTCTAGCTGTGAGCTGTATATTTTGCCATAAGTATGCATACAGTACTCATCAAATTTCATCGTACATCCCTTAACTTTCCACAATACTGAATGATATCATGCTCAGAATATCCTTGCAAATGTTTTTTGATTATCTGTATTCTCTGTATGCACTGGCCTGGGCATTTGTATGATCTAGACCAGCCTTTTTTTCAACCAGGATCCCCTGGCACCCTGGGGTGCCTTCAGGTTTCTTCAAGGGTGCCTAAAAATTGAAGCCTGCCTCATAGTTGCCCAAAGCCACAGGTTTTCATTGTGGACCATTACAACCTTCAATCAAGCAGCATCCTAACAACCAATGGCATCATCAATTTATAAAGGGGATGTCGGGCACCTGCACAGCATCCTTTTTTGACCCTATCCTGCCCCCCTTTGTCAGCACTGGGGTCACATTAGCTGAGTGAGAGAGTGAAATTGAGGGAGATTGTGGGATACTAGTACGTAAGATTGTGCAAAGATGTATTTGCTTTGGAAGAACGTGTAAATCATCTCTAATCTTGGATGTCCAACATGTGTGGATGTTACTACATTATGTAAATCTATTTGTTTATTTTTTTTACATTTTAGAACGGGATGCTTCAGGATTCTGCATGACTTTAAAGGGAACCTTGACTGAAAAAAGCTTAAGAAACAGTGATCTAGACATGCCTACTGCTGTCCACCCAACATCTTGGTTTTCCATTCTTCCATGGAAAATTCAATCACTGGTAACATTAACTTAATTTATAATATGGCCAATCACCAACACCAATCACTTTGGAGCATTTTAAATGGTGCATGATTGATTTATGCCCCATACACACTATCAGATTTTCTGCTGATTTTTTCCTTCAGATTTACCAAAACCATGTAGTACAAGGGCCTGCCTGATTACATACACATTGAAACTCTGAAGGCTTGACCTCATATTACATGGTTTTGGTAAATCTGAAGGAAAAACTCAGCAGAAAATCTGATAGTGTGTATGGGGCTTATCATTTGACCCATTATTGATTTTTTTTGGAGACACACCATACTTGACTGAACATTCCAACATCTAGGTCAAAATTCTTGAAACATTTGACGGTTTTTACCTAAAGGTTTCACTTTCATAAGCCACAAATTGTTCTTTCCATCTGGGAAAGCTGCATAGCTTTACAGCTGTTCCAAAAAAACCTGGGTGAAAGTAGGAAAGTAGGTGAACAAGGGGAGTGTTGATACTCAAAATTATTAGTTTCACACACTTTTTATAAAAAATATCCCAGAATGTATATTCCAAGATAACGAGGTGCAAAAAGTTAGATCAATTGGTATTAGATCGCATTTCATGCTATATGTAAAAGAAGGGTATAGCACACACCTTGTATTGATAAGGAGGCAAGTACCTTTAAAGCAGGACTACATTTTCTCAAATCAACATTAACAAGTTTTAATCATTATGCTGCTAGCATTTGTAAATAGATAGGAAGATATATTATATTTACTTGATTTAAAAAATGTTTTTATTTCTTTGGTCGCGTCCTGGTTTCTGGCCTAGGCCAAAATGATGTCATATCCCAGGAGTCTTCATGACCATTTTTTTTTCTTTCATGTGGAGGAGGGGAGGAGAGACTTTCTCGGCTAAGCACACCCTTGTACATACATGGCTGAGCTAAGGGCCGATGAATTACGGGATGTTTCTAGATTGTAAGCTCTAACGAGCAGGGCCCCCTGATCCCTCCTGTATTGATTTGTATTGTAAGTGTACTGTCTGCCCTCATGTTGTAAAGCGCTGCGCAAACTGTTGGCGCTATATAAATCATGTATAATAATAATGTAAAGGCTACATGAATCATCTGTCCTTACTCAAGTTGGACATGTCTAGAAATTCTGGGGGGTTTCAAACTGATTTCTCAATGAAAAAAAAGGATGGAGACAGGGATTGGATGGGATTGATTTGAACATTAACCACTTCCCGACCGGAGCGCAACGATGTACGTCGGCAGAATGGCATGGGCAGGCAAATTGGCGTACAGGTACTTCCATTTGTATTTTCCGCCCTGCCATCACGTGAATGCCGCCGGCCGCACGCGTGCATGCTGGTTGGGACCCCCGTGAGTCGTCGTCTCACGGGGAGGCTGAACGGGGAGATGCCGATGTAAACAGCAAAAATGTCCGATGTGTCCACCATTATGTCGCAGTCTCAATAAAAATCGCTGATCGCCGCCATTACTAGTAAAAAAATGATTAATAAAAATGTCATAAAACTATCCCCTATTTTGTAAACGCTATAAATTTTGCGCAAACCAATCAATAATCGCTTATTGTGATTTTTATTTTTTTTTACCAAAAATATGTAGAAGAATACGTATCGGCCTAAACTGAGGAAAAATTTTTTTTTTAATATAATTTTGGGGGATATTCATTATAGCAAAAAGTAAAAAATAATTTCAAAATTTCAAAATTTTCGCTCTATTTTTTGTTTATGGCGCAAAAAATAAAAACTGCAGGGGGATCAAATACCACCAAAAGAAATCTCTATTAGAGGGAAAAAAAAAAAGACGTAAATTTTGTTTGGGAGCCACGTCGCACGACCGCGCAATTGTCAGGTAAAGCGACGCAGTGCCGAATCGCAAAAAGTGGTCAGCAAAATGGTCCGGTCTGAAAGTGGTTCAAAAAGTTATTAAACAGCGTTTCCAGTTTGTGGTACTCAGATACAGTTTAGTTCAACTTTTAAGGAAATCTGATGAGGGAGAAATATTGAAGCTGCTATTGCTGACCTTCTTGTGAAAAATGATACTTGCCTGACTATGTCTTGCTTCAGTTTTCTGAGTTACAGATGTGAAGTGAATATGCAATAAAATAAATGAGAGAAAGTCAAACATTCCTCAAAGTAGTATTAAACTTTCCAGCTATGTTATCATTCTTACCCCAGCACTTGCAGTTTACAACCTTCATTGCTGCTCTGTTCCTGCTCTCTCGGTGCTGCTTCCCTGAACTTTCATTCTTCACAGGAAATAGTTCAAAGTGGACAATACAGTCTTCAATCAGTCTGTTAGCTTGGAGGATGGAGGAGAGAAGGCAGAAGCAGGGAAGTGATTTGCCACAATAGGCTATGGAGTTGTGTGTTTCTATTGATGCTTTAGTAGTCCCTGCAAGCAAGGGTAGCTCCATAGGAGGAAAGAGCCAACCTGAAACAGCAAACATGGAGCAGCAGTCAGGGAACTAGTTTAAAAGGAATATAGGCAAGGATACAAAGATGCTGCATACCCAGTAAGTGACTAAATTAGCTGCTGAAAGTGCTAACAACTGAGGGTTTAATACCACTTTGAGTGAGAAAATGCAATTGTTTCTTTACTTGTTCTGCGTCACTAACTCTGATTAGAATGAAGCCAAAGCATCAACATGAGACAGTTGAGAAATAGAAAAGAACATAGAAGAGTGACGGCAGAAAAAGATGAAGTTGTCCATTGAATTTGCCCGTTTATAATTTTTTTTGTCTGAGTACAGACCTATGTTTATTCCAACCATGTTTAACCACTTCAATACTGGTCACTTTTTACCCCTTTCCTGTCCAGGCCAATTTTGGCTTATAACTAGTGAAAACTCTGAAATTCAGTATCTCAGAAAATTTGAATATTACATAAGACCAATAAAAAAAGGATTTTTAATACAGAAATTTTGGCTTACTGAAAAGTATGTCCATGTACAGTATAGTATTCACTCAATACTTGGTCGGGGCTCCTTTTGCATGAATTTACTGCATCAACGCGGCGTGGCATAGAGGCGATCAGCCTGTGGCACTGCTGAGGTGTTATGGAAGCCCAGGTTTCTTTGATAGTGGTCTTCAGCTCATCTGCATTCTTTGGTCTGGTGTCTCTCATCTTCCTCTTATCAATACTCCACAGATTCTCTATGGGGTTTAGGTCAGGCAAGTTTACTGGCCAATCAAGCACAGTAATACCATGATCATTAAACCAGGTATTGGTAATTTGCCAGTGTGGGCAGGTGCCAAGTCCTGCTGGAAAATGAAATCAGCATTTCATACACCCTCATGGACTTTAAATGCCATTAGCCACATGTAGTGGCATATCACATCATTCACAGCGCTCATATGTGGGTTGGTCTCATTCTACAGCCCAAAGGGTTTAACCACTTAAGGACCGAAGGGATTTGCCCCGTTAATGACCAGGCCATTTTTTGCGTTATGGCACTGTGTCGCTTTAACTGACAATTGCATGGTCGTGCAACATTGTACCCAAACAAAATTTATGTCCTTTTTTTCCCCCCACAATTAAAGCTTTCTTTTGGTGGTATTTGATCACCTCTGTGGTTTTTATTTTTTGTGCTATAAACATAAAAAAGCGACAATTTCGAAAAAAACACATATATTTTTTACTTTTTGCTATAATAAATATACAAAAAACAAATAAAAAAAAAAAACGAATTCCTTCATCAGTTTAGGTCAATCGCAATAAGCATATATTGATTGGATTGCTCAAAAGTTATAACTTCTACAAAATAGGGGATAGATTTCTGGCATTTTTATTATTTTCATTTTTTTTTTACTAGGAATGGCAGTGGTTTGCGATTTTTAGTGGGACTGTGACATTGCGGCGGACAGTTTGGACACTTTTGACACATTTTTGTGCCCATTGATATTTATCCAGCGATCAGTGCTATAAAAATGCTCATTACTGTATACATATCACTGGCAGGGAAGGGATTAACACTAGGGGGTGATCAAGGGGTTAAATGTGTTCCCTAGGAGGTGCTTATAACTGTGGGGGGATAGGACTGACTGGAGGAGGAGAGAGAGCACTGTTCCTAATAACTAGGAACAGCAGATCTGTCTCTCCTCCCATGCCAGAATGGGAATCTGTCTGTTTACACTGATATATCCCCATTCTGGCTCTCTGTGGAGCGATCGCAGGTGGCCGGCGGACATCGCGGCCTCCAGCCACGCACATCGGCTCTGTCATCGCATGCACCCTATAGATCTCTTAAAGCGGCCAACGTACAATGAAGGGGATTTGCCCAGGAAAGCCAACCTGCCTGATCTTAAAGCGGTTAACTGCCACTGACCATTTCTCTGTTTTCCCCTTTTATGGGGAGGGGGGATGCTTACACAATTTTCCTGCAGCTGCCATGGTTTTATTTTTAATAATGGGCCAATTATGATTTTATTTTATTAGTTGGATAGTGGGTTTTGTGCTTTCAGGATTATTTGTGTTTAATAAAGTCATTTTCTTTACTGTTACATGTGTCAGACTACTTTGCCAGGTCCCCCCCATATAATACACATTTATCTGGGGATACATTGTTGTACAAGTCTTTTCATATTAGAGTTAAGCTCAGTCTGGACTTTATTCCTTTTTTTCAGCAATACAGTGTTATAATAGTAACACTATTACCCTGCGGAGGTGAGCAGGATTTTTTTTCCACACTGAATTTTACAGTTATAAGCAACCATTTTTTTCTGAATGAAAACTATTCAGTGTTTGCTGTGATTGGTCCTGACTGTACCAGTGTGATCACTGTGACCAATCACAGAGCTCATCACAATGGTACACAATGAAAGGCATGAATCAAAGCCTTTCATTGTGTACATGTGATCAGCTGTGATGGGCCACGGTGATCACATAGTACTGGCAGCGGGCTGGTACAGTTATATGTCATCAACTGTGTCTGGTGTTTAAAATTGCTTACTGTTGATTGACATACCTGCCTTTGATGGAAGTGTGTTCCAAGCATCTATTTCTCTATCCGTAAAATAATACTTTCTAAGGTTATTTTTCAACTTTCCTCCTTCTAATAATTTGAGTTCATGTCCCTGTGTGTGTTTTTGATCTCATAGTTAGGCAACTTGAATTTTCAAGAGAGGTCTGGAATGGCAGTATAAATAACTGATGTACTTCAAGTCAAGCACACATGGACACAGTATGCTGTATTTGCACTTTTGCTCACACCAAATATAAAGTAAGGAAAAATAGACATTTTTCTTCAATGCTTTCAGTTCCGTGTTCGCTGTGGATATTGTTGTTATTACTGACAATTCCTTTGTCGTCCAATGGAAGCGTATTTGTAGTGAAAGTAGAAATGGGCGCCGTCAATAAATTTGTTTCGTTCTGTTCCGTTTCGGTTCGTATTAAAATTTATTCGTACTTCGTATTTCGTGTCTGAAATTCAATTTCAATTCGTACAAAATACGAATTGTCGTTAGGTTCGTTAACTTGTACGAACGTTCTTTACGATGAATTTAAAGGCAAAAATATACCTCAATATGACAGTCGATGCTGATGGAAGTTTGCTTTTTATCCGAAATACGAAATTCCGTTGAAGAATTTCCTATCCGAAATACAAATTTTCGTTAGATGAGGGGCTCCCACCATCCCTTTGCTGTGCTGACTTCCTCCTGGGGATTCGTAAACAAAAGTTTGTATTTCGTACAAAATTCGGACGCATGGCAATTCGTATTTCGTACGAAACTAATCGCACATGTCTAAGTGAAAGCTGAGCCTAGCTTTTCTAAATAAAATACAGAACAGCCGCACGACCATTGGTGGTCTTTCTGATGGGTATCCACTTATGACTTGTGGACTTTTTTTTTTGTAGAAAGCTTAAAGAGACCATTGTACCTACTCAGTTGTGATTAGTCTCCACTGTAATTGTACTGAACATACAAAAGCACAGAAAAAAAACATTCACTTTTGGCAATACTTGTATGCGAGGCAGCATATTTTGACACTGCAATGGGTTAAATCATTTGACATGGATATGAATGCTGCATTCTCCATGGATTGGCTTTGTGGCATCTCAGAGATTTCTCACGCAGATAACATGTGACTCGTGCTCTTCGGTCCTGAAATGTGTATTGCAGCCGTCACTTCAAGTAGAGCAACATGCAAAACCTGAGCGCCTATGAACCTCTGCGCTGCTGTTTAAATGATTACCAGGAATTAAGTCACAAGAACTTACTGGCAGGATGCCATGGAGTCAAAAAAATTAAACACCAGGTGGTCTGTTTATGAGGGTCTCAAGCTGTGATTCTTAGCTTTAAAATGATTTAAAGAATGGTCATTTCAAATGAACATTGCAGCCAGTCGGCACATTACTATGCCTCAGCTGTGTCTGCAAGTATCATAGACGACTGTATTGAGCAAAAAAATAATAAATTGGGGCTATGAAACAAGTTAGTGGAGAACTACTAAGTGTTTCACCCCAAATGTGAGGAATACAATGAAGTGGCCATAGCAAATTATCATAAGGTGTGATATAAGGACCCAAGTACTAACAAGCAACAGTGCTAACCTTTGTTCAATCATATTATGCAGGCTGCACAGAATGTAAGCCCTTGTACACACGGTCAGACATTCCGACATCCAAATCCGACGGATTTTGTCCGAAACTGTTGCATACACACAGTCGGACAAAGTTGTCAGAAAATCCGATTGTACTTAACGTGATGATGTTATTTTGTTAGGACGGGACTACGTTCAGGCTAGTAGCCAATAGCTTTGGTCTAGGAATTTGATCTGAGCATGCGTGGCACTTTGTCCGATCGGAATTCTCTACACATGATCGGACAAAGTCAGATCGGATCATGTTGTCGGAAAATTTTATAGCCTAGCTAGAAAACTTGGTCCGTTGGATACTCCGATGGAAACAGTCCGATGGACCCCACACACTGTGGGATTATCCGACAACACGGTCCTATCGGACATTGTCCATCGGAATGTCTGACCGTGTGTACAAGGGCTAAGCATTTCAACCTCTCGTGGTATGGAAATTTGTTTCTTGCATAGGTTTATAGGGCATAGGAGGTTCCCCTAGCGCCAGGGTTGTTAAGCCAATTCCCAGAACTACAGGGGGCCTCATGTTCAGAAGTTTGCAGGGACAGTATCGAAAAAGGACCACCATGCACCACGGCTTTCCACTACAATTATCAGTTAGCTCTCTTTGCAGGCCACAAGCCTAGATAAGAATACTTCACATTTCAACACAGAGACCTCACTTACTATGGTGATCCAGTTATGTGTGATTAGAGTTGCCACCTCATCACTTTAAACCAGAACACCTTTGAATTACACAGGTTCTGAGGCTAATTGAATGCAGATAAGGCACCAAGTGAGTTTAATTACCACCATAATCAGCCACAGAACCTGGGTAATTAATATGTGTTCAGGTTTAAAGGGATGAGGTGGCAACCTTAGGTGTAATATAAGGACATAAGTACTAACAAGCAACAGTACTAAATTTTGTTCAATCATATTATGCAGGCTGGGCAGAACAAGTATCAGTCAGCTCTCTTTGGAGGCCATAGGTCTAGATAAGAATACTTCATATTTCAACACAGAGACCTCACTTACTATGGTGGTCCATATACAATTAACATACTGTCATGACAACAACTAAGTGCCACACAGGTGCCCAGACGTTTTAGCTGGTGTCCCATGGAACCCTTCAATCCAGTGCTCAAATGTAAACAAACATGTTCAAAGTGCTGGTTAAAAAGGCTAATGAATGATATCAATATTAAGAGATCACAAGCGCTTTTTATCCAAAGGAGGACCGATGCTCTCACCATTAGATTTCCCATTATGCTTGTAGCATCTCCAGCCAGATACAGCAATGATGTCCCCAAAGGCAGTCTCCTATCCCAGAGGATGCCTCTAATGGAGAAACGCATTAGCCGGAGCCGTGCAGATTGGATTGTTTTAGCAGCTTGCTTGTTTTCTTCTACATGCAAGTGCAATAACCATTATAATAAAACATTGTTCATAATTACTGCACTATGAGGCTTCTCCTTTTTGCCTTACCCATGCCTGTGTTGAAGTGAGTTTGGTGGCTCAAGGGTTTAGCTGCATGCTCTTGCTGTGGGGACATCATTGCTGTATCTGGCTGGAGGTGTCACAAACACAATTGGAAATCTGATGGTGAGAGCATAGGTCCTCCTTTGGATAAAAAGCACCAATCAACTAATAATTTTGAGATCGTTCCTCTGTGGTAAGAGGCTTAAACTTTTGAACCAGCACTTTGAACACTGGATCACGAGTATGTTTACATTTGAGTTCTGAGCACTTTTGCAGCACTGGACGATCATATGTGGATTTGGACTTTTCACATACTTTTAAGGATTTTTAATTATATTATAGTCATTCACTGTTTGATAAAATGTATTGATAGTTCCTTTTATTTGGTCATATTTATTATTTAAAGGTTTATAGGTTTGGACCCTCTTTTGTCTTCAGATCTGCCGTAATTCTTCGTGGCATAGGTACAACAAGGTGTTGGAACATTCCTTTTGGTCCACATTGGCATGATAGCATCACACAGTTGCTGCAAATTTGTCAGCTGCACATCCATGATGTGAATCTCCCGTTCCACCACATTCCAAAGGGGCTCTATTGGATTGAGATCTGGTGACTGTGGAGGCCATTGGAGTACAGTGAACTCATTGTCATGTTCAAGAAACCAGTGGTGAGATGATCTGAGCTTTGTGACATGGTGCATTATTCTGCTGGAAGTAGCCATCAGAAGGTCATAAAGGGATAGACATGGTCAGCAACAATACTCAGGTAGGCCATGGCATGTAAACAATGCTCAATTGGTACTAAGGGGCCACAAGTGTGCCAAGAAACTGCCCCCACACCATTACACCATCACCATGGATCCATGCTTTCATGTTGTTTATGCCAAATGCTGACCCTGACATCTGAATGTCGCAGATGAAATCAATACTCATCAAACCAGGCAACATTTTTCCCAATCTTCTATTGTTAAACTTTGGTGAGCCTGTTGGTGTAGACTCAGTTTCCTGTTCTTAGCTGACAGGAGTGTCAGGAGTGCTTGCTGGTCCTGGGAGTGATAGTCTGCAAGCAAGTGCATGTGCTGGAGTTCAAGGTGAAGAGATTGTATATATTGGAGTGTATACAGTTAAGTCCCTACTAATTTCCTTCAATCAAGTGGACATCCCATATGCATCCTATCCCCATCCCAGTTCTATTCCCCTTAAAAAAAAAAAAAAAGTTGCAAGGACTACTTGACTGGAAATTCGTGTGCCACATTCATCAGCGGCCCCTATGGGGGTTGAAGACAGGGATCTCTGGCCTCTTCTTATCTTAAAGTGTAAGTAAACCCTCCTATCGTTATCAGCCAAGGAAGCTGTCATCTTGGCCTCTGTTTAATCTACAACTGTCATGATGCTGCACATGTGACCAGTTATGACACCAGCCATTGGATGGTTTGAAAGTTTGGTTGAGAGCACAACCAATGTGAAAGTTAGCATTTCCAGCACGCCGGGAATGTATGTGTTTTTTTAAACTATTAAATCGATGGGTTTACTCCCACTTTAACAGGTTTTGGTGATAGTAGTGAAGGTTTATGAAAAATGAGATGATGGCTTTTGGGTGGAAGGGTATGTCAGGTTTATTTCTTGGTGTATTACAAAGGTAGGCATGCTAGTTTCCATTGAGGTGGAGGCCCTGTACATTACCATCATGCTCCACTATGTGGACAGGAATGGACAGATTCCATTTTAGTGTGAGGTCTGTGGAGGGCAGCATTATTTTTTGATGGGTCAATGGCATTCCATTGTAAGATAGAATATGAGGATACAGTGGAAAATTAAAGCTAGGTTATCAAGGATACTTAGGATGTGGACTTCAAATGCTTATTTTGTATGTTGTGAGTCAAGTAATACTTTTTGTCAAGCATATATTGTATAAATTAGTGCAATTGATGCATTTGTTGCATTACAGTGAATATGTTTTAAAAACTATTGTGAAATAATGACTCAGTATTAGGACTTTGGTAAGCCCTTGCACAACTGCACACAAATTGGGAGAGAGATAAACAACAATAGGAGCCAAGCAGTGGAGTGCAGAATGCAAATGGGAAGATTGGGAACATGCTGACAAGAGGAGAGAGCAAAGTGAGCAAAGACCTGACCTCATCAGTCTGCTGCTCCTCCTTCACTATCCAGTCACAGACAGGGGTCAGGGAGGTCACAAGTCTATCATTCTGATATGCAGTACACAAAAGGTCACAGAACTGATTATGCTTTCTTACTGGTCTGTGTAAATCTCAGGACTGGATGGACAGAAAATTCAAATGGTAAGACAGCTTCCGTTTATATGTTTCACCTGTCTATTTAGCCTTTGTCTGGAGTTCAGTTTGATAATACACAAATAAACAAATGATATAAAGGAAAAGTTTTACCTCCCAAATGATTTGCAATTCTGTTCAGCCGGTCTTGCGTCCTTATGTGAGTATATAGTATATAAGATAAAATAATGCACCTATCAAATGAAATACTTTTGTTTAGTAAATAAATATTATACACAATATTTAATGGACAAGGGGATTGTTTTATGCAGAAAAAATCATCATTGCCATTTAAACAATTTCTTTAATGCAAGGGTTAAACAAATTGGATGATATATTTAGACTCTCTAATCCCGATCATAGCCCACCTCTCTGCTTACACCACACACAGACATCCACAAGGCAGCATACTGCATGTCCAGTCACATCCAACCCAAGCACCAGTATCAGATGTCTGTTTCTCCACTCTCTCTTCAGGCAGAGAGGCTGTGAGGTTGCTCCTTCTTTGAAGATTGGGAAAGGGAGGCTGGAGGTGATACACATTCTACTTGGGTGGCACGTTTGCAAACCTGTGCAGATGCTCAAGTGCCATGACAGTGCATCTATGACCTCAGCACATTCCTACCTATACCGCCACAAGGTAGATGTGAGCAGTACAGCCTTTGAACTTGTCCTTTCTATGTACTGTCATCACAAACAATGTTATTCCATATCATGGTGCATTGAAAACGTTACATTAATTATCAGTAACATCCTCAGTAGAAGACATACAAAATCTAAAAGCGAGCCATAAACTGTGCAAACCAGTTATGGATGGATATATATCTATATATATATATATAGATATATATACTGTATAGTCAGCTTTTGACATATCATCTGTGTTCCACTGTTGAGGTTTCTCTTCCTGTCCTGTGGACACAACAGGAAGAGAAAGGAGATCTCTCTAACGTAAGGGAAATGCCCTCTAAGCCCTTGTACACACGGTCGGAGATTTCCACAACCAAATCCGTCGGATTTTGCCTGTCGGATTTTGCCCGTCGGATCTTGTCCGAAACTGTTGCATACACACGGGCCGGGCCAAGTTGGCGAAAAATCAGATCTTTCAGAACGTGATGACGTAATTTCGTTACGATGGGACTACGTTTAGGCTAGTAGCCAATAGCTTTGATGTAGGAATTTGATCTGAGCATGCGTGGCACTTGGTCCGATCAAAATTCTCTACATATGATTGGAATATGTCCGACCGGCCCAGTTGGTCGGGAAATATTTCCAACATGTTGGAAAATTGGGTCCGACGGAGATTCGGACGGAATCAATCCGATGCATACCACACACAGTCAGATTATCTGACGACACGGTCCGATAAGATGCATTCCGACGGATTCTCCGACCATGTGTACGCGGCATTAGACAGCCGCCAACTAAAAATATCCCCCCCTTTGGAAGATTTTACCTATTATTTTGCCTTATATTTCAATCTGATGACAACCCAAACTGTGCATCTTTTCTCACGGGAAACAGTGGTTTTCACCCTATCCAAAGCAAAAATGTTTTGGATCTGGGTACATATAACTCTGTGTCTTTAACCCCTTCCCGCCGAGCGTACGCAGATCTGCGTACTCGGCTTCCGGGGGGTATACCGGGATGATGCCCGCACCTGCAGGCATCATCCCGGTGCCGTTTTGTTCAGCGGGCGATTGGCTTTCCAGCCATAACAACCGATGCGGCTAAAAGCCGCTCGGCTGTTATGCCGGAGGAGCGGGAGGGGACGTCCCCCCCTCCCGCCGCCTCTCGCCGCTGTTACCGGTGCTCCCGCTCGATCGGGAGCACCGATCAGTGGTCCGACGCCTCCGGCTGCTGCGGAGGAACTGGAACGAAGCCGTAATCGGCTTTGTTCCAGTCTCCTCATCGTAAACACGGAAGCGACGTCATGACGTCACTTCCCGTTTACTCGGCTGCCAATGGCGCCGGTTTAAAAAAAATATCCGGTATTCAGAATCGCCGTTTTCGGCGATCTGAATACATTGAAGTGTAAAGGAGGGGTGGGGGGTCTTTTAGACCCCCGATCCCTCCATAAAGAGTACCTGTCACCACCTATTACTGTCACAAGGGATGTTTACATTCTTTGTGACAGCAATAAAAGTGATCACATTTTATTTTTTTTTTTAAAACAATTTAGTCGTTTTAAAATAAATAAAATAAATAAAAAAATAAAAAAAAATTTTCAAAGCGCCCGCCGTCCCCGCGAGCTCGCGAAGCAAAGAAAACGCATACGGAAGTCGCGCCCGCGTATGTAAACGGTGTTCAAATCACACATGTAAGGTATCGCCGCGATCGGCAGAGCGAGAGCAATAATTCTAGCAGTAGACCTCCTCTGTAACGCTAACCTGGTACCCGTCAATTTTTTTTAAAGCGTCGCCTATTGAGATTTTTAGGTACCGTACTTTGTCGTCAATCTACAAGTGCGCGCAATTATAAAGTGTGACATGTTTGGTATCTATTTACTCGGCGTAACATTATCTTTCACATTACGCAAAAAAATTGGGCTAATTTTACTGTTTTGTTTTTTTTTTATTCATGAAAGTGTCCCTTTTCCCAAAAAGTTGCGTTTAAAACACCACTGCGCAAATACCGTGTGACATAAAATATTGCAACAATCGCCGTTTTATTCTCTAGAGCCTCTGCTAAAAAAAATATATATAATGTTTGGGGGTTCCAAGTAATTTTCTAGCAAAAAATATGGATTTTAACTTGTAAACACCAAATTCCAAAAATAGGCTTAGTCATGAAAGGGTTAAAGAAGAACTCCAGCTTTTTTTTCCAGCCAAAACAACAAATGCATTGTGCAAGTAAATGAATCACAACCGCAATGTCAGTTTCTGTGTCTTTGATGTCACTCTTTTTGGCTGAACTTCAAAGTTCTCTGACTTCCTGTTTCCTTCCTTTTCCAGTTCGGATACTACATGTCCCATGAACCTTTGTAGCTTCAGGGCAGGCTATGGGAATCACTTGTACCATTTCTAGGAGTTGATGTAGGTGGGTCCTAGGGTTACTGTGGATGTTTCTGGGCCTTCATGTGCGTGGTGAAAGGTGTAAATGTGTCATACCTTCTCCTGTGTCATTCTTGTCTGGAAGCATACCAAATAATAATGTCTTACCATGACATGGAGGGGCAAGAGGAGGCAAGTATCCCCCCCCGGGGAATCATCAAGGTGTTGCACTGCAGGATCCGCCGCAGACTTTTTTCTGAGTCTGCTGACTGCTGCACTGGCTGCTCTCTGACATCTGAAGTCCCTCCCTCACCTCTGGACCAGTCATCCGATGCGATGGATGGCTTGGTCCTCGGCTCATCATTTCATCATTGTATGTGTAGACTGTAGATATTTATCTGGCCGAGTGGTGTAGAAACGCTTACACCGCTGGCAGTGGCTAGGCCGCCTACTCATCACAGACAGGAAATCCTGAAGTGGCATATACCAGTTTCAACAGTGAAGAAAGAACCACAGGTAATAGCAAGCCCCTCCACTTCCTAACATTTTCAAAAAGGGCGGAGCATGGGTGACCTTAAAATGATACCCCCCCCACCCATCACCTGACCCTGCCCCTCTCTGACGCAAGAGGGAAAGCCTGGCTTCCCCAATGACGTATGAGTGACCCCGCCCCCCTCTGATGTAACGCAGGTTTCCGTTACAGATAACTCTGGTAACATAAGTGAACAGCTGGAGGGGCCCAAGAACAAAGGGACACCCCGAGGGAACTAGAGTACTCTTGTAGTGATAGGGGAGTGGCTCCCCACAGTAGCTAGGTCTTTTGAAAAAGCTATGTGCTATCAAACTCTTGCCTGGCTGCCCACCAGTTCTGACAGTGTAAGGCTGCTCACTTGGCTCCTGATCACTTGCTCAGCTACCTTTGCCACATGAGATGTAGCCTTTGTGAGCTCCTGAAGGTGGAAAGCAATCAGAAACCCAGAGAGATGTGGGATGTAAAGTTAAAGAGCACTGGACCTGATTCTGAGCATGTTGAGTAAATGGGCATGCTACAGGATTCACTCTCCTTGCAGGCGTTTTTTTTTTTCGGTTGTTAAAATTACAGTGCCTTTAAAAAGTATTCATACCCCTTGAAATTTTCCAAATTTTGTCATGTTACAATCAAAAACGTAAATCTATTTTATCAGGATTTTATGTGATTTACCAATATAAAGTGGCACATAATTGTGAAGTTGGAAAAAAAAGGATAAATGGTTTTCAATTTTTTTTTTAAATACCGTATTCATAAGCGTATGACATGCACAGGCATATAACACACACCTTCAATTTAGGAGGGAAGTTTCAGGAAAAAAACGTTTTTTTAAAATAAACTACTTTGAAGCAAAATAATGGTCAGTGTCCATCAATGCAGCCTGATTAGTGCCCATCTGCAGCCTCAATGCAGCCTGATTAGGGCCAATCTGCAGCTTCAATGCAGCCCGATCTGTGCCCATCTGCAGCTTCAATGCAACCTGATCTGTGCCCATTTGCATCTTCAATGCAGCCCGATCTGTACCCATCTGCAGCCCATCTCTCATCAATGCAACTGCCTGATTAATGCCTATCTGCAGCCTCACCATCTCTTATCAAGGCAGTGCAGGAAATCACTGAGCCATCATCTCCTGCTTACTCGGCTCTCAGTCGGCAGTCACATACACAGTCCCACTTCCACCACTGGAATTGGACCAGCTCCTGTGATAGACAGAACACTGGTCCAATGCAGGTGACAGAGGCGGGACTGTGTGTGTGACGTGGCAGCAGAGTGAGAGCCGAGTTAGAGCCAAGTGAGAGTTGAGTGAACAGAAGATGACGGCTCTGTGAATTCCGGTGGAGCTCGTCCCCCTCTGAAGTAATTTATTGGCGTATAACACGCACCTGTGATTTGCCCCCTATTTTCAGGGGAAAAATGCGTGTTTTATGCCGATAAATACAGTAATTATGTGAAAGTGTGGTGTGCATTTGTATTCAGTCCCTTTACTCTGATAATCCTAACTAAAATCTAGTGGAACCAATTGCCTTCAGAAGTCATTTAATTAGTAAATAGAGCTCACCTGTGTATAATTAAAACATTTAAAAACAGCTGTTCTGTAAAGTCCTCGGAGTTTTTTTTTTAGAGAACCTTAGTGAACAAGCGGTATCAGGATGGCCAAGGAACACACCAGACAGGTCAGGGATAACATTTTGGTGAGAAGTTTAAAGCACGGTTAGGTTATAAAAAAATATCCCAAACTTTGAACACCTCACGGAGCACTCTTCAATCCATCATCTGAAAGTGGAAAGAGTATGACACAACTGCAAACCTACCAAGACATGCTTGTTCACCTAAACTAACAGGCTGGGTATGGAGAGAATTAATCAGAGAAGCAGCCAAGAGGCCCATGGTAACTTTGGAGGAGCTGCAGAGATCCACAGCTCAGGTGGGAGAATCTGTCCACAGGACAACTATTAGTTGTGTACTCCACAAATCTGGCCTTTATGGAAGAGTGGCCATTGTTGAAAAAAAAAATCCATAAGAAGTCCCATTTGCAGTTTGCAAGAAGCCATGTGGGGGGACACAGCAAACGTATGAAAGAAGGTGTTCTGGTCAGTTGAGACTAAAATTGAACTTTTTGGCCTAAAAGAAAAACGCTATGTGTGGTGACAAACTAACAATGCACATCACCTTGAACTAACCATCCCCACCGTGAAACATGGCGGTGGCAGCATCATGTTGTGGGTATGCTGTTCTTCAGCAGGGACAGGAAAGTTGGCTAGAGTTGATAGGAAGTTGTATGAAGCCAAATACAGGGCAATCTTAGAAGTCCTGTAATGCCCATGCACAGGGATCGGACTTTCCGACAACAAAACTGTGGATTTTTGTTCAAAGGATGTTGGCTCCAACTTGTCTTGCATAGGAAGAGAAGAGGGAAGAAGACGACGTAGAAGCCTTGGCCACCGCTAGCAAAAGAGCTGGAAGAAGATAGCGGTGGAGCCGGCAGAAGAACCGGAGAGCGGGAGAAGACACTGGAGAGTGGGAGAAGAGGCCGGACACCGGGAGAAGAGGCCGAAGAGAGCAGAGAAGTCGGAAGAGACCCCCGAAGTCGGAAGAAGACCCCCGGAGCTGACTAATAAATTACTTTAAAAACCTATGCATGTTTTTTTATTGACACTTTTTTCCCCAGGTGAATGGGTAGGGGTATGATATACCCCATACTCATTCACATAGGGTGGGGGGCCAGGATCTGGGGCCCCCTTATTAAAGGGGGCTCCTGGATTCCGATAGACCCCAACAACCAATGGCCAGGGTTGTCGGGAAAAGACCCTTGTCCTCATCAACAGGGGGACAAGTTGCTTTGGGGGGCCACAGGGTGCTCCCTTCCCCAAAGCACCCACCCCACATGTTGAGGGCATGCAGCCTGGTACGGTTCAGGGGGGGGGGGGGCGCTCGCTTGTCCCCACCCCCCTTCCTGGCCGGCCAGGCTGCGTGCTCGGATAAGGGTTTGGTATGGATTTTGGGAGGACCCCCGCGCCGTTTTTTCGGCATAGGGAGGTTCCCCTTAGAATCCATACCAGACCTAAGGGCCTGGTTTGCCCCTGGAGGGGGAACCCATGCCGCTTTTTAATATTAGAAAGGCGACATTGTCGCTTCTATATAGATGGAGATCTGACTTGGAGGCGACTTCCATTGAAATCAATGGGTACAAGTCGCCTAGAAGTCGGACTGAAGTCGTACAGGAACCTTTTTTGAAGTCAGAGCGACTTCTGTAGTGTACATTACAGCTCCATTCACTACCATTGATTTTCTCAACAGCGCGACTTGGGGCGACCTGAAGTCGGATCCCGGGTTGCCCCTGTGTGAACTGGCTCTTACTCTCTAGATGTACAAAGCTGGTAGAGACATCCCCAAAAAGACTTGCAGCTGTAATTGCAGTGAAAGATCTTTCTACAAAGTATTAACTCAGGGGGACTGTATATAAATGCTCACCACACTTATCACATATTTGTAAACATTTTTGAAAAACATTTATATTTCTTTCCGTTTCACGAATTTTTGCCACTTTATGTTGGTCCATCACATAAGACCAATAAAATCCATTTACATTTTTTGGTTGTTACATGACAAAATTCTGAAAATTTCAAGGGGTATGAATACTTTTTCAAGGCACTGTAAATGTGATCTCCAGCAGGAAAACTTCCCCTCTTATCAACCTGTGATAGCCCAAGTTCCTTGTTTGGCAGACATGAATTAATCCTGTTATACTTTCTCTAGAAAAATATGGAGAATGGATGTCAAAAAGGTGAATCAGAAAATTCAATTTAGAGCAGAGCCCTAGTTGTTATAACTGGAATGGCAGGAGATATCCCTGATGTTATTGACAGCTAATAAAACACCCATAATGGTTCCTCACTTCACCAAAAGAATTTTTTTCTTTTTTGGTTGAGGTACGCTTCAAACTATTTTCAACCACTGGGATAATTTCAGGTTTTTATAAGTTACAGATAAATTTAATATTTCAAGGAAAATCTTCATCAGTTATATTAGTAGTGTATTTAAAGTGGAACTATGGCCACCATCAAGAACAATATGCAGTATACGATACAGTCTGACAATTGTATTAACATTTTCTTTTTTTTATGTCTGTGTTTTTCTTGTAACATAATTTTATTACCTATTTAAACTGCCAGTAGAGTCATTATTTTTCTACTTCCACTTTTCCAGCTTGCAAGCCAAGCTGTCTAGCAAAAGTGACCATTGCACAAACTGGGACAAAGCATATAATACTGCTTGGGGCGTTCACATTTGTCAACTTTTATTCACATGGTTAGA
Source organism: Lithobates pipiens (assembly GCF_037356315.1). Taxonomy (NCBI): domain Eukaryota; kingdom Metazoa; phylum Chordata; class Amphibia; order Anura; family Ranidae; genus Lithobates; species Lithobates pipiens. The sequence goes on along the minus strand of NW_027507790.1, from coordinate 51,446,832 downwards.
ACTGAATGAATTTTACTGCTGAACACACAGAGTTGACATCCTGATAATGGAAGTGCAAAAACTACTATTGACAGGATGAACAGGTATGCTGTATTACAGGGGTGCTCAGAAAAGCAAAAACTGATAATGTTGGGGAAAGACTGCATCACATATGATTTTTAATTTTTCATTTTGCGCATACATTCAGTCTAAGGCCCTGTACACGCGGTCGGATTTTCCGACTGAAAATATTCAATGGGAGCCTTTTGTTTGGAAATTCTGACCGTGTGTAGGCTCCATTAGACATTTTACATCGGAATTTCCATCACACAAAATTTGAGATCTGGAAATCAAATTTTCCCACAACAAAATCCGTTGTTGGAAATTACGATCATGTGTACACAATTCTGACGCACAAAGTTCCACACATGCTTGGAATCAAGCAGAAGAGCCGCACTAGCTATTGAACTTCATCTTTCTCAGCTCGTCATACATGTTGTACATCACCACGTTCTTGACGTTCACAATTTCCGACCAACTTTGTGTGATCGTGTGTATGCAAGACAAGTTTGAGCCAACATTCATCGGAAAAAAAGCCATGGATTTTGTTGTCAGAATGTCCGATCAATGTGTACAGGGCGTAGGATTAAACATATACGCTTCAATTTCTTATGTTCATCCCATTCTATTGTTCATTCCTGTTCAGCTGACAGTTTTCCACCCAGCTTCTTTCATTTTTTATCTGATGTTGGTTGACCTGGGTTGGGTACCCAATGCTTAAATTTTGGCAGAATTTGCAAGAATTGGACAAAATTAAAACTGTGTATGGTTAGCATAATTGTCACTTGCAATATATAAATGAAAAACTGACAACAGGTTCCTACAGGCTTCCCTGCAGTACTACTAGAGGTGTTCATAAGGGAGCAAAGAAGATATGGAAAACAAACTCATCAAAATCAACCAATTGTATTTCACAGAACTGACTGCACTAAACCACTATCTAAGGCTGGGTTCACACACATGATTATTGGATGTGGGTGTCAGGTCACCTTGAGGTGAGGTGACAGATGCACACCGTAGGAATCAGGAGTGCACCGCAAGGTTGTGGACCCTATGGCTGACTGCTGCGGATGGGACACAGGAACCACCGGGGTTAGAGCGTAAGATTCCCTGGGGCGCGGAGTCTAAGAGCAAGCAGGTTTTCACCAGAGCCTCGAGTGGTGAGGATGGACTTGGCTGCAACTGGCTCCAGGTCGCAACCCCCAGGTTGGCAACAGTAGGCAACAGGAGGATAGGGATGGCGAGGGACAAAGCCAAGGTTGGGGCCACAAGCAGACAGGAGTAGTCAGGGACACGCCAAAAGGTCAGGATCACAGGCAAACAGGGATAGTCAAAGACACGCCAAAGTCGGTAACGGAACAACAGAAGAGCACACGGCAGGTAACAGGAAGCTAAACACACAAAGGAATACACAATGGTTGATCAGCACTGTTGGCTTGCAGTGCACAGGTTAATATAAGGTTCCCTGATAGGGCCTGGGGTGGAGCCATGCTTAGAGGAGAGGTTATAAAAACCACCAGGTGGAAGTGGCTGGCCTCTTAGTCTGAACACATGAGGGGAGGTAAGCAAACAGGAAGATCACTGCATAACCATGACAGTGGGTTTTGCTTGACAGGCATGTGTGACCAGCTCTCAATGGAGCAAGTTCACACATGTCCGGGGTGGCCATGGTCTGGATTGAAAAAGGGTCCGGTGCATCTTTGGGTCTGGTTCAGGTGTGAATTCAGGCTAAAACTCGGATTTGAATCACACCTGAACCGGTGTACAGGAATGCATCGAACCTCAGGCGTGAACCCACAGCCACACATGTGTGAACCCAGCCTAAGTGGATTCTACAGCACTGTGTTTTGTTGCCACTGAATAAGAGTGTATGTGCTGTAATACATTATTTCCAGAGCTAACCCACCCTTAGTCCCCACTGTTTTTTTATTTGAATCCTGCTCCAGCATGCTTGAAAGATCATCCCTTCTAGCTATCTCTGGCTGTGGCAAAAAGCAACACAACTCTTGCTGTAGAAGTTTTGTAGAAGCTATTTTTTTTTCTATTTCTCCTTTATAGCATAACGGAAGACTGAAAACAAAAAGGCACCATGTCCCTATTCACTTCAAAAACCCACCAGTCTAAATGTGTGTGGCTAGCATTAGAGCGAATAGCTGTTTTCATTAATGTAATTTCAATATCATGCAATTGTAGCTGAAGGAATGTTGTTTGAAATAGTGCCAAGCTGTCACATTTAGATTTGTAGAAACAGCGGGAATGTGTCCCTTCTCATATCTGGGGCCATTACAAGCAAAAGGTAAGCCTGGTATACCCAGCACTATGCAAGCTCTTCATCCTCTTTAATCCAAACATGACCTGTAGCTTTTAAAGGATTTACTTCTGCATTACTTTTATTCTTGCAAAATCAACTGGTTGCAAGTTGCAAAGTTCAGCAAAAAAAATAAAAAATCTGATTTCACATGAAATGTATTCGAGGGGATTAATTTCTTAAAAATATAAAGGAAGCTTGAAGATTTTATTTAGGGGCCTATTTCTCAATATTTTCACCCAAGATTCATGCTCAGAGCCCTCTGCACCTTCTTGTATTGACTTGCATTGTAATAGTACTGTCTGTATTTATTTTGTAAAGCTCTGTGCAAACTGTTGGCGCTCTATAAATCCTCTAATAATAATAATAATAATCATACATTAGGAGAATGTAGGAATCTTGGCTGAAAACAATGATAAAATAGACCACCTAGATTTTATATGAGAACAATAATGTGCAAAATAGCAAGAGGACTCTCAATAAAATGAATATGCTATACAGAAGTTTGCTGAATACAAAAAAAAAGGTGTTGCCGTGGAAAGTGCTTTTAAATTGTTTTTCTTGCTAAATAATAGTGCTAGTTTAAGGTCAGCGGAGACCAGTGTGTGATATGTGATGACACTGCCTCTGAATGAGTAAGTGTCACTCAGGATGTATGGCACTTGGTTGCTATTTCAATGACAGCTATTGTACACCTCATTGTTAAGGCTTTTATAAACCTCAGAGACATCATGTATGGCTTTGCAATGCATTGTCAGCAATCACTCTGCAGTACTGACAGAGCTGGAAGAGGATAACAGTCTCATTAGTCTTCCCAGCTATAACAATTGTAAAACATTACTGCTACACTACACAAACCCTCATTGATGTCCTCCTTAGGACAGAGCTGACAGGGCAGACATCGGCAGATGTTTCAGGCATAGAATGCAGAGCATGCAGGAATCCACTGATTTTTTTAAGTAGATACCTGTTTTTTCCCCCTCTACAACAGCCTTTCTCAACCCTTTTACCACAAAGGAACCTTAAAAATAATTTTTAGGTCTTGGGGAACTCTTACTAAAACCAAATTATTGGGGGTCAGTGGGAAGATGTCTTTTACATTGGTGGTCAGTAGAAAGAGTGCAACCCTACAGTGGCGGTGAGAATACCACCCTTGTGGACAGTTAAAATGATAATTGCAGATACGCTGCTGGCTTTGCCCAGTGGTGTTGGTCCTGGAACTATGCAGGCACCATCAATTGGACTGTCAAACAGACACAGTTCAAGGTACCCCTAGTAACTTCTGGAGGAACCCTAGTTGAGCGTAACTGCTCTACAAGCTCACTGATCTGAAAATGAAAAGAAAAAAATTACCATATGATATGAGCCTTTTTTTAAGTGGATGAAATTAATAAGTAAACATTATGATGTCAAATTTGTCAGAATGGCCACTGACACACACAGCACAGCTAGGCCTCTCCCTCCGCTCCCTCCTTACTGGATTTGACTGACAGCGGCAGGAGCCAATGGCTCCCACTGCTCGCAGCCAAGCCTGTACAGAAAGAAGTCTGTATTGATCCAGCATGTGCTCAACTGCAAGGATTCAGGTAAGCGCAGAAAAACCAGAAAAAAAGCATCTTTGTTGGGGCTCATGCTAAAAGACCAAGGATAATAGCAAAATAAACTGACAGTGCTCAATGCTGATGAGTATACCCCAACAGGCAAAATTGCCCCAGAAAAATAGGGGGGGGGGCATTAAACCTCATACAGCATCAGACATGTAGGCCGTGGTAGGGTCCTCTAACCATTTTGACCAAACTCTATCGTATTTTCTCAGACATCCTTTAAGTGTACGTGTCTTTGTAGAATAATAGGTTAACATTTACCAATTGTTTCCAGAGGGAAAAGGAAAAGGAGGGATGTGGCAGTTTTCTTATAGGACATAGCAATAACTTTCCTAGCACAGAATAGGAAAAGACCTATCATAATTCTTTCTGCTACAGTAGGTAAGTTCTCCACCAGGCCCAACAAAGTCTCATAGATGGCATAAAGGAAGTATAGGCAACTGTATTAATAACAGAGACCTTCTTCCCCTGTCATGGGTGACTGCAGGACACTACCAAAAAACATGGGAAAAATACCCAGGAGAGTGATCACACCTTCAACAATTTGTGCAGCCTGTAAGGGGTGAAATAGGCTCTATAGGCAATTTTAAATTGGATAAGCCTGTCTCACAAAGAAGACCAGGTATCGAAATGGGTGATCCCGTATATTTTCCCAGTCATCATTATTCAAACTTGGAACATTCTGCAGCCACTGCTGCCTGAGGGCAGAAAGGTCAGGGAGGGAGGCCAAGAGTGACTGTATAACACAGAGGTGGGTTTTTCTGAACACTCTGTCTGGGGTATATGTTCTAAGTCACATTGCACCATCCTAAGCCCTTGTACACACGATCGGACATTCTGGCGGAAAATGTCAGAGAGAGCTTGGCTATAAAATTTTCCGACAACATGATCCGATCGGACTTTGTCCGATCGTTTGTAGAGAATTCCGATCGGACAAAGTGCCACGCATGCTCAGATCAAATTCTGAGACCAAAGCTATTGGCTACTATCCTGAACGTAGTCCAGTCGTAACTAAATGACGTCATCACGTTACGAACGATCGGATTTTCCGACAACTTTGTCCGACCGTGTGTATGCAACACCAGTTTCGGACAAAATCCGTCAGACAAAATCCGACGGATTTTGTTGTCGGAATGTCCGACCGTGTGTACAAGGGCCTAGAGATCTATGTGGCAACTGGCTATTGAAAGCATGGAACAATGAAAGGGTTTAAAATGAAAAAATACATTAAAATGCATTAAGGTAAAAACCTTATGGCTTTACAAACACTTTAAGAGCTTATAGGGTATAAGGACCTACTGATGGAGAGCGGGGGTGTTTTCTGAATGCAATGGGCCTGTGTGCAAAATCATAAGCTGGGCCTCCTTCCTTAAGACTCTATGCTACACCACTTTATGCTATGGGCACAGTCACACTGGGCAATTAGCAATGCCCTGCATGTATATGTCAAGAGTAAGCAACCTGAAAGCACCTCATTCCTCAGCACTCAGACCTCCAGACTGCATACTATTACTTGGTCTTACCATTTTTTGTAAATACCTTTTATCATTTGGAATAATTTGTGTGTCTTAGAATAATTTGTGGGTACATTTGCAGGTACTGTTACCCCTTGCATTATTCAATATTACAGCTGTAGAACATTCCATTTAGATCTGGTCAAGAAAAAAAGTAATTTGACTGGTGTAATGCAGGTCTCTGCTGGGATACCCCACATTGAGCACTAGGCGCTTCCAACCAGTGTATTATTTTTTCATCTCCTGAAGGGTGTTGACTGTAGACATGATGTGTATTAGTGTAAGGCCTATGTCACACCAGTGAAACTGCTGCTAGTGACAACACATCAGTAGCAGGAATTCTGGGGAGGGTGAAAGTAGATAAGCCCCTTTTCAACAGGGTTGCTGCCTTGTTGGCAAGGCAAATTCTGCAGAGTTTCAGGCCATGAATGACACCTTGCTGTTTCGATCAAAAATGGAGCAAAGTTACCAGTGACAGTATCACCAGAGTAACATAGGCCTAGGAAGTCATATTACTGTGCCTTCATGCCATGTCCCACACCTGCATCACTGCCACTAATGTCCACAATTAGAGAGTGACACACACTGTGGTTGAACTCCTACTGACTTAACTGTGTAAGCCTTTAAAGCTCTGCAGAAATACAACACTCAGCTTGATACACTTACTCCCTGGAGAGGCAGAAGAGGAAAACTGTTCTAGAATGAATTGTGAAGCTCCACATTCTGTCTTAGACGATTTATTTCTGAGCAGGTCGCAGGCACAGGGTGTAAAAACAATCAGAGGACTAGAAGGAGGACAGGCCGATTTCCCCAAACTGATTTATTTACTGTTGTGTTTTCTTAGGAGCACCATGTCTGCTGCAGGCCCACTCAAGCACAGAGTGTGTCATGCTCTCCTGGCAAAATAAATGACTTTATAAATTGTCTGCAATAATAACCATGTTTTCATGAATGCATGTAGAGAGGAATGCTCACAGAACAGAATACTGTGCTTTCTTTAGTTGAGGGATCCTACTCCTCCAAGGAGTAAATGATGCGGCCCAGGCTCCAGGCCTGTCTGTCTACCACCTGGGATGTCTCCTTGGGGAGGGGTGGTAAGTTAGCCCACCCAAACATTGTGCTTGCTGAGCAGACTGCAGCTCCCAGCACAATTTATGTGACATTTCGATTTAAAACCTTGGTAATACCTGACTCAATTGCAAGATGGCGGGCAAAAACAAACAATGGGGACAAGTTACAAAAATTGGCAAAATAATTACACTTTACTCGGTTATATACCAATTTTTTCTTAGTATTTGTTATAAGAGTTGAAGTTATTTAGAAAGTTGTGATGTCCACTTAAATTAAAAGTGATGACGAGTTGAATAAAAAACAAGAAATATATTGGCACATTGGCAAAATAACATAGAAAAATATAGAAAAGTCAAAGATTTTCTTTAGAGGCAATGCCTAAAGAGAGGAACATGGCAGGTGTCACTGTCCATGGCTCCTTCTGAAAATGCTAGTCACCTGGCTGTCATGGTGGCTCACTTGATTCAGTGGTTTGTGTAAATGTCCCGGAATAATTATGGTGACATTTCTCTTATTTTCCTGATCTGCATACTTATTCCAGATCAGTGACTGAAAGGTGTTGAAGAGGATCAGCAAGGAAATAATCACTTTAATAAGTAGGTCAAAAATTACATCCCCACTATCTCCTTGATGGTTAGTTTAAACCAGCCTTTCCTAAGCAGGGTTCTCCCAGAGGTTGTTAGGTCTTCATTGAGCATTTTCTGTATCTCCCATACTAGAATAACCACTGACACTAATAATCTTTTTAGCTATATGCATTCTTTCAACTGACCAAGAGTAATGTGGCCCTTCTCCCAATTATCACTAGTGTAAAGGAGACCTTCTCTACTGACTGCCAATATAAGGAAGCCTGTCCCTACTGACCATCTATATAAATGAGAACTCCACTAACCATCTACTGTATATAGGGGGGCACGTCCCAAATAACTTACTCTTCACAATAATGCGTCATGGGCTGTAGATACAATATTTATTATCAGAAGGTTCTCCAAGTTTTGAAAGATATTTCAAGGGTTTTCTTTATGTTAAATAAAGGTTGAGAAAAGCTGCTTAGGCAATCCTCCAGAGAAAAAAAAAATGATTGAGTCTCGCAGAAATTGTTAGGCTAAACTCCTTCATGTCTCATTTAAGTGCAAAATTATTCATTTTCATTTTAGTCAATTTATGGTGAAAATAAATTGGAGAAAACACCCAGTGCTTTATAAATGAACCAAACTTTTCCTGTGAGAAAAAAAATGAAAACTAGCAGCTTAAACCTTTACTGTTGTGTCTGAACATTCAAAACCAGTTGCACCACTTAGTAAACCACGGAAAATCAGCCAACCGTGTAACACTGCTTTTTTTGTAAACACGGTAGAATAAGCAGCTTTTTATTTTAAAGTGAACCTTTGATTAATGATAATCTACCCAGTGAGCCTACACATATGGGCATTCTGTTATACAAGTCTAAAGCATAATTTCTGATGGAGCACTTGAATCATCCCCTCTTCCCTTCTGCATCAAACTATTAATCAGCGAGACTGTTCGTCAAAGTTATGCTCCAATAGTGAGGTACAGGAGCAGGGAGGCAGGAGTCCTGAGCTAGCTGCAGGATCTAGTTGAGAATTCCAAAATACAGCGTCTTGATTTAGGGGGCTTCTAAGGCACCCTGCCTGGTGTGACTGATCATACAAACACCTTCAGGCTGTATTCACAGTTTTACAGAACATAAACCCATGCCTTATGCTGTGCGTTAATGTGCATTGTGTTAAAGAAGAATTCCAGGTATGGATATTTTTGCATAGTTACATTGTTTCAGCTTGTATCAATGTAACTATGTATATTCTATACCTGTAGGGTCCCTTTAGAAGCCAGAAGTCACTAGTAGGCACTGCTACTCCTGTGGTCTCCACTAGCTTCCAGGCCCCAGTACAGTGGTTGCACTGCTGCATTTTGAACACAGGAGGTTGGCTTCTTGTCACGGGTGCCATTCAGAGAATGCTTTGCATTTTCGCAATGAATGTGTTCTCTGATTGGATAAGCTTGATATTGTCTCTCTGCCTCTCCACTTTATCCAATTAAAGAATGCTTTCTCTAGCTTCTAGAGAGATCTCATAGGTATAGTATATGCATAGTTACATTGGTCCAAGCTGGACCAATGTGACCATGAATATTAGACACGTGCAATTAATTTCGTTACAAATTTGTTTTCAGATTAAATTTGGAATATTCGTCAAAAGACTCTTTTGATGAATGCATACGAAAATAAATTGTCAGAAAGAACGAAAATCTTAAAGAATGAAAACCCCAAAGAACGAAAATCCGAGAATACAAAAATCTGAAAGAACGAAAAACAATTCAACCTATGAGTTTAACAAATTGATTAAACTATTATTAACTTATTAAATTATTAACTATTATTATAGTTTTTATTATTATTATTTATTATTATAAACTATTAAATTATAGGTAAAGTAGCTGAATTATCAGTAATTCTTTTATACAGGTCTCTGCACCATAGCAGCTAATTTGAGATAGATTAGATTTACATTTTTATTGGAATTTCCTTTCAAATTTGGCTAAAGTAACTGTTAGTGAACATAACAAACACAAGTACATCTGAAGTTACGAATTATCCGAAGTAACGAATGCCGCATCTAAACGAATTGAATGGAATGAATACGAAAGCATCCGAAGTTACGAATTATCTGAAGTAACAAATACCACATCTAAATGAATGGAACGGAACAAATATAAATGCATCCGAAGTTACGAATGCTACAAAGTAACGAATGCCGGTCATAACGAATGATCCGTTAAACAAAAAAAGCAAAACAAACGAATGAAAAACGAAAACTAAACTAAAACAAATTTTTTTTCGGTAGTGCACATGTCTAATGAATATAATGACATATCAGAATATTCTGCTCTAAGGCAGCTATTAATTTGAATGGGCTGGCTATTGCATCGAACCCTACCAAAAAAGGTACATGGACTACTTGTACTAGGGTGTGTTATGGTGCAACCCATGTCCACTGGTGTTAAGGTAAATTTAGAATAAATACTACAGCACACACATGCACAAGATGTGCATTTGTACACATTGGGTTAATGCACAAACTAACACACAGATTATTGCAGGGTCCATTTCTAGCTTTGTAGTGCAACAGTTTCACAATGAAGGGATGTGCGGTGATCTATGGTCAAGTTGCAAGCCAGCTGTTCATTTACTATAACAGCAATGTGTCATTTCTTAATTTTTGATTATTAATTTCATTATTGATACAGGCACCCCTCCAGACAACACAGTCAAATGTTGCACTTCTTTAGGCCTTTCTCAGTAAAGAAAACTACTGTAAAACTATACAGCCTAGTCTAGGTCCTTCTCCTAGGTGTGACTGGGCAGTGAAAGAGCAGCGGCTCACTAATGAGGTTGTCACTCTGCTAACTCCTCTTTTCAAGAGGGTTCCAGTGCTAGATGGACAGAACTGTGCTGTGCAGCTTACCTGGAACACATAAAGAAGCCAGGTACAACTACATGAACTCTGTTTTGAAGACTATGATTTAAAAGGGCATATTTATACAATTACAGTAAGAGCATGTGTAAGTGCCGGAAAGACAAGTTCTAAAAAAAATTTATCATTATTATAAAAAAACGACCCTATTTGCCTATCTTTAACTAGGAAAATAACAAGGAAGTCCATATGTATACATCCTGCATTTTAGACCAGCCCGACTCTCAAAAAAGCCTTAAAGAGAGTGCAGCTCTGAACCACCATCCCACCTCACCTTTGCATTGTATTGTCATGCTCTAGTGAACATATGTCTAATAAACTCTAGCTAAAGACTGGTCTTTCTGGATTCTTATTGACATGATTGCCATCCTTCTTGTGAATTCTGTTTTGTTCCTTGTCCTTGGGATGCTTTATACTGATGTGTGCAGTATAGAGCATTTTTTAAGCAAGAATATTAATTAACTTCATTTAACCACTTGCTTACTGGGCACTTAAACCCCCCTCAGTCCCAGACCAATTTTCAGCTTTCAGTGCTCTCACATTTTGAATGACAATTACTCAGTCATGCAACACTGTAACCAAATGATTTTTTTGTCCTTTTCTTCATAGCAATAGAGCTTTCTTTTGGCGGTATTTGATCACCTCTCGGTTTTTTATTTTCTGCGCTATAAATGAAAAAAGACCGAAAATTTAAAAAAAAAATGAATTTTTCTTCGTTTCTGTGACAAAATGTAGCAAATTAGCAATTTTTCTTCATAAATTTTGGCCACAATTTATACTACTACACATCTTTGGTAAAAATAACCCACATTTTTGCATATTATATGATCTGTGTGAAATTTATAGAGTCTACAAGCTATGGTGCAAATCATAAAGAAAAAAAAAGATCACATCTGATGTACTAAGGCCTATCTCCATTCTTGAGACCCTAACAAGCCAGGAAAGTACAAATGCCCCCCAAATGACTCCTTTTTGGAAAGTAGACATTCCAATGTATTTAGTAAGAGGCATGGTGAGTTATTTTAAGTTGTCATTTTTTCCCACAATTCTTTGCAAAATTACGATTTTTTTTCCACAAAATTTTCATTGTAATAGCTTATTTCTCCCACACGGAATGGACATACCACAAATAACACCCCAAAATACATACTCCTACTCCTCCTGAGTATAACGATACCACATGTGTGAGACTTTTACACAGCCTGACCACATACAGAGGCCTAATTTTGAAGTAGCACCTTCAGGCATTCTAGGAGCATAAATTACACATTTCATTTCTCAACCACCTATTACAGTTTTGAAGGCCCTGGAACACCAGAGCAATGGAAACGTCCAGAAAATGACCCCATTTTGGAAAGCTAACACCCCAACGTATAATCTATGAGGCATAATGAGTCTTTTCAATGGTTCATTTATTTCCAGAAGTTTTCGGAAAATGTGGAAAAAAATGAAAACGCATTTTTTTTTACACAAAGTTGTCGGTTTATAAGATATTTCCAACGCATAGCATTTACATAGCAAAAATAGCACCCCAAAATACATTCTCCTACTCCTCCTGAGTATAACGATACCACATGTGTGAGACTTTTACACAGCCTGACCACATACAGAGGCCTAATTTTGAAGTAGCACCTTCAGGCATTCTAGGAGCATAAATTACATATTTAATTTCTCAACCACCTATTACAGTTTTGAAGGCCCTGGAACACCAGGGCAATGGAAACATCCAGAAAATGACCCCATTTTGGAAAGCTAACACCCCAACGTATAATCTATGAGGCATAATGAGTCTTTTCAATGGTTCATTTTTTTCCAGAAGTTTTCGGGAAATGTGGAAAAAAATGAAAACGCATTTTTTTTTACACAAAGTTGTCAGTTTATAAGATATTTCCAACGCATAGCATTTACATAGCAAAAATAGCACCCCAAAATACATTCTCCTACTCCTCCTGAGTATAACGATACCACATGTGTGAGACTTTTACACAGCCTGACCACATACAGAGGCCTAATTTTGAAGTAGCACCTTCAGGCATGGGACAGTACAGAGTAGCTAATAATAAATAAATGAAACTGACACACAGTATATTTGGTCATAAATGGCCACGGTGTTTATTCAAGGGGTAACCCAAATTAGCTACATTCACATTAACTAAAAAATCAGCTTTCAGCATAGAATTAAATTTCAAAATTAACAAAATGATCCAATACCAGATCTCAATCACCATGTCCTTCCAGACTTATACTGGAAGACGAACCCCACCAGCCGAAGCCAATTGTGAAACAAAACGCTGAGGCCCCCCCAACACCGTGGCTTTCTCTATCATATTCTGCAAACCTACATTGAAAATGTCCAGACCTATGTCCGACAAATGTACCAAGTCTGATTTATAGAGACCAGAGATAAAACCTTCCAACTCAACGTGGCGATAGGATAAGTCATTGGAAGAAACCAAAAAATTATGAATGGTCCTATTTAAGCGTCTACGAATCTTGTCTAGATAAAACAAATTGCTAGAGGGGGACCAAAGTAACCTAGGAATCATCTCAGAAAAAGCGATAATTGCGGATGGAAAAAGGACCTTAAACGAAAAGAGATCCTGTTTCATCTCACATAAAAGATTCCAAGTTTTAACTTTACCAATATCATTTGCCCCAGCGTGGATTATTAATAGATCCGGGCTGGGCCAAACATTATTTAAATAAATTAATTCATTTCTTACATCTTTCCAACGTAACCCCCTAACACCATGCCAAAAGATTTGCAAAGCATGAACCTTAAAACCCAAAGTCTTTTCGAAATTCCGTGCTTCGGCTCTTTTGTAGGCCCAATGAATAAATGAATGGCCTATAATCCAGACTTTGAACCTAGGAAAATCTGAAAAGAAACTTAATTAGTAACTAACTCAGGTCGAATGTAAGACTTATATCTAACACTGTCCCAACGACCCAACCTCTGAACCTCCTCAGAAGAAAAACCCATAGAGTTAGCAGCAGTGGCCGCCCCTATTCTGAAGGAGTGAGATGAGAAATAAAAGCCTGACAAACCAAGGGTTTTTAGACAAGAAGAAAGGACAGAAGAAAATTGATAACGAGTAAGAGGAGACAGGTCATTGTGAATAAAGAATGACCCGTGAAAGAAAGGTCTAAAGGCGATAAAATTTAAATTATTTTGGACCGGGCAGATAGGAATATACCCTGCTCGACCCAACTTAATCATGCGTCCCTTCCCAACCTGATCGGTTTTTGATCTTCTGATGCATATAGTGATAGAATCTGAAGAAACAAACACATCACTATCTAACAGGATAGCGCATGAAGATTTATTTGAGGCGGAAAACTCACCCAGCCGTAAAGCGCCAAAAAATGCCAAAGAAAAAGCTGCGTTAAATAATAAAATTTCATAAGGGGAATAGCATACTGAAGGCAAAGTCTGAATTAATTTAACCAAAAGATCAATAGAAATGGGTCTCCTACCATCTCTAACCAAATGGGAACGCCTAAAACCTTTCAATACCTGACGTACTGTATAGAAAGAAGACAAGGCCGGAAGGTCAAAAAATTTTAGAAAGAAGGAAACACCGGCCAAAATTTTATGTATAGAAGCTGCACTAAGGTTAGACTGGATTAAAAAAGTAACAAAAGACAGAGCTGTGTAAGCATTACAACTGGCAATACTTAAATTGTATGTAGAGTAGAAACTATCCCATCTCGACCATGCTCGCAGATAGTCCTCCCATGTTCTCAGTGAAACGGAGTTCTTTAAATTGGCGGAGATTAATCCCAAATCAAGCCCCAGAGGAATTCCGGGCATTGGGAGCCAATTGGGTCTGCCTCCGGAGCCAATTCGCAGAACCTGGAAAACTGAAGACGAGATAACAAGTCTGCAATGCTATTGCTTACACCTGGTAAATGTTTAGCCTTAAGCCAAATATTATATTTCATACAATGGAGAACTAAGAAACAAAGCAATTTGATTACAAAATCAGACTTAGAAGATAAACAATTAATCGCGAATAGGACACCTTTATTATCCGTGTGAATTAAAACTCTCCGATTTTTAAACAAATCACACCAAATAACTACCGCCACCACTACTGGGAATAATTCTAACAAGACTAGGTTACGCGCAATGTCAGCAATCCTCCAAGATGTGTGCCACTTTGAAGCACACCAATGACCTGCCAGGAAGGCACCAAAGCCTATAGAACCTGAAGCGTCGGTAAAAAGGCCTAGTTCAAAATCATCTATAAATTCTTTCTGCCATACCGTTGATCCATTAAAACCTAACAAGAACTCATCCCATACCTTTAAATCCTCTTTAATGGCTTTTGACATGGTAACATGAGAAAAAGGATTTTTTAAATCCTTTGTAGCCCTAGCAAAACGGCGAGAAAAAATCCTAGCTACCGGAATTACTCTTGCAGCGAAAGCAAACAAGCCTAATAGAGATTGGACATCTTTAAGCAGAACTCTCCGTCTAGATAGAAAAGAGGATATTAGCGACCTAATCTTGAAAAGCTTTGATGGAGGCAATCTGAATTCCATGGCATTTGAATCTATGACAATGCCCAAAAATTCCAGACTAGTAGATGGAAACACTGTCTTCTCCTGGGCAAGGGGAATGCCAACATTTTCACAAATATCAAAGAAGGCTGACAAAGAATCAGAGCAAACAGAACATTCAGGTGGACCTATGAAAAGAAAATCATCTAGATAATGAATATAACCAGCACCGGGATGCACCACAGACACTACCCATTGAAGAAAAGAAGAAAAAGCCTCAAAGTAAAAACAAGATAAGGAGAAGCCCATTGGCATACATTTATCAAAATAAAAATATCCGTTAAAATGAAAACCTAGAGAACTAATGCCTTGCGGGTGTACTGGGAGTAAACGAAATGCAGACTTAATATCCGCCTTGGCCATTAATGAATTCCTTCCAAAATGCTCAAGGAGAACCAAGGCCTCATCGAAAGAAGCATACGTAACTGAAGCATCGAAATCAGCAACCTCATCGTTAAGAGACTCGCCAGCAGGGTATGACAAATGATGTATTAGGCGAAAAGAGCCTGGCTCTTTTTTGGGAACTACGCCCAATGGAGAAATTCTGAAGTTGGAGAAAGGGGGTGAGAAGAACGGACCCGCAATCCTGCCCTCTGTTAGTTCTTTCTCAATTTTAACCCTAACAACCTCTGGGTGTGAAAAGACCGAACGCAAATTGTCCACTAACTTACAACCAGACCCAGAAAAACCAGGGACTAAAAAACCATGCTTGAAGCCGCTATAAAGCAGCTCCGCCATCCTGGTGTTTGGATACATTTCTAGCCAAGGAAGCATGTTTGACAATTTCACCGTTGTCTGTGCCTTTTGAAAACCCATCCCTGGATTGAGGCTGACCTGACATGGCAGAGGCCTTTCGATAACATCTACAAGCCGGGTGTGACCCTGTACAATATGAGCACTCGTGTTTGTATCTACAGTTGGCCAGAAATCTGCATTGTCCTTCATTGAATGCAAAGCAGAAACCTTTGCGAAATGAATTATTAGTAGAGTTGGGTGCTTTGAATTGCACCTGCGGTTTTGGAGGCAACATCAGATTTAACCAAAGGCCAACGTCTTTCACACCCCAACGCAGAGAAGGGTGTACCGCCAGCTTCTGCCTGAAATTCTCATCATAATGAAACCATGAAATACCCCCGAAATGCCTAAAGGCCTCAGCAACAATGTCTAGATGTTGAAATAGCCCAGAACATTTTTCTGGAAATTTTTCTGGAAATTTTTCACCCATAACTGAAGCGAAAATACAGAATGCTTGAAGCCAATTCTGGAATGTTCTAGGTACTGCTCTCCTTCTATCTTCTTCTGAACGCTCCTCTGATTTCTTATCTAATTTAGAAAGAAATTCTTTAGAAGAAGGCAGGAGGGATAATAAATCAACAAATTCTCCTCTCCAAATTTTCTCCTTAACTGAGGAAGACAAGTGGAAACCTAACGGGGTGATTTCGCACGGAAGTGCCTCTTTCATACAAGCTTCTGCTACTTGACAAGGTGTATTATTACAAGAACTAGGCTGTAAAAGACCACCAGTATTCACTAAAATGCTCTGAGTTCTTAAAGGGTTAAACTGTTTCTCCATAGGAATAGTAACATTACCCTGCGAACGCATAGCGTTCCAGACAGGGCCAACCTTTAAAGCATCCGCAGTGACTGACTGCTGCAACCCAGTACCATCTTGATAAGCACCAATATTTTGTGCACCTGAAGCAAGCAAAGGCTGCACATCTTCCCTTACACCAATAGGGGGAGCAGTACTAATATTCAAATGATTAACAGGATTTTGTAATATCGCTCCAGAATACTGAGCACCTGACACTGCACCAGAATACTGTGCACCTGGCTGCAAATTATAGGAAAAAGTACCAGAAGACTGTACACCTGACATAGTATTAATAGGAGCACCAGCAGGCTGTGTCTCCTGAGCTGCACCAAATAAATGTGCCCCTTGTAAGGTACCAGAAGGCAGTGCCTCCTGTACAGGGATAATTGTTTGAACTGAAACATTGTTTAATTGCTGTCTATTCTGAAAAGAACTGCCAGCGCTTGCAAACAGAGCCCTGGCAATGAGAGAGGGAGAGGGAGATCCTTGTTCCCCTTCTGACAGGCTAGTAAAAGCATTTGCTAATGAATTAAGGATAACAATTAAGTCAGGTAAAGAAGAAACAGGATTCTCACCAGGCGGAATATCTGACACAGCATTCTGTCCCAAAGGAGCTGCAGCGCTGGTTTCTGGAATGGAGGATGAGGAGGATAAAGTTGCAGCATCTTTAAGATACCTGGAACGAGAAGTAGAAGTGAAAGAATCTTCCTTAGAATAAGGAACAGCAGGGGCTGCCGACTTTTTCTGCTTCTTTCCTTTTCCTACAGGTGTGCGGGAGTTGCCAGCTGAAGGAGAATTCCTGTGCTCCTCCATAATGTTCGGCATGGGCGTCAGACAGGCAGGGAGAGAAGAAAAAGCAGGAGGGTCTTCAGCTAAGCAGTGCCTCAGCCACTCCTCACCGCCGGAGCTTTCTGCTTTTTCCAGAAGCTGACGAAGGAGAGACTCCATTCTAAATGTACACCTGAGCGCACACTGGTCCTCTTCAGGTGGCTGTGAAGCTGAGGTAGCGTCCGGCTTATATAAGCAGTCATAGGCGCGAAGAAACAGCCTGCCAAATTCCTCCAATGACTGCTTGTTGCTAAGGGATATTGCACCAATAGCCCTGCTGAGAGAAAGGAGAGAAAATGCACAGGCAACGAGCCCTCTGCCCTGTCCCATGCGGGCCCCCGGTTAATGCCGGGGACCGAACATTCTAGGAGCATAAATTACACATTTTATTTCTCAACCACCTAATACAGTTTTGAAGGTCCTGGAACACCAGGGCAATGGAAACGTCCAGAAAATGACCCCATTTTGAAAAGATAACACCCCAATGTATAATCTATGAGGTATAATGAGTCTTTTTAATGGTTCATTTTTTTCCAGAAGTTTTTGGAAAATGTGGAAAAAAATGAAAACGCATTTTTTTTTTTTTACACAAAGTTGTCCATTTATAAGATATTTCCAACGCATAGCATTTACATAGCAAAAATAACACCCCAAAATACATTCTACTACTCCTCCTGAGTATGGCAATACTACATGTGTGAGACGTTTACACAGCCTGGCCACATACAGAGGCGCAACATGCAAGAAACACCGTCGGCGTTCCAGGGACACATAGCCTGCACATACCAAGAATTACACCCCCAAATACATTATGCTGAGCAAAGGGTAAAGAAAAGATTACCTGTGGTTTTAGAAGCGCAGTTGTCCACAGGAGGATATCACTGGTCCAGGCAGCAGGCAGGGACTTGGTCAGCAACAGCGAACACAGTTTTTCAGGCAGCAGGCAGGGATACTGTCCATATTACAGTCCAGGGTCAGTGCAGAGATGTCAGCAGTGCCAAAAATATTGGTCCTGGTAGTAGGCAGGTCCTTGTGCTGTGGTCAGTGCGGCATGAGGGCAGTAAGTCCTACAGGCAGCAGACAGAAGTAGAGCCTCGTTCAGGACAGAATGGGGATAGGGGTAGAGGCTTCTCCCTCCCAAATCTCTTTGAAGCCTCCGAGTCTCCAGACCCTAATCTAGGAATAAGAAAACAAAGAAAATTGTTTTCTTCTTCCAGAAAAACTATACTGGAGCCCCTCACATATGTGAGACCCCGTGTTGAATCCCACTAGTCCAGTTGCAGAATACAAGATCAGTCCAAGAGGCAGGCAAATATCGTGGTCAAACAGTCCAAGGTCAGTTCCAGATCAGGCAGAGATATGTACAGAATCGTTAGACAGAAGCATGGTCGAATAACAGTCCAGGGTCTGTTCCAGATCAGGCAGAGGTATGTACAGAATCGTTAGGCAGACGCATGGTCGAATAACAGTCCAGGGTCAGTTCCAGATCAGGCAGCGGTATGTACAGAATCGGCAGGCATAAGAGTGGTCAAATAACAAGCCAGGGTCAGTTACAGAGCAGGCAGTGGCATAAGGGGTGTGAAGGTGTATGAAGGCAGGAACTGAGGATTATGTTTACCATACTTCACAAAAAATTTATTGAAGTATGGTAACGCCGAAAACAGTCGCCTATGCAGAGGCCTGGTTGGGAAGGACATTGTGCACAATAATAAGATGTGTCTCTTCTGACTCCTGCTCGGAGAGTCGACTAACAACGTCTGATCGGATATTTTCTGGTGGGCCGTTTGGGAAAATAAGGGCAGTGAAAACTTCCTCCTGGTAGCCAAAGAAACGTTTGGGGTTTTGGGTGGAGTTGCGGTAAATGACATAGGAATTGTAAATGGCCAATTGAAAAAAATAAATTGCTACTTTTTTGTACCAATGGTATGTCCGTCTTGTGACAAGATATGGTTCCATCATTTGGTCGTTGAAGTCGACTCCCCCCATGAACAAATTGTATTCGGAAATGCATTTGGGTTTCTTTACGGGGCCATTCCTTCTTGGGCTTTCCACGAAGGTATCATTGTGGATAGAAGACAACATATACACATCCCTTCTGTCCCTCCACTTCACTGCCAGAACCTCCTTGTTTCTCAGACTTGCGGTTTCTCCTTTTCGCAGCTTCTTATTCACAAGACTTTGAGGAAAGCCCTTCCGATTCCTTTTTATGGTGCCACATGCTGGCGTCTTCTTCCGGTGAAGGTTGTGGAACAGGGGCAGAGATGTGTAGAAGTTATCTACATACAGGTGGTAGCCTTTATCCAATAGGGGGTATATGAGGTCCCAAACAATTTTTCTGCTGGATCCCAAGTAGTCCGGACAATTAGGGGGCTGCAGCTGGGTGTCCTTCCCTTCGTACACTATGAATGAATATGTGTACCCTGTGGCTCGGTCGCATAATTTGTAGACCTTCACCCCATAGCGGGCCCTTTTGCTGGGCATAAATTGCTTCATTCTAAGCCTGCCGCTAAATTTAACAAGGGACTCATCCACACACATTGGTCCGGGGTAAACAATTTGGGGAATGTTTCTGAAAAAGAATTAAGTATTGGTCGAATTTTGTAAAGCCGGTCATAATTTGGATAATTTCGTGGAAGGCACTGGGAATTGTCGCTGAAATGTAAGAACCTCAGGATCATCTGATACCTGCTTCTGGGCATTACCGCAGAGAAGAGCGGTGAGTGGTGGAGGGGGTGGGTAGACCAGTAGGTACGCAATTGATTTTTTTTGTTGAGTCCCATATTAAATGTGAGGCCTAAAAAAACCTTGAACTCCTCCACCGGTAGGTCTCTCCATTCGTAGGGACGGGCATAATAAGAGGTCGGATTTTGCTAAATAAATTGTTATGCATACAGGTTGCACTGGGCCACAATTGACGACAACATATCCTCCGTAAAAATTAAATTAAAAAAATCTATTGGGGTAAAATTCTCTGTGTCCACCTGGACTCCTGGCTGGGCAGTGAAAGGGGGAACATGTGATATGAATTGATATGAATCTTAAAGTAAAAAAATGATTTACAAGTGAATATATAGAAAACTCGTAAGCTCATAAACAGTTCATGTTTCAAAAAAACAGTCCGTATATTCTTGATTCAGATATTAATGTTCAATCACCCAAGTGAAAAGAAATCATTGCTGTAAAAACCTTCTGCCACCAAATATAGTGTAAGGAGACTTACCGGAATGATGGGACCCTATTTAGCATATACCAAATGGGTCAAACGGGCTTTGGTGTCTCAACACCTGAATAGGGAATACATTTTATGTACGGTTTTACACTATGTTGAGTCTCCTATCTTTTCTGCTTGGATTCATGTCCTAACGGAGTATTGATGAGAGGACTCCACACTCTAGAAGGTTCTATGAGTTTATATACCATTCCATTGGACAGTTTACGCAGCACTTTACAACTTGAGGGTAGACAGTACAAAAACATTACACTTTCCTGGCACATCATGACAGCATATACTGGGTTGTGGGTCCACCCCCACAACCTGATAGGACTGGTTAACTATAAGTTTTCAGCTAGACCCCAGCCCAGCGTATTGCAGAGTCTCTCCACAAAGGATTTGTAAGGAGGAAACATGGTCATCTAGGAATACGTTCATTTTGCACTACCGCGTGGATCTGGCATAACTCACGACAGTAGAGTTTGGCAGATCCATTATTTAAGCGGACCAGGCCGGTCCTGTTAAATTAATTTGAGTTTTTTCTTGCACCAACCTGACTGGCGAGTTATCTCCCAGTGTATGCTGCCATGATGCGCCAGGAAAATGGAAAATTGTATACCTGTCCGTAATTTTCCTTTCCTGGTGCATCTTTATGGCAGCATACAGATTCCCACCATTGAAGTAATAGTTACAGAGGATGCTGGGCTGGGGTCTAGCTGAAAATAGTTAACCAGTCTTATCAGGTTGAGGGGGAGGGGCCACAACCCAGAGTATGCTGCCATGAAGATGCAACAGGAAAGGAAAATTATGGAAAGGTGAGTATACAATTTTCTGTTTTAATACAGTAGGAATCAGAGGGCCCTGCTCGTTGGAGCTTACAATCTAAAAGGATTCATCACTTCCTGTTCTTGTATCAACACAAACTGCAAAACAAAACCCTGTAGCACCCTCCTAAGATAGGTGCTAGATTGGGTAAATTTATTTACTCGGTCACTGTAATTAGTGGAGCTGCATGTCATTGTTTTAGTCTGTTCTTTGTTTTACTGGCTGTAATGTTGACTGTTCCCCCTGTCTGTTTGGAAAATTTCTGGAAGGTAGTGGGCTGGGAGAGTCAAATTGGCAGCTGCATATTTATGCAGCCCTGGTCAATCCCTGGGGTGAGGGTGCCCAGATGCCAGGGAAGGCATGTTCATAGTACAGACAGAGTCTCAGAGTGCACACACATATGAGCAGACCAGCAACTGGCCCAGCAGATGTGCATAGTCGTGGGCTTGTGAATGCTCAATGGCGCATACGCATTCACACTCGTCCTTCTGTGCTTTCTGCTACTTACTACAGTCTGCCAAGTTATGTGCCAGCACATCTACTACCAGCCTGCCTGCTGTCACATCCACATGCTGACTGCTGCCACGCAGACTATTGCACTGATAACAGGCACTTCTATGTCACCGTGCTCCTATGGCTGCTGTCTCACTATCAGTGGCCCCCGAACTGGAGCTGTATGAGAGGCCCCCCTCTACACGTCAGGCTCACTGACCAGGTACATGACACCAGATGGTGTCTGGGAGTGTGTATAAATACTTTGAGACTTAGAGTAGAAGTAGAGGGAGAAATCAGTGCCTACTAAGTGTAGCATTGAGTGTAGTGGTGCCCACTACGTGATGATGAGTGCTTTTTGCATGTCTATATTCTAAGTTGCCTACTTGTTACTTCTAAATAAACCACTCAATGCTACACTCAGCATGTGCTGGTTTCTCCCTCTTCCTTTGCCCATAGAGTATTTCTAGCTCTTATATTGCAGCAGCCACTGTACCAAGCATCTGCATTCAGAGACTTACAACCATTAACACTATGGACTAATTCTTCCCTTTGTATGCCAGACCACCCCTCTCCTACTTAGAGTTAAAGTGATTTTTTCCCAAAAGAGGGGATCTTAGCCTGGAGGGCTGTTGCCCTCCTGGACAGGCCTGCCATATGTCTGCTGTTAATTGGGTGGTCCCAGCTAGGCTAGCTGCGAGGCCTATTCTGCTGCAAGTTTCCAGCGCTGACTGACCAACTTTCATCTGGGATCTGGTCTGGTATTACTGGAAAGAAGACCCTGGGAGATATTGAAAGGAGGCATTCAATTAAAAGGTCATTAGTTAGTACAGACTGGAGAGAGAGATCCATGAGACTTTGTGTCAGCATTGCTCAAAAAGGGGACATTGTGCCTGGTGTCCTGGAATAGCTCAGTCAATTAACTGCTTGTGCAAGGACTCTGCTCACAATAATAGGAGGAAGATTAGTGTCCTCAAGTTGGTACTAGTGATACTGGAGTATCCCACAGTTACTCTATGCCTAGCTGAGTTCAAGTTCTACAATGAAGCATCAGAAAAACATACCCTTAGCCCTTGTACACACGGTCGGACATTCTGACAACAAAATCCATCGGATTTTGTCCGAAACTTGTGTTGCATACACACGGTCGGACAAAGTTGTCGGAAATTCCGATCGTACGTAATGTGATGACGTTATTTCATTATGACAGGACTACATTCAGGCTAGTAGCCAACAGCTTTGGTCTAGGAATTTGATCTGAGCATGCGTGGCACTTTGTCCGATCGGAATTCTCTACACACAATCGGACAAAGTCCGATCGGATCATGTTGTTGGAAAGTTTTATAGCCCAGCTCTGTCCGATGGAGCCCACACACAGTCAGATTATCCAACAACGCGGTCCGATCGGACATTTTCCGTCAGAATGTCCGACCTTGTGTACAAGGGCTAAGACTGTTCATTTGAGCCAAAGGAGTGGCTGTGTGCTTGGCTGCGGGTATAATTACAGAAAAATACCCTAGAGACCTTAAATTGCCGGCTCCTACAGGTGTGAGTGCTGCACCCCTTTATTTATTAGAGTGGAACCGAGACCCACTCAAAGTTTTCTTGCTGTCTGTATCCCAAACTGGGTAGACTTCTTGTCTAGGCAATACTCTCTGCATGACAGTTATAGGATGTCATCTGGACAGAAAGAGAATGGAAATCTCCCCATAAGGAACACATAAATCGATGAAAGCCTAATAATGGGTTAAACTCTTCCTTTCTCTATCTACAACTACAGTATATACAAAGTTTTGTACAACAGTGCACCATTATATACTTCTTTCATATCTGTTTTATGATTCTACACTTTAGGGAAGGGTGATTAATCAAATCATGCTTGTTAATTATAAAACTGAGATAATAGTATGAGCTCCCTAATACCAAATAACAGATGAGGAATAAACCTTTTTGTTATTTTATCTTGTCATTATACTTGTTCATAAGAGAAAAACAAATCCTATGCTTGATCGGAAAAACGTGCTACCATTAAAATATATATAATATTACTTTCTATACCCCGATATATTCTCTTTCACTGTAGGAAGTGAAAAACACACTTAATATACTGTACATATAAGGATTGACAAAGTGTAACAGATGAAAAGAGAAAAGGAGAAAATACCTTTTTAGTGCTTAAATTTAGATGAAGGAACAGATAATCACCATCTGAAACTTATATGAATTGGATATGATACGTTAAAAATCTGTATAATAAAAACACATCCCAATATTGGGTAATATTTACATATTGAAAAGAAATTATATATCACAAAACGCTTTGTTTGTGACCAAGCCCCCATCATATATTTACATGATATGCCAGGGATTGTCAACATATAATAAAACATTCTATGTTCAGTACATAATGTAGATCAACTGATCAAAGACTATGTTGACATGGGGTAAGGAACACATCTCAAAACATATAGTGGAAAATATTCTTCAGGAGATATTAGGGTGATATAATGACCAAGACTACTAGATGTTGAGATGGAAAGGGTGCTAAGGTGATATGATTGCTGTTTGGGACTTTTAATCTGTGCTTTTTTCCTTCCTTTACAGATACCCTGGCATACTGCAAAAAAAATCTGGTGACTTACTGAAACTTGATTGATGATTTATGTTTGGAGAACCTGGTGGCAAAGCAGTTCCTGGAAATTGGCAACTGGACACCTTTTGAATGACAAGGAATAAACATCCTTTTATGATGACTTCTTGATTAACCATAATCAAAAGACAATTAACTTAATACTTGCTGTAATCATATTAATCTTTGATTGGTCATATTGATATCTTGACACAACCTACGTAAGAGCCCAAAATTAAAGCAGGTCAACTGAATCAAGTTCCTTGAGTCTGTCTGCTCTCTATTTAGCTACATATTATCTCTGGGTATCACTGACTAACGGGGGTCAGGTATCTATACCTGAACTAAAAATATCCCTCAACAGTGCTATATAGTTTCAAACCAGGGGAGGAATAAAGGACCCTGGGGGTCATGGAGGGAAGGTGGACATAGAGGAGTCTAGGATATTAGGCTGCCTGACATTCAAGAATGAAAGTATGAGGTTTTAATATGCCCATACCACTCCACGGATGTACTCAACACTATTATACTGGACAGCAGCAAGTATACATCTTCCCATAAGGTTGGGCTGACCATTTGAGAAAATATCCTTCTCTTGATTGGAAAAATATGCTACCATCAAAATATTTTTTTATTACTTTTTAGAACCACAGTATATTCTACATCACTGCAGAAAGTAAAAAACATAATAATAATAAAAAATACATAATATAAGAATTGACAAAGTGTAACAGATAAAAAAAACAAAAGTGAGTAAGTCCTGCCAACAGGGAGGGAAGTACTATACTGAATAAATTAGAGGAATGAGCAAAAGCCACCACTGGTATTTTTTTAAATACCAACTGTTGTTGGTTTAGCATGAAGTTTTCATTATAGTAAAACTGTCATGTCCACTAAACTGTGTAAACTAACATAACAAGTAAAATTCAAGTTCCTTGTGTTGCGTGCAATAGCTTAACTTCAAATCAATTCCTGGGTCGGACTCTAGGGCCAGGCTGTATACAGGGTCTCCCGTTTTCTAAAAAACAGGCCTAAGGGCTTGTTCATATGTATGTATTTTTATGAACATTTTACTGCTTAAGAATACACATGTAATTAAAAGTATGCACTACATTTCTGCAATACATTCACATTCCCTAATGTCTTATTTCTTTAAATACCTTGCAAGTAAGAGAAAAACCTGTTGATCTGCAGCTCCTAATTTCCTGCTTTCCTGCATCACATGCATTTTCGTCAACCAAAAACATCAGCCCCATCCTGTTGTCTTAAACCACTAAATTCCTGCTATTCTCCTCCTCTTTACAACATTGTGATTAATTGAGTGATAGCTCATGATAAGAACTGGGGGTATCCCTTGACATAACACATAAAGTGTGCAGAGGGCACAAGGCAACAATGGAATTCTGACAGCCCAACAAGTATTTTTGTACTTATAAAACAGATATAGTGTTGCACTATCCTCAAAATCACGCTGCTATGTTAAATTTAGTCTTTAGCTTCACTGTAATCAGTGCAGAAGTGATCTACTGTGTTTGTTCAGATTTCCTAAGCTGGGTGTTTGAGTCCTACCACCTGCTTCAGGAAGAAGCTTCCAGAATATAGGGCAGGGATAGTCAAGTTACAAGTATGAATATTTATCATACTTGAAGGAGGTATCCAAGAGGTGGCTTGTTAGGTGATAAATGTTTATGAGGCTTTTCCAGAGGGTTCCTTCCTCTCCAAGGAGGGTTACAGTTCCCCTGGGGCTGCTGCCCCTGGGAGATACAGTAACTAGTGAGACATGTAATTGCAGTCTGGATCTCAGCAGGCCTGGGGAAGATTGCAAAAAGTGGTATCTGCTAGAGGGCATCATCCTGGAGTTCTGTTCTGGAGAAGGATCTTTTATATTCCTCACTGAGGAATGTGGATGCTGGGTATCATCCGGCTCCTGGGACATTCTGAGTAGCAACCTTGCTGTGAACTTGATTGTGCAAGTGGTAGAATGGAACTAAGTGGCAGCGGATGCTATATGGACTGGGTATGCTGTTATAGAGTTCTATATATATATTGGCCATCCACTGTTGCCTCCAGCAAAGGCTGCTTAGAGGGGATTAGGGAAGCTGTCCTCCTGTTATTTCTGCTATCGTCTGGAGTATCCTGATCCCTGAACCCCTCTCTTGTTCAAAATTATTCAGCAATAAATTCCAAAAAGACATCCCCTAAACATATTGTGGTGTGCGTGGAATTGTGCTTGTAACTGGTAGCATCTGTACTAGCAAGGGAGACCTGAGAAAATTTTCAGCCCCCCCTTTGGAGGTAAACACTATAATAGCAAAATGCTTACATTAGTATATTATACAGGAGCAAATAAGAGAACTTTATTGTCACCGTTTATATACACTTTAAATTCCTTTCCAAGTTCAAGGATACAACAGGTAACATTTCAGCACAGATGCATGTGTGTTATTAGTAATATATTATTATTATTATTATGCCTCTTGCATACGATATTCCTGTTTGAGCATCTACTTTTTCAGACTTATTTTTTGTATGTATATGCGTGCATTTTCGGGCATAAACGTTTGTGCAATTTTGTGCGAATTCACGCCAAGCTGAAAAAAAGTTGCGTAAACAGGGACTACAACCTGCATTCAGCTGCAGTCACTGTTTGGGTATTCTTATGCCCTGTAAACATGATAGGATTTTCCTACAAACAAATGCTGGATGTGAGCTTGTTGTCGGAAGGTCTGACCGTGTGTATGCTCCATAAAACATTTGTTGTTGGAATTTCCGCCTAAAAATGTTTGAGAACAGGTCCTCCAATTTTCCGTCAACAAGAGTTGTTGTCGGAAATTCCAAGCTTGTGTACATAAGTCCGATGCAAAAGTCCACACATGCTCAGAATCAAGCAGAAGAGCACTGGCTATTGAACTTAATTTTTCTCGGCTTGTCCTATGTGTTGTATGTCACAATGTCCTTCACGTTCGGAATTTCCGACAACATTTGTGTGACTGTGTGTATGCTAGACAAGTTTGAGCCAACATCCTTCGGAAAAAAATCCACAGTTTTGTTGTCGGAAAAGCCTATCTCATGTACGGGGCATAACAGTCACAGGTGCTGGCTGTGAACAATAGCCATGCTGTGTAGCATGAATGGAGGAATCTATAGATTTCTCTCATTCATTCAGCTTGGCTGAATGAATGGTCCTGTATACAGATCTTGGACCAGACTGCATACAGTCTGGTCCAAGATCTGTTGTCCCCCCTTAGCAAAGTAGAGCTCATCTTTAGATGCATACAGGTGCAACACAGACCTGGTAATTCTAATATACTGTGCTAGATATTTTGTACTTACAGATTTAAAAAAATAGCCAAATATAATACAAAATGAAGTGGACATTATTGTTCAAATGTATGAGGAATAGCACAAACTACTTTTTTAGTTATAATTCAGTTGTCACCATGTATTATTACTTAATGTAGTAAATATATGTACCTAACCTACTACCTCTGGTTATTTTTTTTTTCAATAGATTCAAATAGCCACTTATAATAATGCTAAATATGTGCAAAGGTTGTGGCCCTTCCAGTCTGCAGGTGCATGCTCTGACCAGCTGTATACACATGCAACCCTAGCACTGCACATTAATCAAGACAGCTGCATAGTGCCTCGTAAAGAAAGAGGGATTAGGATGGATTTTCACTGCATTATTATATTGATTTTGCAATATACGCCTCTTGAAAAAGTCTCTCCCTCCCTTACCATATAGGTTTAGTGGTATATTTAAGTGAAACTTGTTGACCCCTAAAAATAATTGTTCTAACTTTAATTATTATTTATGTTGATAAAATATATACAATGAGGTCTGTGGTTGACGTCATTC
This sequence comes from Lithobates pipiens, assembly GCF_037356315.1. NCBI lineage: Eukaryota > Metazoa > Chordata > Amphibia > Anura > Ranidae > Lithobates > Lithobates pipiens. The sequence continues at coordinate 51,418,795 of NW_027507790.1, read as the reverse complement.
GGTAATAAACACACCCTGAGCACAGTCAATACATTAAATTTGTAAAGTAATTGGAAACATTTTGCCCCTTGTTTTGGAGCCTGTCATGCTGAAACACACCCCATGCACAATACAAAAGACTTATGTCAGCAATTGTTAAAAGAGTAGCGTGATGTGTAAAAAGATTAATGTATTATGTGAAAAGACTGCACCTTCCTCTAATGTATCTTTCAATTACAAAACTATTGGTGTCTCAGTGACGGAAGCTAATTTTATACATGTTGGTAGAAAATCATAACACAAAGATAAAAGGAGTACTCCAGTGAAGTGGATTAGGATTGGAGGGGAGTATGGGGTAACAGATGTGTCCATCATACTTACTGCATCATGGTTCAGTTAACATGAGCCGTTCATTTGAATATACTGTGCCAAGCACTTCAGGCCTCTTGAAGACAACTGTTGGGTATGTGGCCTATGCCTCCAACATTCCCCATAAATGTTGAGGGGAATTCTCATCAATAAAGAGAGTAACACAACTCTTCTACTTAAATAAAAAAAGTTAAAGAGGAACTGAACTCTGGAAGCTGCTGTTCCGAAAAAAAAGGCAGAGGAAGAAAGACTAGTCACTGGCATTGCCTCTGGTCTCCTTGTAGCTAATCTTTCCTGCTTTACTGACTTGTTCTACCCAGGGTTTGATTTATTAAAACTGGAGCATGCAAAATCTGGTGCAGCTCTGCAGCTTCCAGGATTTATTGTTAAAGCTTAACCCCTTGGAGCCAGCACCTTTAAAGGGTTTAGGATGCCAGGAGGTGGGGCAGGGTTTATAATCATGTCATGATTGGCTGTCACATGATCAGAAAGCTCCCGATCGCAATCAGCGATCATGAGCTTTCTGTTAGTTGGTGGTAACTGTGCTGGGAGTGTGCAGAGCATGTGCTCTCAGCTTCTTCAATTAGCTTCTAACTTCAGCTTGTTCAATTAACCCACTGGAGCTGGCGGCACACAAATATGCAGCCTCTTGGTGGTTGGTTGGGCCTTGGCGCCGAGTGGCTGCAAATTTGGGTGAATTGGTGGTATACAGAAATGAAGAGCTTAGAAGGGAGCTGAAATTGAGTATGCTCTGTAGAGGACACCAGCTGGTCTACACAATATCAGCTTGCAGTGGGTCCACAGAAAATATGAGAGGGCCAGCTGATGGCAGGATCATCCAGGTATATTTCACTTGACACTAAATAAAATCTTTAGTGGCTTTGTGAGTATGGACACTCTGTTATATAGCATGTAATGAGAGGGAAATTTAGGGAAAAACACTTTCTCCTGAAAGCTAATTACCCCTATATACTTCCCACCTATCAAAGTTTATATTCTTCACAGTCAAACTCCCCTTTCCCTGACTTTATAGGCTTGGTGGTTTTCTTTTGTCTGGTATAGCTCCACATGCCACTGTACACGACAACTCAGGCAAGATATGTTTGTTTGCATTACAACCATAGGAAGCACTTAGTGTAAATAAACGTTTTTCTAGACAAGGTCTATATCCATCTTCCTGTATCTTTTGTTTTTGCAGACCCTTAAAGAAGATTGTTTCCACTTCTATAAGCTATCTCATTGTAATTCCTGACTCTGCATTGTATTAGGTTATTGAGAATGCTTAAGACTGATCTCCAGCGAAGTTTATATAGTTCATTTGGACCAAGCTGGTCCCAATGAATTATAACCTTCACTACTAGATGTCCCCGCTGTGTGCTCTGTATAAACTCAGCCACATATAGTATACAGTGCTCTGGAACCTCCCATCCTGCACCTAGAACAAAATTAAGTTGGGCTGAGCACTTTCAAAGGATGCTTTGTGTTCTATGAATGAATACTAAGCTTCCTCTGATTGGCTGAGGTCAGACACATGACATCACTGGTCCAAACAAACTATTTAAAATTCACTAATAACTGGAGATCAGCTTTAAAGTGTAAGTTCAGCATTATAAAAAAACACAATATGCTGTCCCATATAATTATATCAGCATAGTGTCCTAAACCTACCTTCTAGCTGGTGCACCCTTTCTATTTAAACAACAAAGTTCACGTTTAGAAGAAGCTTCTTCAAGTCCTCTGCGGCCATCAATGGCTCTGCCTGGAGTTATTGTTCGGATAGAGGACAGGGGTCCATTGTGACCCAGCCCCCGTATGCCTGGATAGGAGGGCAGCGGCATGTAGAGGAACCAATCCCTCCATGCAGCCACTGAATGGCACTTCCCCCCTCTCCCTCCCACAGACATTCAACAGGTTCAGAAGGGAAATGTAGGGCATCGGATCCTCCACATGCTGCACCCACTGCCTCCTTATCCCGGTCCTTCTGCCCCAGGGCCCCTGTGTCCGTCCCTGTACACCCCCCGCAGCACTGGCAGGTTTCCCCCCTCCCACCTCCTTGTTTTAATGAATAGAGTCAGTGATCGGTATGGATCACTGACTTTTTTTTTATTCGTTCATAGCTGGGGCATAGTGAACTGAGTTCTATGCCTAGGTTTATGAATTAACGAGAATGGGGCTATTCCTGTTCATTCATTCTGTACAGCTGAGGCTGCAGAGAAAGGGACTGATGAATCTATCCTTATGCCCCGTACACACGGTCGGATTTTCCAACGGAAAATGTTCGTTGGGAGCTTTTTGTCTGAAATTCCGACTGTGTGTAGGCGCCAGTGGACATTTTCCATTGGAATTTCCGTCACACAAAATTTGAGATCTGGACCTCAAATTTTCCAACAACAAAATCTGTTGTTGAAAATTCTGATCGTGTGTACACAATTCTGATGCACAAAGTTCCACTCATGCTCGGAATCAAGCAGAAGAGCCACACTGGCTATTGGACTTAATTTTTCTCAGCTCGTCATATGTGTTGTACCGCGTTCTTGATGTTCGCAATTTCCGACCAACTTTGTGTGATTGTATGTATGCAAGACAAGTTTGAGCCAACATTCTTCGGAAAACATCCATGGATTTTGTTGTCGGAATGTCCGATCAATGTCCGATCATGTGTAAAGGGCATTAGTCCCTTTCCCTATCTCAAAAGTGAGACATTAGGGGTCTGTTTAGACTCCTGATATTTCACCAAAGCCTCCCAACACAAGGGTCCTAAAAAATATGTATTAAAATAATACAAAATAACATATTAAAAAATAAAAAATAAATTAAATGGTAAAATAAAAAAATTAAAAATTCTGACACCAGTGGCGGAACTACTAGGGTCGCACTTGTGACTGGGCTCCAGCCTTCTGCCTCCGAGGGAGGACCCTAAGATGGCAGGAAGTTGGCCTGCTGAGGGACTGTAATAAAGGGTCCCACAATGGGAATAAAGGGGCCCAGGAGCAGTGGGATGGGGGACCCTTCATGGTTCCTTGCACCAAGGCCCTGAAGGTTCTAGTTACACCCTTGACTTACACTTTAAAGAAGAACTTTACTTTGCCTAAATGTCACTTAAAAGAGGACCTGTCATATGTATGTAAGTAGTTCTCGAAAATCAAAATGTATATAAACTGTTGCCAAATATTTTTTATGTTATTCTTTGTGCTATATCCTTGTGCACATGGTCTGAGTTTTTCTTTTTTACCTGCTTCCGGACTACAACCACTTTTGTTTTGGATTAACAGTGCCGAGAGCCTTAGTAGAAAAGAAAGAGCCATAAAAGAAGGGTGCAAAGGGGCTGTCCTGACGTCTATGGATATTTTTAAAATAAATTAATGATTATTATCTTTTAAACGTGTACTTCTGCGACAATGAATCATTCATGATCATTTAGTTCACTGTAATTCTTTTAAGCCTGAGAAAAATAAATATTCTTTCCAGCTCTGTCATCTTGACAGGAAAAATACCTAAGAGGTGCCCAGAGTGAACTCACCTGCAGTCTCGCCTCTTTCACAGTTCAGTTAAGCTTATCAGCTGTAACTTGTACACATAAGCAATATGTTTGTTCTGCAATGTTACGCAGCAACATAATCTAAACAGCTTATATCTCTTTGAGGCGATGTTGTAAATAAATCGTTTTTGGTACCTGAGGAAATGACACCAAGAGGGCTGTTTCCTGTTATCAACATGAAGCTTCCAGGAAAAGGGGATGAGGATCTGTACCGTGCATCTTTTCAACAGGGGCCATTAAAATTTATGACAATGATTGGATGTCTTTATCGGTGTTCCTATGTTGGCTGGATCCTGATGGGTCTATTAGTAAAATCTAAGCTTTGTCCTGTGCTAGATGACTCCCCAGAGTGCCCTATGCCGGAGGAAATACAGTGAGGATGCAGCATTAAATCATAGCACCTCACAAAATCCCTGACCCCAAGATCACGTCCGCATAATGCATCTAAACCAGGTGTTAGGAAATGAAAAGACAGCAAGAGAGAACATTGCTGCAGTGAGGCCTTTGGACACTGTTCGATATTAAATTTAGAGTGAAGTAAACAATTTAACTTTATACCTGCACCACTATACCAAGAAACTCTGATGCTAGCCATATACAGCTCACAATTTGGCCAATTTCCGGCTGAAAGCTGTAGGGGTACTGTCAGCACCTTCCAGCTTGACAAAAAAAATGATTAAAAAAATCCAACAAAGAGAAAAGTTTCAGCTAAACAGTTATTGCACTCTACCAGTTCGGGTATTCAGACAGATGCAGGTACTACAGCTGTTTAAATGCGGTATCTGGCAGTAGGCACTGGGATTCCTCTATTCATGTTGTTTAGAGCAGTGTTTCTCAACCCCAGTCCTCAAGGCGCCCCAACAGGTCATGTTTTCAGGATTTCCCTCAGATGAAACAGTGTTGGTAATTACTAAGGCACTGAAATTGATCAAATCACCTGTGCAAAATAATGGCAGGCCTGAAAACATGACCTATTGGGGCGCCTTGAGGACACAAGTTGAGAAACTCTGGTTTAGAGTATATATGGGGAAAGATTGAGTACGAGATATACATGAATATCCGTCGGGCCCAATTTTCCAACATGTTGGAAATATTTCCCGACCAACTGAGCCGATCGGACATACTCCGATCATGTGTAGAGAATTTTGATCGGACCAAGTGCCATGCATGCTCAGATCAAATTCCTACATCAAAGCTATTGGCTTCTAGCCTGAATATAGTCCCATCTTAACGAAATTACGTCTTCACATTCTGAAAGATCGGATTTTTCGCCAACTTTGTCCGACCATGTGTATGCAACAGTTTCGGACAAGATCCGACGGACAAAATCCGACGGGCAAAATCCAACGGATTTGGTTGTGGAAATCTCCGACCGTGTGTACAGGGGCTTAGCTTGTATAAAAAAGAGAACTTACTCCAGAGATTAAACAATTATCCTGTCACTTGTAAATCTCTGTCCTGGCCATATCTAGAGTCTTCTGTCCAGGTCTGATCATCAATTCTGGTACATGGTGGAACTGGAGAAAGTCCAGAGAAGAGCAACTAAATTGGTAGGTGGATTGGAGGACCTCAATTTACTAAGGATTGACTGCAAGCACTGAACTTGTTCTCCCTGGGTAAGAGACTCTTGAGAGGAGATATGATAGCAGTATATGAATGCCTCTATGGTGAACCCAGCTTTGCTAGGAAACTTTTCAGTCTCAGGGAGTGTAAGAGGACTCAGGGACACACAATGAGATTGGAGGAGAAGCAGTTTAATCTTAAACGTTGGGGATTTTTGCACTGTTAGGGCTATATGGATACGGTACTCTCTACCACAATTAGTGGTGTCAGCGGGGAGTATTGATATTTTTAAAAGACTCTTGGACGTGCGTCTTAATGAACACAATAAGCAGGGATATGGGAAATGATTATCAACATTGACACACATACACCTACATAGGTCGAACTGGATGGGCTATTGTCTTTATTGAACCTTAACTACTCGGAAAATATGAAACCCTACTAGCTGTGTATGACTAGCCTAAGTGTATCAATTTATTGTTTTATATTGAGCATTAACTTGGATTTATGAAGAGATTCAAGTTAAAATTTAGAAAGTGGGAGGGTTTTGACTTCAGAGTTTCACTCATGCCCAATTAGTAAGAAGTTTGTATGTTCTCCCTTGTTTGTTTGGGTGCAAATGCTACTTTAAAAAATGTAAATATTACATGGTTCAGTTGGGTTTTGCTCAAGTTAAGCTGATTCCTAATGAACTGGACAATATTTGTTCTTTGGATGTCCCTATCGGCAACCTCCAGACCAAAAATCGCTTAATGAAGAGGTCCTGGATTCAATTAGATGCACACATTGTTTGGGTATTTTGACTGCTGGTGTCACCAGCTGTCAAAATGCTATAGCCACAATAGTAGATCTGTCCATTCCCACTGTTTAGCGTAAGTGGAGGAATCTGCATATAGCTCACAGTGCTAGATGGCAGCTGATGTCCACTGTATACTTTTATGTCCCCTTCCTGTATGTCATTGCTCTCCTACTTCTGCCTCTCCATTAACGCTGAACCGCTCTCATCTCTTTGCCACCAGAGGGCAGTCTGACAAATCTTTATACTGCTCATGGGGTCCAGTATGTAGAAAGCACCAGCTGTTGCACCAAGGGATTGCTTGCATGACTACCTCTGCTTGGACCGTGGCCTCTCAGGCTTTAACCCTATACCCTCTTCCTCCACTGTTAATACTTTTGTTGCTAGTTATTCTCTTGATAACAAAAGGAGAGATCTACATAGATCCACATGCAATGAGGCAGAAATTGAGCACTCAAACATTTCTGTCTTCTTCAGGCATAGACAAGGAAATGTCAGGATATAGATATTTTGGCAAAGTTAGTCCAAGTGGATTGATAATTAGGATCAATACATAGATAAAATAGTGCAATGTAATTGCAGCTGACCGTGAACCTCCTCTTTTCGGGTCCCCCGCCAGTGCCCCCCTTCTCTGTCCTGTGCCCCCTCTCTGTCCTGGGCTCGTCCACGCTCGCTCCCAAGACCCACCGCTGTGTAAATTGACAAAGACAGCAGGACTCAACTCCGCCCCCCCCGCTCACTCATTACTGACTTAGATTGACAGCACTGGGAGGCACTGGCACAGCGCCACTTTAAGGGTCTGGCATGGATTTTTAGGGAATCCTTACACTTTGCATGAGCTTCCCCCTTAAAATTTTAAAACTTTTCTCACTTGTAAATGTTAGCACATCACAGAGCTTTTTACATTTACAGGTAGGATTATGGCACCCCCCTAGGCATGTTATTTATATTAATTGGACATTTTTAATGTTTCACGTTAGGCAAATAAAAAAGCACTGCTCAGGACAATGACCATTCCTATGCTATTTATGACATCCTGTTGCCTAATTTTCATCTAAATTTGCCAAATTTGGCTCCCATTGATTTTAGTGGGGTTTGGGTTCGGCATCCAAACCCCTTTGAAGTGCACCTAACCCTATTTGAACTGAATCCAGGGCAGTACAGATCATCACTTAGCCCTGGTTCACATTGATGCTACTTTGAAATCGTGCTATTTCATTTGAAGTAGCGCGATTTAAAAGTAGCAAGGTCAGCGTGATTTCAGGTGCTACTTGATAGACATCTGTGTGGCTGCATATACAGATGTCTATTGAAGTCGCACCTGAAATCTGCAAAAGTTGTGCAGGAACTACTTTTGTAAATCGGTGCGGAGCCGCAAAACCGGCGTCGCACCAATTGGGACAGTGCCATTGCCGCCAATTTGATGTGACTTGTCATGCAAGTTAATCTCTAAAATCGCATGACAAAACGCTCCAATGTGAACCTAGGCTAACTGAGACATAGAATGACCCTTAAATCATGCTTGTTCTGAAATACAATGTATAGTATTCTTTAAAAATACTATTTATATAAAAGGTATGTAATTTCCTCATTGTCATTAAAAGCGTAAACATGGCACTGTTCCCAGGATGAATCCGGGGACGAAGTCGCAATGACGAAACACGTCGAGACATGGCTGTACAGCGAGCGTAAGTTACGCAACACATAGCACCAAAAGTGGCGATCCGGCAGAGTCAACATTGGTCAGGTGATACACTGCTTTCCACACACTGGGTCCGCTGTGACTGCGATAAGCCAGTTTAAGTGCCGTTGTGTTATATATACGATTTTTTTTTATTGTGCATAATGTGAGTGCAATATTTATGGATCTTTATTTCTTTTTTATAAAATAATGGCAAACGGTATTGCACTATTGGAGTTTCTTTTTTGTCTCACATACAGTATATGGAATGGCTCTGAGTCGCTATTGAAGATTGGAGATGGTTACTCCAGTTAACCCTAGAAGGGTTAATGCCTATTTGTGGTGAGTTCTTACCCTATGGGGGAATGGTGACACGATCTTCACGTGGTGTGGTGGTGTTATCTCAAGCAAGACTTTTTCATCACAGACATTTTACCTTGAGTATGTTTATGGTTTTCTTATTTGAGGACTTATTTTCACTGGACTTTATTCACTTTTTTTCACTTCGTGATCTCATATCACCATTTATCTGTTCTTGCACGTTTTCATTAGTTTGAATCAACGCCACTATTTACCGATGTATATATGTGCTCTCATATTCATTATTTGGTAGATGTGTTGCTATGTCCCACTGTAATTTTCTTGCAATGGCATAGGTTGCTCGTGAAAGCAGTGGTGTCACTAGGGTTGGTGTCACCTGGTGTGGAAAAAAATTTGGTTGGTGTCACCCCCCCATCCACCAACTACAGTTTCCCTTCAGTGCAGACCCCCTCACTCAGTACAGACCCCCCTCTTCCTCAGTATATAACCCCCTCCCTCAGTATAGACACCCCCCATCAGTATAGACCACCCTCACTCAGCATAGACCCCCCTCTTTGCAGACCCCCCTCCATCAGTATAGACCCTTCCCTCCATCAGCATTGACCCCCCTCAGTGCAGACCCCCTACATCAGCATAGACCCCCTCAGTGCAGACCCCCTCCATCAGCATAGACCGCCCTCAGTGCAGGCCCCCTCCATCAGCATAGACCCCCTCAGTGCAGACCCCCCTTCATCAGCATAGACCCCCCCAGTGCAGAACCCCATCATCATCATAGACCCCCCTCAGTGCAGACCCCCTCCATCAGCATAGACCCCCTCAGTGCAGACCCCCCTTCATCAGCATAGACCCCCCTCATTGCAGACCCCCTCAATCAGCATAGACCCCCCTCAGTACAGACCCCTCCAGATCCCCCTCTCCCCTCCCCTCCCATAGCGGTGTGTCCCTTCTCTGATTCCCTCCTCCTGTATACATGTAAACAGAGAGGTGGGAGGAGGCGGCTTTGGTCTGCTCCACTGAGGGAGACAGCTGGAGAGACACAGATCACAGTGTAGGGGTGTGTGTGGACTGTGCAATGCCACTGCCAACAGTTGTCACCCCTCTGGTAGGTGTCACCCGAGTGATGCCAAATTCCCAGGCTTTTTTTTTTACAGTAGTTTGCCTACTAGCCCTAAAAATAGGCCAGAGTCTACTAAAATAATCCACCCCTATAGACCAGATGGGATTAACTACTAAATTCGGATTTTGTGAACTTCAAGCAGGATTTAATGAACCCCTACAAAGCGATTCTAGGCAGATAATCCCAACCTTAATTTTTGATGTTCTGATGAACAGATGGTGCCTTTAATTAGATATTTTTTACTTTGTATGTTAAAGGGTATATTGTCCAAAGGATACCTGTCAGAGGTACAAGATTCAGTGTTTGTCTTGCACTTCAATAGAGATGTGCCCCACACATGGATGACTTGTCTCTCTCCCTCCACCATACTAAAGCTTTTCAGGAAGCATATGATGCTCTTATTTACTTCCAGTATCAGTGCCCCTTGACTTCCAAGACAAATGGGTCAAGATCACTCATCAACAGATCCCAACTTTCCTCCTCTTTACAAAATGCAAGCAGCTGAAAGAGGAGAAAGAAGAGTGGCTGCAAACTGAAGCCTTAAGGTTGAACTCCAGGAAGATAATTATATAAAGACACCAAAGCATGCAGTTATGTATTTATCTTACAAAAATCATGAAATTTACTTTAAATGCAACTAGCATAAATACCAGAATTTTAGCACCTGGGGTCAATTAGGTGTCCTGCATTTACATATGAAGACCAGTAACCTGCTGACCATGAGCAGTGCAATGAGCACATAGGTCTGTAGCTGCTCCTTCGCAGCTCAATCAGAGAATGGGTGCAGGTTGGTGACCAAGTTGTGCTATCTAACTACAGAAGACAAAAATCATGTCACCAGACAAGCTTGTATGCCTTGGAGGACTCTGTAAATCTCAGCACTGAATAGACAGAAGTACAGATCGTTTAGCAGGTAAGACGGCTCGGAGCGCAGTTGTCTTTTATGTCTCGTACACATGATAAGATTTTCCGATGGAAAATGTGTGATAGGACCTTGTTGTCGGAAATTCCGACCGTGTGTAGGCTCCATCACACATTTTTCATAGGAATTTCTGTCACACCAGATCTGGTTCTCAAATTTTCCAACAACAAAATCCGTTGTCGGAAATTCCGATGGCGTGTACACGATTCCGATGCACAAAGTGCCACTCTTGCTCGGAATCAAGCAGAAGAGCCGGACTGGCCATTGAACTTAATTTTTCTCAGCTCATCGTACGTGTTGTATGTCACAGCGTTCTTAAAGTTCGGAATTTCCCACCAACTTTTTTGTCGGAAAAAATCTAATAGATTTTGTTGTCGGAAAATCCTATGGTGTGTACAGGGCATTAAAGTGCGGCAGCACTGAAAACTGAAAATTGGTCTGGGCAGGAAGGGGGTGAAAATGCCCTGTATTGAAGTGGTTAAACAAAAATCGTTCATTCTGTTCCCATTCAAGAAAATTTTTGGAGTTTATTCCTTCGAGAATTTTCATATGAAAAGTCGGAATCGGCTGTTGAAAGTTGTGTACACACTATAAGAATATTGTATGAAATTTCTCTGATGAAAATGTTCACCCGATTTTCTTATAGTGTGTACTAGGCTTTAGTTTAAAGGGAGTTTATTTATTTTTACAAGAAGTTATATAGCGCTATCAATTTACACACCGTTTTAAATATATTTTTTACATTCACATCAGTCCCTGCCCTCAACGGGCTTACAATCTAAAGTCCCTAACTTAAATTCTTACATACTAGGGCCAATTTAGACAGGAGCCAATTAACCTACCAGTATGTCTTTGGACTGTGGGAGGTAACTGGAGGAAACTCACACATGCACAGGTAGAATATGCAAACTCCAAGCAGGTAGTGCCATTTTTGGGATTTGAACCGATGACCCTAGTGCTGCTTTGCGTAAGTGCTAACCACTTAGTCACTACTTGTTGATGGGAATAATTTGCTGCTCGCTGGTCTCCTTGCTGGAGCTCTGGTATTAGAAAAAAAAAGCCCGGCGTCTATCAAAGTGGCCATCTCCACACTGAAACAGTGCAGAAATAGGCATGGTAAGTGAGTGATGGTGATCAGTCACAGAAACAGCCAATGCTAGTGACTAGTTCATTTCCTCTTTAAAGTTGTTTGTCATCACTATAAAGGCAATTTGATATGCACATTCTACTGACATATGCTGTGCACACTAAAGCCTAGTACACACAATCGGAAATTTTGCCAGCAAAAGTCGGATGTGAGTTTTTGGTCAGAAATTACAATCATATGTATGCTCCATCGGATTTTTGCTGGCTGAATTCCCGCCAGCAAAAGATTGAGAGCAGGTTCTCTATTTTTCGGTCAGAAAAACTTCCGATCGGAAATTCCAATCGTCTGTACCAATTCGGACGTGCAAAGTTCCTATGCATGCTTGGAAGCAATTCGACGCATGCTCGGAAGCATTGAACGTAATTTTCTTGGCTCGTCGTAGTGTTGTACGTCACCGTGTTCTTGACGGTCGAAAGTTCAGAGAACTTTTGTGTGACCGTGTGTATGCAAGCCAAGCTTGAGCGGAATTACGTTGGAAAAACCATCCAAGATTTTTCTGACGGAAATTCCGCTCATGTGTACGGGGCATTAGACTAATTTCCATTGTTTAATCATTGTGTGATGCAGGGGTACATTAAATGGGGCACCATTTCATTTGAACTCAGATGCCAAAGTGGGCCTAGAATCACTTCCATCCTCATGCATATAGACAATCCAAGACATTGAATGTGACCCGATATGCAAATTTATTTTATTGTTTTTTAGGGCTTCATAAATTAAACCCCTATCTATATACACACAAACAGACCATACCTGCAGCACCTTCGGTTCTTTGTTACCACCTGCTGGATCTGTGATTTTAATGGTAAATAGTGTTTGCTTGTGGTGGACAACTTGTAGACTGTCAGAAAACACAATTTTGGGTTAGTCAGCCTTGACAAGTCATTTTATACTACACTTGAGTAATTTTAAAAAAAAGTATAGAAAATAAACAGTTTTTTTAAACAGATGTATCCAGTGTATATATGTTTGCTCGCATTAGTCAAACAATTTTCTTTCATGGGGTGCCTATTACATGACATTCTCATTGTATTATCTTGAAGCTGGTATAGTACATGATACGAGTGTAAATATTGAGCTATGCTGCTCTCTCTAACATCAAGCTTATTGTCCAGGCAGTGAATGCTCCCAGCTGGAGTGGACTACCTTAACTATCAGCACAATGGTGTTTGCACTGTAACTAGAATATGGTGATCTGGTGCCTAATTATGTGACAAAAATTGTCAGGGTTGATGAAAGCAGTAAAAATGACCCATGGGAGATACTGATGAATGGCAGGTCAGGGTTAAAGTCTGGCTTTTTCAAACTTCTCTAGCATCACCAACAAGAAACCTGAATCCTAACTCACAGTGTGGTTTTTCAACAGGCCTCCGTATAGACATTATTTTTGCCATATTAGATGGCCGGAGAGGGCTGGAGATCCATGTAAAATTAATAGAAACTAGAGTCCCTCAGTCATCTTTCATTTGAGTTTTAAATCGATAAAGATTTTTTTTCACCTTGAAGAAATGTGCATTTTGAGTAGACCACACAGAAGGGTGAAATGCAACCCTCCCGGAGAGGGCTAGTACTGCCCATCTGTTCCACAGTGTCCAGATGAAAAATAGCACTTTAAAAAAAAATAGTACGATGAAAATAAAAACACTGGATTCTCATTGGAGTTGGGCATTATTGCAGCACATTCCTATGTGAGGTCTGGCCAACTTTGTATATGTTTCTAAGAACATGTGAAACGTAACCGGTAAACAAAGATTTTTCAAGATCTCCTACCTCTATTATCTACAGTAAAAAATATATATACATTTTTACAGTATATTAGCAAGAGATAACGAGCACACAGAATTTAATATTTAACTACAGAAAAAATTAACAATTCACCATAAAAGTATTTGACTCACATAACCACATTGTATATACAGTAAAACCTTGGATTGCGAGTGACGAGGTTTACGAGTGTTCCGCAATACGAGCTATTTAAAAAAAATCCTGACTCGATTTGCGAGCATTGTCTCACAAGACGAGCAGGATTCAAGCATCTGGGGTGTACAGTACTGCATGTGGCCAGAGGTGGGGGGGGGGCACCGGAAACACTCTGAGGCGCTCGGTTCCCAAGCATCTCCGAGTGGTCTTCGAGCATCTCTGAGTGTTTCCAATTGTCTCCGGTGCCCCCCCCCACCTCTGGCCACATGCGGTACTGCATACACTAACAGTGACACTGGAATGAATTATCTGAGTTTCCATTGATTCCTATGGGGAAACCCACTCTAATATACAAGTGCTTTGGATTACAAGCATGCTTCTGGAACGAACTATGCTCATAATCCAAGGTAATACTATATCTAATTGGCTATGGCTGCATAAGAAGGCAGGGACTCACATACTGTTTTTACCATGCACAAAACTCCTTATAGGAAATGATACAAACTTATGTGTACAGTGAGATGGGTGCTTGCTAGAAATGGATTTTGGTTGGTGTTATCCCTAACTGTATGGTATTATTTTAATTTAAACATATTCCCAGCATTACTGAGATAATACATCCCCTTCACAATCCCTAAAGCATCAATGCTTTGTTGTTTTGGCACTTCATTTCAATCCGTTTTTTGAACTTTTGCTTTTCAAGAGGAAGTTTCATTAACCACACATAGTTACATAAACTTTATGTGTATATAAGCAACACTGGTAGGCCTATAGTGGACCCCTGGCAATCCTGCAATTTGCCAGAAGTACTAGAGTACTGATGCATTGGTGGGCTGTTTAAGCTCTTGATAGTAGCTAATTTCATGATAGGAAGCACAACTGGCAATATAAATATACAATGCCATATAATTAAGTAACATTCATTGTGGATTCTTGCATTCTAAACCATACTAACTAGCAAATGAAAATTATATTTGGACTGTCTACCTTATTATGTTAAGGTTGAACTCTTTATCCTACACTTATAGAACAGTAAAATATAAGATGTTGCCTCAATCTAGATAATAGAAAATGAGATAGGGGTGGGCACCATCATCCTTGAAATTGGATCAATATCAGACTATGTGCTTGGATGTCCTACACAGTGCAACTTTGTATACACCCATCAATCATACCCTGATACAACAATTCATTGCTGAATTTTGCAACTTGTGTATTGGAGCATTTTGGGAAGGCCTCATTGATGAGGACACTCAAATTTATCAATACTCAAAAAACACGGTTACTGACGTTCTGCACATTACCCACATTACCCAAAACCCATAAAAAACCTTAGGGTACGATTTAGGAGACCCATAGTATCGGGTATAGCGTCCCTTACAGAAAACGCAAGCAAATTTGTAGACACGTTTCTAATGCTGCATGTCTTGAGTTTACCATCTTACATTCGGGATACAATGGACACATCGAGGGGGTCCAGGTGCCTCCGGACTCCCTCCTTGTGGCTATAGATGTCGAGGCTCTCTACTCGAGCATCCCCCATGGGCAGGGCATTCAGATGGCTGGTACTTTCTTGATGGAGCAGGATCGTAATACATTCCCCTTAATCAATTCATTTTGAAACTACTGCAGTTTATCCTGACCAAAAATGATTTCACACACGGACCAGATTTACTTACAAACACAGGGAGTGGCCATGGGCACCTCATGTGCACCCTCCTATGCCAACCTCTATTTGGGGGGATTTGCGATCCCATCCCCCAAATAGAGATCCCATCCCCCCAATTTTTGGGGATGAGTTCTTAGGATCATTTTTGGACCATGTACTTTGTTGGTACAGGTTTATTGATGATTTATTTGTTATCTGGACGGGAAGAGAATCATTATTAATCCAGGTTATCGAACGTTTAAATACTAATCAGTTTAACCTACATTTTACATTTACTTATGATTATAATCATATTGTCATGGTTATGCATTAGAGTTGTTCTCCTTACCTGTCTGCATGTGTTCATTTCTAGAGACCAGCCGAGCTTCACCTGACTGCTTTTATTTCCTTCCTCTGGAATGGCTCCACCCTAGCCCCTATCAGACTACACTATATTAACCTTTGCACTGCTAGCCTATCCTGCTGATCAACCTTTGTGTATTAGCTTCCTGTTTCCTGTTGTGTGCTCTGCTTCTGATTTCCGTTACCGACCTTGGCGTGTTCTGACCATCCCTGCTTGCCTGTGACCCTGACCTATTGGCGTGTACCCGACTATTCTGTTCTGCTTGTGGCCCCGACCTTGGCTTTGTCCCTCACCATCCCTATCCTCCTGTTACCTACTGTGGGTGTGAGCTGGGGGACCCTGGGGGTCGCGACCTGGAGCCAGTTGCAGCCAAGACCATCTTCACCACTCGAAGCTCTGGTGAACATCAGCTGGCTCTTAGACTCCGCGCCCCGGGGAATCTTACGCTCTTACCCCAGTGGGATCTGTCCCCCGTCTGCAGCCGTCAGCCGTAGGGTCCACAGCCTTGCGGTGCATCCCCAACCCTACGGTGTGCACCTGTCACCTGGGCTCTAGGTGACCTGACAGTTTGATCAGCCATGGACCCGGCTGACGTGCCGCTCCCTGCAGTCGATCCATTGCAGGGCATAGTGCGGAGACTCGAGACCCAGGAATCTAATCAGACTCAGGTGATGCGATTCCTCCAGGATCTGGCTTCTCGCTTCGAGCAGCTACAGGCTTCCTTGGGAACCCCGAACCCGCAGCCTCAAGTACAGTCTGCGACTGCACCTATCGCACCAGTCGCATCCACGCATTCATTAGTACTGCCTGCTCCGTCCCGTTTCTCTGGGGACTCCAAGGCCTGCAGGGGCTTCCTCAGCCAATGCACCATTCATTTTGAGCTCCAGCCTCAAAACTTTCTATCCGGTCGGGCAAAGGTAGCCTATATCATTTCCCTCCTCTCCGGTGAAGCTTTAGCCTGGGCTGCCCCCCTGTGGGAGAAAAATGATCCAGTGGTTTCCAGCCTGTCCGACTTCTTGAAGCTCTTTCGTAACATCTTTGAGGAGCCAGCTCGGGTTTCTTCTGCGGCTAGTGCCCTTTTACGCCTTCGCCAAGAATCTGGTTCAGTGGGCCAATATGCACTTCAGTTCCGTATCCTTACAGCGGAATTGAGCTGGAACAATGAGGCCCTGGTCGCAACCTTTTTACATGGCCTCTCAGACCGAGTGAAGGACGAATTAGCAGGAAGAGCTATCCCCGCCGGTCTAGACGAAGTCATTTCCTTATGTAATCAAATTGACATTCGCTTCCAGGAGAGGTCCTTAGAAAAAAGACGCCAGCGCCCCCCAGGTTCTAGTCAGCCTGAGCTTTTTCCCCGTCGCCCTGTGGAGCATCCTCCGTCTGCTGAGGAGCCCATGCAGCTGGGCCGGACCAGACTAACCCCCGAAGAACGTGCTAGACGCAGAACTCTGGGCTTGTGTCTTTATTGTGGGGGAAAGGGTCATTTTCGTGACTCCTGCTCGCTCCGTCCGGGAAACGCTCGGGTCTAATACATTTGGAAGGTGGAGTATTGGACCCAGAAACATCACCTTCTCGTCTCCTTCTTCCGGTGTTCCTCCATGTAGGCACTTCTCCCCAATCAGTCCTAGCATATCTGGACTCCGGGGCTGCCGGCAATTTTATGGACTGGAGAACTGCCTCTTCTATGAAGCTTACCCTTTCTCCCCTTGCTACTCCACTAGTAGTCTCGGCAATTGATGGCACTGTGCTCCCAGGGGGTCCTATCCGTTTCCAGACGCTACCTATTAGGATGTCGGTAGGGATACTCCACCAGGAGTGGATCTCCTTCCTCATCCTACCCAAGGCCTCTACCCCCATTGTATTGGGTCTTCCTTGGCTGCAGCTCCACTCGCCACATGTGGACTGGGTATCTGGGCAGATCCTGGCCTGGGGTCCTTCGTGTTTCTCGTCTTGTCTTTCCAAGGTGACCCCCAAGAGGAAACTTCCCATTGCTACCACATCTGTCTCGTCCGATCTTCCTGCGGCTTATAGCGATTTCCGGGATGTGTTCTGTAAGAAGTCTGCTGAGGTACTTCCTCCTCACAGATCTTTTGACTGTGCTATTGACCTTGTCCCTGGAGCAACCCTGCCCAGGGGTCGTACCTACCCTTTATCCATTCCAGAGACCCAAGCCATGTCTGAGTATGTCGCTGAGAATTTGGAGAGAGGTTTCATCCGGAAATCCTCATCGCCTGCAGGAGCAGGGTTCTTTTTCGTTGCCAAAAAGGATGGCACCCTCAGGCCCTGCATTGACTATAGAGGTTTAAACGCTGTGACTATTAAAAACCGTTACCCCTTACCTCTAATATCTGAGCTATTTGACAGGTTGAAGGGGGCTTCCATTTTCACTAAATTGGATCTCAGAGGTGCATACAATCTCATTCGAATACGAGAAGGTGACGAATGGAAGACCGCATTTAACACTAGGGACGGGCATTACGAGTACTTGGTTATGCCTTTTGGTTTGTGTAATGCTCCAGCTGTGTTCCAGAATTTTGTCAACGAAATATTCAGGGATCTACTGTACCAGTTTGTTGTCATCTATCTGGATGACATTCTCATCTTTTCCCAAAATCTGCCTGCTCACAGAAACCATGTACGCACCGTACTTCAGCGCCTTAGAGAGAACAATCTCTATGCCAAGATGGAGAAATGTTCCTTTGAATGTTCCGAGGTCCTGTTTCTGGGATGTTTTGTTTCTAGTGAGGGTCTTCGCATGGATCCCGGAAAGGTCTCTGCCATTACCAACTGGCCCCTTCCTGCTAGCCTCAAGGCCACACAGCGCTTCCTTGGCTTCACAAATTATTATAGGCAGTTCATAAGGAATTACTCTTCCATTGCTGCGCCTATTATCGCTTTGACCAAGAAGGGTGCTAATGCCAAAGACTGGTCTTCCGAGGCTGTCTCTGCGTTTCACGATCTGAAACAGGCCTTTGTCTCTGGACCCCTCTTGAGGAGACCAAATCCTGAAGACCCATTTTTTATTGAAGTAGACGCTTCTTCGATGGGGGTGGGAGCTGTGCTTCTTCAGGACTTTGAGAAGAAACGTCAACCATGTGCGTTCTTCTCCAAAAAATTTTCTCAGGCAGAGAGAAATTATGCCATTGGTGATCGGGAACTTCTCGCAATTAAATTGGCGTTGGAGGAGTGGCGTCATCTCTTGGAAGGTTCCCCTCACTCCATAACGATCTTTACTGATCATAAGAATCTACAGTACCTACAGAATGCTAAACGTCTGAACCCCAGACAGGCCAGGTGGAGTCTCTTCTTTTCTCGTTTTAAATTCACGATTACGTACAAACCTGGTTCCTGCAACGGTCGAGCTGATGCGCTCTCTAGGTCATTTGACACCTTGGACGAGGAGTCCAACCCTGATCCTGAGCCGATCATTCCTACCTCTTGCATTGTTGCCCATTCTACCACCCTGGAATCAAAGATTCCTCCTGGTAAGACCTTTGTTCCCACGGAGCTAAGAACCAAGATCCTTCGTTGGGGACATGATTCCAAGATGGCAGGTCATGCTGGGTTCCTCCGATCCTTCCTGCTTATCAGTCGTCACTACTGGTGGCCTAATCTCCGCTCGGATGTTAAAGACTATGTTAAGGCTTGTCACGTCTGTGCTCAGTCTAAATCTTCCACTCAAGCCCCTGCTGGTCTTCTCATGCCCTTGCCCATTCCTAAGGAGCCCTGGTCTCATATCGCCATGGATTTTATCACTGATCTTCCACTATCGGAGAATAATACGGCCATTTGGGTAGTAATCGATCGGTTCTCCAAGATGGCTCATTTTGTTCCTCTTCCTGGTCTCCCTTCTGCCCCTGCCTTGGTTCCCATTTTTGTACGAGAGATTTTCCGCCTTCATGGTGTTCCTTCGCATGTCGTCTCGGACAGGGGTGTGCAATTTACTTCTCGTTTTTGGGGAGCCTTTTGCAAATCCCTCGACATTACCTTGGATTTTACCTCTTCTTATCATCCCCAATCCAATGGCCAGACTGAGAGAGTTAATCAGGAGTTAGAGGTCTTTCTCCGTACCTTGGTCTCTGCCCATCATGATGATTGGGCATCACTATTACCGTGGGCTGAGTTCTCCCACAATAATCATGTTAACGTCAGTTCTCAGAAAACACCCTTCCTCACTGTTTATGGAAGACATCCTCAGCTCCCCCTTCCTATGATTTGTTCTTCTGACATTCCAGCTTTGGCTACTGTTCAGGAATCATTCAATTCCATGTGGGCTGACGTTCATGATTCCCTCCAGAAAGCTGCCAACAAATTCAAGAGTTTTGCTGACCGTCGCAGGCGTAAGCCACCCTCTTTTCAGCCAGGAGACAAAGTCTGGCTCTCCACCAGGAACATCAAACTCCGGGTTCCTTCCCTCAAATTTGCCCCAAGATTCATTGGTCCATACACCATAATTTCTAAACTGAATCCGGTTTGTTTCAAGCTCCAGATTCCCAAAAGCCTCAAAATCTCTAACTCCTTCCATTTTGCCCTTCTAAAGCCGTTAGTCCTCAATAAGTTCTCTCGTTCTTCCCCTACCATAGCACCGGTCTCTAAGGATGATCAGGAGTACGAGGTTAGCCAAATTTTGGATTCCCGACTCTGTAGAGGCATTCTCCAGTACCTCGTGCACTGGAAAGGTTTTGGTCCTGAGGAGAGGTCGTGGATTTCGGCTTCCGAGGT
The DNA here is from genome assembly GCF_037356315.1 of Lithobates pipiens. Taxonomy (NCBI): domain Eukaryota; kingdom Metazoa; phylum Chordata; class Amphibia; order Anura; family Ranidae; genus Lithobates; species Lithobates pipiens. The sequence continues at coordinate 51,398,708 of NW_027507790.1, read as the reverse complement.
CTTTGCACCTCGTCTGTTGAGGAAGTTTCATTTGAAGTTCCCCTCTAAACCTGGTCCCAGGCGGGGGAGGGGGAGGCCTCGTAAGAGGGGGGGTACTGTCATGGTTATGCATTAGAGTTGTTCTCCTTACCTGTCTGCATGTGTTCATTTCTAGAGACCAGCCGAGCTTCACCTGACTGCTTTTATTTCCTTCCTCTGGAATGGCTCCACCCTAGCCCCTATCAGACTACACTATATTAACCTTTGCACTGCTAGCCTATCCTGCTGATCAACCTTTGTGTATTAGCTTCCTGTTTCCTGTTGTGTGCTCTGCTTCTGATTTCCGTTACCGACCTTGGCGTGTTCTGACCATCCCTGCTTGCCTGTGACCCTGACCTATTGGCGTGTACCCGACTATTCTGTTCTGCTTGTGGCCCCGACCTTGGCTTTGTCCCTCACCATCCCTATCCTCCTGTTACCTACTGTGGGTGTGAGCTGGGGGACCCTGGGGGTCGCGACCTGGAGCCAGTTGCAGCCAAGACCATCTTCACCACTCGAAGCTCTGGTGAACACCAGCTGGCTCTTAGACTCCGCGCCCCGGGGAATCTTACGCTCTTACCCCAGTGGGATCTGTCCCCCGTCTGCAGCCGTCAGCCGTAGGGTCCACAGCCTTGCGGTGCATCCCCAACCCTACGGTGTGCACCTGTCACCTGGGCTCTAGGTGACCTGACACATATCTCTTTTCTTGATTTAAAGATCATAAAAAATACTACCGGTCAAATAGCCACGGACCTTTATCGGAATACCACGGCGGGCAACATGTTGCTCCATGCTGCAGCTCTCATCCCGTCCCCTGATACGCAGTATTCTGTACGCCCAATATCTAAGGCTGCATCGAAACTGCACAGAGGATGGGAATTTTTACATTCAAGCGGCTGCTCTACGTGAACGCCTTCTAGCACGGGGCTATACCCACACTAATCTCAGGAAGGCCTATAATAGGGCCTTTGCACGGACCAGATCATCATTGTTATATGGCCCTCCTCATGTAGAATCATCTAAAACAGTCAAAATAGTCACCAAATTCTCTACTCACAACAACCAACTACGTACATTACTGTCAGAAGATTGGAATCTTCTAACAGACCACCCTGTTCTAGGGAAATATGTGAGGCCTAATCCGGAAATGGTGTTCCATAGAGAAACCTTACTGAGGGACAGACTTACTAGTAGCCACTATAGGGTGAATTTCACGGGTGATGGGGGGTCCCCAGGGTACCTTCCAGTGCGTCCACTGCTCACGTTGCCCATGGATCCAGGAAGGCACAAATTTTATCCTGCCCAATGGGGAAAACTTCTCTCCCCCTCAACATGCCAATCGTGACACAAGGGGAGTTGTTTACCTAATGGTCTGTAGCTGCCATGCGTTCTATGTAGGCAAGACCATTAGAGAATTAAGGCAGTGAATGGGAGGCCATTTATACCATTTCTCTAATGGCAAACTTACTACGGTGAGTCACCACATAAGCTTACACCATAGATTCCAACCCAAAGTTGTTAAATTTCTGGTCCTGGAAGTGATTCCAGAAGACCTACGGGAAGGCGATTGGAACCGAGCGATCCTGAGACGTGAAACTATCTGGATCGAGCGGCTCAACCCCCTCATACCACCAGGCCTTAATGAAGCCCTTTCATATAAACCCTACCTGTGAATGGCTTATTTCCTGATTCTGCCTTTGTTTCTGTTCCTCGTCTCTGTTCACTGTTCTTTGGGCCCTTGCTTCTTGCTTCTTGTTTTATTTTTATCTTTCAATTCACCTTTTTTTCCCTCCCCACTTCCCCCCCTTTTTTCTGCCCCCTTCCTCCTCATTTACCTGGAGACAAATTGATTCTATCATCAAAAACGTGTGTACCTTGGCATAGACTGGGATACAACTATTGCTGCGGTCGCTGCTTTGGCACAAACATTGCCTCGCTAATTGTTTGTTTAAACTGATTTTTCTTGTATAAATCTTGTTGTTAGGCATGCTTTGCCATGGGAATAACAGCAGCTTGAGGCGTTATACTCCCCCCAGCGGTGGACATGCATCCTTCCATTAGGACGTGGGCCTCCATTCTGTAGATTGCCCTCCCCTTCTTCCCTCAATGATGACCCTTTGGCCATCTCTTTGTGAGGGTCACGCGCATGCCCAGTGGGCAAGGTGGACCCAGTGACCACAGGCGCCGGTGCCAGCCAGTGCGGTGTCGTGGGCTGGGTTTGAGGCTCTTAAAAGGATGCTTAGGGTGGCAACCATCTTTGTTGTCATGGGGAAATATTTTGGAGTAGCCCCTGACACACCCTTTTCCACTACTTATAGAACAGTAATGAAGCAGGTATTACATTAGTGAAGAATAAACAAGATTAGCTGTTATAATATGCACTATATTGCCAAAAGTATTGGGGCACCTGCCTTTAAAAGTACATGAATTTTAATGGCATTCCAGTCTTAGGCCATAGAATTCAGTATTGAATTGGCCCACCCTTTGTGCTATAACAGCTTCAACTCTTCTGTGATGTCTATACACAAGGTTTAGGAGTGTGTCTATGGGAATGTTTGACCAGTCTTCCAGAAGTACATTTGTGAGGTCAGGCACTGATGTGGGCATGAAGGCCTGGCTCACAGTCTCCACTCAAATTCATTTCAAAGGTGTTCTATCGGGTTGAGGTCAGGATTCTGTGCAGGCCAGTCAAGTTCCTTCACCCCAAACTCACTCATCCATGTCTTTATGGACCTTGCTTTGTGCACTGGACCAAATTATTTGTGGAAGGGGGATTATAGTGTGGGGTTGTCTTTCAGGGGTTGGGCTTGGCCCCTTAGTTCCAGTGAAGGGAACTATTAAGGTGTCAGCATACCAAGACATTTTGGACAACAGTTTGGACAACAGGGAACTGTTTGGGGATGGCCTCTTCCTGCTCCAACATGACTGCACACCAGTGCACAAACAAGGTCCATAAAGACATGAAGTCCATAAAGGCATTCTCATCCACGTCATTGCCTGACCTCACAAATGTGCTTCTGGAAGAATGGTCAAACATTCCCATAGACACACTCCTAAACCTTGTGGACAGCCTTCCCAGAAGAGTTGAAGCTGTTATAGCTGCAAAGGGTGGGCCATTTCAGTGTTGAACCCTACGGCCTAAGACTGGGATGCCATTAAAGTTCATGTGCGTGCAAAGGCAGGTGTCCCAATACTTTTAGTAATATATTGTACATGATAATGCTCCTTTTTTTACTAAGTTAGCCAGACATTTTTAACAACATGATCACTTTGCTGCTTCAAGAAGGGGCATCGATGTTAGGGTATGATAGGAAGATTTTCAAGAAAAGCAAGACCCTGGTACCTGAATCATTTATTTATGGTCTCCAGCTAAATGTCACAGGTACCTTAAAATTCTACAAATACTGCAGCTGTTGACTTTTAATATATGGACACTTACCTGCCCAGGGCCTCGCAATGTCCTCGCCCGAAGTTGACCTGTTCCTCGGCTCCTGGGTAGAGGCGCTGGCATCTTCGGTAAGGGAATCAGTTTCACAGCCTAGTTCACTACTGAAAATGCGTGAGTCGCACTGCGCGATCTCACTGTTCCCTGCTGTCTTCTGGGACAGGTCTCCCAGAAGACAGTGGGGGGACCGAACATGACGTAGATAGCTGTGGATCCTGCAGCGATCTATGCCCGGAAGTGTGAACACCTGGATTATACAGGTATCTGCTCCCCCCTAAAAAGTACCAAATGTGACACCGGATGGGGGGAGGAATCCAAAAAGCGGAAGTTCAATTTTTGGGTGGAACTCCGCTTTAATCAAGGTTAGAACTTTGCTTCAAGTGATACCTGGGGAAAGGTGCCCTTTAGACGTTTCAAGATGCCGACACCTGGGGAAATGTGCACTGGGTCTCTTCATTGGTGCCTTAGGTCAGTGATACCCTGCACTCTTGAGTTGCATAAAGGTCCCTGCATAGTTTTGGGTTACGTAATATGCCTCATTAGACCCTAGACTGATAGTGGCACAGAGCCCAGGTAAACTCCTTAGCACTGATGAATTATATGACAGTCAAAAGAATGCCTGGAAGGACTTTGTTTCATTGTTCTCCATCACCGCTGTTTCTGTGGTCTAGACTCTGTTAAGAGGGAGATGTTAAGGAGGTGGACCTGTGTGCCTAGGGGAATACCTAGCAGGAGGATATATGTGCATGGGGTTTATTAGTAGTAGTAGTAGTAGAGTTGTGTGAGTTTCTCAAAATGTTTTTATTTGCTCTTCTTGTCTCACCACCTTTGGATCATTTATGTACGTTGTACAGTTCCCTATTCTAGTTAGAATTGGCTCTCCAGCCAGAGCAGTATCTATGTGATAACTTGAGGATTTATATCTTACAGTTAGAAATTACTCTCCAGTAAGGATGAGCCGAACACCCCCCTGTTTGGTTCGCACCAGAACCTGCGAACAGACCTAAACTTCGTGTGAACTTTAGAACCCTATTAAAGTCTATGGGACTCGAACGTTCAAAATCTAAAGTGTTAATTTTAAAGGCTATAATGCAATTAACTGTCCTAAAAAGTGTTTGGGGACCTGGGTCCTGCCCCAGGGGACATGGATCAATGCAAAAAAAGTTTTAAAAATGGCCGTTTTTTCAGGAGCATTTTTTTTAAATAATGATTAAAGTGAAACAATAAAAGTGTAATATTTAAATTTCGTACCTGGGGGGTGTGTATAGTATGCCTGTGAAGGGGCGCATGTTTCCTGTGCTTAGAACTGTCCCTGCACAAAGTGTAATTTCTGCAGAAAAAAAATTCATTTAAAATCACTCGTGGCTACCTCTTCTAAAAGCACCTGTTGTGTCTGTTTAGTGGCACTCTGAGTTGTCGAGGAAGAGGAGATAAATGCACTGGTTTTGGGTGAAGAGTTGGCGACATGTGCCGTACTGCTTCAATCGGTGGTGTGACATTTTCGAGGCCAGTGTTTTTCATCACTAGACACCAGATATCTTTTGTGTCTAGTTTTCAGTTTTTTTTTTTTTTTTTTTTTTATTCTGGTGGTCAGTTTTCTGCATATTTAGTTGTATTGTGAAGAGGTTCCAGATATCTCCTATAGGTGCTCCCTTCACCAGGCACCATGTGAAGATGCATTATCGGCATATGGGATCATTGTCCCCATTCTTTAACTGACTTTTAGAAAAAAAAAAAAAAATCACTCGTGGCTATAATGAATTGTCGGCTCCGTAATACAGAGAACACTCAATGAGTGTTCTCTGTATTACGGGAGCCAACAATTTATTCATTGAGAAAAAAAAAAGCGTAGGGTTCCCCCAAATTCAATTACCAGGCCCTTCAGGTCTGGTATGAATATTAAGGGGAACCCCGCATCAAATTAAAAAATCCATACCAGACCCTTTATCCGAGCATGCAACCTGGCAGGCCACAGGAAAAGAGGGGGGGAGAGCCCCCCCTCCTGAACCGTACCAGACCACATGCCCTCAACATTGGGAGGATGCTTTGGGGGTCTGTGTCCCCTCAAAGCACAATGTCCCCATGTTGATGGGGACAAGGGCCTCATCCCCACAACCCTGGCCAGTGGTGGTGAGGGTCTGTGGGCCGGGGGCTTATCAGAATCTGGAAGCCCCCTTTAACAAGGGGACTCCCAGATCCCGGCCCCCCCCTGTTTGAAAGGGTAACAGGGTACAAAAGTACCCCTACTATTTCACAAAGAAAGTGTAAAAAATGGTTAAATAAGACAAACACACTTTTGAAAAATTCCTTTATTAAAAATAAAAAAAATAAAAAAAAAGATTCCAGTGGTGGTAATCCACTCTTGCTATCCAACGACGGATGATCATCTCTCCAGGGTTCAGCGTTGGCTGATCTGATCCAGCGACGGGTGATTTTCAGTCCAGCGCAGTCCATCCATGCATCCATCTTCTGTCTCCACTGAGGAGACACTGCGGGGATCCCGGCGCCTCCCAGCAACCTTTTTGCCAGGCAGATTGTAGGGTATGATTGCTATATGGATGACCTCATGATGGTGTGGGATGGTGACACTATAGGATTTTGGAAATGCCTTAATGACAATTAGTTAAATTTGCATTTTTCGGTTGAGCATGATGTTTTCAGTATCAACTTTTTAGGCATCACTGTAATGGGTGATCCAACTACAGGTGATGTTTCAACATGCACCTATAGGAAACCAAAAAGTGTAACACTACACTTTTTGCAGCCAGTTGTCATCCCACCCATACCATCAATGCCACCCTTATGGGGAGCTTATTCGAGCCAAACAAAACAGAGTCAGCCTTTGAGCTAGAATGCAAGGTCATTTATCAGCACTTATTGGACCAATGTTATAACGAATCTGTTATGCACCAAGGACTGGAAAGGGTTTTGATAATGGACAGAGAGGGATTACTGTCAGATGAGCCTAAAACCAAAAGAGAGTATAAAAATAAGAATAAATCTTATAAACCTTAAAACTCTAGAAATAGAAGATCGGACAAACCTTTTACATTTGTAACTACATTTTCCCAAGAATATCATCATATAGTCAGAATAATAAAAAAGAATCTGCCAATACTGTATACAGATAAAGATTTAAATGGGATATTGCAAGCAGATTGCCATTTTTCTAGCCAACATGTGCCCACATTAGGGACTGCACTATCACCTAGTCTTTTCTCATCTAAACAATGCCAACCCACCTGGCTCTCCTATCCTGGTTACCCTTGTAATAAAAAAACTGTAGATACTGTAATTAGTATCTTTTGGGTAAAACGTTTGTTGCCACAGCCACAGATGAAGAGTTCATTATACAGCAATACATCAACTGTAGCACAAACTATGTAGATTACCTGATCACCTGTATTTCATGCAGCCTCCAATATGTAGGTTGTACCACTCGTCCTATGAGAGCCCGTATAGGGGAACATTACTGTGACACAAATAACCCAAATGCTAGAAATATTTCAAATGCAACACATCACTTTAGTGAATGTCATCAGGGCGATCTTTCCTCATTTTGCATCAGAGGAATAGAAAGGTTGTCTCACTTGCCCAGAGGAGGTGACAGGGGGAGAAGGCTACTGGGTATAGAAGCGTAGTGGATTTTTAGATTAAAAACTAGATCGCCTCAGGAGTTAAACCTGAGGTGCTATCTGCACTTGCACTTACATTAAGAATGCCTCTACCCAGAGCCTCCTCTCTCTCTTTCCTTTCTCTCTTCTGTTTTATTTTTTTTCACATACCTGGATTATTATTTCATGTTTTTTATTTCATGTTTTTTGAATTTTATGGTGTGCTTTCTTATGCATATGTCTATACGTGTATGCACGTGTATGTACATGCGTGTGTGCATATTATCACTACAAGGTGTGTGAAAATTAGTGGCATACACATGGACCACCCTATATGTATTACAGCTGATTCTCTTTTTTGGATAATTGCCTGCGGTCAATTAAGACAATCAATGAGTGGAGGCTGTAATCTTTAGAGCTACTAATTATTTCAAAGTTTTATGTCTGTAATATGGTTATGAATAAGGCCTTATAGGCTGAAACGTCAACTACCTTAATCTGCGTTTGTTCACAGTGGCCATTCAATAAAATTAAGACATTTTAAAAGCAACAACCTGAGTGCGGATCATTTTTTCTACAGGGGACAAGTGAGCCTGGAAGGAACCACCCCTCCTTAAAGGTACAGGGTCACACTGAACACCCAGCACAAAGCACTATGGCAGCAAGGGCGTCAGTGCGTTGCCTGACCAATATATTCAGGTATAAAAAAGTGGCCACTGCCCCCACCTATGACTGATCTTTGTATCAAGGAGCACTGGAATGGCAACGTATGTCAAACAAATATAAAGGGATTTCCAAGCTCAATCTTACCATCCAGCCAGTGACCAACCGAATCGACCTGTCTAAGAATATGCGTTAAGAACAGGGGTTTAGTTGCACACATTTGCAAATACATGCGTAAGCTGCAGGCCCCGCTAAAGCACCCTGTTTTCTGCAATCCCTAACTACTGAAAGTCTCCATCTAGGAAGCACATGTATTTATAATTGATAGGTAGGGGACAGGTGAGCCTGGAAAGGGCCACCCCTCCTTAAAGCGGGAGTCCACCGGGACTCCGCGTTTTTTTTTTTTTTTTAAAAGCCAGCAGCTACAAATACTGCAGCTGCTGACTTTTAAATAGTGACACTTACCTGTCCAGCGCACCCGCGATGTCGGCACCCGAAGCCGATCGCTCGCTCGTGCCGCCGCCATCTTGGGTATGGGAATCAGGAAATGGAGCCTTTCGGCTTCATTTCCCGGTTCCCTACTGCGCATGCGCGAGCCGCGCGGCGCAATCCAGACGGTCCCCGCTGCCTCTGGGAGCTGTGTGTTTCCCAGCAGGCAGCGGGGCACTTGCTGAAGGGGGCGGGCGCTTGCGGAAAGGGGCGTAACGTACGCCCCTTTCCGCAGAGAGCTAGCCCGGAAGTGGGTGCAGTTACCTGGATTATCCAGGTAACTGCACCCCCCTCCCCCCTGAAAGGTGCCGATTGTGGCGCCGGAGGGGGGGGGGATTCCGATGAGCGGAGGTCCATTTTAGGGTGGACCTCCGCTTTAAAGGTACTGGGTCACAAAGAACACCCAGTACAGAGTACTATGGAAGCAAGGGCGTCAGTGTGTTGCCTGGTGAATATATTCAGGTACAAAAAAATGGCCAATGCCCCCACCTATGACTGGTCTTTGTAGCAAGGAGCACTGGAATGGCAACGTATGTCAAACTAATTTTTTGTACCTGAATATATTGGTGCCCTCACTGCCATAGTGCTCTTTACTGGGTGTTCAGTGTGATCCTGTACCTCTAAGGAGGGGTGGTGCCTTCCAGGCTCACCTGTCCCCTATCTATCCATTGTAAATGAATGTTCTTCCAAGATGGAGACTTTCAGTATTTAAGGACTGCAGGAAACAGGGTGCCTTGTTGGGGCCTGCAGCTTACGCATTTTTTTGCAAATGTGTGCAACTAAATCCCTGTTCTTAATGCATATTGTTAGACAGGTCAATTCGGTTGGTCGCTGGCTGGTTGGTAAGTTTGAGCTCGGAAATACCTTTATATTTGTTTGACATACGTTGCCATTCCAGTGCTTCTTGCTACAAAGATCAGTTATAGATGAGAGCAGGGACCACTTTTTTGTATTCAAACAGCATGCATACACTATAGAAAAATACAAAACAGATTATGAAAGCTGCACAAACATGTGCTTTTCACAGTGACTCAATCAGAGTAACATGTGGCTGCATGGCATGGTCTCTATAAGACTCAATAATAACAGAACTTCTGCTTGAAAATTACTACTTAAAACAGTTTAGAATGCAAACAGTTACTTAGCTTCATACACAGAATACATGTCAATGAAATACAGCGTAGCTCTGGTAACACAGGCAAACAGCTGGAAGGACCCCAGGCCCATGGACACATGGCCCATAGAACTATTGTGTTAGCAACTGGGCACACAGGTGCTGGAGAAGCTGCATGCTATTGGGCATGCTTGTTCTGACAGTGGGGGGCCACTCATCTGCCTGCAGATCACCAGCTACCTCTGTCTCACCAAGCGTGGCCTTTCTGAGTTGGTGAGAGAGGGAAGCATTGGGACCCAGGGAGTTGTAGGAAAAGGAGTTAAAGGGGCCTGTGCCTGCATCTGAGCATCACGAGTAGATGCGCACTCCATTACACTATGAAGGGCTACCGTAAGTGAAGTGACCCCTAAACACTAGCTTCAATAAGAAGGTATATACATGAAGAATTGCTCTGTAACTCTGGTAGTCACTAGCTAGGTTTAGTTTCTGCAACTGTAATGCCTTGCTGTTCATTTCAATAGATAACTACAAACCAAATCATATTCATTGACTTGCATAGATTTGTACTTGATGTACTAACCTTAAATTAGGTCACAATGATTCAAGATTGGTTATCAGTCCGAAATAATGAATCTGTACAGCCAATGAATAAAGCTTGATCTCTAACTTACCTCCATCATGTAATTGGACAGGAAAGGAGAGCAGTACACTGATGAGGCAATAACCCTGCTCTCTCCTCCTGTCAACATATTCAAACTGTTGAAAGACATAAACATGTAAGGTAGGACAACATATAACATGGTCCTTATTAGTTCAGGGTGTAAGTACTGTTAAGCAAGAGAGTTCAGAAGTCAGATACAAGAACAGATTTATGCATTTATGGCTATTCTATGTAATGATTTTTTAATGGATACATAACTGGATTAAATGACATTGCTTATTATCTGCCTGAAGTTCATCTTTAACATAGGCTATAGAAAAAATACCATATCCATTACTACAATTAACTTTATTCCATGAATAAATATAACTGTAAGGTATTTAAGGAATATATTGTAAAACTCCACAATGCCCCTGTATATACCAGTTTCTGCAGATGAGAGATATAATTAGCAGCATATGACTCAATCAACTAAATGTGTGCATTTAAAATTATATATATATAAAATGTATATAATTGTTGAAATATAAAATGTAGTTGTTTGCCAAGAAAGTAATATGAAGACCTATAGATTTGGCTACACCCAGAAATTATACCTACCGCCCGACTATACATTTAACAAATTAAAGAATATTTTAAGAAGCATTTTTTTCCTTTAACAAGCAGGTGCTGGCACATATTCCATAAATCTTACATTTTATAGCATATTTATATAACAAAGAATTTAGGTAGTCATAATGTATGTCAACAGGAGATCTTTTTTTTTTTTTCTTTTAATTGGACATTATGGGATACAAATGCATTATCAGTTAAATATTCAAGCAATTGAAGTAGAGCTATCAGAAAATTATGCTTTACCAACAAGAAAGATTTCACATGGATATTTTAAAAACACTTGTCTTTAGCAGTGTTCATACTTAACAATATATCTGATTAGGTATAGCATTTCACCATTGTTCCTTTTGGCTGTGTGACAGGTAGTCTACCACAATACCCTAGTTATAAAGACAATGAGGTTGATGTATTAAAAGATCAGAACATGGCCACTTTTTTAAACTGTATCTTTACTTCACCTTATTTTCACTTCTTAGTGAATAAGGCGAAACTGTGCTCACTTCAACAAATCAAGTGCAAACAAAAGTCTTTTTTTAAAGTAGCAAAAAAGTTATTTTTTTCTCATTTTTCGATAGAGTAAGGGAGGGTTATAATCCCTTTTTTGACAATCTGCTTCCCTTTGGTGAGATTTCTTTTCACTTCCTGTCCCGAAGCCACAACAGAAAGTGAACCCCCACCCCATTCTGGTCACCGCTCAAAATGTGGGATTTTTTTTTCACTTTCACCTTTGATGATAATGGTTGCCAGAACAAACATGAAAGAAAGGGTGAATCTTCCTGGTGAGTAAACAGATAGCAGTAAAATCAGGTATTCTAATCTCTCTCTACTATGAAACTAAAAAAGTTTTGCCTTAAAGTGGAGGGCAACCCTGAAAAACAAAAGTACATTAACATTTTGCAAAAAATCAGAAAAAAAAATGAAAAATATTTTTTTTAAAGCTTACCAGAAATGCCTGTTGCTAGGCATACCGTCCTAATCGGCCTCTTCCTACTCCGCGGTGATCTTCAGTCTTCTCTCCTCCGTGCGGCATCTTCTGGGGAATGGGGCGCTGTGTGTTCTGGGAACTGTGTGTCCCAGAACACAGCGCGCCCCATTCACAAAGCACTGCGCGACTCGCACGTGCGCAGAAGGAAACAGGCAGTGAAGCCGCAAGGCTCCACTGCCTGTTTCCCTTAGTTGGAATGGCGGCGCCGGGACCCGAGAGCCAAGGGATGGGTCAGCCTCGGGCGGCCGACATCGCAGGCGCCCTGGACAGGTAAGTCTGCTTATTAAAAGTCAGCAGCTACAGTGTTTGCAGCTGCTGACTTAAAAAAAAAAAAAATTTAAGCTGGCCCTCCCCTTTAAGTTATACTTTCCCATGCATGGTTAATTAACACTGCAGCCATGCCCTATTTACTTAGGTAAGTGAACATGCAATTTGAAAAGAAATCAGCCTCTAGTTCTTTAATAAATTGACCCCATTCAGGTAAGTTCAGGTAAATAAAATTGACAAATGTAGTTGGCCAGTTGGTTTGATATAATTTTTTATAACAAAAACAGAGCCATGTCATGTCATTCAATCTCACAGATGTAGGTTGAAAATGTAAGTCAATGACATTTTGCATGAACATAATCAAACCTTTAAAACATAAGTCTGAAAATTAAATAAATGTCTGTAATTCAGGTGGAACATATTTAAAAAAATGTTGGAAGCACTTTTGCAAATATGTATATATTACATCAAATGTAACAAAGATTGATTTTAAGTGTACGTGCGGACAAAACATTTTTCTCAATTTTGGGTACACAGCAAGGAAGGATTTTTATTTGCTGTCTATGTCTCAGAAAAATGGTCACTGTTTGAGCCAGGGGCCATTGGTATTGAGAAAAAAAAAATGATGGAAAATCCAAAAGTTTACAGATGTCGCCAAAACAAGAGGGAAATCTCCCCAACAGAACATAGACAGCAGAAAATAATCTACAATAGTTTCTTACTTCATCCAAAAATTTTTAAAAAATGGCTTTAGATATAATTTTACAAAGCTATACTTATTGTACACTATTCGTAACCCAATCATATTTCCACAGTTGGAGTAGCCCTCATTCTGTTGAATAAGGTTTCATATATTCCCAAACTCTAAATGGCTAAGGTTCTAGTGACAATATGCATACATAGAAAGCAATAAATTTCAAGTAAAGGTTTGAGCTGATAACTATATTACTGTTTTAACATTTTTTAAGGGGTGGGGTGACGTGACAGTTTTAATATTAAGAATCATTTGTGATATACGATTTAATGGAGAAATTAGTTGAGAGCCCAGAATGTTGGCAGTTTATATAACCTAAAATTGTGGACCACAAGCTTTTTATTAATCTGATAAAGACCACATTACGGCTTTCCATGTACATACTATAAATACCTTCATTCATCTCTGTGTTCTTTGAGGCTTAAATCATTTGTATGCATATTCAGTAAAGAGTACATAGATGTCTTCAATAAAATGATCATAGCATATATTAGTAGCTGTGATTCCAGCATTTTCATGTCAATAGATTCAGTGCCCACCTTCAGTTATCAGAGTCACTAAGTCAAAGCACGTTAATGTACTTGATTTATTTTCAGTGTAGAGTGTTTCAAACAGAGTTGCTTGATCTTACGGTTAATTGAAGAGAAATGTTGGATGGTAAAGTGTGTATAAAAGAAAAAAAAGATAGGGTAAAAAATATCCTAGCTGTGCATAGATCCTGTTCTAACACCTGCATTTATAAACATAGATCTATATTAAAATACTAATTTAACAATAGGTTAAAAAAACAAACTTTAACCCCGGAATATTTTCCACCCTTCCTGACCAGAGCACTTTTTGCGATTTGGCACTGCGTCGCTTTAACTTACAATTGACAAAACAAAATTGACGTCCTTTTATTCCCCACAAATAGAGCTTTCTTTTGGTGGTATGTGATCACTTTTTCCTCAGTTTAGGCCGGTATGTATTCTTTTACATATTTTTGGTAAAAAAAAAAAAAAATCACAATAAGAGTATATTGATTGGGTTGCGCACAACTTATAGCGTCTACAAAATAGGGGATAGTTTTATGGCATTTTTATTATAATTTTTTTTTATTAGTAATGGCGGTGATCTGCGATTTCTATCATGACTGTGACATTATGATGGACACATCGGACACTTTTGACACTATTTTTGGACCATTGTCATTTATACAAAGATCAGTGCTATAAAAATGCACTGATTACAGTATAAATGACACTGGCAGGGAAGAGGTTAAACGCTAGGGGGGTGATGAAGGGTTTAAGTGTGTCCTAGGGAGTGATTCTAATTGTGGGGGGATGGGCTACAACTCACATGACAGCGATCACTGCTCCTGATGACAGGGAGCAGTGATCTCTGTCATGTCACAAGGCAGAACGGGGAAATGCCTTGTTTATATTCACCAGGAGACCAGCGGACATCGAGTCCATGGATCCCACGGGAACAGCCACGCTGTATGCGGCAGGAACGTGCCCGCTAACCCTGCCAATTAAAGGCGACGTACAGGTACGCCCATTTGCCCACCACTGCCATTGTGCCAATGTATATCGGCATGCAGCAGTCGGAAAGCGACTAAAGAAGGGATGAATAAAGAATAACAAGGTCTAAAATGTACACTTTGTTAATGAAAATGTTGATCCAGACTCCACTGCTAGTAACATGTTCTGAAGTCTAGGCCTTTAGTCACATAACTTATGCATTAAGAATAGGGTATAAAGAGATTAATGCAGGTGGAATTAAAGCGGTAGTAAACCCAGTTTCAAAAAACACTTACATTCACGGCATGCCGGAAATGCTAACTTTCACATTGGTTGTGCTCTCAACCAAACTTTCAAACCATCCAATGGCTGGTTTCATAATGTGCAGCATTATGGCAGTTGAAGAATCATTAGAGGCCAAGATGGTAGCTTCCTTGACTAAAAACAATAGAAGGGTTTACTTCCACTTGCCAATAAATGCTCCACAAAAAAACACACACACATTAAAATAGCCATCATTGTGTTATAAGCTTGCTGGGGTCAACCTACACCCATTATTCTATTTAAGATACTACAATGTTATAACCAGCATTAAGCCACACCTTGGCTGTAAAATATAGCATTTGTATTAAAATGCATTAAAGTGACACTAAAGGTTTGTTTAAAAAAAATAAAAATAAACTTGTCATACTTACCTCCACTGTGCAGCTCATTTGGCACAGAGTGGCCCTGAACCTCATCTTCTGGGGTCCCTCGGCGACCCTCATGGCTCCTCCCTGTATCAGATAAAATCCTGGGAGAAGCACTCCCCTGGGGGGTTACCTTGCAGGCACGCTCCCGAGTCCAGAATTTGGTGTCCAATGAGACTGAATGCAGGACCCGGCACCCGCGTAATTGGATTTGATTGACTGCAGCGGGAGCTAATGGCTGTGCTGTTATCAATCTATCCAATCAAGAGCCGAGAACCCCCTGCAGAGAGAGAGAGCACGTCCCTTGTGGGACAAGTTCGAGGGTTCAGGTAAATAAAACGGGGGGGGGGGGGCTGGGGGCCGGTCACTGACAGGTGTTTTTTCACCTTAATGCATAGGAAGCATTAAGGTGAAAAAACATGAACCTTTACAACCCCTTTAATCCCTTAAAGAAATGTGCACTTATAAAACCCTGCTTCTCACCTTCACTGTACAACCTGTCTCAGTTTTCACTTGTGCCACACCTGAAACTTTGCAACTTGTATCTACATATAAACATAGGCTTAATATTAGTTCTTCATGAAAGCAAAATAGCCTAATTAACTTCAAAGCCACATAAAGAATGACTATATAAACTATATAGTTTAACCATACTAGTAGTAGTGGGTAGTATTTTGCTATGGAAAGAACAATCTGATAATGAAATATTGGTACATTTGGACTTCTGATCTAAATACACCACAGGTTCAAGCACGGACATATTAAATTGGAAGTGGGTCATCCTGCCATCCCGCTAGTACCCTTTGCTGTTCAGTCTTTGATTAATGTCACAACTCTACTTATTCTGCTTACGTACATGAGTTTTGGCTTAGGCTTCTTTTTGGTCACATGATTTCTTCTAAAGATTTGGATCAGCCGGTCTGAGCTCTGTTTCTCTGCTTCAACTGAGATTGAAGGACGCCTGGAACACCAGAAAAGTAAGATAATTCCATCTTGCTACTGCTTTGTTTTTCTTTTTTTTAATTTTTTTCTGGAGAAAAACAAAAACAAAAAAAAACAACACAAACAACAAAATCAAAATTAAAAGGCTGAACAATAAACACTGACAAAACACGTTACTCACCAACTGCCCCTGATGGGGCCTCAGCACTTTACTGCCACAGAGGGGACCCAGAAATTTTCTCTGGTTCTGAGGGACCAAACCTCAAACTGAGCCTTCCTTCCTACTGCTTTGTTTTTCCACATCAACAAAACAACTTTATTTGAATCTAGATTCACTTTAAAGAGTATGTAAACCCAACATTTCATATTCCTGATATTTTGCCTGCTGTACCATGTGCTTGTATGAAAAAGTATCCTGTTCTCTTTGTATTGCTTCCTTTGTGTGAAATCTCTGGTGATCCTGCCAGTCCTTCTGCTTTCCGATTAAAAACTAACCACACTAAGTAGGACAACAGTGTGGTCTGTTTTCTCGCTGTGCTGGGAACTCAGCCTGCTCTTCTTCAATGATCAGGCTTGTCCTGACCCCTGCCCCCCCCTGCACAACCATTCACTTGGAAGATCAGTGAGCAGGTATTTCTCCTCACCCAGCTCTTATGCAGAGAACAGACATTATGTGATCATTTATGGAAAAGGGGGAAAATAAGTATTTATAATGTTTTTTTTTATACAAAAAATGTTTAGCCTTTCATTTCTATTTTAAACTGAATAGGTTATTTTACAAGGCAATCGTTTACATCAAATATAACATAAAAGGCTTCATGTTATAAGGAAGTACCACCTTAAATTAAAAAAACTGATAAGCCATTACTGCAAATGCATATTTATTATTAAATTTAAATTATTGTATGTTTTATCTATATTTCGTCATTATTTTACTTATTAAAATGCAAATTCACATGCAATAAACACTATTTCTAAATAAAATAGGTAACAATGTATTTCAAAATGATTGATACTGTGTAGATTAATAATGAAAAGACATGCTGAGTAACAAACCCAACCAAGGTGAAGAGATGATGGCAAGTGTATCAATTATAAAAATAATTACTCTAGATTCTCAGACAACAGGCTCACTAAATGACTAAACGTATCAGATACATGAGACTCATACTGTAAAACTCTAAAGTACTGCTTGCTTAGCAATGTTTAGTTTGTTATGGGAACATAGGCTGAGCTTTAACAATTACAGTGATCCAACTGTAACCGTACAAAGATTCTTCTTTTTAGCAGGATATAGCTCTGGAGTCAGAATAATAATTGGGAAAGCTCAGAATAAAACAAACATTATAATAAAAGCGTTCTGGAATGGTAAGATCCTGTTGCTGGAGCTCTAAGGGCTTTTTCTATCCACACAAACTGGAGTCAGGTTGCAGAATGTTTTGTCTACTGGGGAATTCTGCTCCCGCTAATAAGCTGCTGTACTTTGAAGAGGAAGGAAGCTAAAAAAAAAAAAGATAAAATGATTTCAAGGAAAATGGCTACTCAAACGTATCACTAATCAAGGCTGTAAAGTGCATCTGTGAAACTTCTATCAGAGTTTCTGTCTTTGATGTGTGGAGTTAACTCCAAGGTTTACTTCTGATTTCTTAGTGCTTTAAGGAGACAACATGGTTTTTCATTGGCTGTAGATGCAAAACATTTCTTACTACTTAAGTTGCCTTAAAAAAAATGCTGTTAAGATCTGCCAGTGCTCTTCTATTCCACCCAAAATCTCTAATCCTCGACCTCTCAAATGTATTTTGGGCATGTCTGTAGAGTACCTGGCACTAGTGATGGCCGAACGGTTCGCCCGGCGGTCGTTTCGCGGCGAATTTCCGACTTTCGCCGTCCGCGGGTTCGAACGCCTTTTTCCGTCGTTCGCCCCGGCGGACTTACGTGTTTAATGTATACAAGAACTTTAACCTTTCGTGACACGTTTATCATGTGTTACAGGACAACCAATTGAGACATGACAGCTCATGGACACTTGGACATTCCCCCTAACCTATAAATACACCCGATCCGGTGGCCATTTTACATTCTTTCTTCTGTCACTGTAGGGAAAGGATCCTGTGTGGAGTAGGGACAGAGAAAACGCTAGCTATTTGGTACACAAAAGTTCTTTTCAGGACTGGTATAGGTGTTAGGTCAGCAGCCTGAGTTTCTTTTGTCAGTTTAGATAAAGGGACAGAGCGCTGTATGCTGCTATTTTAGGGACAGCTCAGCCAGATTAGTCTTTCTTCATCATCATCATCATCATCATCATTAGCTGTTACTATCAGGTCCACAAAAGAGCTGTTCCAGCTAATCGTTCCAGCCTACTCTTTTTTGCCAATTTGTATAGGGACAGGCAGGAAGCAGTGTGTCAGGCAGTGAGGATAATTTTAAAGACTTGCTGTTACTATTAGTTCCACAAAGGTTCTTTTCAGGACTGGTATCAGTGGTACGGTAATAGGCTTGTACACGTATAATATTCTTTCTTCCAAATATAGAAAGAATATTATACTTGACTGCTGCCCTTCTGCTGCAGTCTGCTAATCATTCACAACTCACTTGTTCCACAAAGCTCTTTATCAGGACTGGTAACTTGGTCTGTCTAGGGTGCTACGGTACATAGGCTTGGGTGCGGTACAGTCTGCTGTTCTGTAAGGACCGCTATCGGTCCACAATACATAGGGTTGCCGTGCACTACTGCTGACCGCTGCCCTATACTGCAGCAGTCCTTCATTGGTATAGGGACTGACGTACAGTCTGCTAATCACTAACACACAACCTGCTTGGTCCACAAAAGTTCTTATAAGGACTGGTAACTTGGTATAGGGTGCTACGGTACATAGGCCTGAGTGCGTTACAGTCTGCTGTTCTGTAAGGACCGCTATCGGTCCACAATACATAGGGTTGCCGTGCACTACTGCTGACCGCTGCCCTATACTGCAGCAGTCCTTCAGCGGTATAGGGACTGACGCACAGTCTGCTAAACACTAACACACAACCTGCTTGGTCCACAAAAGTTTTTATAAGGACTGGTAACTTGGTATAGGGTGCTACGGTACATAGGCCTGAGTGCAGTACAGTCTGCTGTTCTGTAAGGACCGCTATCGGTCCACAATACATAGGGTTGCCGTGCACTACTGCTGACCGCTGCCCTATACTGCAGCAGTCCTTCATTGGTATAGGGACTGACGTACAGTCTGCTAATCACTAACACACAACCTGCTTGGTCCACAAAAGTTCTTATAAGGACTGGTAACTTGGTATAGGGTGCTACGGTACATAGGCCTGAGTGCGTTACAGTCTGCTGTTCTGTAAGGACCGCTATCGGTCCACAATACATAGGGTTGCCGTGCACTACTGCTGACCGCTGCCCTATACTGCAGCAGTCCTTCATTGGTATAGGGACTGACGTACAGTCTGCTAATCACTAACACACAACCTGCTTGTTCCACAAAAGTTCTTATAAGGACTGGTAACTTGGTATAGGGTGCTACGGTACATAGGCTTGAGTGCGGTACAGTCTGCTGTTCTGTAAGGACCGCTATCGGTCCACAATAGATAGGGTTGACGTGCACCACTGCTGACCGCTGCCCTATACTGCAGCAGTCCTTCAGCGGTATAGGGACTGACGTACAGTCTGCTAAACACTAATACACAACCTGCTTGGTCCACAAAAGTTCTTATAAGGACTGGTAACTTGGTATAGGGTGCTACGGTACATAGGCTTGAGTGCGGTACAGTCTGCTGTTCTGTAAGGACCGCTATCGGTCCACAATAGATAGGGTTGACGTGCACCACTGCTGACCGCTGCCCTATACTGCAGCAGTCCTTCAGCGGTATAGGGACTGACGCACAGTCTGCTAAACACTAACACACAACCTGCTTGGTCCACAAAAGTTTTTATAAGGACTGGTAACTTGGTATAGGGTGCTACGGTACATAGGCCTGAGTGCGTTACAGTCTGCTGTTCTGTAAGGACCGCTATCGGTCCACAATACATAGGGTTGCCGTGCACTACTGCTGACCGCTGCCCTATACTGCAGCAGTCCTTCATTGGTATAGGGACTGACGTACAGTCTGCTAATCACTAACACACAACCTGCTTGGTCCACAAAAGTTCTTATAAGGACTGGTAACTTGGTATAGGGTGCTACGGTACATAGGCCT
This sequence comes from Lithobates pipiens, assembly GCF_037356315.1. Classification (NCBI taxonomy): domain Eukaryota; kingdom Metazoa; phylum Chordata; class Amphibia; order Anura; family Ranidae; genus Lithobates; species Lithobates pipiens. Next base: position 51,378,750 of record NW_027507790.1, on the reverse strand, counting down.
GAGTGCGTTACAGTCTGCTGTTCTGTAAGGACCGCTATCGGTCCACAATACATAGGGTTGCCGTGCACTACTGCTGACCGCTGCCCTATACTGCAGCAGTCCTTCAGCGGTATAGGGACTGACGCACAGTCTGCTAAACACTAACACACAACCTGCTTGGTCCACAAAAGTTCTTATAAGGACTGGTAACTTGGTATAGGGTGCTACGGTACATAGGCCTGAGTGCAGTACAGTCTGCTGTTCTGTAAGGACCGCTATCGGTCCACAATACATAGGGTTGCCGTGCACTACTGCTGACCGCTGCCCTATACTGCAGCAGTCCTTCATTGGTATAGGGACTGACGTACAGTCTGCTAATCACTAACACACAACCTGCTTGTTCCACAAAAGTTCTTATAAGGACTGGTAACTTGGTATAGGGTGCTACGGTACATAGGCTTGAGTGCGGTACAGTCTGCTGTTCTGTAAGGACCGCTATCGGTCCACAATAGATAGGGTTGACGTGCACCACTGCTGACCGCTGCCCTATACTGCAGCAGTCCTTCAGCGGTATAGGGACTGACGTACAGTCTGCTAAACACTAATACACAACCTGCTTGGTCCACAAAAGTTCTTATAAGGACTGGTAACTTGGTATAGGGTGCTACGGTACATAGGCTTGAGTGCGGTACAGTCTGCTGTTCTGTAAGGACCGCTATCGGTCCACAATAGATAGGGTTGACGTGCACCACTGCTGACCGCTGCCCTATACTGCAGCAGTCCTTCAGCGGTATAGGGACTGACGCACAGTCTGCTAAACACTAACACACAACCTGCTTGGTCCACAAAAGTTTTTATAAGGACTGGTAACTTGGTATAGGGTGCTACGGTACATAGGCCTGAGTGCGTTACAGTCTGCTGTTCTGTAAGGACCGCTATCGGTCCACAATACATAGGGTTGCCGTGCACTACTGCTGACCGCTGCCCTATACTGCAGCAGTCCTTCATTGGTATAGGGACTGACGTACAGTCTGCTAATCACTAACACACAACCTGCTTGGTCCACAAAAGTTCTTATAAGGACTGGTAACTTGGTATAGGGTGCTACGGTACATAGGCCTGAGTGCGTTACAGTCTGCTGTTCTGTAAGGACCGCTATCGGTCCACAATACATAGGGTTGCCGTGCACTACTGCTGACCGCTGCCCTATACTGCAGCAGTCCTTCAGCGGTATAGGGACTGACGCACAGTCTGCTAAACACTAACACACAACCTGCTTGGTCCACAAAAGTTCTTATAAGGACTGGTAACTTGGTATAGGGTGCTACGGTACATAGGCTTGAGTGCGGTACAGTCTGCTGTTCTGTAAGGACCGCTATCGGTCCACAATAGATAGGGTTGACGTGCACCACTGCTGACCGCTGCCCTATACTGCAGCAGTCCTTCAGCGGTATAGGGACTGACGTACAGTCTGCTAAACACTAATACACAACCTGCTTGGTCCACAAAAGTTCTTATAAGGACTGGTAACTTGGTATAGGGTGCTACGGTACATAGGCTTGAGTGCGGTACAGTCTGCTGTTCTGTAAGGACCGCTATAGGTCCACAATAGATAGGGTTGACGTGCACCACTGCTGACCGCTCACCTATACTGCAGCAGTCCTTCAGCGGTATAGGGACTAAGAGTTTTGTCACAGGGTCATTTAAAAAATGACATGCAGAGGAAGAGGCAGGCCCTTCCGCAGGGGTGGTAGGGGTAGGGCAGGAGCAACAGGCTTGAGCCAAAGTGGGAAGTTGCAGAAGGTGCGTTCAATTACTTTAAAGGATGCACCAGACTTGGTTGAGTGGCTCGCTCAGCCTTACTCTTCTGCACCCTCCTCATCCTCTCGATCTGCACCCTCTTCTTCACTCTCTGCTATGTGCACCCCCAAAGACACTACCACCAACAACACGACCACCACCACCACCACCACATACCTTCCGCTTGAGTCACTGGAATTATTTTCCGATCCATATCAAGAGGACATTTCTGATGCGCAGCCACTCTTGGTATTGGATCAGGAAGAGGAGGTAGCAACAAGCGCTACTCAGCAGTCTGACGCCAGTACCCAGATCAGCCCAAGGAGGAGGTTGGTCCCCGGTGTTGCTGCCTACTCTACTTATAGCGGTGGGGAAGGTGACGTTGATGATGACGTGTCTAGTGATGTCACGTGGGTGCCCACAAGAGAGGAAGAGGAGGGGAGTTCAGAGGGAGATATGGACCAGCAGATAGGGAGGAGAAGCAGCAATGACTTACATTGCACAGCAGGGACAAAGCAGACTGCAAATGTATCAGGAGCGAGTCATCGACCATGTACGGTCACATCTGGCGCTCCCAGGACACCGGCACATGGCTCCGCAGTGTGGGCTTTTTTTAACGTGTCCGCTGCTGACAATAGCGTTGCCATCTGCAATCTTTGCAGTCAACGCGTTAGTCGCGGTAAGCCCAATACTCACCTAGGGACGACCGCCTTAAGAAGGCACATGAGCAGCCATCACCGAGCCCAGTGGGAGCAACGGAACACACAAAGCCACACTGCAGGCTCTCACCGTCCAGCCTCGTCTTCTACTTCTCCTTCTCCTCTCTCCTCACAATTGTCCTCCACTCCACCTTCCATCACGCCAAGCTCACATTTTTCTGCAAAAAGGCAGGCTTCCGTGGGCCTAATGTTTGAGCGTAAAAAAATGATGACGCCGGATAACCCTCTTGCCCAACGGTTGGCGGCTGGCTTGTCAGAACTCATAGCCCGCCAACTACTGCCATATAAACTGGTGGACTCGGAGGCCTTTCGCAAATTTGTGGCCATTGGAACACCACAATGGAAGGTCCCAGGAAGGAAGTATTTCTCAGAGAAGGGCATCCCAGAGCTATATGGCCATGTTCAGCGGCAAGTGAATGTATCTCTGGCACACAGTGTCGGTGCCAAGATACATCTGACCACAGACACGTGGTCTAGCAAACACGGGCAGGGAAGGTATATCAGTTTTACTGCCCACTGGGTGAACCTTCTGACGGCCGTCAAGCATGTAACCCGTGGCACCCGTGTAGATTTGGTTTTACCGCCACGGATTGCATGCAGGCCTGACTCTTCTTCTCCTCCTCCTACTCCATCCTCCTCCCTCTCCTCCTCAGCTGCCTCCTCCTTTTCCGCTGCTAGCGTCTCTTCCACTGCACCGCCCAAGCTCCCCAGAACCTATTCCACATGCCAGGTGAGACGTTGCCATGCCGTGCTGCGTCTGTTGTGCCTGGAAGCAAAGAGCCACACTGGCCCGGCACTCCTTTCAGCTTTGCGTTCACAGGCAGATGAGTGGCTAACACCGCTCAATTTGACAGTTGGTAAAGTGGTGTGTGACAACGGTGCCAATCTGCTTAGCGCATTGAAACAGGGCAAAATCACGCACGTGCCGTGCATGGCACACGTCTTAAACTTGGTCGTGCAGCGATTCCTTGTCAAATACCCTGGGGTCCAGGACATCTTGCGGCAGGCAAGGAAAATCTCGGCCCATTTCAGAAGATCTTACACGGCCATGGCTCGCCTTGCTGACATTCAGCGGCGACACCATCTGCCGGTCAGACGTCTTATTTGCGATTGCCCGACGCGATGGAACTCAACCTTCTATATGCTTGATAGGCTGCTCCAGCAGAAACGTGCAGTTAACGTCTACCTGTATGAACTCTGCGAAAGAAACGGTTCTGGGGAGCTGGGTTTTTTTTCACCGCGCCAGTGGCTGCTCATGCGCGACACATGCAGACTTCTGCGGCCATTTGAGGAGATCACCAAACTGGTCAGTCGCAGCCATGGCGCCATCAGTGACATGGTACCTTATGCCTTCTTTCTGGAGCGTGCATTGCGTCGTGTCATTGATCAGGCTGTGGAGGAGCAGGAGCGGGAAGATGAGGAAGTCGCAATGCTGGATGAATTCCCAGGGGGGGCTACTCTATCTGAGACAAGTCAACAACAGGAGTCTGATGAGGAGTCAGAGGAGGATGGTGCCGGGGCGGATGAGCAGGAGCAAGAAGAGCATGCTTTAAACCTTTCTGGGATCCCTGTTGTGCGAGGATGGGGAGAGGAGAATGAAGAGGACGACATTATCCTGGATGATGAGCAGGAGCCAGGCCACCACACCGCTTCCACTTTAGTGCAAATGGGGGCCTTCATGCTCCAGTGTTTTAATAGGGACCCCCGTATAAAAAGCATGAGGGTCAAGGACCAGTACTGGGTGGCAACGTACTTAGACCCCCGGTACAAACACAAAATGGCGGAAATGTTACCGCCGTCGCAGAGGGCTGTCAGAATGCAGCACTTCCAGGCCTTGCTTCGAGAAATGCTGCATTCTGCTTTTGCGTGCGCTGGCAGAGGAGCAATTCCCACTCCCAGAGAAGGATTTGCGGGTACCAATCCAACAGCGCCTGCAAGAAGAGGCCGGTTTGAAGATGTGTTGGTGACTTCGGATATGAGGTCATTCTTTCAGCCGACCCATCGACAGGTGTCATCCGGATCCAGCATCAGGGAACGCCTAGACCGTCAGGTGTCCGACTACATTGGGTTAACGGCCGATGTGGACGCTCTGAGGAGTGATGAACCCCTAGACTACTGGGTGGGCAGGCTTGACCTCTGGCCAGAGCTTGCCCAATTTGCAATCGAACTGTTGGCTTGCCCCTCATCCAGTGTCCTGTCCGAAAGGACGTTCAGCGCAGCAGGGGGGATTGTGACCGATAAGCGTACTCGCCTAGCTCACCACAGTGTTAACTACCTCACATTTCTAAAAATGAATGAGGCATGGATCTCGGAGGAATTCAACACATGTGATCAGTAGACCATGTATATGTCTATAAACAATTTTTGGAATCAAGCACACAGACCTTCTTAATTCATTTGGCTCACTTCCCTGACCCAAAAAAGCACACCGTACTATATGCCCCTACCCTCCTCTTTGAAGAGGTTGAGCGGTGTCATATTTCTACTGGGGCTGCTTATTATGAGGGGTTCCCACCATCCCTGTGCTGTGCTGACTTCCTCCTGGGTGTTCTTATTATGAGGGGCTCCCACCATCCCTGTGCTGTGCTGACTTCCTCCTGGGGGTTCTTATTATGAGGGGATCACACCATCCCTGTGCTGTGCTGACTTCCTCCTGGGGCTGCTTACGGTGCTGCTGTCAGCGCTGTATGTCACGGAGCTGCTGTCAGCGCTGTATGTCACGGAGCTGCTGTCAGCGCTGTATGTCACGGAGCTGCTGTCAGCGCTGTATGTCACGGAGCTGCTGTCAGCGCTGTATGTCACGGAGCTGCTGTCAGCGCTGTATGTCACGGAGCTGCTGTCAGCGCTGTATGTCACGGAGCTGCTGTCAGCGCTGTATGTCACGGAGCTGCTGTCAGCGCTGTATGTCACGGAGCTGCTGTCAGCGCTGTATGTCACGGAGCTGCTGTCAGCGCTGTATGTCACGGTGCTGCTGTCAGCGCTGTATGTCACGGAGCTGCTGTCAGCGCTGTATGTCACGGAGCTGCTGTCAGTGCTGTATGTCACGGAGCTGCTGTCAGCGCTGTATGTCACGGAGCTGCTGTCAGCGCTGTATGTCACGGAGCTGCTGTCAGCGCTGTATGTCACGGTGCTGCTGTCAGCGCTGTATGTCACGGAGCTGCTGTCAGCGCTGTATGTCACGGAGCTGCTGTCAGCGCTGTATGTCACGGAGCTGCTGTCAGCGCTGTATGTCACGGAGCTGCTGTCAGCGCTGTATGTCACGGAGCTGCTGTCAGCGCTGTATGTCACGGAGCTGCTGTCAGCGCTGTATGTCACGGAGCTGCTGTCAGCGCTGTATGTCACGGAGCTGCTGTCAGCGCTGTATGTCACGGAGCTGCTGTCAGCGCTGTATGTCACGGAGCTGCTGTCAGCGCTGTATGTCACGGAGCTGCTGTCAGCGCTGTATGTCACGGAGCTGCTGTCAGCGCTGTATGTCACGGTGCTGCTGTCAGCGCTGTATGTCACGGAGCTGCTGTCAGCGCTGTATGTCACGGAGCTGCTGTCAGTGCTGTATGTCACGGAGCTGCTGTCAGCGCTGTATGTCACGGAGCTGCTGTCAGCGCTGTATGTCACGGAGCTGCTGTCAGCGCTGTATGTCACGGTGCTGCTGTCAGCGCTGTATGTCACGGAGCTGCTGTCAGCGCTGTATGTCACGGAGCTGCTGTCAGCGCTGTATGTCACGGAGCTGCTGTCAGCGCTGTATGTCACGGAGCTGCTGTCAGCGCTGTATGTCACGGAGCTGCTGTCAGCGCTGTATGTCACGGTGCTGATGTCAGTGCTCTGTATTACGGTGCTGCTGTCAGTGCTCTGTATCTCCTGCACCCTCTTGTTTGCCTACCCTGGTCCCTGACCTTCCCTCTCCTCCATTGCCTTCATTAGCTCCATAGTCCTGAATTGTCAGAACAATTTCCCAAATAAAAAAAAAATGCTTGTAGTTATCGATCCCAAATTCACCTCATACATGTATTATGCTATTGTCCAGGTGGTGGGACTACGTGCTACCCCCTAATAATTACCCCGTGGCCGCAAATTCGACCTAAAGGTTTGCGAAATTCGCCTCCCATTGAAGTCAATGGAGCCCGCGGCGAACGGTCGTTTTCGCGAACGTTTGTGTCCGTTCGCGTTTCGCGTTCGCGAAACGTCCCGTCGGAAGTTCGTCCATCACTACCTGGCACCAGTATTATATTGCCTGTTTGTTACTGTTAGCTAGTCTTTGCTGAGAGACCTGACCACAAAGACCCTTCTGCTGGCCTTGCAACTGCTGTATTCCACCACTGCCCTAATCTGTTATTACATCAATTTATGTTAAAAAAAAACACGGATATCAGGATTAACTGTATTATACTTTATGTTGCATTGCAACAATCACCTTCCTTTGTAGTAGGGCAGATGGCATGAGATGAACAGTAGCTATGCTACCCACATGTTAGCTGTTTTAAATCCCACCGTGCATTCAGCTCCTTAGAGATTTTTGTGTTTTTAAATTTCTGCACAATCACTGGTGGGACAAGAATTCACCTCCAAAAGTTCAGTTAACACAGTAACCTTGTAACTCACCATATCCTTAGATCTTTGTACAAGCTGCACATGGAATTGAGTATTTGGTGCCCTACCAGTCCTTGGCATGTCTATCTAGCAACTGGTGTTAAGAGAATTTTCCTTTCTAAACTGATCCCTATTTGGCTTAAGACCTCTGACCTCACTCTAGAGGTCGTTGAGCTAATACTGTTGAGAAGCTCCACCTGTTGGTGTCCACAGCTGAGGAGGATCCCTGGAGGAAAGCCCAGGTGCTGTTTGTAACCCTAGCTTATAATCACTCTGAATCTGCCTTTACCAGCAAATCTCAGCTACTACCAAATTAAGGGTTTAAATTCACGTCTCTAGGCTGTGCAATCACTTGATATCAGAGTTTGTACTGTTCCATTAGGGCAGTCTTGCCATTTGTAGCACAGTCTTTTTGTCTAAAACCTAAAAACTGGGTAAATCAATCCATCATTGCACTCTGACCAAGCCTGCCAACTATCTTAAAGAATGACATTTTGGATTTCCTGTGACCAACACACAACCTTCTGTCCCTTGATCACCTCAATTATTCATCACATGCAAGTCTTTATACTGCAGTTCATTTGTGTGCATCAGCTACAGTTTATTTAAATCTATCTAAAACACATATGAAATTGTGTTACATATTTAGCAAAAATAGAGTTTCCTGAGAGTTTTTATGATAAATTGAAATTAATTGTATTTGCAACACCAATAGTTGTGGTTACAACAGAAAAAGAGGTTTAGTTAATTCTATTCTATGCAATAATAATTATCTAAACCCCAAGGGAAATGCAGAAAACATAAAGCTTTGAAAGTCTGATATCTCCTTTATCACATCAAGTTTCAATCATGTACCTTGGTATTAGTTAATGGTTATACACAGTTAGGCTTTTCTGCCCTTTCAATTGCTTTCTTTTATGTTGTACCTTTCTGTTGTATGGTTCACCGAGTAGTGTTTTTTTCAGGTGGCAAGAAGTGTTACCCTCAACTTCTGTTTAATAAGATGACCAGTGGTGCGGATTTTACAAACTAAAACAGTGTAGTGGTAGATGCATGAGGCGACAGGTTGTTATTTAGGTAATAGACTTAGGTTGTCTCATGGGCATAAATAACAGTAGAAGTCAGTCCTGGGAAACTACTAAATTTTTTCGATGGTATAGTACTGTTCCTTAGCATTACGGACTAGAGACTCTGAGCTCCAGCTCCATGTTTGTGTAAAATGTAGCCATAACAATCAATTACAGCTGCACCAAAAATGCCTAATATATGAAAAAAGCTTAACGTCTAATGCCGTGTACAGACGATTGGAATTTCCATCAACCAAATCGTGGATTTATTTCTGATGGATGTTGGCTGAAACTTGTCTTGCATACACACGGTCTCACAAATGTTTTTCGCAAATTCCGATTGGCTAGAACACGCTGACGTACAACACGTACAACGGGACTAGAAAAAGAAAGTTCAATAGCCAGTGCGCCACCCTTTGGGCTCCTTCCTAATCTTGTGTTAGTAGAAGTTTGGTGAGAGACGATTCACACTTTTCAGCCTCGTGCTTTTCCGATCCTTACTGCTCTTCAGTTTGTGCTTGTGGGTTCGTATCTGGTTTTCAGTGCGTGTAGTCAGTTCGCATCTGGTTTTCATTGTTTGCTATTTCAAGTACGTATTTGATTTTCAGCTTGTTCTTCTCAGGTCCTTTCTGATTTTCATGCGTTCTGTTAGTTCGTTCTGACCAGCTGACCATTTTGAAGTCATGTTGCAGTTGCATACTCGTCATAGAGTTTCTATGCTATGCAGGGGCTATGCGGGGACTTGGTGTTGGAGTTCTTACTTTGACCCAAGCCCAGTCTATGAAAAGGGCGGCGAGGAGTTCATGGATGAAGAATTGGTTGCTCCGGTGTGACCAGAACTCGCACATGTCTTTGTTGCGGGAGATCCAGGAGAATAATCCTGATGATTTCAGGAATTATCTCTGGATGACGGGCCCCGTTTTTCACCGTTTGTTGCCTTTGCTGTCCCCTTATATTACAAAGCAGGACACCTGCATGTGGCAAGCCATCACTCCCGAGCAGAGGCTCGTTGCCACCTTATGGTACTTGGTGATGGGGAGAAGTCTGCAGGACATCAAGTTCTTGACAGGCATCTCCCACAGGCTCTGGGATCATTATTCCAGAGACTTGTTCTGCCATCATTCAGGTCCTGCACAAGGACTATATTAGGTAAGTTTTCTCCTTTAACATTGCATTCTAAGTATTTAATGTTTGCTAATGTATTGTATTTATTTCATTATTCCATAATTACCATGATTGCAATATGCTGTGAATGTCCCCTTTATCCTCATGCATGCTTGAATTTTTTAATGCTCCTTTTTTGTCCTTCATGCATATTTGCATGCCATGCTATCCTGGGCCCATACACACCTAGCCTAGTCACTTAACAATGTAATTTGTCAGCTCCTTTGTAGTGCTTATGTTATGAATGTTATTTTTGTCATTAAATTCAGGCAGAGTGTAAGAGACTTTTTTTGGGGGCCAAAAATTTGAAACCGCTAAGTCAACCAATACTAATACTCTATCTGCTGACATTGCCAAACCCATACACACTATACCTACCTCTTTTGTGTTCATATTTATGGATGAATACACCAAAGCATGTAGTGAAAGGTCCTGCCTGAATACTTTCAAATGGTACTGTTTAAAGTTTTGTTCTCCTATTATGTTGATAGGTAATTGCAGAATGTAAAAATGTGCTTCAATTTGTGCAGTGTGTATTCATATCTTTGGATTATGACACTTCTTACCTGTCCAGTGGGCTGCCAATAGTGTAAGTAAGGAGGGGCTGGCCAAAGTAACACACATTATTTATGCATTCAGCTCTCAATGAAGTGGAGACGGTTACCTGCTCAAAACATCTCCCCCCTAAAAATGTTAAATGGGCAAACAGAGGGGTTGAGGAATCTGATAAGTGGACCTTATATTTTTGTCTTTAAATACTCCTTAAGATAAATGTTTTATACTTATGCTGGCCAAGAATGTTTGTGTCTAATCTGCTTGCAATGTTATGTGCAAAATACTAATTTATCTTTTTCTTGTTTGACTCCACAGTTTCCTTTAACGCCACAGGAATGGCAGACTGTGGCTTCCCAATTTGCCTAGCAGGGGGAATTTCCCAACTGTGGAGGGGCAATTGATGGGAAACATGTCCACATCGTGCCACCGCCCAACTCGGGGGCATACTATTATAATTACAAAGGGTTTAATGGTATTGTGAAGTTGGCAGTGGTGTCAGCGACATATGAATTTCTCTATGTGGACGTGGGGAAGAATGGCTGGATGTCGGATGGTGGAGTCATTGCCCAGACCAAGTTCTACGAACGGCTTCAGAGTGGTGGTTTGGGCTTGCCACCTGCAGAAGACAACATGGCTCGTCTACCATTTGTCTTTGTCGCTGATGAAGCATTTGGGCTGGGTGATCACCTGATGCCGCTGTTCACGAAGAGGACCCTCACCCCGAAGCAGAGGGTTTTTAACTACCGGCTGGCCAGAGCCAGTAGAGTAGTGGAGAATGCTTTCGGGATAAGGGCTAGCCAGTTCCACCTGTTCCTGATGCCAATCAACATGGCGGAATATAAACAAAACCATATAATACTTGCATGCTTGTGATGCTACACAACTTTCTCAGGAGAAATGTTACAAACGATATAGCCTCAGTTGGGCCTGAGGCCGGATTTCCAGAATAAACAACCCTGATGGCGCTTGAAGCTGGCCGTCCTGGCTTGCCCCTCAAAGTGCCCGCTAGGTCTGTCAAAAATATATAGAATATTTTGTGGGTGGGGGGCCATTGATATGCCAGCAAATGTTTTATAAACATTTTTTAAATACATTTTTTTGTTAAAATTAAATAATATTTCATTTGATTTACTGCTTGTGTTTCTTTTAACTGTCTCCTAGTTTCTCCAATGGGCTTTTCTTTTTGGCCATTTTCTTCAATAGTGCAAATGTAATTTAGTCGATAAATGAGGTGACAATCTCTTCTTCAGCTAACTATTATGTTGTGGGTCTGCTACACACACACAATGTTTTTGTACTAATGTATGTAATGCATTAATGATAAAAAACACATCCTTTTCAGAACCATGAAGTAATTGTTTTGAGTCCCCAAACTGGCCTGATTGGGGAAAATTTTAGAGCACTGTGAAACAGAACTGAAAGTGCACTTATAGTGCAAAGTGGATTTGCCTTTAGTAAATAACCCCCATTGTCACCTTAAACACCAAATTACTACAAAAACTGTTATTGAGTATTGAAAGAAGAAGCCACACTTTGTTGAGTACAAAACATTTTACTGAAAGCACATTCATGTGCGTTAGAAAAGGGTTTTTGAACAAACCAACATATTTGTTGTATAACATTTTTAGGTTTGACAATACAAAGAGCTTTTTTTGGTTAAACAGGCATGTTTAAAGCCATAAACATACACAACTCAGGAACTTACAAAGTTCCACTTTGACAAAATGAAGGCAATATCATGTCCAAACTGTGTTGATATTGCCTTCATCAGATGGGGTGATATCACCCCTGTGAAAGCCAAATTGTGAAGATGCACACAAATTGGGAGACAAAATGTGGATTTCCCCCCTGATCCCATGCCTCATTACAACATGTGCTAGCTCCCATCATGGGGGATCATGGACGTGTTTCAGGGGTGCAACCCCTTCCTTTCATTTACTTTAGTTGCGAGGAAGTGGTTGCACACGCAAAACGCGTACCTTGATATCCCGTGATGATAGATAGCACATATTGACACACTGTGTGCATCTCCAAAATTTGGCTTTCTAAAAAATATTTAAAATGTGTGAAAATCAGAAAAATACAAACAAACTAAAATAATTTTGGGGTGTTTTAGATTCTGCCTAAAACATCAATGATGTTTTTGAGTCTTTTTTCCACATCATTGATGTCTTCCTTGATCTTCTGTAAATCACGATTGCACACCATGATCTCTCCGATGAGAATGTGTGCACTTGCACTTATGAAGTGAGATTTTTCTTCCACAACATCCATATTACCTAAAATAAAAAAAACATGCAACGTATTATAAATATGCAGGCATCCATCTATTACCTTAAGCTGTGGTCTCAGACACTCACCTGTTGTGGTTACTATTTCTCCTACTTCATAAACCTCTCCTTCCTCCAAGTTATGAGGTTGTGGTGTTGGGAGTTCCCCTTCTTCAGGTGGTTGGGGGTCTCTGGTGACCTCAGACGTCCCAAGTCTTTTCTCCCCTATGTGAATTAAAAAATAGGTATACTTATTACACAGATATTTGAGGCCAGAAATAGGAAAATGAAACATTGCTTGGAAGTGTACAATTGTCTGTTTTGGTAGATTTCCAAGCTGAAAACATGATTTTTTTGCCTTTCTATAGCTGGAATAATTACCTTTTTAGTGCAAGTTTCACACATGTAGAGACCCCTAATATACACTGGAGCACCTGTGTGGGACACCCTAAAAAGATTGTCCCACACTAGTGCTCCTGCGTCCAGATGAGTCCTCTCCTTACACTGAATCAAGTTTGCATTTTATTCTAGTTACAAACCCATCTAGACAACAAAACTTCTTTTAATACAAATAGGCATGAACAAATGTAGTTAACCCACATCTGCCAAAAACATTGTATTAGTGAGCAAACAAACAATGTTTACTACGAACGATTACTGTGCCCACGTACCAGAAACTTGCCATTTTAAACTGTACAACAGTAAAGAAAAGCACATGGGGTAGGGTTGCCACATCATCCCTTTAATCCAGGACACATATTCATTTTACAGGTTCTGAGGCTGATTTAATGCAGATAAGGCACCAAATGAGTTTAATTACCACCTTAATCAGCCACAGAACCTGTGTAATTAATATTGTCCTGGATTAAAGGGATGATGTGGCAACCCTAACATGGAGCAGCACAAACGTAATAATAATAATAGGAACACATGACAAAATACTCACTTTTTTGCAGCATTCTCTTGATTCTTCTGTACTGATCCTGCTCCCTCAATTTGATGTCTGACCATCATTTCTCAGTTGATCCTTGGATCGCCGTACCCCAAAATTCTTCTGCAGACCTATCACAACTTTAGCCATGATCTTGGCTTTTCTTACATTTGGGTTTGGGTAAGGTCCATGCTTCCCATCATAGTCGGCCCTCTTCAAAATGCCCACCATCTCCACCATCTCTACAAAGGACATATTTGAGGCCTTAAATCTCCTGGATTGGGATGTTTGTGGCTCCGGGCTTTTGTCATCCTCCTCGTTGCTGCTCTCCTCTGCATACACCTGCTCTTTTTTCACCATGTGCTCTCCCACTGCACCGAAAGAGAAGGGGCAGGGAATATACTAGAAGGAAGGTCAGGGGCATGCGGAGTTTCGCAAATACGCAGGGTATATAAAGCGTAAGACGCGTGCATCGTACGTACAATCTGTGAGCAGAGGACGGAGTTGCCTAAGCGCCGATCGTGATAATGCAGGTACAATTTGAACTTGGGGCATCAGTGGTCGATACTGCTTCTAGATTGAGGCTTATACTGGGACAAGATTAGGAGAGTTTAGCCTAACATTAGGGTTTGTCTTGTGCTGTGTCTTGCAGAGAAAATGGATCAATTCAATGATCACAACTTCCTCCCCCAAAAAGTTGATATGTACAGAGAGCTGCCCTGTCTGTGGCAGGTAGAACACCCTTTTTATACAAATAAAATAAAGAGGCAAGCAGCGCTGGATCAATTGCTGGAATTGGTGAAGCCGCATATCCCCACGGCAAACATCAACTATTTGAAGGCCAAAATTAGAGGCCTGAGGAGCACATATAATAGGGAGCACAAGAAGGTCCAGGATTCCATGAGATCAGGAGCAGCAGCAGATGACATTTATGTCCCCAGACTCTGGTACTACAACAGACTACGATTTCTGTCAGACCAGACTGAAATAAGGCCATCACTCTCAACCCTTCCTTCCACATTTCCTTCCACTCATCCTTCCATCCTTCCAGCTGAGGCTTCCGACATCCAACCTGGGCCTTCCACTCATGAAGAAGATGTGGAGAAGCCCAGTTTGAGTCAGCTATAGAATTGTTTAACGTATTTCTCAAAATTGTGTTGGATTGATGAACAATAAACTAAAAATATGTTCCATTTTTATACACAGAAAAGCCTCAGCCAGGAGGAGTCTGTGAAAAAGTGGCAGCCAGGAGGTGGTGGGGGAAAGTGGCAGCCAGGAGGTGGCAGGGTAAGGTGGCAGCCAGGAGGTAGCCAGGCCCAGTAGCCTGACCAAATCCCAGGTTCCTGCCCTCCGCCTTCCAACAAAAAGTACCAGACAGGGGAGGAACATGCAGGAGTCAGCACTTTCTTTGATTCGGGAGGCTACTGTGGCCCTCAGAAAACCCCCAATCTTCAAGAGGCCTATGCCTGCATGGTAGCCAGCAAAATGCTGGAAATGGAGGTGGACCAAGGCCTCTTTTGTGAGGGAGTGATCTAGCTGGCCCTAAATAAGGGGTTGAGGGGCAAACTCACAAGCAAAACCCACCTGTGTGAGTTGGACCATCCTCCTCCTCCACCTCCTCCACCTCCTGCCACAACTCCAACCAGAGCCACAGCCTGGAAGCAAGCGTGGAAGCAAGTGTTGAAGGAAGACAAGAGAGTGATGGCCTGGGTTCAGTCTGGTCTGACAAAAGACGCAGGCTGTTGTAAGACCACAGCCTCAGGACATACATGTCATCTGCTGCTGCTCCCGATCTCTCAGAGTCCTGGACCATATTGTGCTCCCTATTAAATGGACTCATCAGGCTACCAATTGAAATCTGCCCTGGGGTACAAAGGCTTCCCCAATTTCACCAGTTTATCCAGTGTTGCTTTCCTCTTTATTTTGTTATGACCCTTCATAAATGCCTATTTTATTTTGACAAATACTTGACTATGTGTTTTAGTTCAAAAAGGACAGTTTGTTTGTGAGTAGGCAGGAACATTTCAAAAAGACAATGTCAAATTAACAAGGGACACCAACACCAACCAATATCTTTGAGGTTAAAAAATACAAGATAATAATGGTGTTGTGGTAACTTGACACACAAAATGAGAAAAAAAATATTATGTAGATCACTATAAAAAAAATCAGGAGATCTTGATAAAAAAAATAAAAAAAGTAGATCACTATAAAAAAAAACATTATTCTGGAGATCTGACAAAAAAAAAAACATTATTCATGAGATCACGAGAAATAATAAAGAAATCAGTTTGTCAGAACTGTAATAGAACTAATCAGCAGCAAAACAAGAAGAAGAAGAAGAGAATACACTGCATTAAAAGATTTAAAACTTTGCAGCGTGGCAAATGGGCTATCTCCATTACGAACGAGAGTTTTATCAGACCCTTCCGTCTGGTACTAGATTCAGAGCATGCATGGAATTTTGTGCGTCGGAATTGTCTACACACGCTCGGAATTTACGACAACTGATTTTGTTGTCGGAAAGTTTGAGAACCAGCTCTCAAACCTTGTTTACGTGCCCGCAGGGCAGGTAAACAGCAGCACATCAGTGTGAAAGCAGCCTTATAGGGGCCAGAACAGTATGAGCTCATTTACATTTGTAGTTTGGGAGTTGGTAAAACCCCATGGTTAACATGGGTTTTAATCACCACTGCCACAACTGCACCCTCTTTAGCTGCAGTGGCCAGGGGTGTATGTTGCAACCGCAGCAGGAGTTAAATGCTCTGTCATGGTTGTTGGGTGCAGCACCTGCAAAGTATGACCCATTCAAGTGAATGAGGCCGCTCTGCAAGTGCCCTGCAGCCTTGTGCAGTACAGTAAGCAAGGGGTTAAAGCATTGTGTTGTTTTCTCACCATCTGCTTTAAAGACTTAGACCCTGCAGAATCATGCACTTACAGAGTGGCCATATTTACTTGAATGGGTCACAATTGGCAGGTTGTAGCACCCACACAAAGCAACAGGGAATTTAATTCCTGCTGCAACATGTATATACCTTTGGTTGCTGCATCAGCAGCTGAAGGGTGCAGGGGTTGGGGAGGTAAAAACAACCCCCCCCCCCCCAAATTTTCATTTGAACAAGCCCTATGGGTGCTACTGGCACTGCTTCTTCTCTGAAAAGCAATCTGGGTGTGTCTGACAGGTGGTGAGGAAGTGATATGTTGCCTCCTCACCACCTGATTTAAACCCATGATTACCGTGCAATGTACACGATTGCTACATGGTAGTATGGCAATTAGAGGTTTAAATCAGGTGCAAGAAGGTGACATTGTGCCTGGTGATATAAAAATGAGAGCGGGCTTCAGCTGAAAACAGGTCACAGGACTGCAAACGGAACTGCACTCCTGTGATCCACAGGAGAAGTGCAGCCAATAAAGCTTTGGCTGGACTTCTCCTTTAACCACTTCAGCCCTGGAAGGATTTACCCCTTAATGACCAGTCCATTTTTTGAAATGCGGTACTGCGTCACTTTAACTGACAATTGCGCGGTCATGTGACGTGGTACACAAACAACATTTATGTCATATTCTACAAATAGAGCTTTCTTTTGGTGACATTTGATTACTTCTGCAGATTTTATTTTTTGCGCTATAAACAATTATGAAGAAAAAAACTATATTTTTTGCTTTTTGCTATAATAAATGTCCAAAAAACAAAACAAAACAAATGTCTTCATCAGTTCAGGCCAATAAGTAATCTAATTTAATATAAATGCAACGTAATATGGCTACCAGGAGTTGTTCTGTACACAGAATGTGTACTGACCACTCCCCAGAAACATAATTTCCTGCTTGTGTGATTGGCTCATCAATTTTACCAGAAGTCTGCCTAAGATACAAGTCAGATTTCAGGCATCCCCTGCAACAAAAATGTAATTTTTGATAAGATATTTCCAATAGGAACATGTCTAGAGGGGTGCAGGCCCAGCAGCTTCCCTCATTAGTGCTCTTCAGCTGCCACAGTTGACTGATAATTATGAAACCACTCCCATTAGACCCACTGGGCACATGGACACAGACAAACACGCAGAGGGATTTCTTCAGAATAACACAAGGTAGGAATCTGCCACAAAGGTTGTTATAATCCTTGCACATCATGTACATAGATCACCCAGGGGGAATGTTTTTTTCTCAACAAAAGTGGAGTTATGCTTTAAGCATCATGAAAATACTTTCTCCCAATAAATGGTATTTTCACAATGCCCCCATGTCCCCATGTCCCTCTTTGTGACGCCCGGCTTCCCATGATCTTTGACAATCCCTTGCTTATTAGCCTTGAACATGGCCAGAATTGATCTTAAAGTTTCAGTGTCCATTGACTTCAATGGGGTTCAGATTAACATTCAAACTTCAGAGCACAGCAAACACCTCAGCAGCCAAACCCAAGTACATTCAGTTCATCATTACTGTTTGGCTTCACAGTTCTAATGAGAATCTTTAAATACAAATAAATGAAAAGCAGATATATCACATGTAGTGATCAGTCCTTTATTTTTGGCTATTTTCTAGTGATGTGAACAAATTAACATCCAAAAAATAGTTATCTTGACCCTTATAGGTTTCTGTAAAAGTTTGCAAGTATTGTATTTTTCAGAACTGATAGGAACTATGACTGGAGGTGTGGCAAGGGTGGGTTCAGGTTGTCTAGAATCTTCCAATGATAGGTGTTCATCTTTTCCATTTCTAAAAGCTAGAACTTATGAATAATACTCTGACAAATGAACAATGATGACAGGGGTTTCATTGATCAGTACTTGCACTTTTATTTGGAACAATAAGGCTGGGCCTTTTTTCAGCATTGTAGAAATATTGTGACAGTTTATAGAGGGCATTTCTCCAGGATGTGTGTCTGTCGGTAAGACACAGTGAGAACAGAAATATGAAAACAGTCTGAACAAAGCAAAGAATTGCACATAAAAGCAAATATTTAGAGACACAAAAACTCATAAGTGGACTTAGAAATTATCTTTCAACACTCTGCAGATTTGTATATACAAGCATTCACCTAAACACTGCACTGCTCTTCCATACAGTATTTTAATGAAATAGAAAAACTACCGTGAGGCTGAAGCGTGCATGTAATCTCCTACTTCAACTATTCACGTGCCCTGATTATAATACAGAATGATTTTATAATCTTTCGAGATAAGCAGAAATTATTCAAAGTTGTCAGGCAAGAATTGGGCCATTTGGAACTAGGGAGCCATAATATGTGCTTCCAAGGGAGGAGTCACTGATCTTACTTACACTCTTTACTTGCATGTGTAAATTTCAGCTTTAGCTACTGAGACTTTTTCAGAAAGCATGTGAAAAGGAGCCTAAATTGCTACCTGCTGCCAAAAATGTAGAATACAAAATATTAATGTGCAATATTTAATTTTTACCTTTTCATCAACTAAGAAACTACATATTTAATCACTATATTTTACCTTTAACCAAGCAACACAAGAGACAACAATAGGTCCCGACTGTACTGTGGACAGACATCAACCTGTTTAAGGCCACCCCTTACTGTATACCCAACAATAATCAATGGTAGGTTAGGTGATGGGATATGATAGACAATATTATAGTTTGTAGTTCTATAGCAACAAGGTAGCCCCAAAGAAAATTGTATTCAGCTAAAACGTAAAGTGTTACTAAACCCAGAACCTGCATTTAATACTTCTGGTCTCCCACAGTACACAGAACGTGAAAATGCAATTACTTTAGTAATTCTAAACAGATAAATAACTTTTCTGATCAGTAGCATATAGCAGATTTGTGACTTCTATCAGTGCCTAGTTTTGTAGGAGGAGTTTTTATTCTCCCCAGATCCTCTGTCTTGACATGTCTAGACAGTGCTGATTGACCCTGTGCTGATCACATGCACCCTCCCAAGAAAATATAAAGCAACTCTCTAGCAGTACACAACAAACTGAGCATGTGCAGCCCGTCCCCTGGCTCCTTAGATATCAAGTTATTTTTTTGGAGGCAGTGGAAGAAGAGGAGGATCAGAGAGACAGGATCAAACAGCCTTTATACACAATAAAAAGGATTAACCACTTAGGTTCCACAGTGAGTATAACAAGCATGTATTACTGCATATACAAACTGATTTTACTGTTGTGGGTTTAGTAACACTTTAAACCCTTCTTATTTGTGTTATACTTTGTTGTGGTTTATTACTGCAACACAACCCTTGCAGAAAGCCACCTAATGTGTTATATGCTTTAATTGCTTAATGGGAATGAAAATGTTTTCTATACAGTGCCTTGCAAAAGTATTCATACCCCTTGAAATGTTCCACATTTTGTTATGTTACAAGCAAAAACGGAAATGTATTTTATTGGGATTTTATGTGATAGACCAACACACAGTGGCACATAATTGTGAAGTGGAAGGAAAATGAAAAATGGTTTTAATATTTTTTTTCAAATATATATCTTAAAAGTGTGGTGTGCATTTGTATTCAGCCCCCTTTACTCTGATACCCCTAACTAAAATATAGTGGAACCAATTGCCTTCAGAAGTCACCTAATTAGCAAAGAGAGTCCACCTGGGTATAATTTGATCTCAGTATAAATGCAGCTGTTCTGTGAAGCCCTCATAGGTTTCTTAGAGAACCTTAGTGAACAAGCAGCATCATGAAGGTCAAGGAACATATCAGACAGGTCAGGGATAAAGTCGTGGAGAAGTTTAAACCAAGGTTAGGTTATAAAAAAAATATCCCTAGCTTTGAACATCTCATGGAGCACTGTTCAATCCATCACCTGAAAATGGAAAGAGTATGGCACAACTGCAAACCTAGCAAGACACAGCCATCCACCTAAACTGACAGGCCGGGCACAAAGAGAATTAATCAGAGAACATTCATCAGAGAAGCAGCCAAGAGGCCCATGGTAACTCTGGACGAGCTGAAGAGATTCACAGCTTAGGCAGGAGAATCTGTCCACAGGACAAATATTAGTTGAGCACTCCACAAATCTGGCCTTTATGGAAGAGTGGCACGAAGAAAACCATTGTGGAAAAAAAGCCATACGAAATCCTGTTTGCCATTTGTAAGAAGCCATGTGGGGGAAACAGCAAACATGAGGAAGAAGGTGCTCTGGTCAGATGAAACCAATTATTTTGTTTCTTTAGCAGGGACAGGAAAGTTGGTCAGAGTTGATGAGAAGATGGATGAAGCCAAATGCAGCGCAATCTTAGAAGAAAACTGCAAACTTAGAAGAGTCTGCAAATGACTTGAGACTGGGGAAGAGGTTCACCTTCCAGTAGGACAACGACCCTAAACATACAGCCAGAGCTACAATGGAGCGTAGCTCACAGCATACATTCAAAGCATATTCATGTGTTAAATGGCCCAGTTAAAGTCCAGACCTAAAACCAATTGACAATATGTACCAAGACTTGAAAACTGCTGTTCACAGATACTCTCCATCCAAACTGACCAAGCTTGAGCTATTTTGCAATGAAGAATGGGCAAAAAAATGTGACTCTCTAGAAGTGCAAAGTTGGTAGAAACATGCCCAAAAATACTTGCAGCTGTAATTGCAGCGAAAGGTGGTTCTACAAAGTATTGACTCGGGGGGCTGAATACAAATGCAAGCCACACTTTTCACATATTTATTTGTAAATAAAAATGTTGAAAACTATTTATTATTTTCCTTCCACTTCACAATTATGTGCCACTTTGTGTTGGTCTATCACATAAAATCCCCAAAAATACATTTATATTTTTGATTGTAACATGACAAAATGTTGAAATTTTTTAAGGGGTGTGAATAAATTTTAAAGGCACTGTATATTACGTTAGATCATTTTTTCACTTTGTGGTCAAGTAAGTATGAAATATTGTATATAGAGTTTTCACCTTAAAAAAAATCACATCCAAATTGATAAAATAAAACAAGAGCATTTAATAATTATTTGCTTTGAAGCCTGCAGAACAATGCAACCATTATTAGTGCATCACAAATGCAATGCAATGGTTCCTGCATTGTTTACATCCCAGGCCTAGGTTTGTATGGACCTATTGTTATTGAGCTGGAGAAATTAAACAATGGGCAACAAGTGCAGTGATGTCAGTTTTCCATTGAGAGCTATAATTACGTCTGCTGTGGTCCATTTGGGACTGGTAATCTTACTGTTCACAGTTTCCTGTGAATGAATCTGGGTGGAGCCATGCACAGCCATGTCAATTTCAAACCTCAAGTACTGTATTCTGTTTCAGGGAGAAAGGGGGGGGGGGGGTTAGGGTGATTTGAAGGGGTGGAAGCTAGGGAACTTGACAAACCAAATTTGGTGTAACATGAAATATAGGCCCCTTTGAAATGCCCAGAAGGCCTTGCAAAACTGGAGGCACCTTGGTTTAGGTATGTAATTTTGAGATACAGATATTACACACATAATGAAAAAAATGTAATGCAAGTTTATAAAAAAAGTTTATAAAAAAATCCTTAAAATAAAACTGACTACCTTCTCTTCAAGGAAAACTGTTTGAAAACGTAAAAATTGCCCCTGGAAAAAAAAAAAACCTTTTTCCAGAACAAAGTGGTTAATTTGTCCTGATGTGGCAATTTTCAGCAGGTAAAAGCAACAACAAGCACCTACTGCTTCATAAATTGTGCTTTTGGCAGAGGTCCAAACCTTGTACAGACACACAAAAAATGATGTTTACCCCCAGGCAGGTTTTTGACAAAGAATATAAAAGCAATCATAGAGATAAATTACTGTGCTGCTTAAATATTACTGCTTCCTGCCAAATCTTGTAAATGAATAGAGAAGTATTTTGAGATACATGCTGGTAAATCTACGGTAACACAGCAAAGCAAAATAATCATTTAGGCAGCAAGGAAAGCATCAATAATATAGCCTAGTTTTCAAGGGCCAAAATGCAGGCACACATACAACTCTTTATACACACACACACACACACACACACACACACACATATATATATATATGTATATATATATATATATATATATATATATATATATATATATATACAACTAAAGTGAATATTTAAAGCAAACCTGTGCTTTGACCTTGATTTAATGTCACCCTCCCTAGCCGTACACTCAAACCTGTGCTTTGACCTTGTTTTAATGTCACCCTCCCTAGCCGCACATACTCATATTTCTTTAGCTCCCCCACCACTCCATTTAACCAATGGGAATAATAAAGGAAGCCTGTGTTAGTAAGAAATCGTTAGTTTTGGACATCGTGCTGGACTGACTCAATCAGCCACTGGTCATGGGTGGATGATGGAGTGGGCGAGTAAGAAGGTTTCACTTCCAATTATTTCTGCATAACGTAGAAGAGGGTGATGATTAGCCTTTTTTGGAGCCTGGGCTGCTACCTCTGGGTACAGCCTTAAGCCTCATACACACGATTGGATTTTCCACAGACAAAGAGCCAAACTTTTGTCTGAAGGGCGTGTACCATGAACTTGTCTTGCATACAAACGGTACACAATTGTTGGCCAATAAACATGAACTTAGTGAAGTACTAGACATACTACAAGCCGATAAAGAGGAAGTTCAATTGTCAGGTGCCACCCTTTGGGCTCTTTCTGCTAATTTTGTGTTAGTAGAAGTTTGGTGAGTGTTGATTTGCGGTTTTCAGTTCATGCTTGTCAGTTTGTTTCTGAACGGCCGTTCGTCAACCAGCCTTATTGCGGAATCGGACGAGAGAACGTGCTATTATTTGCCTTGGAGCTATTGCTTTGACCCAAGTCCAGTCCAAGAACAGGAGGAGGAGGAGGATTTCTTAGACCAAAAATTGGTTGCTTATTCGTGACCAGTTATGTCATATCCCTTTGCTGCGGGAGCTTCAGGAGAATAATCTGGATGATTTTCGGTATTATCTCCGAATGACGGACCCCTGCTTTCACCAACTCTTGGCATTGGTGACCCCCTATATTAAGAAGCAGGACACATTCATGTAGCTTTCCATCACTCCTGAGCAAAGGTCCATAGCCACCGTTAGCGTTTCTTGGCTATGGGGAGAAGTCTCCAGGACCTCAAGTTTATCTCACCCCTGGCTCTGAGACTCATTATTCTAGACACCTGCTCAGCCATTATTCAAGTTATGCAGAAGGCCTATATTCGGGTAAGTTTTTTGCCTTTAATATCACATTCTATGTATTTAATGTTTGCTAATGTATTGTATACATTTCTTGATTCCATAATTAACATCATTGTAATATGCTGTGAATGTCCTCTTTGTCCTCATGCGTGCTGCAAGCTTTTCCTGCTCCTTTTTTTGGCCTACGTGCATATTTTCCTTCACTAACCTCCCCAGCATGCTACCCTGGGCCCATACACACCTAGCCTAGTAACTTAACAATGTTTTTTTCCGCTACATTGTTGTGCTTACCTTAACCACTTGCTTACTGGGCACTTAAACACCCTTCCTGCCCAGACCAATTTTCAGCTTTCGGTGCTCTCACACTTTGAAGGACAATTACTCAGACATGCAACACTGTACCCAAATGAATTTTTTGTTATTTTTTTCCCACAAATAGAGCTTTCTTTTGGTATTTGATCACCTCTGGGGTTTTTATTTTTTGCGCTATAAATGAAAAAAGACCGAAAATTTTGACAAAAACGCATATTTCTTTGTTTCTGTGACAAAATTATGCAAATTATACATTTTTCTTCATAAATTTTGGCCACAATTTATACTGCTACATATCTTTGGTAAAAATAACCTAAATTAGTGGATATTATTTGGTCTTTGTGTCTACAAGCTGTGGTGCGAATCGCACAAAATTGATCACATCTGATGTACTATCTCAGTTCTTGCGACCCGAACAAGCCAGGAAAGTACAAATACCCCTCAAATGACCCCTTTTTGGAAAGTAGACATTCCAAGGTATTTAGTAAGAGGCATAGTGAGCTTTTTGATGTTGTCATTTTTTTCCCACAATTCTTTGCAAAATTAAGATTTTTTATTTTTTTTATTTTTTTCCACAAAATTGTCATTGTAATAGGTTATTTTTCTCACATGGCATGTGTATACCACAAATGACACCCCCAAAAAAATTCTGCTACTCCTCCTGAGTATTACAATACCACATGTGTGGGACTTTTTCACAGCCTGGCCACATAGAGAGGCCCAACATGCAGGGAGCGCCATCAGGTGTTCTAGGAGCATAAATTACACATCTAACTTGTTGACTACCTATTACACTTTTGAAGGCCCTGGAGCACCAAGACAATGACACGTGACAATGATGACAGATGGCACTGATACGTGACAATAATGACACTTATACGTGGCACTGATGACACGTGACACTGATGACAGATGGCACTAATATGTGGCACTGATGACATATGGCACTTATATGTGTCACTGATGACAGATGGCACTTTTACGTGGCACTGATGACAGATGGCACTAATACGTGGCACTAATATGTGGCACCGATGACAGATGGCACTAATACGTGGCACCGATGACAGATGGCACTAATACGTGGCACCGTTGACGCGTGACACTGATGACAGATGGCACTGATAAGTGGCATTGATGACACGTGACACTGACAATAGATGGCACGTGACACTGACAGGTGGCACTGATGACAAATGGCACTCATACGTGGCACTGATGACAGATGGCACTAATATGTGGCACTGATGACAGGTGGCACTATGTGGCACTGATGACACGTGGCACTGATGACAGATGGCACTTATACGTGGCACTGATGACAGATGGCACTGGGGACAAATGGCACTGACAACAGGTGGCACTGGGGACAGATAGCACTAACAGGTGGCACTGGGGGCAGGTAGCACTGGGGAGGATGGCACTGGGGTGGATGGCACTGGAGTGGATGGCACTGGGCGGATGGCACTGGGGGAGGATGGCACTGGGGGAGGATGGCACTTTTTTACTTTTTTTTTTCACTTATGGCCGCTGCAGCCGTTCATCTCTCCCCTCTCACACGCTGTCTGTGTGAGGAGGGAGAGCGGCGCTGAAAGATGATCTCATATGTTTACATATGAGATCATCTCACATTGGACACACCGATCGTGCTGTAAATGGCCGCTGTGATTGGCCGTTTACAGCGATCTGTGTTTGCCTGTCTCCGGGGGACACGGCAAACACAAAACTTCCCCGATGCGCGCCTACGGCAGCGCGCATTGCGGAAGTAAACACGAGGATGTCCAGGGACGGCCTCCCGGACTAAAGCGCCTGCTCTATAGCCATCATTCGGCTATAGGGCAGGCAGGAAGCGGTTAAACTTCCCATAAAATGTGTCCAAATGTTATTGTTGTCCTTCAATTCTGACAGAGTGCAAGAGGCCATTTTGTGGGGCCCAAACTCATTTGTAACCCCCCTCCACCAAAATGCTAAATTAACAGATACAAATGCTCTATCTGCAGACTTTGCAAAACCCATACACACTATCCCTCTTTTGTGGTCAAATTTCTGTAGAAATTTACCCAAACATGTAGTGCAAGGGCCTGCCTGATTAGCTACAAATTGTAACGTAGAAAGTTTTTGTCTCCTATTATATTGATATGTATTTTCTGAATGTCAAAATGTGCTGCAATTTGGACAGTGTGGATCCATATTCTTAGATTATCACACTTCTTACCTGTCCACTGGGCTGCCAATAGTATACGTAAGGAGGGGCTAACTAAAGTATCCCAGATTATATATGCAAACCCCTCTCATGGAAGTGGAGAGGGTTACCTGTCCAAAACTTCTACCCATTTGCTGCCCCCACTCGAAAATTTTGCTAATGGGCCACCAGAGGGGGAGATGAATCAGATAAGTTGACCTTACCCTTTTGTCTTTAAATACTCATTTAGATTTTCTCCTTATGTTGGATAACCATATTTGTGTCAAATCTGCTTGTAATGTTATGTGCAGAAGTAATAATTATTAAAAAAAATGTAATCCACAGTTTCCTTAAAACCCACAGCAATGACAGGACGTTGCAGCCCAGTTCCAGCATCAGTGGGAATTTCTTAACTGTGGTGGTGCTATTGATGTAAAACATGTCCCACCACCCACCTCGGGCTCATCTTATTTTAGTTATAAGGGCTTTTTCAGTATAGTCATGCTAGCTGTAGTGTCTGCCACATATTAGTTCCTGTATCTGGATGTTGGGAAGAATGGCCACAGCTCTCATGGAGGAGTCATTATGCAAACAGAGTTCTACAAATGGCTTCAAAATGGCACCTTAAACTTTCCACCTGCTGAGGATAATGTTGAGGGCCTCAATTTTGTATTTGTTGCAGATGAGGCCTTTGCTCTAGGGGAACATCTTATGAAGCCATTTCTTATGAGGAACCCCAGAGAAGAGAATATTTAACTACAGGCTCTCTCGTGCCAGAAGGGCGGTTGAAAATGCCTTTGACATCCTCTCCAGTCATTTCAGGCTGTTTGTAACACCAATTAAAAATCAAATCATCCATGTGGTATTGTACTGCTGTATCCTCCATAATTTTTTATGGAGGAATGCTAGCAGCTACCAGACCCCATAGGGGCAGGCCCAGCTGAAGAGGCTGCAGCTCGGCTGTATGTCATGACGTCTCTCGAATATGCCCGTGCTGGATTATGCTCCCAAAATATGAGAGATCTACAGCAAAAATACCTGGATTATTTTGTGGGTAGAGGGGCAGTGGCTTGGCAGCAAATTGTAGCTGATCATGAATAATCTATTTCTTTGATCATAAACTCCTATTTCAATTTAATTACTGTTGTCTGTGTTTCTTATCTGTCTAATATGTTCACAAATGGGCTTTATTTTGCCCACTTGCTCCAATAGTGAAAATGTACCTTATTTGCTATATGAGGTGACAATATCTTCTTCAGCTAACTATTATGGTGTGCTGTGTGCAATATTTTTGTTCTTAATGGATCTAATGCATGAAGTTCAAAAACATTATGTCTTTTCAACTCTTATAATTTTTTGGAGGATTAAAATTGCATGGGCTGGCCACATTTTAAGAGCACAACTGCTTAACAAATATGCAGGTATTGAGCTTTGAAATAATAAGCCACACATTGTTGAGTAAAAAACTATTTACTCAAAGCACATTCACATGTGTGTTTTAAGGTTTTAAAACAAACCAACATCTTGGTATATAACATGTATGTTTTGCATTATTTCCCAATTTTTTGGGGCTAAACAGACATGTTCAAAAACATTACACATCCCAAACTCAGGAACTTACAAAGTTCCATTTTGGTAAAGTGAAGGCTAAATGAGACATTAGTATCCCAAGACTGTGTGGATGTTGCCTTCCTCATATGGGGTGATCTCGCCCCTTTAAAAGCCAAAATTTGAAGCCACGTACACGTAGAGGCATAACAATTAAATTACCCTTATGATCCCATGCCGCAAATGTGTGTAGTTACAAACAACTTTTTCCCTAAACCCACAAAATACACAGTGTGTCAACATGTGCTATCTCTCATCACGGGGTATCAATAGACTTGTTTTGGGGGTGCAACCCCTTTCTCTGAGCTTCTTTAGTTACGAGGAATGGGCTGCACCCCAAAAACACATCCGCTGATACCCAGTGATGGTAGATAGCACATGCTGACACACTGTGTGTTTTGTGGCTTTTGGCAAACTAGATGTATGGAAATACACACATTTTAGGCATGGGGTCATGAGGGAAATAAGAATGTTAAGGCACAATTTGAGAGCACATTCAAATTTTGGGTTTTGTATTCTTCAAAACACTGAAAAATTACAATTCACATTAGTTAGGGCACTGTTTCCCAACTCTCCTCCTCAAGTTGCAAACCCAGGTCATGTTTTCTATACTTTAGAATTTGGCACAGATGATGTTGTCATTTTCAATGTTAGTAATTCACGCAGTCATTTTTAGACTGAGGAAAATACAGAAAACAGGAGCTGGTGGTTTACCTAGAAGAGTGGAGTGGAGAAACAATGTGTTCGGACACTAAACTTGCTCATTTGAAAGTCAGAAAAACATGGTAAATATTCAAAGTGCAAACAGGAGGCAACAAGTGGAACAAGAAACTTCTGAACAGGCAAGAGGAAATTAGAATTTGGCAAGCATGTTTACAAAATCTCTGATTCTTCGCTGTAAAGCAGTGGCAGCCTCCTTTATTTGCTCCAGCTCCTTCAAACAATGCACCATATCTGCATTTATTTGGCCAATTGAGCATCTTAAAAGATCATGACCTAGTAAGAAGGCAAAAAAGGATTAAGGGAACGAAGGTCAAGTGGCTGAGGCCCTACATAGTGAGGTATGGGCTAGTTACTAGTCAAATTCAGGAAATACTTACCTACTAGTCTATTGTTGCTTGCAACCTGCTTTACCTTCAGACACCTACACTACTAGAAATATACACACTGCAACTACTCTGTAATCTTGGCCCTGGTGCCTGGGTCTCCAAAACTCACTCGACACTCAACATTCAACATGTAGACACATTTGAAGCCTAGTCCTATCTATTTCTAGCATTCATTTTGCTACATTAGTTGATCAACCTTGCACTTGGTCTGATGACAATGTTTGCTCCTGACTAGTGGACTCCACCATGCTGCACTGTGTTTTTTGCATAGAAAAGAGAAGGTGATGTAATTTTACGGAGGGCAAATACTGGACAAGTGCAAACATTGAAAAAGTCCTGCGGTTGCCCCCCACCCCCCTTGTTTCCTATGGGATAGGGGATATATGATGATCATTAAAATTAGCACTTTAGATTTTGAACGTTCGAGTCCCATAGACTTTAATAGGGTTCTAAAGTTCACATGAAGTTTAGGTCTGTTCGCAGGTTCTGGTGCGAACCGAACCGGGGGGGGGGGGGGGGGTGTTCGGCTCATCCTTATTCTGGTGCGAACGAAACCGGGGGGGGGGGTGTTTGGCTCATCCTTAGTGGTGAACAGCCTGTATTCACTCTGGTGAAGTCTTCTCTTGATTGTTGACTTTGAGACACATACACCTACCTCCTGGAGAGTGTTCTTGGTTTGGCCAACTGTGAAGGGTGTTTTCTTCACCAGCGAAAGAATTCTTCAGTCATCCACCACAGTTGTTTTCTGTGGTCTTCCGGGTCTTTTGGTGTTGCTAAACTCACCGTGCGTTTCTTTTTAAGGATGTTCCAAACAGTTGATTTGGCCACACCTAATGTTTTTTCTATCTCTCTGATGGGTTTGTTTTGTTTTTGTCAGCTTAATGATGGCTTGCTTCACTGATAGTGACAGCTCTTTGGATATCATATTGAGAGTTGACAGCAACAGATTCCAAATGCAAATAGCACACTTGAAATTAACTGTACTGTACCTTTTATCTGCTCCTTGTAAATGGGATAATGAGGGAATAACACACACTTGGCCATGGAAAAGCTGAGCAGCCAATTGTCCCATTACTTTCGGTCCCTTAAAAAGTGGGAGGTACATATACAAACTGTTGTTATTCCTACAACGTTCACCTGATTTGGATGTAAATACCCTCAAATTAAAGCTGAAAGTCTGCAGTACGTCTGCTCAGTATCCGCTGATGAAGTCCAATTAGGACATAATGCATAGGGAGGAACGGAGGTGACGTTACCTGCAGCCACCGCTATCTTGGTTTTTCATGCTGTTTAACCAGGCACTAGGTTTATAGTGCCATACATGTGAGTTGTATTTTATTACTTTTATAAATAAATACGTTGAGACGGAGAGCACTATATATTGCTTTTTTATTACATGTGACATATGACATTGAATTGGAGCTGATATATCTTTCTGGTGCATATTGGGGCATTGCAATTGATTCCAGAGGTGACCCCGTTGATGAGGGGGGAAGGCGCTGTAGACCCTCTGTAATTAAAGGGTCCACCAAGTGAGGTGAACAGCTAATCAGACCAGTGATGGAGGTGTGCTCAACCCACGAAGTCACATGCATGCGATTTGTTTTTCACTCAAGACACCTGGGATCACTTTCTCTTTGTTTGAACCAGAGACTGTTTACATTCATTTTTATGTATATTATTATTTTTTAGTGCTGCATTTATTTGTTTTTAAGCATCCATATGTATAGCATAACCCCTGGAGTGAGGAGATGATGTGCTGTAACCTCTAGCAACGAATCAGTAAGCAGTATTACTGTACAGTAATCTCAACAAGCAGAAATCATGTGCTGTAACCTCTAGTAACTAATCAGTGAGCTGTAATGTGTGCTGTAACCTCTAGCAACCAGTCAGTGAGTGGTAATGATACACTGTAACCTCTGGCAACCAATCGCAAAGGTTGCCTGATCTGATTCAGTAAACTGATTTTGAGCCTAGCTGCTATTTATTGTGTCTCAGAGCAGGTGGAGAACAAAATTGCCCAAGAAAAGTTTTGCCCAGGGTCCAATCAATATTAAAGACAGCCCTGCCTGTGGCGGGATGACTATTGCAAAACATAACTAAACCAGAACTTGCAGAATGTTTGCAAAGAAAGCTGATCTGGAGTCATGCAATGCGGAATTGCTGCAATCGTGCAAAAACTTGTGAAACCTGGCAAGTCCAGCAATAGCTTAGCAAGTCATTTTCAAACATGCAGCTCAATTGCTTGCTATCTGGGTTGCAGCTTACCAATCATTAGATGTAGTGGATGCATTAGCTTCATTTTTTAGGTTAATTTCCCTCTGTTTTCACCTGGTGATCTGGCCAATAACACACCTACTGTATTAGAGTGCCTCCACTCTGGATGAAAGAACACAGGGGTATCTTTGGACAGCAGCATTGTTAATTAGGGTGGGGTTAAGATGGACTAGCAGATTTAGATACAGTGACAAATAGAAACTCTAGTTCATACTGTGGTCACACAAGTAGTTACAGCAAACATTTTTTTTCTTTTGGGATAAAGGTTTTACATGAATAAATAAAAGCTGATCATTGTAAGCACCCCTGTCAGTGGTAAATGGTTTCTCTAAACACTAAAAACTGATAAATTTTCAGAACGCTTGCTTTGTTTAAAAAAAAGTCCTTAGTTTATGGATTAGAGTATATAATTTTATCAATTCAGTGCTGTAAATTATTGTATGTACAGATAATGGGAAGCTCTTCTCCACAGACTAATAATGGACATCCCTCTGCAGAGTCGTACCCTTATCACACATATTTTTATCGCCACTAAACATTGTATGGGGGTCATCTGTCAGTTTTGAGGAGGTAAAGTCTAGAATTCAAGGAACGTTTTTGAATGAAAAGTTGACTGTGGTCCTGGAATACAAGCATAACCAGTTACTCTTAAAATGGTAGCCTTGGCCAGACTATTTGCCCCCTTCACCACACACGTCACGCTTGGCCAACTTTAAACACTCGGGGGTGTGTTTCTCCTTTCCTCCCACCTCTAATTTAAGGTGCTTCTCTTGAATGGCATCTGTGGTTTCTTTTTTCATTTGTATTCTCTCCCCCCCCCTTTTTTCTTTTCTATGTTCTCTTCTTGCTCTCTTTCTCACAGTCTGGCCTTCTTATTACTTCCTCGTTTCCTTCTCTTCCTCTCCAGTTCTGTACCATCAAAGCATCGCTAATCTTTCAAATTAAGCACACCCTATTCACCTATTGCTTTTATAAGGCAACCCTACAAGATCATCTTGGTTATATACCTATATTTGACATTTTGTATAACTTTTGATTATGTTGCTCTCAGGAATCAGTACTCTTCAAATGCATATTGAACCATCTCTGCATAACTTAGATGTGATTGCTTGTTGCTTTATGCCCTGTATCAGTATTTGTTAACTCTGTGATTGGTTAATCCTGTACATAAACTTTTTTATAAAAAACACCAACTTACTGGCTTGGTTCACCAGATGAAAATAAAGGAAAGAAAGCCTAAAAAAGAAAATGAATGCAGCCATCACACCTAAGAATTGGGTTCACTACTGCATTAATATACAGTAGTAATCTTTAGACTGAAGGATTACTAAGCCTTTAGTTACCTTATTAAGGGGTGTTCCTATGGAGTAATGGGAGTTGTAGCCATAACAGTTCCTTGTGTATTTTTGTAAATACATTTACAGGAGAATAGAGAAACCTGGTAATTATTAGAATATGTATTTGCCCAACAAAGGTTGGCTACAACCTCAGCAAATTCAGCTTGAAATGGCGGGTTTCCAGAGTGAACAATACAGAGCTCACTTCCTGTAGGAGAGATACCAAAGCTAATGTTTCCAGGGCTTATGGAGGACTTGAAGTCCAGCACACAGTTTCTGAATACCAAAGTAGGGGAGAGTGGCAGAATGGGGGAAAATAGTTCATGCTTTATCAGGCAGGAGTGTAAACAGATAAAACGGAAACCACAATATAATTTTCTGGAACTTTAATAATGGGCTCTATAATCTCATATACTTGCACACTTCCTGCAATTCAAACTGGCCAAAAATTCTCATCTTTTGCCTGGTCGGAATTTCTTTTTTTTTTTTGCCTGTTCGTTCACTTATTTTTGCACCTGTTGATTTACATGTATGATATACAGTATATTTTATATTCCACTAGCATGAATCACTTCCCTGACATTCGGTCCCATTATGACTGGAAGACATTCAATGAAGTAATTATTTATTATAGTATAGTAATAAAAGTAATCAATTAATTTTAAAGCAAATATTTCATAAAGGATTAAAGACACTGTGTTGCAGTGCAGATTGAAATGCTTCAGAAATGACTTTTGTTCTTTAATTTATTTTGCAGATTAAAGATTTTCAGCAGCAAATTATAAACCTTGATCCATTTTATTTAAAGAGGAACTAAATACAAAGCTTTGCAGGTCAGTAAGAAAGCCAACGGTTTTCTTTAAATCTCTAAATTAGCAAATGTTAAATTTTTTCTGAGCCACATGATGTGTAGTTATTCTCTTGATTATAGCGTAACATATTCTGTTTTCATCTTGTCTTATATTTTTGCAATATATATTCCTAGCCATATTGCATTTCAACTTGATAGATGAATAAGTTGGAACGTTCCTTAGCCATGCCACACCCTAAGTGAGTCCACAAATTTTGATAATTTAGCAGTCAGTCAGAGAGTTTTCAGGACTCGTAATGTAAGGCATGGCATTTAAGACTTACAGAAATAGTCATCTTTGGAGTGAAGAAACTGAATATAATGCATAGCTTTATGCCTAGGTCAGGTATTATAGCTAGCAAATTATAGACCTTGATCCATTTTATTTAAAGAGGAAATGGATACAAAGCTTTGCAGGTCAGTAAGAAAGCCAACGGTTTTCTTTAATTCCACATGATGTGGGCTAGGCTCCCAAAAAGTCCCCCACATGTGGTATCCCCATACTCAGAAGAAGCAGCAGAATTTATTTTGGGGTGTAATTTCACTTATGCCCATAGCATGTGTGAGCAATATATCATTTAGTGACAATTTTGTACAAAAAAAAAGTTTGTAATATTCCCGCAACTTGTAGCAAAATATAAAATATTTCATGGACTCAACATGCCTCTCAGTAAATAGCTTGGGGTGTCTACTTTCCAAAATGGGGTCATTTTGGGGGGTTTTGTGCTATTTTGGCATTTTATGGCCTTCGAAACTGTGATAGGTAGTGAGGAGAGAAATCAGAAATTTGCACCCTTAAGCCCCGTACACACGAGCGGACTTTTCAACATCCAAAGTCCGTCAGACCGAGTCCGTCAGACTATCCGATCGTGTGTGGGCTGCAACGGACTTTAGCTTCGCAAAAGTCTGACGGACTTTAGAAATGAAGCATGCTTCAAATTTTCCCGACGGAACTCCGCCGGACCCGGTCCCCTTTGAAAAATCCGCTCGTGTGTATGCTACTCCGACGGACTAAAACCGACGCTAGGGCAGCTATTGGCTACTGGCTATGAACTTCCTTATTCGAGTCGGGTCTTACGTCATCACGTTCGAATCCGTCGGAGTTTAGTGTGATCGTGTGTGGCCAAGTCCGTTCGGCCGAAAAGTCCGCCAGAACTCCGTCGGAACTCCGTCTGAACTCCGGCGGAACTCCTTTGGAGGTCTGTCAGACTTAATCCCTCTCGTGTGTACGGGGCTTTAGAAATCCTGAAGGCGGTGATTGGTTTTCGGGGTGCCGTACGCGGCTAGGCTCCCAAAAAGTCCCACATATGTGGTATCCCTGTACTCAAGAGAAGCAGCAGAATATATTTTGGGGAGCAATTCCACATATAACTATGGCATGTGTGAGCAATATATTATTTAGTGACAAATTTTTCTAAACTTTTTTTTGTGTCATTATTCAATCACTTGGGACAAAAAATATATATTTAATTGGCTCAACATGCCACTCAGCAATTTTCTTGGGGTGTCTACTTTCCAAAATGGGGCCATTTGGGGGGGTTGGTACTGCCCTGCCATTTTAGCACCTCAAGAAATGAGATAGGCAGTCATAAATTAAAAGCTGTGTAAATTCCAGAAAATGTACTCTAGTTTGTAGACGCTATAACTTTTGCGCAAACCAATAAATATACGCCTATTGACATTTTTTTTACTAAAGACATGTGGCTGAATACATTTTGGCCTAAATGTATGACTAAAATTAGTTTATTCGATTTTTCTTATAACAAAAAGTAGAAAATATCTTTTATTTTCAAAATTTTCAGTCTTTTTCCTTTTATATCGTAAAAAATAAAAATCGCAGAGGCAATCAAATACTATCAAAAGAAAGCTCTATTTGTGGGAAGAAAAGGACACAAATTTCGTTTGGGTACAACATTGCATGACTGCGCAATTACCAGTTAAAGCAGTGCAGTGCGAAACTGTAAAAAGACCTCTGGTCCTTAGGCTGACAATTGGTTGGGCTTAAGTGGTTAAGGAGTATTAATTCTTAATGGTATATAAACATAGAGAGCAGAAGAGTGCCCATAATCTGTGTACATTGTGCTAATTGGTGTCCTTCTTTCTCAATTCAGAAAGTTGGCAGTATAGTATAAGAAATAAACAAAGTTTTCTATTTATACCTTATTTAAAAAAAATAAACAATAACAAAATACATAAAGTGAACAACTTAAGACCCCTTTCACACTGGGGCGTTTTTCAGGTGCGTTTGGGGTAACAATAGCGCCTGTAAAGTGCCTGAAAATGCCTCCCCTGCAACCCCAGTGTGAGAGCCCGAGTGCTTACACACTGGGGTGGTGCGCTTGCAAGCAGCATCTTTGGGGCGATGGAGGAGCGGTGTATTAGTAGTGGAAATTACAGGGATAGAGATCTTAAAAGATCCATGGACATGTTTACAAGCAGTACAAAAAAACAATATAAGAAAACAATGATCCCACACCCATTGAATACAGCGAAGGGAATAATACCAAAAAGATGGCTAGGCCAGGAAAAACCAACAATAAAAGAATGGTTCGAGAGAATAGACTACATTTATAAAATGCAATATTAACCACTTAAGCCCCGTACCATTTTGCAGCTAAAGGACCAAGCCCCTTTTTGCGATTCGGCACTGCGTTGCTTTAACTGACAATTGCGCGCTCGTGCGACGTAGCTCCGAAACAAAATTGTTGTCCTTTTTTCCCCACAAATAGAGCTTTCTTTTGGCGGTATTTGATCACCCCTGCAGTTTTTATTTTTTGCGCTATAAACAAAAAAAGAGAGACAATTTTGAAAAAAACGCATTACTTTTTACATTTTGCTAAAATAACTATCCCCCAAAAATATATAAAAAACATTATTTTCCTCAGTTTAGGCCGATGCATATTCTTCTACATATTTTTGGTAAAAAATCGCAATAAGCGTTTATTGATTGGTTTGCACAAAAGTTATAGCGTCTACAAAATAGGGGATAGTTTTATGGCATTTTTATTAATATTTTTTTTTACTAGTAATGGCGGCGATCAGCAATTTTTATTGTGACTGCAACATTATGGCGGACACATCGGACAATTTTGACAAATTTTTGGGACCATTGGCATTAATACAGCAATCAGTGCAATTAAAAATGCACTGATTACTGTAAAAATGTCTCTGGCAGTGAAGGGGTTAAGTGTGTGTTTTTTTTAACTGTAGGGGGCGTGGCTTGGCATCTGATGTCACTGATCATCTTTCCCTATAACAGGGAACAGACGATCAGTGACAGGCTCAGTAGGAAGCACGAGGAGAGGTTTGTTTACACTTACCTCTCCTCGTTCTTCAGCTCTGTGACCCGATCGTGGGACACCGACGGCAATCGGGTCCAGGGGTCCCGCGGCCATGGTTATGACCCTGGGCACTTAAAGGGCAACATACCTGTACGTGCTTGTGCCCAGCCGTGCCATTCTGCCGACGTACATCGGCGTGAGGCAGATTCAATATTGTGTGTCAAATCTGGATACAGTTTAACCACTTCCCAACTGTCTCACGCAGATATACTGCGGCAGAAGGGCATGTACAGGCAGATTAACGTACCTGTACGCTGCCCTTTAAGAGGCAGCTTGCGGGCGCCCGCGCACCCGTCTGGAGTTCTGTGACCATGATTGCGGGTCCTGCGGACTCGATGTCCACAGGCATACCTGTGATCATCTCACGGTGAGGAAGAGCAGGGAGATGCTAATGTAAACAAGCATCTTCCCGTTCTGCCTATTGACACTGTCACTGATCAGCGCTCCCTGTAATCGGGAGCGGTGATCCGTGACATGTCACACACAGCCCTCCCCCGCCAAAGCTAGAATCACTCCCTAGTACACACTTAACCCCTACAGCGCCACCTAGTGGTTAATCCCTTCACCTCCAGTGACATTTTTACAGTAATCAATGCATTTTTTTAGAATTGATCGCTGTATTAATGCCAATGGTCCCAAAAATGTGTCAAAATTGTCCGATGTGTCCGCCAAAATGTTGCAGTCACGATAAAAATCGCTGATCGCCACCATTACTTGTAAAAAAAATATCAATAAAAATGCCATAAAACTATCCCCTATAACTTTTGCACAAACCAATCAACAAATGCTTATTGTGATTTTTTTTTTACCAAAAATATGAAGAAGAATACGTATCGGCCTAAACTGAGGGAAAAAAACATTTTATATATTTTTTGGGGATATTTATTATAGCAAAAAGTAAAAAATAATTCCTGTTAAAATCTCTTTACTTACTCAGGTGTTAGATGCCATCTTGCTAAGCACTTGTAATTAATTTCTATAGTTTTTATATCAGTTGTGTATTCGTGTACCCCACACATCACTTTAAATACTGTTGGTCATCCATCTGTGCTCCCAATTCCCCTTCCCATTTTCCAATGAATGGGGGTCTTTCCTGTCCCTCTAGGTCCGTAGGTATCTTGTAGTACCGAGATATTCCATGTTTCAATGTTGTCTGTACACTACACAATCGTTCTATTGGGTTCAGGTTCT
Organism: Lithobates pipiens; assembly: GCF_037356315.1. Lineage (NCBI taxonomy): Eukaryota > Metazoa > Chordata > Amphibia > Anura > Ranidae > Lithobates > Lithobates pipiens. The sequence continues at coordinate 51,341,364 of NW_027507790.1, read as the reverse complement.
CCTCTCTTCAAATTGGCAGTGGTATTGTTAACATAAGGTGCCATTTTTTCCCTCTTTTGGTATTACTGTAATATATGCCAATAATGACCCTCTCCTCATCTCTTACCCCTCCCCGGGCGATTTAAGTATTTGCATAGATTTGAAAGTAGTTGTTCCATAATTTTTTTATAATATGTAACTGTAAATCCATCTGGCACTGGACTGCTGCTGTACTATTTATTGCAGTTCTAATCTCATGTTGTGTTTTTGGATCTTCCAGTGGTCATAGTTTTTCCATTGGGACCCTAGGTAGTCTTGCTTGTCTTAAATATCTCTTCCTTTTTTCTCTCCTTTTTTTTCCCGCTTCTTGTGTCTCCTTCTCTCTAACAGAGTATATTGTAATAACTTTGGAATATCCTTACAATTTCTGTTGTTTCGTATACCATCTGCCCCTTATTAATTTTCATCTTCTCTATATAATTTGATGATTTTTTTTATATTTTAGGGCTTTTGCAAGATATTTTCCTGGTTTATTTTCCCATTTATATCTGTCTTTGGCTGCCTTTTTGAAGACCTTTCTGGTTTCCTGTTCAATCAGATCTTTTAAATGATTCCTTTTTATTGTTCATTTTTGATGTAATTCAGCATCCAGGATTATTTATGCCTTTGTCCGAAATCAAGAATTTATTTTATTGTCCATTCCATATCTCTTGCTCTGTCTTTCTTTTTTTTTTGGAGCCAATGGAAATCAGTATTCCTCTAATATATGCTTTATGAGCTTCCCATATTGTAGCCCTTGAGACTCCGGGGACCCATTCAACAGAAAATGTTGCTCTATTTCCTGTTTTTTTTTTAAAACTGTTATGTCTTGTATCAGATCTTCATTCAATCTTTAGGTTCTCTTCCCACTTTGGGTCCCCGGGGGTCTCAACTTTACAATTACTGGGGCATGGTCTGAAAGTGATGTTATCTCAATGGATGTCCTTGCTACCCCCTCTGGTAGTCGATGTTCCACCATGACATAGTCTAGCCTTGTGTACGTGTTATGCACCACAGAATGGCATGTATAGTCTCTGGCCTGGGGATTCTGGGCCCACCATATGTCCACTAGCTGACATTTATGTAGTTTGTTCTTTACCATTCTCAATGGAAAATGTCCCATTCTCTGTGCATTCGATGTACTATCCATTCGAGGATCTAGGCAAAAATTAAAGTCTTCTGCCATCACTGCACTACCCCTCTTGAAGTCCATCAGCCTATTCAGAATCTTTATCAGGTAATTTTCTGGGCCTCCGTTAGGGCAGTACACATTTATGAGGGTGTACTCCATTCCCTGTAAATTTCCCCTCAGGAATAAGTATCGACCCTCTGGATCTACCAGCCTGTCCTCCAATATAAATCTTACCTCTCCTGAAAGGCCTATTGTTACTCCTTTCGCTCTACTTGTTGGTGAGTCCCCATGGTACCATATTGGATGAGCTTTTGAAAATAGTTTAGTTTTTGTATTTTGTGCAATATGTGTCTCTTGCAGAAATATGATGTTTGTCCCACATCTTTCCTTTTCTTTTAACACCTTATATCTTTTTTCTGAGGTATTCAGCCCTCTAATATTAGTCAAATATTTGAAGAAATTCATTAAAAAATTTTTATCGCCACCCCCCTCCCCCGCCTGTGCCCACACATCGGGTCAGAGGCCGGGGGGTACTAGGAGGCAGAGGAGGGAGAACCAGTCCTCTGAGTAGCCAAGGGGATCTTACAGATTGGGCTTTCCCGACCTTTCTCCCACTTCCTCCCCACTCCCTACTGCCAGATACTCACCGCTCCCCACTCTTTATTTCCAGCTCTTCAGTCCAGATTAGTAGAAGGGTTGGTGTTCACTTGTGTTTCATTGTAGAAGTAGAAGTAAAAATGAGGGGGTCCCGGGATCATCTGTATAGGCGGCTCCACTTGTCTCTCTCCTTTCCCAGGTACTCAAGCCTGACTCCGTTCCCAAGTGATTGGCAGCTTTCTTCCCCGGGCTCTTCAGGTTTCCCCAGATAACACCAGAAACCGAACACCACCGAATGTCTCTGGATGCTTCCCCCTGATGTCTCCGAGTATTACTGAGTGTGTCCAAGCTCCACCGAGTGCATGGGATTATGCTCCACTCCTCCCCTCTCCAGGCAGCTGGATCACACGCTCACCACTCGGGACCGCGGCTTCCACTTCTGCTTCTCAGGTACTTCCCGGCAGTGTATGTCTCCTCAGTCTTACCTGCTCGCCAGAGTCGGTGGAAGGTGGTGCATGGGGTGCAGACAGCGGTGCAGGGGGCGGTTAGCTTATTACTCCATTAGGGGACAGAGGCATCTGGAGCTCCTACCATGAGCTCCCAGCTGGCGCCATTGTTAGGCTTATCCCTCCCCACCTGGGTTCCGATTCCACCTTTTCGCTCCTTAGCAATCACTCTAAGTATTCGCCTAATGGTCCACAATCAGCTTTTGTTCAGCCTCCTTGGTCCCCTGTCCATATTTAGAAAAATATTTATCCTGCTTACCCAGAGAACCCTGATCAGTTCGGATCCTTCTCTGCTTTCCTTCTGGTCTCATGGTCAACTCTTGTTTTGCCTTCTCTCCGGGAGTTCTATTGTTAATTTCCATGTACCTCTCCCCTCCACTCCTGGTTAACATTTAATTGTGATTTTGCCTTCTCAACACCATCCCCCTTCTCTTTCCCATTTCCATTCTCTCTGAGATCTCTTTGCCTTCTCTTTCTTCCCTCCATTTCCATTCTCACTAAGACCCCTTTGCCTTTGCCTCCTATTTCTTCCTTCCATTGCCCACAGCCAGTTTTCACTATGCATCTTCATTCAAATATTCAAGATCAGCTGATACCTCCTCCAAACTAGCTGTCATCAACTTCCACTTCAGCTCCTCTAACCTTTTCTCTGCGTGCACAATGATCATGTTTCAGATTGTCTCCCCACATAAACAGGTCAAGTGAGATTGCACATCTATGCAAATAATATATCTCTGGATAAAATATTTTCTGATTGGTCACTAAGGCACACTGGCATGTTTTGAATCCCAAAGGCCAAAAAACATGCTGTCTAAATTAGCCTGTTCATAAACAGGCACACATTTGTATTACAAATAAGTTTAAATAAAATGTAAAACTATTTGATCTACTTCTTTTTTTTTTAAATAAGGGTTTGTGTTTTAATACTGTTGCAATAACACCGGTTGATCACCTACACATTTAACATCTGCTGATTAGTAATATAAGCTGTTTAAACATAGCTGCAGCTGGAATAGACACCACTAGGATAAGGCAAATGCAATTGTATCTGTATTACTAACCGTTGAGACATTCTGGGATGTACAGTAGATCAGTGGATATGCCTACTGGCAATATATCTTTATAACAAGCAGACACATGGTTAAGATACATATCAAACAAATGGATATCCACTTGGTTTGCTTCTAGCTTGAGCCACCTCTGCCTGTGTGCAAGTAGTGCGGGAGTATACCAACCAAAGCCACATACTACAATACGGCTCCAACTCCAACAGGAAAGGCTCATGTAATACAATGTTTATCTAGCATTGTGTGGACTCCAAAGCAAACAGCCAAGCATGTATTCTGAAACCTCAGCTTGTACAAATGTTAAGGCGCCCATGTTTGCAATAGTCTCCTTTTTCTGCTATTTGCTCAGACAGAAGGTAAAGCCACTCCAGGGAAGTAAATAAGCCACGGGAGAACATGTCATGCCAGGCGATGAAGATTAATAGTTTGTATATGCTGGGTCTCATGTGCAGCCTGGAAGGACAGATGATGAATGATACCCTTCCATGACTTTGAGTTTTTGTCCAGTGGCAGGATCAGCAAATTAACTCTTTTGTCACAACTTCAGGCAGAGATGGACCACAGAGTAGTATGAATGTTTTTTTCCAGTAGTACTTTAAGTGTTACAAAACTTCACAACATATTGACTTGAGACTAAACCTTAGCGTCTCATAGACTCCCTTTATGCTGTCCTAATCTTTACTCCAAAAATTGAGAACAGAAAATAAATCAATGTTACTTATAGACGCCAGTAGGCTGAGAAAAAAAAAAAAAACTTGTTATACTGCTACAACTTCTTTCAAGCATTGAAGTTGAAATAGGTGTATTGTAAATGTCATCAAATTATAGCTTGTCTGCAAATCACTTAAAAAAAAGGAAAAAATACCAGTGGAAATAGAGTTTTTTTTATTAATACTAGGATTATTTAAATTTTTTTTTTCACAATAAAGTTTTTAATTTTATCATATTATTTGGTTGCTAAACCGTAGTTGTTTTGTAGCCAAACTGTTTACACCATTCAGCAAATTAAACCAACAGTCCCATTCTTAATCTAGATGGATGGAGGATGAAATATGAAGGCAGACAATGGTCACTTTTTTCAAATATGGGTTTTTTTATACTGATTTTGGCTTTGCTTTTTAGTGCAGAGCTTCCTAAATAGTGTGACCTCATTTCAGAGCATCACATGATGTGTTAGTGAGTACCACCAGCAATCACCCATTTGAGCCAGCACCTATTTTGGAAATCCCTTAGATGAGAACACTTCCTAGATCTTTTGAAACTGAGAGCTGTCTCTGTACTACAATTATGATGGTAGAGTGGTATGTAGTGAAATCAAGATCAGAATGACAGAACCAGCACATTTAGATTGGTTCTAAACATAAGACATTCGCTCCCACTAGAGCGTAACAGACTTTGCTGAGCATCCCCCTGTTCTATGGTTGTAAAGCTATTATCTTTCATTGGAAGAACCCAACAGTACCCTACCTAGCTTACTAGAAGGGGTTGATCAATAAAATTATACCATTCTACAAGGATGTCCCAAACAATTTGTCATGGTCTGGCAACCTTGGCTTGCTAGCCCCTCCACCATACCTCTCATAACTCCCTCCTCATGCGTGGACAGCAACATACATAATATGGTGGCGATGTTGAAGGAAATTTAGTGAATTTCTAATATTTTGGCCACTGAGTTCTGGGATACTGATACACTGATCCTTCAGGTTTAGAGAGCCCTGGTCCAGTTCTACTACTGTGAATTTGGCTTTAAATGATTGTTCGCCTGTTGGTGCAGCTTGGAAGTAAGGGGGTGGGCTGAGAGGTTGAGTGGGTATCTTTTTGCACTTTGGCTTTATTTAATTTTTCCTCTTTATTTATTGGCACTTGTTGTACCCTTTTTGGTCGCACCTTTGTATTGAGCCATGCGAGACCCTTCCTCAATTGAGTGCTGGGGTAGATGGGTAGAGATCCCACTGGACTGACTCAGTCAGTTATTGCTTTTAGATATGAGGTAGTGTGGGCAGGTGGGAAAGTTTATTCTTCCAGAGATTAATGCCCGGCTTTTGGGGAGGGTTGTGGACCCTGTTTTGGGGCCTGGGCTGCTACTTTGGGGTACGGCCTGATGGTCAATTCCATATGTGATAGAGGAAAGTGGGTGTAAAGCAGTGCCAAGTGTTCAATAGGTGTAAGTATAAAAACGTTTTATTAGGAGTAACAACGATAAGATAAAACCAATGTGTTTCGGGGGAACAAGGGCTCCCCCTCCATTTAGTGTAATTACCGCTGGGCAGTAATGAGATAGGCCTAGTACCTTGTTAAATTTTTTTTTTGGTTTGTTTTTAAATAAATAAATAATATAAAAAAAATAAGGTAAGACATTCCCTGCATTAAGCTAAACAATGGCCCAGTAGTTGTATCACCCCACCTCCCAATATATTTACCCGAGTCCTACTTCCATCCAGCGCTGTGCCCATCTGCAGCAGTGCTTGTCTTTGTCTCTGTTCCTCTGCTCATAGGACACAGAAGCAGCATTGGGAACCATTGGCTTCTGCTGCTGTCAATCAAATCCTCTGGGGAAGGATCAGGGGACAGGGCTAAATCATGCTGTGTGTTTCTATGGATTGGCTCAGGAGAGAGCCGGCAGGTGTGCCCTGTAGCAGGCAGCTATCTATGGGGGCACACACAGAAGTGGAAGAGCCAAAAGCACCAGCGAGGGACCCCCGAAGAGGAGGTTCGTGACCACTCTGTGCAATACTTTTGCACAGAGTAGGTAAGTATACCATGTTAATTATTTTAGGGGGAAAAAAAAGCTTTTACTACCACTTTAAGAACAAGTCAGCAATGGGAGCCCTCATATTTCTGTCCTAACAAGTTTGGCATAAATGAAAGATAAGTATGCATAATGTATTTTATTTCTATTAAATAATCTAAACTATTAATATGAAGTATTAATGTAGTTTCATGTTATGCCAAATGTATATGTAAGTACTTCATATTAGACGCATGAACCATAAACAGACCCAAATAATAAAAAAAAAAAAGATAAGTTATAGTATTGTTTAGCGACACTCTAATTAACAGTAATGACAAGTTATAGCATTGTTTAGCGACACTCTAATGATCAGCAGTAATAAAGCTTATATATGAATAATGCATAACACCTGTATTACTTAGGTGCCTTTTGAGAAAAACACATACCGTACTAGAGAGTAGCGTTATTCTTTAGATGTAAAGAGTAAAAGAATTCTCCTTACATTGAAAGGGAGAGAAGGAACATAAATGGATGCTGGTGACTAGTGATGGACGAACTTCCGACGGGACGTTTCGCGAACGCGAAACGCGAACGGGCACAAACGTTCGCGAAAACGACCGTTCGCCGCGGGCTCCATTGACTTCAATGGGAGGCGAATTTCGCAAACCTTTAGGTCGAATTTGCGGCCACGGGGTAATTATTAGGGGGTAGCACGTAGTCCCACCACCTGGACAATAGCATAATACATGTATGAGGTGAATTTGGGATCGATAACTACAAGCATTTTTTTTTTATTTGGGAAATTGTTCTGACAATTCAGGACTATGGAGCTAATGAAGGCAATGGAGGAGAGGGAAGGTCAGGGACCAGGGTAGGCAAACAAGAGGGTGCAGGAGATACAGAGCACTGACAGCAGCACCGTAATACAGAGCACTGACATCAGCACCGTGACATACAGCGCTGACAGCAGCTCCGTGACATACAGCGCTGACAGCAGCTCCGTGACATACAGCGCTGACAGCAGCTCCGTGACATACAGCGCTGACAGCAGCTCCGTGACATACAGCGCTGACAGCAGCTCCGTGACATACAGCGCTGACAGCAGCACCGTGACATACAGCGCTGACAGCAGCTCCGTGACATACAGCGCTGACAGCAGCTCCGTGACATACAGCGCTGACAGCAGCTCCGTGACATACAGCACTGACAGCAGCTCCGTGACATACAGCGCTGACAGCAGCTCCGTGACATACAGCGCTGACAGCAGCTCCGTGACATACAGCGCTGACAGCAGCTCCGTGACATACAGCGCTGACAGCAGCTCCGTGACATACAGCACTGACAGCAGCTCCGTGACATACAGCGCTGACAGCAGCTCCGTGACATACAGCGCTGACAGCAGCACCGTGACATACAGCGCTGACAGCAGCTCCGTGACATACAGCGCTGACAGCAGCTCCGTGACATACAGCGCTGACAGCAGCTCCGTGACATACAGCACTGACAGCAGCTCCGTGACATACAGCGCTGACAGCAGCTCCGTGACATACAGCGCTGACAGCAGCACCGTGACATACAGCGCTGACAGCAGCTCCGTGACATACAGCGCTGACAGCAGCTCCGTGACATACAGCGCTGACAGCAGCTCCATGACATACAGCGCTGACAGCAGCTCCGTGACATACAGCGCTGACAGCAGCTCCGTGACATACAGCGCTGACAGCAGCTCCGTGACATACAGCGCTGACAGCAGCTCCGTGACATACAGCGCTGACAGCAGCTCCGTGACATACAGCGCTGACAGCAGCTCCGTGACATACAGCGCTGACAGCAGCACCGTGACATACAGCGCTGACAGCAGCTCCGTGACATACAGCGCTGACAGCAGCTCCGTGACATACAGCGCTGACAGCAGCTCCGTGACATACAGCACTGACAGCAGCTCCGTGACATACAGCGCTGACAGCAGCTCCGTGACATACAGCGCTGACAGCAGCACCGTGACATACAGCGCTGACAGCAGCTCCGTGACATACAGCGCTGACAGCAGCTCCGTGACATACAGCGCTGACAGCAGCTCCGTGACATACAGCACTGACAGCAGCTCCGTGACATACAGCGCTGACAGCAGCTCTGTGACATACAGCGCTGACAGCAGCACCGTGACATACAGCGCTGACAGCAGCTCCGTGACATACAGCGCTGACAGCAGCTCCGTGACATACAGCGCTGACAGCAGCTCCGTGACATACAGCGCTGACAGCAGCTCCGTGACATACAGCGCTGACAGCAGCTCCGTGACATACAGCGCTGACAGCAGCTCCGTGACATACAGCGCTGACAGCAGCTCCGTGACATACAGCGCTGACAGCAGCTCCGTGACATACAGCGCTGACAGCAGCACCGTAAGCAGCCCCAGGAGGAAGTCAGCACAGCACAGGGATGGTGTGATCCCCTCATAATAAGAACCCCCAGGAGGAAGTCAGCACAGCACAGGGATGGTGGGAGCCCCTCATAATAAGAACCCCCAGGAGGAAGTCAGCACAGCACAGGGATGGTGGGAGCCCCTCATAATAAGAACACCCAGGAGGAAGTCAGCACAGCACAGGGATGGTGGGAACCCCTCATAATAAGCAGCCCCAGTAGAAATATGACACCGCTCAACCTCTTCAAAGAGGAGGGTAGGGGCATATAGTACGGTGTGCTTTTTTGGGTCAGGGAAGTGAGCCAAATGAATTAAGAAGGTCTGTGTGCTTGATTCCAAAAATTGTTTATAGACATATACATGGTCTACTGATCACATGTGTTGAATTCCTCCGAGATCCATGCCTCATTCATTTTTAGAAATGTGAGGTAGTTAACACTGTCGTGAGCTAGGCGAGTACGCTTATCGGTCACAATCCCCCCTGCTGCGCTGAACGTCCTTTCGGACAGGACACTGGATGAGGGGCAAGCCAACAGTTCGATTGCAAATTGGGCAAGCTCTGGCCAGAGGTCAAGCCTGCCCACCCAGTAGTCTAGGGGTTCATCACTCCTCAGAGCGTCCACATCGGCCGTTAACCCAATGTAGTCGGACACCTGACGGTCTAGGCGTTCCCTGATGCTGGATCCGGATGACACCTGTCGATGGGTCGGCTGAAAGAATGACCTCATATCCGAAGTCACCAACACATCTTCAAACCGGCCTCTTCTTGCAGGCGCTGTTGGATTGGTACCCGCAAATCCTTCTCTGGGAGTGGGAATTGCTCCTCTGCCAGCGCACGCAAAAGCAGAATGCAGCATTTCTCGAAGCAAGGCCTGGAAGTGCTGCATTCTGACAGCCCTCTGCGACGGCGGTAACATTTCCGCCATTTTGTGTTTGTACCGGGGATCTAAGTACGTTGCCACCCAGTACTGGTCCTTGACCCTCATGCTTTTTATACGGGGGTCCCTATTAAAACACTGGAGCATGAAGGCCCCCATTTGCACTCAAGCGGAAGGTATGTGGTGGTGGTGGTGTTGTTGGTGGTAGTGTCTTTGGGGGTGCACATAGCAGAGAGTGAAGAAGAGGGTGCAGATCGAGAGGATGAGGAGGGTGCAGAAGAATAAGGCTGAGTGAGCCACTCAACCAAGTCTGGTGCGTCCTTTAAAGTAATTGAACGCACCTTCTGCAACTTCCCACTTTGGCTCAAGGCTGTTGCTCCTGCCCTACCCCTACCACCCCTGCGGAAGGGCCTGCCTCTTCCTCTGCCTGTCATTTTTTAAATCACCCTGTGACAAAACTCTTAGTCCCTATACCGCTGAAGGACTGCTGCAGTATAGGGCAGCGGTCAGCAGTAGTGCACGTCAACCCTATGTATTGTGGACCGATAGCGGTCCTTACAGAACAGCAGACTGTACTGCACTCAGGCCTATGTACCGTAGCACCCTATACCAAGTTACCAGTCCTTATAAAAACTTTTGTGGACCAAGCAGGTTGTGTGTTAGTGATTAGCAGACTGTACGTCAGTCCCTATACCAATGAAGGACTGCTGCAGTATAGGGCAGCGGTCAGCAGTAGTGCACGGCAACCCTATGTATTGTGGACCGATAGCGGTCCTTACAGAACAGCAGACTGTACTGCACTCAGGCCTATGTACCGTAGCACCCTATACCAAGTTACCAGTCCTTATAAAAACTTTTGTGGACCAAGCAGGTTGTGTGTTAGTGATTAGCAGACTGTACGTCAGTCCCTATACCAATGAAGGACTGCTGCTGTATAGGGCAGCGGTCAGCAGTAGTGCACGTCAACCCTATGTATTGTGGACCGATAGCGGTCCTTACAGAACAGCAGACTGTACTGCACTCAGGCCTATGTACCGTAGCACCCTATACCAAGTTACCAGTCCTTATAAAAACTTTTGTGGACCAAGCAGGTTGTGTGTTAGTGATTAGCAGACTGTACGTCAGTCCCTATACCAATGAAGGACTGCTGCAGTATAGGGCAGCGGTCAGCAGTAGTGCACGGCAACCCTATGTATTGTGGACCGATAGCGGTCCTTACAGAACAGCAGACTGTAACGCACTCAGGCCTATGTACCGTAGCACCCTATACCAAGTTACCAGTCCTTATAAGAACTTTTGTGGACCAAGCAGGTTGTGTGTTAGTGATTAGCAGACTGTACGTCAGTCCCTATACCAATGAAGGACTGCTGCAGTATAGGGCAGCGGTCAGCAGTAGTGCACGTCAACCCTATGTATTGTGGACCGATAGCGGTCCTTACAGAACAGCAGACTGTACTGCACTCAGGCCTATGTACCGTAGCACCCTATACCAAGTTACCAGTCCTTATAAAAACTTTTGTGGACCAAGCAGGTTGTGTGTTAGTGATTAGCAGACTGTACGTCAGTCCCTATACCGCTGAAGGACTGCTGCAGTATAGGGCAGCGGTCAGCAGTAGTGCACGTCAACCCTATGTATTGTGGACCGATAGCGGTCCTTACAGAACAGCAGACTGTAACGCACTCAGGCCTATGTACCGTAGCACCCTATACCAAGTTACCAGTCCTTATAAGAACTTTTGTGGACCAAGCAGGTTGTGTGTTAGTGATTAGCAGACTGTACGTCAGTCCCTATACCAATGAAGGACTGCTGCAGTATAGGGCAGCGGTCAGCAGTAGTGCACGGCAACCCTATGTATTGTGGACCGATAGCGGTCCTTACAGAACAGCAGACTGTACTGCACTCAGGCCTATGTACCGTAGCACCCTATACCAAGTTACCAGTCCTTATAAGAACTTTTGTGGACCAAGCAGGTTGTGTGTTAGTGTTTAGCAGACTGTGCGTCAGTCCCTATACCGCTGAAGGACTGCTGCAGTATAGGGCAGCGGTCAGCAGTAGTGCACGGCAACCCTATGTATTGTGGACCGATAGCGGTCCTTACAGAACAGCAGACTGTAACGCACTCAGGCCTATGTACCGTAGCACCCTATACCAAGTTACCAGTCCTTATAAGAACTTTTGTGGACCAAGCAGGTTGTGTGTTAGTGATTAGCAGACTGTACGTCAGTCCCTATACCAATGAAGGACTGCTGCAGTATAGGGCAGCGGTCAGCAGTAGTGCACGGCAACCCTATGTATTGTGGACCGATAGCGGTCCTTACAGAACAGCAGACTGTAACGCACTCAGGCCTATGTACCGTAGCACCCTATACCAAGTTACCAGTCCTTATAAGAACTTTTGTGGACCAAGCAGGTTGTGTGTTAGTGATTAGCAGACTGTACGTCAGTCCCTATACCAATGAAGGACTGCTGCAGTATAGGGCAGCGGTCAGCAGTAGTGCACGGCAACCCTATGTATTGTGGACCGATAGCGGTCCTTACAGAACAGCAGACTGTACTGCACTCAGGCCTATGTACCGTAGCACCCTATACCAAGTTACCAGTCCTTATAAGAACTTTTGTGGACCAAGCAGGTTGTGTGTTAGTGTTTAGCAGACTGTGCGTCAGTCCCTATACCGCTGAAGGACTGCTGCAGTATAGGGCAGCGGTCAGCAGTAGTGCACGTCAACCCTATGTATTGTGGACCGATAGCGGTCCTTACAGAACAGCAGACTGTAACGCACTCAGGCCTATGTACCGTAGCACCCTATACCAAGTTACCAGTCCTTATAAGAACTTTTGTGGACCAAGCAGGTTGTGTATTAGTGTTTAGCAGACTGTGCGTCAGTCCCTATACCGCTGAAGGACTGCTGCAGTATAGGGCAGCGGTCAGCAGTAGTGCACGGCAACCCTATCTATTGTGGACCGATAGCGGTCCTTACAGAACAGCAGACTGTACCGCACCCAAGCCTATGTACCGTAGCACCCTAGACAGACCAAGTTACCAGTCCTTATAAGAACTTTTGTGGAACAAGTGAGTTGTGAATGATTAGCAGACTGCAGCAGAAGGGCAGCAGTCAAGTATAATATTCTTTCTATATTTGGAAGAAAGAATATTATACGTGTACAAGCCTATTACCGTACCACTGATACCAGTCCTGAAAAGAACCTTTGTGGAACTAATAGTAACAGCAAGTCTTTAAAATTATCCTCACTGCCTGACACACTGCTTCCTGCCTGTCCCTATACAAATTGGCAAAAAAGAGTAGGCTGGAACGATTAGCTGGAACAGCTCTTTTGTGGACCTGATAGTAACAGCTAATGATGATGATGATGATGATGATGAAGAAAGACTAATCTGGCTGAGCTGTCCCTAAAATAGCAGCATACAGCGCTCTGTCCCTTTATCTAAACTGACAAAAGAAACTCAGGCTGCTGACCTAACACCTATACCAGTCCTGAAAAGAACTTTTGTGTACCAAATAGCTAGCGTTTTCTCTGTCCCTACTCCACACAGGATCCTTTCCCTACAGTGACAGAAGAAAGAATGTAAAATGGCCACCGGATCGGGTGTATTTATAGGTTAGGGGGAATGTCCAAGTGTCCATGAGCTGTCATGTCTCAATTGGTTGTCCTGTAACACATGATAAACGTGTCACGAAAGGTTAAAGTTCTTGTATACATTAAACACGTAAGTCCGCCGGGGCGAACGACGGAAAAAGGCGTTCGAACCCGCGGACGGCGAAAGTCGGAAATTCGCCGCGAAACGACCGCCGGGCGAACCGTTCGGCCATCACTACTGGTGACTTTGCATGCCATCTGGCATTCCTGAACTGAGTCTATAGATACAGGACAGTCACTAGCAATAGGATAGCTTTAGCTAATAATATTTTAGAATGATACACTGGAAGTAAGCAGTTCCTTATATTCACTTCTTCTGGGCAGCAGGGGGTCCTCTGTCCACATGGCCATCTCTCATTCCCTTCAGGATGAATGCACTCTTAAAAAGGACTAGTCATCGATATTGCCTGTATTTCCCTGAAACTGATCTTTTCTCCATTACTGACAAGCCATGTCATATTCTGCATTGTGTCTCTGTGGGTAGGTAGCCAACTCGATAGAGGTAGGGTTGCTCATGTCAGAGCTTGTTTATTGGTGGGCCAATAAACAAAATGCAGCAGAAATTATTCAGAAAATACAGATCTTACAGAATTTATGAGCAGAATAAATGGATATTCTTGTACTGCAGGTCCTCAGGTACAGTTTTCTCTCCAGCAAGCAGCACAGGATTGACATCACCAAATCTCACTCCTGTTCTTGTGATATTTGCGGTCAGAGGCACATTGCCTTATATCTCACCCTGGAAATATATAGTTCTGATGCTGAATGTACAAGAGCACTAAGGCATAAAAAGTCCAGTGCTACTTTGTTTGGAGGAATTCGAGACAACTTTGACATTTTGTATATTTTTTCATAGATGTTTCTGTTTCCATCTGTCCAGTTACTGCTATGCAAACACAAATTGTTTTTTTAATTTAAGTTTTCTTTTCCTTTGTTTGTCTAGTTTTTCACTCGTTGTGGCTATTGTTACCAGCCTGCCACCAACAGGAACAAACCATCTCTGTCATGCTTTATGTTTTGCACATGCTCAGTATGACACTTCCAGTCTGTGACATACAAAGAAGTGATGTCTCTTTCAGCTTCCAGAAGGCAAGCTATAGCACCCCCAAGATACATTACATGGAGCCATTGCTTATTTTTCTTTATACAGGGAGCATTTTTCCATTAAGGTGGGTCTTTTTTCTATATTTTGGGGCAAGAGCTACTTTTTCTGGCATTATCAGGCATCAATTTTTTTTATCTGATCGGAAAGTGGGGTATACTGTATGTTTGTTAAAAACAATCCTGCGCTATGGAATTGGTATAATATAAGATATGAATAGTGGTGTTGTGCTACAATACCTCTGATCTACTGCCAAACCAATAATGTGAAAAAATGTCAATCTAATGGTACAAACTACAAAACACCTTCCCCATCAATCACAAGGGTGCTATGCAAATCCCCTATCACCAGTACAAACACCTGTAGTGAATATGTGTATTATATACTATATTCCTTTTCAATCACAATGTGAATACAGTGGGGTAAATCATTATTTGATCCCCTGCAGATTTTGTAAGTTTGCCCATTTACAAAGAAATTGTATAATTTTTATCATAGGTGTATTTTAAATGATAGAGACAGAATATCAACCAAAAACTCCAGAAAAAAAAAACACATGATACAGATGTTATAAACTGAGTTGCAGTTCAGTGAGTAAAATAAGTTTTTGATCCCCAAGCAAAACATGGCTTTGTACTTGGTAGATAAACCATTGTTGGCAAGCACAGTGGTAAGATGTTTCTTGCAGTTGGTTACCAGGTTTGCGCACATCTGAGGAGGGATTTTGGTCCACTCTTCTTTACAGATCTCTCTAAATCAGTAATGGCAAACCTTGGCACCCCAGATGTTTTGGAACTACATGTCTCATGATGCTCAACTACACTGCAGAGTGCATGATGGGAAATGTAGTTCCAAAACATCTGGGGTGACAAGATTCGCCATCACTGCTCTAAATCCTTAAGGTTTCTTGGCTGTTGCTTGGCAACTCGACGTTTCAGCTCCCTCCATACATTTTTTTTATAGGATTAAGGTCTGGAGACTGGCTAGGCCACTCCATAAGCCTAATGTGCTTCTTCTTGAGCCACTTTGTTGCCTTGGTGGTATGTATTGGGTCATTGTCATGGTGGAAGACCTATCCATGACACATCTTCAGTGTTCTGGTTGAGGGAGGAAGGTTCTCATTCAAGATTTTACAATACATGGCCCTGTCCATTGGCCCCTTAATGCGACAACGTTTGAGCAGAGAAACAGCCCCAAAGCATAATGTTTCTAACTGTTTTTAATATTTTTAATATTGATTTTGGTTAATAAGAATAGAGAACCTATATTGTATGTAAAGGATTTCTGAGTATCGAAAATTTGTGCTGCAAATCGCAACAATTTGGTTTTCTTGGTGACACAGGGAGAGCTTGTATCAATTGGCTACTTCCTGTGTCCCGCCTGCCCATTTCAGTATAAAATATGTGATGATGAGTGATGTCTCATGATCGCCTCCGTTCCCAGTCAATGCTTATTACAGGGAAACACGTTGGGTGGAGCAGTTATCTGTGACATCACCACGTTCCAGCCTGCAGGGAATTAGGTCTTCGGCTGTGTTCATTTGGATATGTTACACTATTTTTAATGTGCCATGATTTTGGAAAATAAAACTTTTTCTACTGCACTATGAACTCTCCCCCTTTCTTTTGAATTTCATACCTGCTATATTTTCTGAAGAGCACTGAATGGATTTATCAGTGAAGCTGGAGAACATTGGATATTGTTCCTGAGGATTTAGCTATCATCATTGGGGAAGGAAATCTTTGTAAATTGTGCCGACAGAGGAGATCGCAGATGGTTATTTGGTTTCACAAGTTTGTCAAATCCCTATAATTTGGGGTCCATCCTGCCTGGTAAGAGGCCATTTATATCTTTCTTTTTCAGAAGTAAGAACTTGTAGTGGTGAAAGTCAAGGACATCTATGCTTGGCACTGAATATATATAGACTTTATTTATTCATAAAAATTTAATTTTTCATGTAGACTTTATCATTGGTTTTTAATCATAATCACTGTGTTTATTTGTGGTTGCGAGCTTTATTTTTATTTTCCATATAGCTGAATTTAGTATTTAGATTCTTTGCAGTTGCAGCACCAATTAAGCATCCATTTTTTTCACCATTTCTAATTTGAATTATACACAGAATTGTTTTTTTTTTGGGTAAACGCAGAATATTTAAACTTATATATTTTTGTTTTCTATAATGCACCTCCCCCAATGTTAAAGTGTTGAATACTGAAAACACACTTAAAGTACTGCACTACAAACCTCTAAGTGGACCTACACATAATAAAATAGTAAAACCATATGATATGGCAATATTTGAGTGGAGAACTGTATAACACCTCCACAGAAGTATATACAAATTTAAGCAATGGATACACTCATTAAATGTAGAAAAACATTTGTGAGGGTGTGAATCTCTGTCCACACTCAGTGATATATATCAATCCTTAAACCAGTCTCTAAATAAAATCTTTAAAATGTCCAGTATAACCAAAACCCCACTCACTAGAAATATATAACCCCTATTCCTAAGTGGGTCAAATAGCGCTGTTAAATGGTAACTCCTCTGGCTCCAGGTAGCGACTGTGGTCTCCTGGTTTGCCCTCAAATCCTCTCTTCTGCATACCACACAGTTGGACCATGCAGAATAAATGACGAGAGCAACCCTCATAGTGTTTTTCCATAGATTTATTTAAATTATTCAATAAAATTGTACTTACAGCAAACTGGTGCCTCAAACAGGCAATAGATCTTTAAAATGTCAGTGTCCGGGATGCCCTGCGTTCCATGGACCAGAAGTGACAAAACCAAAAATGATGCAAGTGGCTCCACCCAAAGTGTTTCCTGCGAGCCAACGGCAGTCTGTCGGGTCCCAGATCTCAGGCTCCCCTCTCTATGTACTGGATCAGTCTGATGGATCTCAGCAGCCACTGACCTCATCCACATCTACAATAGAAAAATGTATGTTTGTATGAAAGGAGTACTTACATCTTTCTCACCATCCCTTCCACAATAATCAGCCCTCTCACAAGCTCCTGACATGGCATACTGCATATCATCTGTGGATAGTCACCTTCTGCAAACCTTTACACATATTATTAATTTATACTGTCTTATTCTCAGGCCAAGAACAAATCTTGAAATTAAGAAACTGTCAAGCTCTTACACAAGTATGTGGGCATTGGGGGTGCAATTTCAAATAAGTAAAATGTTGTCTATCTTGTGAAATCATGCCCAGATTTGATCTTGATCCATTGATAAAGGTGGAATTGTCTATGTAATGTCACCTTGATAAAGGAGGCCTGCATGCCTGTGTGCTAGAGAAATTATTTGTATTTAACTTTTTACTTTTTTTTGTCTTTCTGTCTACCTGTTTTATTGCAGATTTTTCCTCACTTCCTGTCTGGTAAAAAGAAGTTTCCAGAATAGAAAATGAAGGGAAATCTCTTGGAGTCAGGGGAACAGTAAAACCTAAGAGCATGTTCTAACCTTTCTCTATTATATCCAAAACTTAAAAAATGAGTATAGATAGTCTTTGCACTTTAACAATACTTAATGTGATTGTAGCCGTATTAATGCAATTGTGACAGAGAACTTTAACAATGGTATAGAAATGAGGAACCAATTGGCCAGTAGGATACTAAAAAAAGAAGCACATGAAACAGAACAGTAAATGATGTAACTATAGTTATACTTATACTGCGATAGTACGATGGGCAATCTTTTCATGGACTACTTTAGTGTCATTTGTTTCCAAAGTACAAATGTTACATTAAAGTAATTGCAATTTAATCTGGTGGAAGATATTTCGCTACAAAGACAGAAGACTGGTGCAGGATGTTCTTGTAAAACTTTCTAATCAGGAGGGAGTATGAGCTTTGCTGACAGCAGAACTATATGTCTGACTCAGGGAGGCATGTTGGTCCTCTGCAGACAGGCCACTTTAAAAAAGAATTATAGCAACAGGGTCACATTGGTGTAAATAATTACAAAGAGAGTGCATTTAATATTACATTTATCATCAAAATTAAGAAAGAGAAAACGTGTTCTTTTATACAATCAGTGAGCTATGCATGTCCAAGGGTTCTTTTCTTGGTAACAGATTTCATAGCGGCGACACGTGCACTATCATTTGGTTTTACAAATTCATTTATAAAGCAGGGCCATATTGCTCTATTTCATAAGCAAACCTCAAAATCAAAATGCCTGAGATAGCTGTATAATGATTTTTTTATTATTGAGGACAATACTATTTTATATTGTATATTCTATTCATGATTTTAACATGTAAATGTTTTGGATACATGATTTGTTATATTATGTGCCATTATTGCATGTATTGTCTGCCATGTACCTACTCAATCATGGCAAACAAATAAATACTTGTTCATGTTTCACTTTGACTCCTTCGATTAGCTACAAATATAGACACCTCATTTAAAGCCCCGACCCTCTTTCTCTATGTACTTGAATAGGGATGGAGATGCATGTTACCGTGCATCTCATTTAAAGTCCCAAAAGCCCCCTCTATAACAGTGAAACTTGCAAATGCTCCTCAGTCTTAGCCCTTGTACACACGGTCGGACATTCCAATGGACAATGTCCGATAGAACCGTGTTGTCGGATAATCCGACAGTGTGTGGGCTCCATCGGACTGTGACGGACCAAGTTTTCCAGCTGGGCTATAAAATTTTCCGACAACATGATCCGATCGGACTTTGTCCGATTATGTGTAGAGAATTTCCGATCAGACAAAGTGCCACGCATTTTCAGATCAAATTCCTAGACCAAAGCTATCGGCTACTAGCCTGAACGTAGTCCCGTCCTAAAGAAATAACGTCATCACGTTAAGTACGATGGGATTTTCTGACAACTTTGTCCGACTGTGTGTATGCAACAGTTTCGGACAAAATCCGTCGGACAAAATCCGTCGGACAAAATCGGACAGATTTGGTTGTCAAAATGTCCGACTGTGTGTACAAGGGCTAAAAAGTATGAGGTACACATCAATCTCTGATCAGGTGTAGTACATTGCTGGAGAAAAAGGGGCTACCACATTTCACACCCAATACAGAAGTGTGGCTTCACTATTGTTGAAATAGGTTTTCCTTTCAAGTATGAAGTGTATAATGGTTAGCCTAATGGCAATGCACTGGTATCAGATAAATATTTAAATACACATGTCTAGTATATATGACAGATTGCTAAGATAATTTTTAAATAATATTTATCATTCATTTGACCCCCATTGAAAATCAAACAGTTATCTAGTTATCTCCCATCTTTATAAAATGAACAAGACATATTTCTTTGATCCAGTATACAATCCATGGGCTGCACTCAGCAAGCTGACTGGCGTAAAAGGGTAAGCTATGAAGATTAGTATAGTGATGTGTTCCTTCTACATAATTAGTAACCTGCTAGCAGCAGGTCACAAAGGTTAAATGCTTTTTACAGCACATAAAGTTTATATGTACATTAAATAACGACCCTTTTCTGCAAAGCTTAAATTTAACCACTAAAGCTAGGACACCTATTGTTCCAATAACAAGGTTCCAGCATCACTGCTTCAGTCTAAATACCACACACACATACACACACAATTATATCTGCATTGAATTTGTGGCATACTGCGTGTATGGAAGCAATTGTGGTCAAAAAACAAAAAATCACGATTTGCTAAATAAATAAATACAACCTCTCAGAAATTACCATAGAAATACAAATTTCTTGGCTTCATCAGCAAACTGTTAAATACTCTAGATGGATCCATTTTGGCCAAAGCCACACAGGGCCACTTCAAGGTATAACTGAGCCCAGGACAGAGACCTAACTAGACAGGCTTACTTTCATGATCACAGGCTCAAATGGGAGCTATTGTGGTTTATCCAATCTGCACTTGTAATTAGCATCGTTCTGTATGAGTGTATGAGTTTCAATAGCTGCTTTTTGCACATTTGATGTTGCAATGGGGCTGATTTACTAAAGGACCGATATGCACTCATGCCAGTTCAGTAATTGTGCATGGGCAACCAGATTATATTCTCAATGTATTTATGAGTCTATGAATTTATGAGTCTATTTATGAGTCTATGAATCATCCAACTATATCTTATTAACACGGCATTTAAACGTACAATGTTTGAGGACATGTGTGCAACAGACTACAGCATACATGTGCTGAATTTATTAACATGCCTTGTGTGCTATGGAATGCACACTCCAATACTGAAAAATTGGTAAGGTAGGGGACTATTTATTAAATTATTAGTTGTCATTAGAAGTCAAAGAATAATTTAATATAATTTGACCTCCAGCACCCAACTAAAGTTTTATATTTGGCTTTCCATCCTTCTGCCAGATCTATGGCATGCAACACAGTACTGTATTTTGGCCTAGGCTGACAAGGCCTAGGTCTATGGCGGCACTTTGTGGGGAGGCATCAAAAAAGTCACCTCTTGCATGAGAAAAAGCCAAGCCCCCAACCCATCTTCTCCCACACAAATTCGCCCCCCGGCAGCTGGCTTGATATAGCAGCACTTGCAGGGGCAGACTGACCGAATTAGCTTAGCGAAGGGGTGACGAGCGCCATGTGATTGGCTAAATGGGGTCATTTGCGCGGGCTGACATGGGCATCTGCTATTGGCCCTGCAGAGCTGGTCACATGTGGAGGTAGGGCTGGTCTGTGAGAGATTGCGGTGTTCCGTCAGATATGGCAACCAAAACAGCAGCATTCGTGAGTCCCACCTCTCTGCCTGGCACACTGTGTGTCTCCTGAGGTCTCTCTCTTATCTGCCCCCCTCACCCCCCTCTGTCAACGTCCCCCCCTCTGTTAGTCAACCCACCTCTCTCTGTCAGCCCACCCTTCCCCTCTATCAGTCAGCCCACCTCTCTCTGTCAGCCCCCACCCCTCTGTCAGTCAGCCCACTTCTCTCTGTCAGCCCCCCACCCCTCTGTCAGCGCCCCTTCTCTGTCAGCGCCCCCTCCCCTTGTCAGTCAGCCCACCTCTCTCTGTCAGCACACCTCCCTCTGTCAGCCCCCCTCTCGATTGGCCCTGCTCTGTCAACCCACCCCTCTCTGTCAGCACTCCCCTTCTATCAGCCCCCCCATCAGTCTACCTCTCTCTGTCAGCCACAGCAGGCTGCACCATGCCAGCCAGCCACCCACTGACCCACAGCAGAGTGCACAAGGCCAACCGGCCAGCCTCTTACAGCAGGGTGCACCGTGCCAGCCACCCACCCACTGACCCACAGCAGGGAACCAGGCCAGCCATCTGCAGCAGGGTGCCAGCCAGCCACCTACAGTGACTCACCTACACCACGGCCAGGGTGCCAGCCAGCTACTCAGGATGACCCACCCACACCAGAAAATCAGCCAGCCACAACAGGGTACCAGCCAGCCACACACAGGAGCCAGCCAGCCAGCCATGGTGACCCAGCCACAGCAGGGAGCCAGCCAGCCACGGTGACCCATCCACAGCAGAGCCAGGGTCCTAGACAGCCACCCATGGTGACCCACCCACATCAGGGAGCCAGCCACCCACGGGGGCTAGTCACAGAAGAGGCGAGAGCCAGCCACAGCTACAGTACCTATAGTTAAGGTAAGAGGAGTGCTTCACAGTGCCAATTTTATTTTTACTTTGTGAGAGGTTGGGGCAGGGATGAGAGTCATGCTACAAGGAGGGGGTCCCATGAGGACCAGAGTGAATGAAGGTGTTCACTGTACATTCTGTTAGGAAGAGGCCCCCCTCCAGGTCCCATTATACACCTTTTCAGTCTATAATGGAACCTGGAGGGGAATCTTTCTAACAGACTCTCTAATGGACATTGAAAGGTCCTCTGTTAGAGAGACCCCTCCTCCAGGTCCTATTAGACCCATTTGAAGTCTCCAATGGGTCTTGGATGGGGGTCTATCTCTAACAGAGACTTTCTAATGGACACTGTTAGAGAGAGACCCCCCTCCAGGTCCCATTATACTCTGTTGTGGGCTGCACTGATAGGTGAGTAAAGCATAATTTTAGAAGTTTAGGAAATGGCTAATAAGGGTTACAAGAGTTAATTTCAACTGTTCTGGACCCATTCTTGTGGTCCCTCATCACTCCATTTTTTTCACAGAAAAATGGAAACATACAATAATATCAACAGTACATAAATAACAACATACACACACAATAAACAAAATACACAAAAAGGAAAAAAAAAACACAATAAAATAAACAAAACTTCCTCCAAATACACACAAAACACATATTCTAAATAATGTAAATAAAATAGTAGATTTTCTAAAGAAAATTTCACGTATGCAGCTCAGTGATTGAAAGTGAGAATTTCTGCTTTGGCAAAAATTTGAAAATTCACAAAAAAATAATTCTTGTTTGTAAAGTGAACCGAAAATGTGTATATTTTCTAAACATTTTATAGTGTGTACAGTGGTGTGAAAAAGTGTTTGCCCCCTTCCTCATTTCCTGTTCCTTTGCATGTTTGTCACACTTAAGTGTTTCGGAACATCAAACCAATTTAAACAATAGTCAAGGACAACACAAGTAAACACAAAATGCAATTTGTAAATTGTCCTAATTCAGTTACATTAGAGGGTTTTCGAGCATGAACGGCCTTTTTAAGGTCGTACCACAACATCTCAATAGGATTCAGGTCAGGACTTTGGCTAGGCCACTCCAAAGTCTTCATTTTGTTTTTCTTCAGCCATTCGGTGGTGGACTTGCTGGTGTGTTTAGGATCATTGTCCTGCTGCAGAACCCAAGTTCGTTTCAGCTTGAGTACACGAACAGATGGTCGGACATTCTCCTTCAGGATCTCTTGGTAGACAGCAGAATTCATAGTTCCTTTTATCACGGCAAGTCTTCCAGGTCCTGAAGCAGCAAAACAGCCCCAGACCATCACACTACCACCACCATATTTTACTGTTGGTATAATGTTCTTTTTATGAAATGCAGTGTTCCTTCTACGCCAGATATACTTGGACACACACCTTCCAAAGAGTTCCACTTTTGTCTCATCGGTCCACAGAATGTTGTCCCAAAAGTCTTGGGGATCATCAAGATGTGTTGTGGAGAAACTGAGACGAGCTTTGATGTTCTTTTTGCTCAGCAGTGGTTTTCTCCTTGGAACTCTGCCATGCAGGCCATTTTTGCCCAGTATTTTCCTGATGGTGGAGGCATGAACGCTGACCTTAACTGAGGCAAGTGAGGCCTGCAGTTCCTTGGACGTTGTTGTGGGGTCTTTTGTGACCTCTTGGATGAGTCGTCGCTGCGCTCTTGGGGTAATTTTGGGCGGCCGGCCACTCCTGGGAAGGTTCACCACTGTTCCATGTCTTCGCCATTTGTGGATAATGGCTCTCACTGTGGTTCGCTGGATTCCCAAAGCTTTGGAAATGGCTTTATAACCCTTTCCAGACTGATAGATCTCAATTACTTTCTTTCTCAATTGTTCCTGAATTTCTTTGGGTCTCGGCATGATGTGTAGCTTTTAAGGATCTTCTGGTGGACCTTACTGTGTCAAGCAGCTCCTATTTAAGTGATGCCTTGATTGTGAACAGGTGTGGCAATAATCAGGCCTGGGTGTGGCTAGAGAAATTGAACTCAGGTGTGGACAACCACAGTTATAGTATGTTTTAACAAGGGGGGCAAACACTTTTTCACACAGGGCCATGATGGTTTGGATTTTTTTTCACCTTTAATAATAAACACCTTCATTTACAAATTGCATTTTGTGTTTACTTGTGTTGTCCTTGACTATTGTTTAAATTGGTTTGATGTTCCGAAACACTTAAGTGTGACAAACATGCAAAGGAACAGGAAATGAGGAAGGGGGCAAACACTTTTTCACACCACTGTATATTAGCACTCTGTTTTATTAAAGGAGCTGCTAAAGAGTTCATAATTTTATGAGAGCTAATTAATTATTGTGGGAGCAGCCTAATTTTCAGATTTAATATGTAGACAATATTCCAGTGAGATAGTCTCAAGAAGATTAGACAAACTTCAAAGGGTTACAACTAAATGAACTATTAAAGGTGAAAGGAAAGGGCAAATGTGTATAGCCTCACAAGCAAAGACTTAC
Source organism: Lithobates pipiens (assembly GCF_037356315.1). Taxonomy (NCBI): domain Eukaryota; kingdom Metazoa; phylum Chordata; class Amphibia; order Anura; family Ranidae; genus Lithobates; species Lithobates pipiens. Next base: position 51,317,186 of record NW_027507790.1, on the reverse strand, counting down.
TATTTATTAGCAGATTATTTTGTTAAAATTGTTTTCTTAAGAACCACATTTACAGAGATGCGGTTGGATGGGTGATAAATGAATGAAACTACATAGGAATAACAGCGTTCATAAACAGAAACATATAAACCTGTGCTATAAAGGGTGCCGCACAATACAGACATCTGCACAAATATCGTGCAACTACATTTAGACCAAAAACTTGGGTTTTTACCATGCAGATTATACCTAATTTCATACACATGAATTTCCAAAGGGATCACTTTACATCGCCTTTACTGAGGGATTACTGAGACTCTGTAGCTAAGGGACCATCCCCAAACTTTCATCCAAATTTATTTGGTTGAGCTGCAACATGCGTAGAAAGGAAACTCCTATTTCTAACTGTTTCCAGGCTCAGACCTTACTGAACATAAATGTGTTGTTTGCCTTAATGGACAATAAACAATGCTATGCATTGTAACGTATTTATTATTTTTGTGTTTAGTTTTGTTGAAGTAGATGGATGACATTTATTTTGCAAAAGCACTGCTGTGTTGCCTTTACAACTGCCATGTTCTATTGTTTTAGAAAAATACTGTTTCAACAATTTTCATCCCTTTTTTGCATCTCAGCACTGTTGATCCCATCCAGTGTCTTTGTAGGTATTTCCTGTCTACATACATTACAGTGGTAGCTGCTTGTCATTGCTCAATAGGAAATATGTCTTGGACGTCAGCTCAACTGCCTGTAGCATCCACCAGAATCACATGTGACACAGTAACAATGCAGAAGAGCAATTGGAAGATAGGAACAGATTGTTGTTACCATAGGTGCGAGCAGGAGGTTTGCCATGTGTGCCTATGCACACCCTAATCACGCTGTTCTGATTTCCCCAAAGTCCACTGCTCTACCAACACCATCCACGTTTTAAAATGTTTATTTATATAGCGGCCATAACCTTGGCAGGGCAGCCTTAACTTTTGGGTTTACCGGTTACCTCCACTTGGCTGGTTCTTCCACATCTAGGGGTTCCCAGATTTAGTACCCAACAACTTTGGACGCTGACACCATAAAAGTCCTTTAGAAAGGTTTTTATTTGCAGGGGTAACATCCAACAACACAGTCTCGTATGGGAACAGAGGACAAGGGTGAAGAAACTCAGGCACCTTGAACTGCTAATATCAGAAAGTCTCTAATACCACCCAGAGAGTAGCCACTCACAGCTGGGAGCTTCAAGGCTAAACAAATCTCTAGCCAGAGATTATGGCAGTCAGCCCTTTGATCCGGAACTTGTGAAATCTTTGACCTTGAGTAACTTGTAACAGAACTGAACAGGAACCTTTTGCCAGTTTGTCGGCCCTCCTCCAAAGAGTCCTCCCCCGGTCATTTACACAAGCTGCAGTGCCCCTCCGAGCCGAGAGCACACCCGGACACCTTGAATCCTCCCTTAGTTACTGCACCTCGGACCAGCTGCTTCCGAGACTCTGGAACAGACAGATCCCCACCCCAGACCAGGCGGGTCTATTGGGGTTAGCCAACCGAAGCATGTTGCGGAGCGACGAACGCTCCCATGACCGGGACCCCTCGCGGGGCTACCCCGGTCCAGAATCAGGAACAGACTGCTATGGCCTCACGAACGAACCCAGAACACGTGACTTCAACATCTTAAGTACCCTTCCCAAGACTCCTCAGCGGGGTCCGGCGCACCCACTGATTGGCCCCGGGGAAGGTGATACCCAAAACGTCCAACCAGGCCTGGTTCTGAGCCTGTCATGTGCACCTAACTGTACACATGACCAGGCAGAACCCTAACAAAGCCCAGCCAAACTGATGTCACAGTTAAACCTACATAATTAAGCCTCAGAGCCCCTTTACTGTTCTGAGGTAAAAACTAAATTTGTACATGACAGACACTTTGTCCAAATTGTCATCGCTACATTTACTTTTTTTTTATACAAGTGTTTGTGTGTGTGTGTATATTGTGACCTTGGGGGGATGTTTAACTCAGTGGTAGATGCCTTTTCAGTAAGTTCACAGTGAACAGGAACTTTAGTTTAAGAGCATGATAGCCCACTTTTATTAAGAGGAACAAAACAAAGTTCATACATGCACTTGGTTGCCCACACAGGGGTTCTTCTCCCAAAAACAATAAATGAAAAATGAAGACTCACCTGGCACTCTTCAGCAGTGCTGCCACTTAAGCTTTATGCTTCAGTCCTCTTGGCCATATAACAGGGTCCCCGTACAACTACTGTACCTCTTTTCAGCTTCCTTGCTGCTCAGGCCTTCCACTTCAGGCTCTCATCTGTCTCTTTAGATGCACACAGCTTTAATGCACACAGCGTCTATCTAGAAAGCAGCTCCTCACTGCTCTGATCCTCAGACTTGGGTCTCTAGCTTTCACTAGTGCACACCTGCACTCTCTGGACTCCTGGAGACCTCCTGTCTCTCTGGGTGGAGCCCAGAACCCCAATTCTGACTCTGCTATAAGCCCAGGACCCACCTGCTCAACCAACCAGCCAGACTCCTGGCTATTCCCAAAAAACGGTCCCAGGATTGGAAATTCCTTCCCGTAGATGCTATAACTTTTGCGCAAACCAATCAATAAACACTTATTGCTTTTTTTTTTTTTACTAGAAATATGTAGAAGAATATGTATCGGCCTAAAATGAGAGAAAAAAATGTTTTTTTATATATTTTTTGGGGAAATTTATTATAGCAAAAAGTAAAAAATAATGTGGTTTTTACAAAATTGTCGCAATTTTTTTGTTTAGAGCTCAAAAAATAAAAACCGCAGAGGTGATCAAATACCACCAAAAGAAAGCTCTATTTTTAGGAAAAAAAGGACATAAATTTTGTTTGAGAGCCACGTCGCACGACCACGCAATTATCAGTAAGGCTAGGTTCACATTGCAGCGATGCGGGAACGCCGCGAATCCGCGGCGGGTTCCCGCATCGCATACCTCCCGGCGGCAGTTCACACTGCCCTATGCGAACTGCTGGGACTGTCAGTGAAATGTTAATGACACCCCCAGATCAGTTCGCATATCGCAGTGCGATCTGCAAACTCGGATAGGAATCGGATCGCATGGTGTGAACACCCATGCGATCCGATTCTGCTGCGGACCAAAAAAAGGGTCCTGTGTGAGTTTGGGGCGGGTGCAATGCGAATTCAGCCATACTATCTGTATGGCTGAACTCGCATCGCACAGAGATCGGATGTGATTTGCACTGCAGTGCGGTGCGAATCACATCCGATTCTCGTCACCGCTGCAGTGTGAACCCAGCCTTAAAGCGATGCAGTGCCGAATCTCAAAAAGTGCTCTGATCAGGAAGGGGGTAAATTCTTCTGGAGCTTAAGTGGTTAAATGTAACTGCCTACTCCCAAATTGTCATTTGAAGTAAAACACATAGCCAAGTATTTTTCTACACAATTTTTTTATTGTGCATTCAAAAAAGAAAACAAATACAATTAGAGATGCTATCTGCCAATAGAACTTAACCAAAAAGTGCGTTCTATGTATCCAAAAATCTAGAAAATATAACAAATCAAATCATTATTATTCAACCAAAAAATAAAATAAAGCCTCATGCATGTGTCCTGCTTCAATATAGGGGGTCAACAATGCCAAGAGTCGGTGAAAGCAGGGGTCTGTCATCCGGAGATAATTCCAAAAATCATCTGGGTTATTCTCCTGGAGCTCCCGCAGCAAGGGCATATGATATAATTGGTCACAATTAATAAAGCAATCGATTTTTGTATCAAGAAATACTCCTCCTGTTCCTGGACTGGACTTGGGTCAAAGCAATAACTCCAAGGCCAATAATAAATAACACGTTATCTCCTCCGATTCTGCAACATGTTTGCTTGACGAACGGCCTTTCAGAAATGAACTGAAAAGCGCGAAATGAAAAGCGCAAATCACCACTCACCAAATTTCTACTAACTCAAAAATCAACAGAAGGAGCCCAAAGGGTGGCGCTAAAGAGCTGAAAAACTATGTAGTACGTCAGTACATTCGTGTTTGTTGGCCAACAATTCCTTGCCGTTTGTATGCAAGATAAAATTCAGGCACACACTTTCAGACAAAAGTCAGAGGTTTTGTCTGCAGAAAATCCGATCGTGTGTATGAGGCTTTTGAAAAAACACCTTAAGTTGACTTTCTTTATTGAATCCAATACATTTTGGCAAACAGCAACATTTCGCTTGAATTTCCCATTTTTTACTGATGTGACGTCATGTCAAGAATTTTTAATTTCCCGAATCCCTTAGTAATGAATACGATTCTGGAGAAGGAACCTTTTTAGAATTAGAATAGCGTCCAGAATGTTTTCTTGGGGCTATACATATGGATCTCCTCCTTATAATAGGGTACAACATAGGGATCCCAGAATAAAACTTTATTACCTTTAAAGCCTTTTATTTTGTGGGATGGTTGCGAATACTATGCAAGGTTTTATTTTATTTTTTTATAGATGTAGAAGGGGATAGTTTAGGTCAGGGATATGCAATTAGTGGACCTCCATCTGTTGCAGAGCTACAAGTCCCATGAGGCATAGCAAAACTCTGGCAGCCACATTTATGACACCCAGAGGCAGAGGCATGATGGGACTTGTAGTTTTGCAACAGCTGGAGGTCCTCTAATTGCATATCCCTAGTGTAGGTGAATGTATTTAATTAAATAAATAAATATAATAAAATATGTTTAAGAGGCATGGAAGTGGATCCTAAGTTCTGTTTCATCTTTTTATGTCTCATTGAGTGGTTTCAATGACAAGAAGGGTTAATGTTTTGCAGCTTAAGTGATTTTGATAATCATATTGATTGTATTTAAACCGTTTCCCTCTTGGACTGCCTCTGGCTCCCTGTCAAGGGTAAAACGTGTTGATGGTGTAGCCGGAGGTGCATGGTTTTGCAGTGTGAGCTGTAATTTATCTGGTTGTCAAATAAAACTACCTGGATGTTTTAACCACTTGCTTACTGGGCACTTAAACACCCTTCCTGGCCAGACCAATTTTCAGCTTTCGGTGCTCTCACACTTTGAATGACAATTACTCAGTCATGCAACACTGTACCCAAATGAATTTTTTGTACTTTTTTCCCACAAATAGAGCTTTCTTTTGGTGGTATTTGATCACCTCTGGGGTTTTTATTTTTTGCGCTATAAATGAAAAAAGACCGAAAATTTTGAAAAAAACGCATATTTCTTTGTTTCTGTGACAAAATTATGCAAATTATTAATTTTTCTTCATAAATTTTGGCCACAATTTATACTGCTACATATCTTTGGTAAAAATAACCCAAATTAGTGGATATTATTTGGTCTTTGTGAAAGTTAGAGAGTCTACAAGTTGTGGTGCGAATCATACAAAATTGATCACATCTGATGTACTGGTGGCCTATCTCGCTTTTTGTGACCTGAACAAGTCAGGAAAGTACAAATACCCCCCAAATGACCCCTTTTTGGAAAGTAGACATTCCAAGGTATTTAGTAAGAGGCATGGTGAGCTTTTTGATGTTGTCATTTTTTTTCCCACAATTCTTTGCAAAATTAAGATTTTTATTTATTTATTTTTTCTACAAAATTGTCATTGTAATAGGTTATTTTTCTCACATGGCATGAGTATACCACAAATGACACCCCCAAAAAAATTCTGCTACTCCTCCTGAGTATTAATATACCACATGTGTGGGACTTTTTCACAGCCTGGCCACATAGAGAGGCCCAACATGCAGGGAGCGCCATCAGGTGTTCTAGGAGCATAAATTACACATCTAACTTGTTGACTACCTATTATGCCCCGTACACACGAGAGGGATTAAGTCTGACAGACTTCCGACGGAGTTCTAGCGGAGTTCCGCCGGAGTTCTGGCGGACTTTTCGACCGAACGGACTTGACCACACACCATCACACCAAACTCCGACGGAGTCGAACGTGATGACGTACGACTGGATTCGACGTAGGAAGTTCATAGACAGTAGCCAATAGCTGCCCTAGCGTCGGTTTTAGTCCGTCGGAGTAGCACACACACGAGCGAATTTTTCGAAGGGGACCGGGTCCGGCGGAGTTCCGTCGGGAAAATTTGAAGCATGCTTCATTTCTAAAGTCCGTCAGACTTTTGCGAAGCTAAAGTCCGTTGCAGCCCACACACGAGCGGATAGTCCGCCGGACTCAGTCCGTCGGAGTTTGGATGTCGAAAAGTCCGCTCGTGTGTACGGGGCATTACACTTTTGAAGGCCCTGGAGCACCAGGACAATGACACCTAACACTGATGACAGATGGCACTGATACGTGGCAATGATGACACTTATACGTGGCACTGATGACAGATGGCACTAATATGTGGCACTGATGACAGATGGCACTTATACGTGGCACTGATGACACGTGGCACTAATACGTGGCACTGATGACAGATGGCACTAATACGTGGCACTGATGACAGATGGCACTAATACGTGGCACTTATACGTGGCACCGATGACAGATGGCACTAACACGTGGCACCAATGACGCGTGACACTGATGACAGATGGCACTGATAAGTGGCATTGATGACACGTGACACTGACAACAGATGGCACGTGACACTGACAGGTGGCACTGATGACAAATGGCACTGATATATGGCACTGATGACAGATGGCACTAATATGTGGCACTGATGACATGTGGCACTGATGACAGATGGCACTGGGGACAAATGGCACTGACAACAGGTGGCACTGGGGACAGATAGCACTAACAGGTGGCACTGGGGACAGATAGCACTAACAGGTGGCACTGGGGGCAGGTAGCACTGGGGAGAATGGCACTGGGGAGGATGGCACTGGGATGGATGGCACTGGGGTGGATGGCACTGGGGGAGGATGGCACTTTTTTTTTTCCCACTTACGGCCGCTGCAGCCGTTCATCTCTCCTCTCTCACACGCTGTCTGTGTGAGGAGGGAGAGCGGCGCTGAGAGATGATCTCATATGTTTACATATGAGATCATCTCACATTGGACACACCGATCGCTCTGTAAACGGCCGCTGTGATTGGCCGTTTACAGCGATCTGTGCTTGCCTGTCTCCGGGGGACACGGCAAACACAAAACTTCCGATGCGCACCCGTGGCGGCGCGCATTGCAGAAGTGAACACTAGGACGTCCAGGGACGGCCTCCCGGACGAGAGTGTCCGCTCTATAGCCGTCATTCGGCTATAGGGCGGGCGGGAAGCGGTTAAACATAATTGGAGAGTGGCCAGATTTCTACAGTTTGAAAATGTTATTACTATTGTGTGTGCGGGGGCGTGAGGGGATTATGGGAAAGCAGCATTCTAACTGTGGTTCCAGTACTAGTACAGTTTCTCTTTCTTCTAACCACAAATCCAGAAACTGGTTAATCTCTTGCATCAAGCAGCATCTTGCTTGCTTTAGCTCATATACTAGTACCCAGCTTTTGTTAGCATTGTTCTAATAGGTCTCATTGCTGCAGACAATTTATATACAGTATAGGATATGCTGAGACTGATACTAGTAACTTTCCACCAAAAAAACACATTGCAAAGCAGAATAGAGACAAGAAGATAAGTTTAAAGTGATTGTAACCTTCAGACACGTAACATGAACAAAGCATATCCCTCTATAGCAGTGGTGATGAACCTTGGCACCCCAGATGTTTTGGAACTACATTTCCCATGATGCTCATGCACTCTGCAATGTAGTTGAGAAGTTCCAAAACATCTGGAGGGCCAAGGTTCACCATCACTGCCCTACAGTGTGTACTTATCACAATTAAGAGCACTAAGTGTAATTTCTGTCTGCTGCTTCGCTCCTCTGCTATCAGCATGAATCACTTCTGACAAGTTTTCCTGACACCAAGAGAAAAATGGTGACAGGGGAGGGACATCCCGCTTATTGACAGCCTCAGCTCTGTTCCTGTGTGCCATGTGAAAGGGGTGGGGGAATGTCTCTTCCCTTCAATCAGCTCTCAGAGCTCTCCTCACTGAGCTCTGTAGAGAGTAACTTCAGATCTCTGCACCTTTTTTTTCTGAACTCTCAGACAAGCTTTATATTTCAACACTTTAAACAAATGTAGAGAGGAGAGGGTGCAGATAAACAGGTGACACATATGTAGGAGGATCTCTGTGTTTCACATGAGGCCAGTCACTTCACAGGGCATATGGAAGGGTTTACAGCCACTTTCATTTATTTTCAGGCTAGGCACAAGAGAAGGTCACATGAGATGGTTTATAATCATGGAGTGTGAATCAGGCATTGCCTCAATTTGAATGACTTGGCACTTTTAAAATTGTATTGCTTTTATGTAGTGTGATTTTTTATTTTTATTTTTTGGTTTACATTTTATTAACTTACCTAGTAATGGTCCACATACAGTATAGAGACACCACATCCCAAATATTCTATTTAACAATGCAAAAACCCCAAATTAGGGACTTCTTAGGTGTCAATAGGGTTGATTTGCTGGGAAGTGCAAAATCTGGTGCAGCTGTGCATGGTAGCCAATCAGCTTTTAACTTCAGTGCGTTCAATTAAGCATTGACAAAAAAAAACTGGAAGCTGATTGGTTCTAATCAGAGCTGCACCAGATTTTGCACTTTCCAGTTCTAGTAAACCAACCCCACTGTCAAGTGTATTCACAATAGCATCAGAAAAATATTTCTATAAAATTCTCAATTTTATTATAACATAAAAAATTTGGTATCTAAAAATGCATACTCCCATATAAGGTTCAGAGACATAACACATGTTAACACCACAGATACTTTATTCATATATACTACCCTTTCCCCTTGCTCATTCAGATTGTACTAAGGATAGGTGAATCTGCTTGAGTTTGCTTTGCGGGTACGCTCCACGCGATCAACAACAAATTGAGACCTCAATCAAGTCAATAGTAGGTGAATCTTGAAAACCAGTTCTCTTAGTTGATAGGTAAGGGATCCTCAAACAGGGGGCACAGGGAGCTTGACACCCTAGGGGACATGTACCAATGTAAATTTAAATGTTATAAATGCTGGGAGGAAGCAGCTTTTATTAAAATTAAGCTTACAGTAAAACATTAAAATGTAAATTAAGTTTGGGTCAGTTACTCCACTCCCCCACTCCCCATAATAATAAGAGGGTTTTTGGGGGTCTTTTTAGATTTTTAAAAATCTGGGAGCCCTGCATCCCAGCCACTATTCTGCTATGCTGCTGCAGCCTTTTGGGGGAGCCTTTTCACATATCACAAGGGTACTGGAGCCCATTCAAAGAACATCCAGGGAGCAGAGCTGCAGAGGACCAAGGCAGTGTGGGACACAGAAAATATAGAAAGAAGTATAGAAGTGTGGGACACAGACAGCTGAACAGTGGATCCGTACGGCAGATGAGTACCGTATTTATCTGCGTATAACACGCACTTTTTTCCCCTTAAAAACAGGGGAAAATTGTGGTTGCGTGTTATACGCCAATCCCCGCCGATCTACCGCTGATTGTGGGGAAAAGAGCAAGCAGAGCCAAGATACACAAAGCCAAAGTAGACTCGTCTTTACTTGGCTCCTCTCGCAGTCCCACCCACCTCCACTGATTGCGAGAGGAGCGAGAACCGCTGACTTACAGAAAGCCGAGTGTACTTCGGCTAGTCTCGGCTCCTCTCGCAGTCTCGCCCCTGACTGTGAGCAGAGCCGAGTCTAGCCGAAGTACATTTGGCTTTCTGTATGTCAGCGGCGCTCGCTCCTCTCACAATCATGGAGGTGGCCGGGACTTCGAGAGGAGCCGAGTAAACTAGAGTATACTTCGGCTTTGTGTATCTCGGCTCCGCTCGCTCCTCTCCGCTCAGTCAGCGGGGGATCGGCGTCAAATTTAAATCAGGGCAATCCTGAAAAGAGACTGGGCAATGCTGAAAAGAGACTGGGCAAGGCTGCAAAGAGACTGGGCAAGGCTGCAGATGGACACTGGGCAAGGGTGCACTGATGGACAAGGGTGCAGATGGACACTTATAAGGCTGCATTGATGAGCATTTAAATGTAAGTTTTTTCCTTAAACTTCCCTCCTAAAAGTTTTTTTCCTTAAAATTACCTCCTAAACTTGGGGTGCGTGTTATACGCCGGCGTGTGTTATATGCTGATAAATACATTATGTATTTAACCCATTGTAAATGGTAAGTGGGGATGCGGGAGGAAAGTTGTGGGGGGGGGGGGGGGGGCTGAAGTTCCACTTCAAATAACATGCTTGGGTTGTTTATATAGATTTACAAACAATTTGCCTTGATTTCTATTTTAACCACTTCATCCTCCTTCCGGCGTGCGTTCCACCGAAAACAGCCGACAACCAAAACGTCCAGAACTGTGCGTATACGAACGTGACCAGGTACTGCCTCTACCTGGTCACGTTCGTATACGCACAGTTCTGGACGTTTTGGTTGTCGGCTGTTTTCGGTAGAGGCGGTACCTGGTCACGTTCGTATACGCACAGTTCCGGACGTTTTGGTTGTCGGCTGTTTTCGGTGGAACGCACGCCATACACAACGAGGAACTACGAACCTACCACGAAACGATTGGTTTAAGCAAGCAGCCCCAGTGCCAGGTCGGGCACCGGGAAATGTAAGCAACCATTTGGCTTTATGTTTTTAAATTTTTTAAATTAAAACGGTGTTACACTATGGATATTGTTTGCTCTCCTTTTTTATGACCTGTCTGAGTCTATGAGGAGAAGGTTTTTTCCATAAGAGATCCATCTTATTCCATGTGAGCAGGGAATCACCTGCATAAGCTCAGCTGACTATCTTTTTAATTAAAGTAGTCAACACCATCTGGTAAGAAGACAACTATATCTTCACGGTTTGGGTGTTGTCTGTGTCCAAATCTTGGTGAAGGGACGTTTCACAATTCTTTAGAAGATTTCAGTCTTTTTTTGGCAAATGGATATAGACGGAGTTTATCACTAAATGAATCACTGTATGGACTGTGGATATATTATGTTCTCTAGCATCTAATTGGGACTTTATTATTTATAAATTTTTTGCAATTGTCTTATGATTATTATTGTATGGTGATAGGTTGTCTATCACTTTAGTTGTTTATGATTAATAAGTTTTACACTTGTTTGTAATTAATGTTTACATTTTAGCGCCCCTATTATTACCATATTTTCAGCGCGCCTTTAGATAGCCTGAAGGCGGGGATTGGTTTTTGGGGACCTGTATGCGGGTAGACTGCCAAAAAGTTTCTTACATGTGGTATCCTCATACTCAGGAAAAGCAGAAGAATGTATTTTGGGGTGTAATTCCCACATATACCCATGGCATGTGTGAGTAAATTATCATTTAAGAGAGAACTGTGTAAAAAAAAAAAGAAAATGTCATTTTCCAGAAACTTGTGGCAAAATATAAAATATTCCATTGGCTCAACATGCCTCTCAGCAAATAGTTTGGGGTGTCTACTTTCCAAAATGGGGTCATTTGGGCGGGGGAGGCAGTTTGAACTGTCCTGACATTTTATGCCCAACAGTAGAAGGTTATGTGACACATCACCTTTTCTGACACTTTTTTTTTTTACATGTAAAAAAAGTATTTTTTTGCTAGAAAATTACTTTGAACACCCAAATATTATATATATTTTTAAAGCGGAGGTCCTATATAAATAATAGTGTTGCGTTTTTTTTCCACACAATATTTGCGCAGTGATTTTTCGAATGCAAGTAAAAAAAAAAACACTTTTTTGAATTTTAGTGCAGAAAACCACACTATATATTGCACAATTTTTACCAGTTTGGTAAAATATAAAAGATGATCTTATGCTGAGTACATAGAGACCAAACATGACATGCTTTACCCAGCTCAATACAGAGCACTTTCACCCCCTTCCTGCCCAGGCCATTTTTCTGCTTTCAGCACTGTCACACTTTGAATGACGGTCATGCTACACTGTAACCATGTGAAAATGTTATCATTTTCTTCACATAAATAGAGCTTTCTTTTGGTGATATTTAAAGCGGTAGTAAACCCGCACATTTTTTTTTTTTTTTTAAACCTGCAAAGCAAAAGGCATAATGAGCTAGTATGCACCGCATACTAGCTCATTATGAAATACTTACCTTAGAACGAGGCCCCGGCATCTGGCCCGATCCACGCCGAGGGAGCTGACATGCTCCCTTGGCGTTTCTTCCGGGTATCGCGGCTCCGGCGCTGTGAGTGGCCGGAGCCGCGATATCGTCACTCCCGCGCATGCGCGCGGGAGATTTCAGTCCAGCCGCTCGGCCGCTGCCGGATTTTGACGGCGAGAAACCCCTTGTGCGCATGCGCCGCTGCAGTCAGCGGCGCATACCGAGGGGAATATCTCCTAAACTGTACAGGTTTAGGAGATATTTTTTTTACCTACAGGTAAGCCTTATTATAGGCTTTCCTGTAGGTAAAAGTTAAAAATGTGGGTATACAACCACTTTAATTACTGCTGGGTTTTAAATTTTTTTCCAAAAAACCCCCCCGAAAATTTTGGAATTTTTTATTTTTTTCTTAGTTTAAATTTTGTAAATAAGTAATTTTTCTCCTTCACTGACGTGCGCTGATGAGGCAGCACTGATGGGCACTGATATGCTCCACTGAGGTGCCACTTATGGGCACTGATGAGGCAGTGTGAGGGCTTACCTAGGTTGGAGTACGTGGTGCAGAGATGTACGCTCACCCTTGCAAATACACACAGCCCACGGTAACAAAGAGATAAGCTACCTGGGCTGTGAATCTGTGCACGGGGGCTTGACAGAAATAGCCAAGGGATAGTCGAAGTAAAGCCGTAGTCAAGGATTCCAGAAGTTAGAATAAACGATAAGCAGAGCCAGGGTCAGAAGCCGGAGTCAGTCTTGAAACGCTGTAACTGGAACACAGGAACACAGGAATAATGGAGCACAGGAATAATGGAGCACAGGAATAATGGAGCACAGGAATAATGGAGCCTTAGGCAAAACAGGAGACAATGAACTGACAAAGCCCTCAGAGTGAGGCAGTGCTTTATACCCAGCTGATTAGGTAACCTAACTCAGCTGATCCAGGAGTGACAGGTACTAATAACAAGATACAGAGTATGGTCCAGTATTTTATAACTGTGCAAAGCTGGAAAGCAGCCTGAAACGAACTGAGGTGTGGCTCAGATGTAAGGTAATAGGAACAACAACTGGCAGTCATGAGTTCAATACCACCCAGAGCCACTTGGGGCACGACCACACCTGGCTGTCTAAAGACATGGTAGGGACCATGACAGTTCCCTCCCCTTAGGAATGCTCTCGGAGCATGGAACATCCTATTTCCTTTGGGCTTTCCTTGTTCTAGAAGTTCCAGCTGGGGAGACTTTCATCGCTCGCAAGGGTCTTTCGAAAGTCTTCAGGTCCTGCTTACGGACTATGGTGCCATTTGAGGCATACGTACAGTTAGGAGGTAGTGGGGATACCAGCACAAGAACCCCAAGCGGGGACACCGACGCAGGAACTTCAAGCGGGGACACAGGCACAGGAACTTCAAGCTGGATAGCAGGCAGAGATTCAGGGGTAACAGGAAGGATCCTAGTAGTACCCACTTGCTGAAACTTTGGCTGGGGTTGATGAGTTGGGCAGAGAGAGATAAGGTGCCCTCTTACTCCACAATAGAAACAGAGTCCACAGCCTCTCCTCCGCGCTCTCTCTCCCTTAGACAGCTTGGACTGGATGGACCCGATCTCCATGGGTTTCACATCATCCAGGGTAGGAGCGGGTAAAACCTCAGGACTGTCCAGGCTTTGAGGGGTTAGGGCTTCATAACTTGGCATGGACTGGGATGGCTTGCAGTCATATCTGTACAGGGTATTCCTGTCCCTTGGTACCCGTAGGCCACGTGAACTAGAAGCAGACTTGGGAACACTGGTTATCTTAGAAATAGAAATATAAGAGTCCAGAGCAAACATGAAAGCTTCCCAGCTGTCCAAGACTGGGCTCCTCTCCTGTAATAGCTGAAAAGCCCATATCTTGATTAGCCCAGTGAGCAGGTCGATGGATGCGCGAACCTTTATAAAGTCAGAGGCATAGGTCCTAGGCTTAAGAGCAAACAGCAGCTCGCAATCCATCCTGAAAGTCAAGAATGATGCACGATTCCCATCAAACTTCTCAGGCATCACAACAAATGGTTCCAGACATACAGGTTCCAGGGTTGGGCTTAATGTGCCTCTAAACTTGTGGACTTCCTGCTGCAACTCAGCAATGGTCTGGCCCAGGCTGGAGACTTGCAGAGCAAGGGAGGTGAGCCTCCTGTACATCTCTGCGGACTCCATGTTGGTCAGTTCATTATGTGAGGGCTTACCTAGGTTGGAGTCCGTGGTGCAGAGATGTACGCTCACCCTTGCAAATACACACAGCCCACGGTAGCAAAGAGATAAGCTAAGAATAAGGATTCCGGAAGTTAGAATAAATGATAAGCAGAGCCAGGGTCAGAAGCCGGAGTCAGTCTTGAAACGCTGTAACTGGAATACAGGAACACAAGAATAATGGAGCACAGGAATAATGGAACCTTAGGCAAAACAGGAGACAATGAACTGACAAAGCCCTCAGAGTGAGGCAGTGCTTTATACCCAGCTGATTAGGTAACCCGCCTCAGCTGATCCAGGAGTGACAGGTACTAATAACAAGATCCAGATTTTATGTAGAACTGTGCAAAGCTGGAAAGCAGCCTGAAAGGAACTGAGGTGTGGCTCAGAGGTAAGGTAACAGGAACAATAACTGGCAGTCATGAGTTCAATACGACCCAGAGCCACTTGGGGCACAACCACACCTGGCTGTCCAAAAGACATGGTAGGGAACATGACAGGCGGTACTTATGGACGCTGATTAGGTGGCATTGTTGGGTGGCACTGATGGGCGGTACTTATGGGCACTGATGAGGCGACACTTACGGGCACTGATTAAGTGACACTGATGAGGAGGTATTAACCGCTTAAGGACCGCCTCACACCGATGTACGTCGGCAGAATGGCACGGCTGGACACATACAAGTACATTGCTCTTTAACTGCCCAGCCGTGGGTTGGGAGCGCACCACCGGCGGCGAACTCGTGACCCGGTCCTGAGCTCCATGACCATGGCCGTGGGACCCGTGGACCCAATCGCCACCGGTGTCCCGCGATTGGGTCACAGAGCTGAAGAATGAAGAGAGGTAAGTGTAAACAAACCTCTTCTTGTGCTTCCTACTGAGCCTGTCACTGATCATCTATTCCCTGTTATAGGGAAAGACGATCAGTGACGTCACACGCCAAGCCACGCCCCCTACAGTTAAAAAAAACCCACACTTAACCCCTACACTGCCAGTGACATTTTTACAGTAATCAATGCACAGGTTATATGGGCAGTATTTCTACCACAGGCCATATGGGTAGTAAATCAATCACAGACAATATGTGCATTAGTTCCAACACAGACAACAGGCAGAATTGGCAGTAATAATATCACAGACAGTATGGACAATAATTCCAACACATAAATCATGGGCAGTAATTTTACCACAGGCAGTATGGCCAGTAATTATACCAAAGGCAGTTAGGGCAGTAATTATACCAAAGGTAGTTAGGGCAGTCATTTTACCATATACAGTATGGGCAGTAATTTCAGCACAGGCAGTATGGTCAGTAATTCCACCACTGGCAATGTGGGCACTAATTTCACATACAATGTAGACAGTAGTTCCAAGACAGGCAGCATGTTCAGTAATACTACCACAGGGAACATGGGCAGTAATTCTAACACAGATAGTATGAATAGTGTTTTCACCACAGACAGTATGGGCCTGTAAGTCTACCCAAGACTGTATAAGTAGTAATTTTACCACAGATGGTATGGGCAGTAATTTCAACACAGGCATTATGGGTAGATATTCCGTCAAAGCCAGGACAGGCAGTAATTTTTGACACAGACAATATGGGCAGTAATTCTACTGCAGGCAGTAGGAACAGTAATTTTACCACAGACAGTATGGGCAGTACCACCTATAGTTGCTTTGCTCGTTCCACAACCTCCATACTTTCCTCAAGCAAGTAATTAATAGTGAAGCTGGAAAATCAGCATAACAGCTAAGAAGCCAATACTTTTCTTGCAGTATATGTGTAGTTGCTTTGTGTGTACAAGTTGGGTTCTCTTTTAATTTACATTTGCAATTCCAATTATATACTTGTGTTGCCCACGGTCTGAGCTGGTTGTATATTGTGTGTTGTTCATGAAGTCATATGAATTTTGCAGTCTCTCATGCCACTCATAATAATGTTATTACCAGAGCCTATGAAGGAAAGAATTTTTATGGCACGTCTTTTAAAAGTTTAAGAACTTTTCCTACACTCCCTGATTCCAATATACACCGTGCATAGCCCTAATATATAGAGTGAGGCCTGATCTCACAGGGCTCCCCCATCACACACCCACACACTGTATCCCTCCATAACTAAACTGTATGATCCCCAGACAGCTTGTGATGGCTTTATGATGAACTGCATACAGGTGCAATCAGCTGAGAGCGGCTTTCTTATTGCCTGAGACCTTGGGCACAGACAAAGCTCAGCACCATATATCCAGCAGTAGGCATGGGATAAGAGCTTGTAAAACATTTGTTTTAAGTCTTAAAATATCAAATTCCTCACAGCTCGTAATTGCAAGGCCTGAGCTGAGAATGTTTTTGTGATTAAAATAACCCAATAGGGACTACAATGTCACAAATCTATCGTAGGCCGTCTAAAGGTGACAGCAATACTGCATTCTGATTGGTCAAGGGAATGTTTAGCAGTGTTCTCAAATTGCCCAGTTAACCCATGGAAAGTTAAATAGATGCAACAGTCCAATAAACTGAATAGGGGTTCATGTGGAACTTTATCTAGCATGTCTAACCCTCACCCACAGAAGACATTCTCCCAGGTGTTGGGATGAAAAGGATCATTGTGACTGGTCTGCTCTGCTGGCACCACAAGTCTCACTGCCTGAAGATGCACAAGACAAGTCTCCCATCTAATACCTGTCTTGGGTTTCTCAGGTAGCACAGAGGATCTCTGTCACACGAGGGAGAAGTTCCCTTGTAAAGTGACTCAAGACCTCTGTGATTAGCCCACTGCACGGTGGGACAAAGCAATGTTTGGCATTCCACTGCCTGACCGTAATTGAAATTCATTATAAACTCAATAGGTTTGGGTTCTCAGCTCAGTCGAGTGAAGTGGCTTTGACAGCTCTGGAAGTCACCTCTTCAGAAAGGCTGCCCCGGCAATCAGCTAGTCGTTCATGCATGGATATTGCCAGTGACATCACCTTTAAATGACTGTCAATGTTTTTGCCAGGTTCATAGAAATCTGTGTCCCTCAGCTCACTTTCCCTGTTCATACCAATATCTTTCTACATAACAGCTTTCTTTAGATTTCAAGCTCAGGCTTTAGGTTTTTTTTTCCACCTTTTTTTTTCGCTACTTACAGAGCAAAACATAGAAATTTTAAACATGCAGCACATTGCTTTAAGGCCTTCACTGTCAAAACCATTATCAAAAGTTATCAAAATGTAAACGAAAACGGAGTATCTCTTCCCTGTCATTTAAAGATTGTCTATTTATGAGCCTAGTTCTATCCACCTTGTTCACATAGTTACATAGTTAAGTTGAAAAAATACACAAGTCCACATAGTTCAACCACAAAAAATAAAAATAAAAAAATTTATAAAAATAGTAATATCATACAATCCCATATACCCAATTCTATACCCACAGTTGATCCAGAGGAAGGCAAAAAACCCCATCAGAGCATGATCGAATTTACTAAAGCAGGGGAAAAAATTCCTTCCTGATCCCCCGAGAGGCAATCGGATTTTCTCCAGATAAACTTTACCTATAAATGTTAGTACCCAGTTATATTATGTACACTTAGAAAATAATGCAGGCCTTTCTTAAAGATAAAAGAGAATTATATTTATATATAGTGGTTCTAGCAGACTATAGCAACGTGTCCGGAATTATGTGGTGTGTTTAGTGTTGTTTTATGTTTGTCCTGTTTTGTTCAATTGGTCTTTTAGCAACACAATTTAAGGTTGACTTGAAAGGAGATTATTTTTGAGGAACTGCATCTTTGTAAATTAAAATAATCTTTTTTGATATTTAATAAAATTTTACTTTAATAATTAATTGTCGCTGTCAATAGTAACCCCTTCTAAGCCCCTGTACACACGGTCGGAGATTTCGACAACCAAATCCGTCGGATTTTGTCCGTCGGATCTTGTCCGAAACTGTTGCATACACACGGTCGGACTAAGTTGTCGAAAAATTGGATCAT
Source organism: Lithobates pipiens (assembly GCF_037356315.1). Lineage (NCBI taxonomy): Eukaryota > Metazoa > Chordata > Amphibia > Anura > Ranidae > Lithobates > Lithobates pipiens. The sequence goes on along the minus strand of NW_027507790.1, from coordinate 51,298,916 downwards.
TCAGAATGTGATGACGTAATTTCGTTACGATGGGACTACATTCAGGCTAGTAGCCAATAGCTTTGATGTAGGAATTTGATCTGAGCATGCGTGGCACTTGGTCCGATCAAAATTCTCTACACATGATCGGAGTATGTCCGATCGAACCAGTTGGTCGGGAAATATTTCCAACATGTTGGAAAATTGGGTCCGACAGATATTCCGATGGAATCAGTCCGATGCATACCACACACAGTCGGATTATCCGACAACACGGTCCGATAGGACACATTCCGACGGATTCTCCGACCGTGTGTACAAGGGCTTAGACCGGTTCTATTGGTCTAAAATCACCTTTTTTCCTTTCTTAAAGCAATCTATTGAGCGGGCCAGAACCACCTATGCAGGGAGTCTATTCCCCATTTTCACAGCTCTTACTGTGAAGAAACCTTTCCGTATTTGGAGATAAAATCTCTTTTCCTCTAGACATAAAGAGTGCCCCCTTGTCCTCTTTGTTGACTGTAAAGTGAATAACTCAACACCAAGTTCACTATATGGACCCCTTATATATTTGTATAATATATACGTACAGCCTTCTCCTCTGGCTTTCATATGCATTTAAAGGGTTTAACAAGAGTCTGCTTATTATTTATTGTTATAGATATGTTGTGAGTTAAGGAGAAAGGTTAGTTGGATAAGAAACCCTCCCTATAATGTAGCATGCTTTAGGCCGGGTTCACACCGCTGCGATGCGGGAACGCCGCGAATCCGCGGCGTTTTCCCACATCGCATTACACCCGCCGGCAGTTCACACTGCCCTATGCGGACGGCTGGGAGTGTCAATGATATGTTAATGACACCCCCAGATCCGTCCGCATATCGCTGTGCGATCTGCCGACTCGCACAGGAATCGGATCGCATGGTGTGAACCCCCATGCGATCCGATTCTGTTGCGGACCAAAAAAAGGGTCCCGTGCGAGTTTGCTGCGGGAGCGATGCGAATTCAGCCATACTATCTGTATGGCTGAACTCGCATCGCTACGGAGATCGGATGTGATTTGCGGTGCGAATCACATCCGGATCTCCCCCCGCAGCAGTGTGAACCCAGCCTTAAAGTGGTTCTAAAAGCAGAAGGTTTTTTTTTTATCTTAATGCATTCTATGCATTAAGATATAAAACCTTCACTGTGCAGCAGCCCCCTCAGCCCCCCTAATACTTACCTAAGCTCCATCTCAATCCATCGATATGTATGAGTGCCTTGGCCATCTGGGACTTTCCCTCCTGATTGGCTGAGATACAGCAGAGTCACCATTGCCTCCTGCTGCTGTCAATCATAGTCAGTTAGTCAATGAGGAGAAAGAGGGTGTGGGGCCGAACGGCGGCTCCGTGTCTTAATGGACACACAGAGCTGAGGCTTGGCTCAGGCACCCCATATAGCAAGCTGCTTGCTGTAAGGGCACTCGACAGGAGGGAGGGCTTAGGAGAGCCGGTGAGGGACCCGATGAGGAGGATCTGGACTGCTCTGTGCAAAACCACTGCACAGAGCAGGTAAATATAACATGTTTGTTATTTTTAAAGAAAAAAAAACGAGACTTAAGTATCACTTCAAATGTTGTATCAGTAAAGATAATTTAACGCTTACCTAAGGTCAAAATGTAAACATAGTATTATATAAATTATACATTTCTACATTGTATTTCAATTATTTCTAGCCTATTCCTATTAATCTAAACGATCTTTAAGTTTGTAAACGCACTTTGTGAAGCCACACACATTTACTGTGAGTGACACATATTCACCATACCATGTGGGTAGACACTGCTGTGTCACATTTCGCAGAGCCTGCCTTCTGAACTAAAAACTGTAGGTGCTGATAGGAGGAGTCTGCCATAATAAAGGTAAGCTGCAATGATTTTTAGCTTGAACTTTTGTAATGCGGATAGGACTTGGTGTTTCAATTCCTATGGTAAGTTGGCACTTATGAGACTGGTGTGGTAAAAAGGGTAGCTATATCATCTGTGTCATCAGGTGGTCACCCTCCTTCTTTGACATTTGAACCCACTACATCTCCAGAGGGTTCAAAGCTGATAGCTGAAATCTCAGGTACACCCCTCTCAGCTCCATACCCCCTTGTCCCATCTTACAGCCCAGTTGTTGCTTTTCATTTTAATCCAAATTCAATTGCTGTTTTTTTTCTGCTTCTGCAAGGACTTTGCTTTTTCACTTTTTGGAGGTATTAACCCCTCATTCCCTTCTTCTTCAAAGGGCTGTTTGTATATATAGCAATGAAATCCCACCACCCCCACTTCTACAAGGAAGATATTGATCTTTTAGCCATTCTGGGCAGTTTCAGTTACCAATTTCCAAAACTTGGTCTTTTCTGTCTTGTAAACGTTTTCAACATGATATTAAAGAGGAAGTAAACCCTGATGAGTTTACTTCCTCTTTCATTCCCTGCAAAGGTAAAGCATAATGGATCGCATAGTAGTCCATTATGTGTCACTTACCTGACACAGGAGCCAGCGATGTCACCGCTGTCCCTTGTAGTCTGGCGCATCCATCTTCTCGGTGGGTCTCGCTGCTCCGCCGCATGCGCACGGGAGCCGCCACGCGCAGCATATTCGCCGTTGACGGTGCCATGCTCAGTGCGCCTGTGCGCCGTAGACAGCGGTGCCTGTCTTTCAGCAAAAATCTCCTAAACCGTGTTGGTTTAGGAGATATTTCTTGGACCTACAGGTAAGCCTTAATCTAGACTTACCTGTAGGTCAAAGTGTGTTGTAAGGGTTTACAACCACTTTAACAGATTCACATGTTCCTGTCAATTCCACAACATTCAGTGGGAAAAATAATTATTTGATCCCCTGCAGATTTTGTATGTTTACCCACTTAGAAAGAAATTAAGGGTCTATCATTTTTTGTCATAGGTGTAATTTTAAATGATAGAGACAGAATATCAACAAAATATCCAGAAAAAAACACAATACAAATGTTATAAATTAGGTTACAGTTCAGTAAGTAAAATAAGTATTTGATCCCCAAGCAAAACATGACTTAGTACATGGTGGAGAAACCTGTGTTGGCAAGCACAGAGGTAGAACATTTCTTGTAGTTGGTTACCACGTTTGCACACATCTCAGGAGGGACTTTGGTCCAATCTTCTTTGCAGATCTTCTCTAAATCCTTAAGGTTTCTTGGCTGCCGCTTGGCAACTCGAAATTTCAGCTCCCTCCATACATTTTCAATAGGGTTAAGGTCTGTAGACTGACTAGGCCACTCCATGACCTTAATGTGTTTCTGATTGAACCACTACGATGTTGGCTTGGTGGTATGTTTTGGGTCATTTTCGTGCTGGAAGACCTATCAGCGATCCATCTCCAGTGTTCTGGCTGAGGGAAGAAGGTTCTCTTCCAAGATTTTACAATATATGGCCCTGTCCATTGGCCCCTCAATGCGGCAAGGTCAGCTTGTACCTTTAGCAGAGAAACAGCCCCAAAGCAAATTGTTTCCAACTCCATGTTTGTCTGTAGGGATGGTGTTCTTAGGGTCATAGTCAGCATTTTTCTTAATCCAAACACAACAAGTCGAGTTAATGCCAAGGAGCTTAATTTTGGTCTCATTGTAAAATCTTGGATGAGAACCTTCTTCCTTCAGCCAGATCACTGAAGATGGGTCATGAATGGATCTTTCAGCATGACAATGACTCAAAACATAGGCAACAAAGGAGTGGCTCAAGAAGAAGCACATTAAGGAAATGAAATGGCCTAGCCAATCTCAAGACCTTAATCCTATAGAAAATGTATGGCGGGAGCTGAAACTTCGAGTTGCCAAGAGACATCCAAGAAACCTTAAGGATTTAGAGAAGATCTGAAAAGAAAAGTGGACCAAAATCCCTCCTGAGATGTGTGCAAACCTGGTAACTAACTAAAACAAACGTCCTACCTCTGTGCTTGCCAATAAAGGTTTCTCCACCAAGTACTAAGTCATGTTTTGCTTGGGGATCAAATATTTATTTTACTCACTGAACTGAAACTCAATTTATAACATTTGTATCATGTATTTTCTCTGGATTTTTGGTTGATATTCTGTCTATATCATTTAAAATACACCTATGATAAAAATTATAGACACTTCAATTCTTTGTAAGTGGGCAAACTTACAAAATCTGCAGGGAATCAAATAATTATTTTCCCTACTGTATACTAGCTTGGTTGTTGTGGACCACAGGACTGTGTCTGAAGTTTTGAAGCCACAACGTTTGGGGGGAATCACAAAATGATGTTCCCAAGTCTACATCTCTTTTACAATCCCAAGCAATCTGCTGGATACTTGTACCCTTTGGTTTTATTTGATGTCCTGGAGTTTGGCCTTCTGGTAAAAACCATGTAATATGGACATTCTCTGCCAATGTTTGTGGGAGAGCATTAATAGTGGTTCACCTCTGTTCCATGATTTATGTCATCTGTCTAAGAACCTGGTTATGCCTCCATGCTTAATGTCCTTGGGTGAGGCTTACAGAGTATCCTATTACAATGTGCATTAGTAAGGCAGGTGCTTGACAGTGAGAATAAGCAGGATCTTCTCCCCACCACTGATTCAGGTTTTGGGGTATGTGTAGAAAGTCATAAGTGGCCTTGATGGCAAACATGGCCAAGATCCCTCCATCTCCCAGAAGTCATGGCAGCTGGGTTTATTCTTTTCCAGGCTCTCCCAGTGAGACTATTGGCCCTGCTTGGCCCTAGAGATAGCCTTGACATGTTGATCTGCTTTCTCCTGTCTTCTCACCTCCTTCATCACAAGGCATCTTTTCTGCACTGATGTTGACTAGTGCCGCTGAAGAGCTTTTGGGGTGAGCCTGAAACTGGCTCTTCCATGTTACAATTGGCCCACCATTTCCCTGAAGTGAAAAGCAGACCTAACACTCCTAAACCTCTGAACTAGATGAGGTCCACTTTCTCACCATTGTCAAATAGGTGGCTGCTGTTAGAATAACAGTACTCAGTGCGGGCTGGACTCGGATGAACTCGGTTTGAAACAAACCTGGGGAAAACTGGCTGCTGGCCCAGTCAGCTGCAGCAATGGAATTCCCCAACCCAAGGCCACACCTAACAAAGTAGCAAGGATGCTGGTGACATCAATGACCTAACATGGCCACCAGCATTCTTGCCCATTTGTTACATGTGGCTGTGGGATGGGGAATTCAAAACTCACAGCTGATTGGGCTGGAGGCCTGCCTGTCCACTTCTCATGGGTTTGGGCCAAATTCAGGTTGACTTGAACCTTAGCTCATAACCAACCTTGCTTCGGTGCTGTAGATTTCTTCCACAATACTCACAACTGGTATTTCCAATATGCCATTTCTATACAGTCCAACAGGGCTTAAGTATTGTCCAAGACAAATGTGCTGATTAGTCTTTCCATAGGAGCCTTGTGAGCATGTCAACCTAAAAGTATCTTAGCTTGAGTTTTTCTGACAGCAGGGTCATGTGATCTATATACTGTACATGATGTTATCTTTTTAAAGTTGTTCAGATTACTAAACGACCTTAAAATGGTTGTAAAGGCAGAACTTTTTTTGAGCCCCCCTCATACTTACCTGAGCCACATCTCTATCCAGCGATGTGAACGAGTGCCTTGGCCAGCCAGGACTCTTCCTCCTGATTGGCTGAGACAAAGCAGTGGCCATTGGCTGCCGCTGCTGTCAATCAAAGTCAATTAGCCAATCATGTGAGATAGAGGAGGCGGGGCCAAACAGCAGCTCTGTGTCTGAATGGACACACTGAGCTGCAGCTTGGCTCAGGTGCCCCCATAGCAAGTTGCTTACTATGGGGGCACTTGGGAGGAGGGAGGGGCCAGGAGAACCAATGAGGGACCTGAAAAAAGAAGGATACAGGCTGCTCTGTGCAAAACCACTGCACAGAGCAGGTAAGTATAACATGTTTGTTACTTTTAAACAGAGAAAAACATGAGACTTTATTATCACAATATAATTGACCCAAGCTCTTCAATGGTATTTCTGAAATGGTTGGGACAGGTGTTCTGCCAGTATCCAACCTTCGCCTCTTAACTTGACCTTGAAAATCAAGGAGATGGAGGTGTTTCTGCACTTAGTGGGTTTGATATTCAACTTAATTAAACTTTTCCAGAAGTCTTTTAGTGCAGGGGACAGTTGTTACTAGTGTTGTTATATCAACCATATTAGCTTGTATTGGTGTTAACCCTAACCAAATTGTAATATTTATTTTCCCACCAACCATTTAGAGGCTCTGATGATGAGTTTCATTGCCATAATGAAAGCCAATGTGGAGATGGTGAACCCTGCCATAATGGTTGCCAATCTGTTGTGAACTCCGATGTTGTGTTGCAATATTAAATTCAAGAATTCAAAGGCAGTCCATAGTTGAAAATGAGGGACAGATCTATAGATGTTGGCCAAGTTGAAGAACAAGAAACAAAGATCCCTTCCTTCTTTCCTAGCAAACAACATACTTTTTTCAACAGAGTCTTTTAGAATAGATATGCTCACTCATTAAAGGATTACCAGGCAGTAAGCCATTAAGGGGAGCAGAAGTATTTCCACTGTGGCCAAAAGTTTCTTGTCCTTCAGGATTCATCCATTTCTTTCAGACTTTCAGCCATGCAGCACTTTGAGATGCATGTATACAACCGGTGTGATACACATCCAGAACAATGGGAAAGCAGCGCTGTAATGTAAGGGAAAACAGTGCAAAAAAGACTGAATAAAAGGGCACTTTAAAGTGACACTAACATGTGGGAGTTGCTGTGACATAATCCTCCTGTCTAAGCTCTGGCACTAATTATCACTGAAGCTTAGATAGATGAGGAAGCTTCAGTGGAGGGGGTCACCATGGGAGTGTGCCTGGGTAAGTATACTTGTTGGTAAAGAGGGACTATGTACAGGCACTTAGCCTGCATTCACACCCGAGCAGAGTGTAAGTAGAGTATATTCTGGTGATTTTGAAGCATTTTTTCAGGTGTTTTTCAAGTGAATTACAGGCATTTATGCGTGTGTATCAAGCTTTGGGAGTTTGTTTCCTGGAGCGCAGGTTCAAACTGACAGTGGGATTGAAATTGAGCGAGCTCTGCTGAACTCCCGCAATTTCATTCCCACATGTCAGTCCGACTTCGGGGGCGATTTCAGAGACATCTGTGCGGGTTCCTGCAAATTGCACCCTGAAGTCACTAAAAGTAGTACAGAAACTACTTTTGGGAAATTCAGACGGTGTCATTGCTGGCAATAGCCGCCGATTTGGCATGTCAAATCACATGCCTAATTACATCAATGTGAACCTAGGCAGAATGGCAAAAGGGAGAAGAGCAGTTCTATTGGAGGAGGGGAACTCTTTAGGTTTAAAAACGTCATTCCAAGGCATTTCCATTGAAGTCTATGGTGCCAAAAATGCTTGACTAGGCTCAAAAAAGTTACTTTACTTTTATTTTGAGTGTAGGGGCAATTAGAAAGAATGGGATTCTGTGTAGTCAGATGAGGTCAGGAGGTGTAGGAAAACAAACAAATTGCTCCGGTATCAATAGCGGCTTAAGTATAGCATTTCTTAATAATAATATACTTGTTCAAACATATTTACTTCGACTTTCTATAATCTACAGAAATATATGTACAGACCCTGAAAAACTAAAATAAGAGGTTTTACTTTTCTCCTCTATTCCTTCTCGAAAATTCTAGACGTGGGGATGCCATACCCTGTTCTAGTTAACATAAATTTAGTACTAAGGCTCAGAACAGTGTAACTAAAAGGTGTGATCTTTCTCTGCGAGTAATTACTAGATTTGACTTAATACCTAACTAGGGAATCAACAAGAGCCTGTGTTACTAATGAAATTTAAGATTTTAAGCTACTACAGAAAGTGATGGATTTGGCAGTAATTATGAGCACCGTTTTGCAGAAGTGTAAATTGCTTGTGATAAGTAATATAAACACACAGATTGTTAACCTTTTCATTCGTTTTGTTTTGAATCATAATAAGTGTTGACAGATTGGTTAGCTTTTACTTTTAGACAATAGACAGATCCCTTATAGTAGGGTTTGTTCATTTGTTGCATAGGGCATAGTGTTGCACTGTAGAACCCATGTTTAGTAATAACAACGAATATCTCAATATTTAGGGTAGGTTCACTATACAAGGTGCGCACATGCACAGCATTTTTGTGTGTGTGTTGCGATGCATTTTTTTCCTGCTTTTTTTTAGACACATTACTAGGCCTTTACCAGTGGCAGCTGATGGAGGGCCGCAAACAAAGTGAAGCATTCTGAAGAAAAATCCCATCAATCGCAGCCACTGTGCCCATCAAACACAGCCACTGTGCCCATCAAATGCAGCCACTGTGGCATCAAGTACAGCTACTGTGGCATCAAACGCAGCCACTGTACCATCAAATGCAGCCACTGTGCCATCAAATGCAGCCACTGTGCCCATCGAATGCAGCCCCTGTGCCCATCGAATCCTTCTTCCTCCTGCATATATCTTTCTTTTAGCTCTACTTTAAAGTGGTTGTAAACCCTTACAAACCACTTTAACCTACAGGTAAGCCTAGATTAAGGCTTACTTGTAGGTCCAAGAAATATCTCCTAAACCTACACGATTTAGGAGATATTTCCTAAAAGACAGTCACAGCTGTCTACGGCGCATGCTCACTATCGCTGCTAATGGCGATATGCCGTTAGTGTCGGCTCCCGTGCGCATGCGCGGGAGTGACGTCATCGCTTCTCCGGCGCTGTGAGTGGCCAGAGCAGCGATACCCGGAAGAAGATGGATGCTCTGGACTACAGGGGACAGTGGTGACATCGCTGGCTCCTGTGTCAGGTAAGTGACACATAATGGGTTACTATGCAATGCATAGTAGCCCATTATGCTTTACCTTTGCAGGGAGACAGAGAGGAAGTAAACCCATCAGAGTTTACTTCCTCTTTAAAGTGGATGTAAACCCTCAAATATACCCAGTGAAATGAACAGCCTCATATGATACACAGGTATGAAACAAACCTCCCTACATAAGTTTTACATGTATATCTGCTGTCTTCATCTTTATATACGGTTTAGAAAGTGCACTTCGTGCTAGGAGATTTTCTCTTCCTGGTTAGCGCTGCAGTGAAGCCTGGGCATACAGCCAAGATAACTGATTGGAGGAAAGGCACACACCCCCACTCCTCATAGGTAGAGATTTTCAGCTCTGCTTGTTGAATCGTTCAGCTCTGTGCTAATCTATTTATAGCATCCTCCCAACACAAAACTCTGACTGTTTTTATCATTGGTGATGGAGAACTTGTCAGGAGTTATCATGCTAATAACAGAAGAGGGGGGCAGGAGACAGCTACAGGACATAGTGCTTTGAAGAGAGATAGGAAAACACTCCAGCTCAAATTTCATGAATCAGGTTTACATCCACTTCAAGATAGTATTAATGATTATAGAGCTGAATTCCTTTTTGTCTTTTATGTCAATTTTAGGATAAAAGATAACCTGCATCTACTGTATTTGGCTCTTTTTGGGCAGATGTAAACACTGGCATGTGCTGGAGGATCCATACAGCTTCTGTGTCTCTCAGGCTGTCATTGATGTTGACAGGCTGGATGCACAAAAGAATTGTCATTTCTCAGGTGCATAAATACGACCATCTACATGGACGTACAGGTCTATATGTCTGTTTTTTTTTTTTATTCATAAGCAAAACCTATATTTATGTCTGGCAGCTTTATCCTAGACTCCTCCTTCATTTTATACTACCATTTAGATCTGATGTAATTATGAGTCAGAAAGTGAAGAGCACAAAATAAGTGACTGTAAAATTGAGGTATTAAAGGGTTTAGGAATGTGCCTTTTGACAAAACACAAAAGAAACATCTTTTTTATTACATTTGCCTCCCTGTCAGAGAGCTTTGCAACACACTGTATTGTAAACGGAGTTAGGGATGGGATTATATAGGGAAGCCGGTTATTAGAATGGGTTGCTAAGTAGGTGAAATGTTTGTCTGAGAGTGGAAAGACTAAGGAATCTACCTTATCTGAACAGAGGAGCCCCTGTGTGTTTCCAACATGCCAGAACAATGTCACTATACTAATACCACTGGCCAATCTATGTGAAACCGACTGTGACTTTATGCATGACAGATATGAAGTCAGGCATGGGGCAGGTCAGCTTAGGCTGAAACTGTGACTGGCTGTGAGAAAAAGAGGCACACGTGGCTACCAAGGCAGAGAATCACTGAGCTTGCCCTCATTTCAATTCAGTTTAATTAGCATTGTTTGGTAAACCAGAGTTCCCTTTGAACGTTTCTTTGAACATGACAGTAGTCTAGAAATGGAGTGAATCCCTGCATAAATACCTTCTGTTATTTTTACATCATGAAACATTCACAGACATTCCTCAGAATGATTCAAATCCCACACTGATTTACACCTTTTGGCTGATTTATGAGTACCTTTATTTGATATTTGGATTAGGAAAAAATTAGACGTCAAGTTTTACTGAATAAGGTTGTAAGCTGGTGCTGACTGGGGTATTCCTGTGCTAGTTGTGTTCAGTGCTTTCAGGGTTAAATGTACTTTCTGCTGTGTAAGTTGCACTGCTTAGGTAAGGTTGCCCAGCAGAGGTGGTGCTATTTGGTAGGTACTTCCCCTGCAAAGTAAAAGCATAATGCTTTTTTTTTAAGCCAGCGATGTCACTGCTGTGTGGAATTTTCCCATCTTCACCCCTCTTCCTTCTGGGGCCACGGACTCCGGCTCTCTGACTGACCAGAGTCGTGTAACGTCACTAATGCGCATGGGCCCTATAGAAATGTCACGATTGTGCCCTTTCTGTAGTGCGCATGCCCCAATGATGTCAGAGCAAGCATATATTGTAAATATCTCTTAGGCCGCGTACACACGCGGGGACTGTTCGCCCAACTTTGTCCATCAAACAGTTTCGGCAAACAGTCCGCTCAAAATTAGCATGGACGGACATGGCCACACACGACGAACGAACAGTTTGCTGAAACCGTGCGCGATGACGTGAACGGCACGTACGACGGGACGAAAAATACGACGTCCTATACACTGCATTATAACTTTCGGCGTGTAAATCCTTTCTGAGCATGCGCGGAACTTAGTTTGACGAACAAGCCTACACACGGGCGGACTGTTCGCTCAAACAAGGTTTCAGCGGACAGTTTTACGGAATTTCCGAAAAACCTTGTTCGTCAAACTGTCCGCTGAAACTGTCCGCTGAAAGCCCACACACGAGCGGACTGTCCGCCCAAACACTGTTCAGCGAACAAAGTTGGGCGAACAGTCCGCGCGTGTGTACGCGGCCTTAAAGAGGAAGTAAACCCTGATGGGTTTACTTCCTCTTTGTTTCTCTGCGCAGGTAAAGCATAATGGGCTACTATGAATCGCATAGTAGCCCATTATGTGGCACTTAATTGACACAGGAGCCAGCGACGTCAGCTCTGTCCCCTCTTCCACGAAGCGTCCATCTTCCTTCCAGGTATTGCTGCTCCGACGCTGTGAGTGGCCGGATGCGCACGGGAGCCGTCAGTGATGGCATGTTAGCCTTCACCAATGGCATGCGCAGTGCACTTGCGCCGTTGTCTACGGCGAGCATGCGTGCCCGGTTTTTGTAAAATATCTCCTTAACCGTGTAGGTTAAGGAGATATTTCTTGCACCTACAGGTAAGCCTTAATCTAGGCCCTAGTGGTCCCAGATGGTTTAAAACCACTTTAAACAGGTTTAGGAGAAATTTACAGTACCTACAGGTAAGCCTTATTATAGGCTTACCTGTAGGTAAAAGTTGTTGTACAGGGTTTACAACCACTTTAACTGCTGGTCAGATTTTCCTGGGCTTTTCTGAACAAAACATAAAATAAAGGTAACTGAATCTAGGTCAGGAGCTTTTTGAGGACTAAACTTCTAAGCCCTTGTACACACGGTCGGACATTTCGACAACCAAATCCGTCGGATTTTGTCCAACGGATTTTGTCCGAAACTGTTGCATACACACAGTCGGACAAAGTTGTCAGAAAATCCGATCATACTTAACGTGATGACGTTATTTCATTAGGACGGGACTACGTTCAGGCTAGTAGCCAATAGCTTTGGTCTAGGAATTTGATCTGAGCATGCGTGGCACTTTGTCCGATCGGAATTCGGACAAAATCCGTCAGACAAAATCCGACGGATTTTGTTGTCGGAATGTCCGACTGTGTGTGCAAGGGCTAAGACTGCTCACAACCCTTTAACTGCTCAAGAGACACAGATCCAAAATGCTTCTCAGCATCAGGTTCCACTCTCTGGGGATTTGAGCTGCTGGCCGGCTGATTGCTCCTTGCACATGTAGCAGCGCTGACAAAAGAGGTGCTGCTGCATGGACATGGCTGTCAGTTTTTGCTGTCTCTGTTGCCATTCCTGCTCAAGTTGATGAAAGGACAGGCACCGCTGCAATGAGGAGACTGTTATTACAGTGCTTTGTGTAGCCTGATTAAGCTCACCTAACACACAGAGGAAGAGAATGTTGACTGCTTGAACTGGTGTAAATGCTGGAGGAACTGAGAATTGGGGGAGATGCAGTTCCATACAAACTAAGTCTGCTTTGTGGACTGAGCAGAGTAACTAAATTTTTCAGGTTCACTGGAGCTCTGTGGGAAGTAAAAGGGGAAGGCTTGTTCCCGGGCTCAGGTAGATGTGAGAAGAACATTCAGAGAGGTAGACTATGAAACTAGTTGCTCACCGGCTGTTAATGACCATATATGGGACAGAGAGAGGCTCAGCAGCAGAAATTCTTTGTACTGGAAAACATTACTGACACTGACTGAGCCCGCTGCCTGATTGAGAATGCAATGGACTCTGACTTTGATGTCCTGTTAAGAAGGCCCAGATAGAGAACAGCTGCCACCACAAGAGCTGGTGAGAGGCCACTGGTCAACCCCTGTTACTCCTTGATAAAGAGGAACAATGTTACCACCATTGGTCACAGTGCAGGCAAGTGTTTGGATAAACTTTATCTTGCCGCTCCAACATAAGATTTGGCCCCCAACATGCTGGCCAGCGGAAGAAGGGGTTTAACCCCTTGGTGCCAGCTGCCACCTGCCCTTTAAGGAATTTGCTATGCTGGGAGGCAGGGTGGGGCTTAAGGCCATGTGACTGCTGCGATTGCTTGTCACAGCAGTCACATGATTGAAAAAGGCGCCACAAGCCCCACGGTCTCAGCACAGCACTGTTGGCACTAATGCACACAAGGCCCAGCCTCAGACAGAACGCATGTTTGCAGGCATTCGGCACAAAGAGGTTAATATAGACTTCTCGACTGTTGCTGTGGTATTACCCTCTTTAAGCAGGATGGCCCTTAATATATATACAGTATCTCACAAAATAGAGTACACCCCTTTACCCTCAGCTTCTTTATCAAGGCAGTGATCCTCTTGGAGGTGTGTTTGGGGTTGTTATCATGTTGGAATGCTGCTCTGCAGCCCAGTCTCCGAAGGGAGGGGATCATACTTTGCTTCATTATGTCACAGTACATGTTGGCATTCATGGTTCCCTCAGTGAACTGTAGCTTCCCAGTGCCAGCAGCACCCATGCAGCCCCAGACCATGACACTCCCACCACCATGCTTGACTGTAGGCAAGACACACTTGTCTTTGTACTCCTCACCTAGTTGCCACCACTTATGTTTGACACCATCTGAATCAAATAGGTTTATCTTGGTCTCATCAGACCACAGGACATGGTTCCAGTAATCCATGTCCTTAGTCTGCTTGTCTTCAGCAAACAGTTTTCGGGTTTTCTTGTGCATCATCTTTAGAAGAGGCTTCCTTCTGGGACGACACCCATCCAGACAAATTTGATGCAGCGTGCGGTGTATGGACTGAGCACTGACAGGCTGATCCCCCCACCCCTTCAACCTCTGAAGCAATGCTGGCAGCACTCATATGTCTGTTTCGTGAAGACAACCTCTGGATATGGAGCTGAGCCTGTTCTGAGTGGAACCTGTCCTGTTAAACTGCTGTATGATCTTGGTCACAGTACTGCAGCTCTTCTTATAGCCTAGGCCATCTTTATGCAGAGCAACAATTCTTTTTTTCAGATCCTCAAGGAGTTCTTTGCCATGAGGTGCCATGTTGAACTTCCAGTCACCAGTATGGGAGAGTGAGAGTGATAACACCACATTTAACACACCTGCTCCCCATTACCACCTGAGACCTTGTAACACTAATGAGTCACATGACACCAGGGAGGGAAAATGGCTAATTTGGCCCAATTTGGACATTTTCACTTAGGGATGTGCTCACTTTTGTTGCCAGCAGTTTAGACATTAATGGCTGTGTGATGAGTTATTTTGAGGGGACAGTAAATTTACACTGTTATACAAGCTGTACACTCACTACTTTATATTGTAGCAAAATATAATTTCTTCAGTGTTGTCACATGAAAAGATATGATAAAATATTTATGAAAATGAGCGGTGTACTCACTTTTGTGAGATACTGTATATGCAGTATATGTGTGTGATAAATATTCCCCCCCTTCAGCCCAGGTGTATCAGAGTTCATGGTACTATTTGCAGAGTCATGGGCACAGAAAACAGAGGAGCAGAGAAACATGGACCCCTTTGGGGGTAAGTACTACACACGTTTTTGAGTATTTTTTGCAAAGTGAATTTCCACAGTCACTAAGCTGAATGAAAATTTCCTTGTAAAGTGAACAGCCTATTTGCCTTAAGTAAATCAACTCCATTGTGTGGGAAAGTTCTTGGGAGTCAAGACAGAAGCATTGTTTTGCTATAAAATTAATGTATGCCTGAGAGGAGGGACAGAAGGGGTTGGGGCGACAGGTGATGTTCTGTAATCCAGCAGGCAGGGTTGACAAAGTTAGTTGATATTTCAGTACTGCAAAGGCACAATTTTTTCTCAGTTTAAAGAGCTAAAGAGCTAAGTTAAGTTAAAGAGGGAGTAAACCCGCTGACGTTTTTTTTTCTGACCTGCAAGGGAAAAGTCATAATGAGCTAGTATGCACCTCATACTAGCTCATTCTGAAATACTTACCTTAGAACAAGACCCCGACATCTCACCCGATCCTGACTGCAGCGGCGCATGTGCACAGGGGATTCTCAGCTGAAAGTCTGGCAGACGCCGGCCCCTGCCGGAAAGAAATCTCCCGCATGCATGCACTGGAGCTGCGATACCCGAAAGACACGCCGAGGGAACATGTCAGCTCTCTCGGCGTGTCTTCCGGTTATCGCGGCTCTGGCACTGTGAGTGGCCGGAGCCCCGACATCATCACTCCTGTGCATGCACACGGAGATTTCTTTCCGGCTTGGTCCGGCGTCTGCCAGACTTTCAGACCATACAGGTTTAGGAGTTATTTTTTTTACCTACAGGTAAACCTTATTATAGGCTTACCTGTAGGTAAACGTTATAAAAAAGACTATACAACCGCTTTTAGGACATACTGAATTTCTGGCAGATCAAAGAGTATTTTTCTATACTTGCAGCATTTTTAACCCCTTTTCTACCAAGGTACATCTTTATATGGCAGACCAGTGACCCCTTATTTAACCAGCCCTGTTCATAAACATTAACCCCTTCAATTCTATCCTGCCAGTGTATGCGACCAGTACATTCACCCCTTCACTTCCTCCTCCCTCTGTGTATGACATGTACACTTATGCCGCGTACACACGATCGAATTGTATGACGTACTTAGTCTGTTGAATCCGCTCGTGTGTGGGCTTCAGCTGACTTTTTCAGCGTGAAGTCCGGAGTACTAAGAAGGTCGGTTTGCACACCAATCTTCCCGTCGTACTTTGGTTTAAGCGGACAATACGTTCGTCCATATGCTAGTCCGACGGACTAAGAATGGCGCATGCCCAGAAAGGATTTACAGGGCGGAAGCGTTCTGTCTTGTAAAACTAGTGTTCGTATTGAAGCTAGCATATTTGTCATGCTGCTAATTTTGTGATCTTTTAATATAGCACATTCTTTTCTTCTTCATAATGCGAGAAAAGTGAAGTTGCTTTGCTGCTTATATTCACACAGAGTTATCACAAATGTCTTTATTCATCCTCATCTTATGATTAATATTCCAATTCGAGAATAAATAATAAAAAAAAAATAACGGATGAATTAAGTTGAAGTCTGAAAAGCGTGAATCGTCTCTAACCAAACTTCCACTAACGCAAAGTCAGCAGAAGGAGCCCAAAGGGTGCTTTGCTGTGTCTTGGACTTCCTATTTCTAGTCCCGTCGTACGTGCTGTACGTCATCGCGCAAGCTTTCGTCGGACTGTTTGTGTATCCGTGTGTGGCCAAGTCCGTTCGGTAGAAAGTCCGCCGGATTGTCCGCTGGATTGTATGACGGACTAAGTACGTCATACAATTCGATCGTGTGTACGCGGCATTATGTATCTAGTGCACTGTTCTTAAGCTCTGTGTTTAACACCCTCAATACTGGCACGTTTCTTTATTTCCAAAAAACTTGTCAAAAAATAAGATCACCTAGTGGTGTCCACTTTAATAAAAAGGATAACATCAGGGGTTTTCATACTATTTGTTTCAAAATGCTCCAAAATTACCAAGAGGAGCCATTCTCCAACAATTATATGCGGTAAGACGTGTTTTTTTTTTTTTTTTTTGCTCTGACATACACTTTAACTATATCTTTATTACAGATTTTCTAACTCAATAAACTGACCTTTACCTTGCTCCCTTGGCTTTTAATACCTTCCTTTTACACAAGCCTTTCCAGACTGCAGTTTTTGGGGAAGTCCTTGAAATTGAGGTTTACTTCAATCAACAACACTGAGATACTCCCCCTTGCCTTTGGCAGCTTCTGATTGCTATGGAACTTATTAATGATGGTGGTGGGGGTGGGAGGTAAAGATAAAGCTAGAGGAATTAAAATTTTCTCTTGACAATGACCACAAGGCCTAACCTTGGCTGGCATGCCAGTGACAGTGATAAATGCTAATAGGTATCAGAGAATGTAGGAATCCTGAACATTGTTTTGCTTCTTAGTGCTGTGACTGTTTCAGGCCTGAGGCTAGTTTTGTCTTTTATTTAACTGCTAATTAATTAATGAATTAATAACATAAGCATGTCTACACAGACAGGGTACAGACCCCAAAAATTCATAAATCATGCACATATAATATTTAGTTAGAATTCTTATATTTATTTTAATTGAATCCTAAATAATATACATGAAATAAAATATAAACTATCGAACCTTTAACAGGAAAAGAAGAAAACACAGGAATGTATTTGCACTTCTTCATCACACAATTATGGGTGTTATTTTATTTTAATTTCTCTTTAGTTTTTGTACTTTGCCAAAAAAAATAGAAAAAAATTACCAATAAAAATTACACCATTTTCATTTTATTGAAAAATACGTTATTTTTCTTTTTGGTATGTTTTAGCCATAGCTCCGACAATGTGTGTTGTCCATATTATTAGAATGATTCATTTTTAAATATTCTGATTACATTTATACATTACATTCCACAAAGAAGTAAACCATGCAACACTTGCACTAAAGTAGACATAAACCCTAAAATTAATGATATTACATTTGCAAAACACTGTATATCATAAACAATTGCCGTTCTTAAAGTGAAACATTTCTTTTCACTGTTTTCCATCCCTTTTTGCAGTTCAGTGCTGTTCATCTCCTACAGCGTTTTGCATCCTCCTCCTGTCTAGATGTATGTTAATGGCTACTTCTGAGGACAGATTTACTGATGGTGACAACAGTGGACAGTGCCTGCATAATGTGCTTTGAAATGGCTGCGCTGTCGTTTTCATTGATGCCTCTATGCCTTTGTGATAATGCAAATGCAAAACTGGGGAAGCATCAACACCCGGTAACAGGAAATACGTGAACAAGGACCTTCATATCAGGATCACCAGATATTATTTTATTGAAAACTGCAGATTTAAAAATATTGAAAATCACTTTCTTATCAGTAAGTATTTTAAAATGAATCTTTGAGAAACATTGTATTCAAGAGTAGTTTGTATTATACATGGTGCCAGCCATACTGGCTTGTTACATGTACACACTGTGCTCTTTTTTTTAGCAGGGCTGCACAGTGATTTCCTTGTACTGTTCCTCTTAGGGATGAGCAGGGGTTTGGTCATGAGAATACACGCCCCTTTTTTATGTGCGGCTGCGCGGGGGCGGGAATACCCTGACAGAAGCTGATTTGGCAGGCATGCTAGCTTGCTTCTGGGTTTGGTCTGAACCAAATACTATCCTTGCACTGGCAGCAACTGATTTAATACTGATTTGGCAGGAATGCTAGCCTGCTTCTAGATTTGGTCTGAACCAAACCCTATACTTGCGGTGGCTGATGTGAAGTTAAAGTGGAGGTCCACCCTAAAGTGGACCTTCCGCTCATTGGAATCCTCCCCCCCCTCCGGCGCCACAATTGGCACCTTTCAGGGGGGAGGGGGGTGCAAGTACCTGTACAGTACAGGTATCTGCACCCACTTCCTGGATAGCTCTCTGCGGAAAGGGGTGCGAATCTACGCCCCTTTCCGAAAGTCCCCCGCTGCCTGCTGGGAAACACACAGATCCCAGAGGCAGCGGGTCCATCCTTATTGCGCAGCGTGACTCGCGCATGCGCAGTAGGGAACCGGGAAATGAAACCGTAAGGCTCCACTTCCTGATTCCCATACCCAAGATGGCGGCGGCAGCACCCGAGAGACGATCGAGAGACCGGCTTCGGGTGCCGACATCGCGGGCGCGCTGGGCGGGTAAGTGTCCTTATTTTAAAAGTCAGCAGCTGCAGTATTTGTAGCTGCTGGCTTTAAAAAAAAAAAAAAACGGCGGAACTCCCGGCGGACTCCCGCTTTAATCTGATGGGAGTGACAGCTTGCTTTCTGGTTCGGACCAAACCCCTGCTCATGCCTAGTGCTTTTATCTCAGGGTAGTTCTTTGGCTCAGTACAGGCTCATAATAATTCTTTGACCAATATACAGTAATCTCCAAGTGGCCTGCCTGTATTTGGTTTCATCTCAGCAGTCCTGTAGGAAGAAAATGAGTTTGATTGTCTGATAAGCCGATAACCTTGATAAAAAAAAAAAACTCTACCAGACTGTAAATTACATATTCTCATACAATTAAGCAAATACTTTTTTAGTTATAAAAATGGATTTCAATTAAACTTTACAATACCTTAAAATGAATACCCACTGATAGTTACATTTTCAATCATAATTGCACTATAAATTCCCTTAATACAATGAAAGTCTTCCCTGCTTAAACCAAACATGTTTTTGTATGCTGTGTATTGTTGTGAAGGGTTAATGCTCTATTCCAGTAAAACTCCTGAAAGTGTTGGGCTGGATTCCCTTTGCTGGCTGGGACAAGCACATGTTATTATACTCAGGATTTCATTCCCATCAGATGCAAACAGAAAAAAAGCTTTAAAAATGTTGAAGAACAGGATTGGATTTATCTGGAGTGTTCAGGAGCAGGGAGCGGCTGTCTCTATATGTCAGCTGTAAAAGAAGACTCAGAGCGCCACTAAATGATATATGCAAGTATAAAACGGATATCTGCTTAGTATGGTGAAGCATGCACCTTCTGTATGAGAAACATCAGGTCTGCAAGATAGTAAAGGAGTTTGCAGATTTCTAAGGACTAATTTACATTGGATGATAGAGGGGCAGTAAAAATAGATGGCCAAGCAGTGGTTTAGCTGCCCCCTGACAACCTAAAGTCTAAAATACAGCCAGTACAGGCTGTAAACATGCTGAAATGCTTTGTGTTGAATTGTTCACATGTTTGTGTTGCAGCTGTGACAAATTTAACATGGTCTGTTGAGCTGACCGGGGGTATAACCTGTCAAAATCATTCAAATCCATAGGGCTACACTGCAAACGTGAGCCAGAAGCTTGGCTCATATTTGTGGCGCATTATCCCTATTGTAAATTGCCATTCGGTAAAATAAAAAGGGCATTCTGCTGGATGCAGGATCACCTCCTGAACACCTGACAGCAACTGCTTAGCCTCAGTCTGAAAAGCAGTCCACCGCTGATTGCTTTTCAGAGCATCAGCTAGTGTGAACCTAGACCAACAATAAGGCTAGGCCCCAATTTTGTGAGATTTTCTATAGCAACTCTGTGTCAACAGATTTTGAACAACATGAAATGAGAAAAAATAAACTATAGCGGCCCATTGGATTAGTGATGAAATATGGTCAGCATTGAATGGGACTAACTACTCCTAGCTATACCATGACCTGGATAAATATAACCTTTCACAGACAGTAGGGTTGGTTAAATTTATTGAAAGTCTTACCTGCACCTTGTAATTTTCACCTGCAGAAGATTATGTAGTTTCATGGTGTCATTTGTTGCCCTGTATGCACAGAGTATAGTATAATAAATCTTCACATTACTTTGTCAACAATTTCTGTTTGCGTTCAGTTTGCGGCATTGCTTTTTTTCTGTCTGTAGTCTAAGAACTGACACTGTGAATAAACTACATATTCCACAATTCCTGGGTCTTTTAGTCTAGTGTTTTGCAGGTGAAAGCCAGTAATTAGATCTAAAAACAGACCATAGGCAGCCAGAGCAATGAAGGGAAAAGTTGTGTTTTCATCAAATGAGCATTCACATTTGTGATGCAATACAGAGAAATGGCAAGGCATTGATTGGACACTGCGTGATTAGAAAGAAGAAGTTGCTTGTCCCCTTGGTGAATTAAGACATGCTAGGTGAATAAATACAGTGCCTTGAAAAAGTATTCATACTCCTTGAAATTTACCACATTTTGTCATATTACAACCAAAAACTTAAATATATTTTATTGGGATTAGGGATGAGCTTCGTGTTCGAGTCGAACATACGTTCGACTCGAACATCGGCTGTTCGCCCGTTCGGTGAATTCCGAACGTTATGGGCCGTTCGCGCCAAATTCGTGTGGCGCTCACGGCCCACAATGCACTGCGTCATCGCAGTGCATTGCTGGCTCATGATTGGCCAAGCATGCACTGTGACCCCGCATGCTTGGCCAATCACAGCGCCAGCAGCGAGGAGAGCCATGATTGGCCACAGGCAG
This sequence comes from Lithobates pipiens, assembly GCF_037356315.1. NCBI lineage: Eukaryota > Metazoa > Chordata > Amphibia > Anura > Ranidae > Lithobates > Lithobates pipiens. The sequence continues at coordinate 51,277,858 of NW_027507790.1, read as the reverse complement.
GATGCCTGTGGCCAATCATAGCTCAGGCTGTGTAGTACACGCCCCACACTATATAAGGCCGCCAGCACGGCGGCCTTGTGTAGTGTGTTGACGTCTGAAGCAGTTAGTGGGTGTTCTGTGTACCTTCAACACAGTATACACCGATCGTTATCGGTCGATTTTCGATCTTGCTCTTCTGTAGTGGTTGTTGTCTGCGTGCCCTGACCGCAGTATACACCGCTATATTCACCTCACCTATATAGCTAGTGATCTATCTTTTATAATAGAGCTTGCAGTCAGTAGTGTTAGGAGCTTGTGCGTGCTGTCTGCGTGCTCTGTACCCAGTACACACCGCTTTATCCACCTACATAGCTCTTCTCTATTTGAGCCCACTTGCCATCTGCAGGAGTTATTGGAAGTTGTGTGTGCCTCCAGCACAGCACAGTATACATCTGTATATAGCCCTTTATCTCTGGTGTTCTATAATAAAGGCATCTGCAGGAGTTAGTGGGTGTTTTGTGCCTCCGGCACAATATACACCTGTATCTACCCTTTATTGCTGTTCTCTAATAGAGCCATCTGCAGGGCTTAGTGGGTGTTGTGTGACTCCATTACAGTATGCCCCTTTATCTCTGGTGTTCTATAATAAAGGCATCTGCAGGAGTTAGTGGGTGTTGTGTGCCTCCAGAACAATATACACCTGTATCTACCCTTTATTGCTGTTCTCTAATAGAGCCATCTGCAGGGCTTAGTGGGTGTTGTGTGACTCCATTACAGTATACCCCTTTATCTCTGGTGTTCTATAATAAAGGCATCTGCAGGAGTTAGTGGGTGTTGTGTGCCTCCAGCACAATATACACTACCCAACTGCTGTTTTTCCCAACTCCCTTCAGGCCATTACCATGTCTGGAAGGCCAGCAAGGAGAGGCAGACAGGCGCGAGCCAATAAAAGAGGGCAAGCAGGCTCTGTGTCTAGAGACAACAGTGCTGGTCGTGGACGCGGTGCATTGTCATCAGCACATGGCCATGGGACACTATTGTCCTTCTTTTCGGCAGCTGGACATGTTGAACCGCAACATGCCAACAACTTGGTAGAGTGGATGACCAAGCCCTCTTCATCCTCCTCATCCTCTCTCACCCAGTCTCAGGGTATTAGCAAAGCAGCTGCCAACGCATCGTCTTCCCTCGTCTCAATGTCATCATCAGTGACTCCTTCCCTAGACCCACCACGTCCTCCTGAGGAGTCTCCTGAACTCTTTGACCACAGTGTTGGGTACATGCTCCAGGAGGATGCCCAGTGTTTTGTAGGCTCTGATGATGACACTCAGCTAGAGGAAGGCAGTAGCGTGAATGCAGAGAGAGGGGATGCTCAAGAAGGACAGCAATCTGGCAGTCATGTTCCACAAGCTGCAGCATATTGCCAGGTTTGCTACAGCGATGAAGAGGGAGGGGATGATGAGGGCACTGACTCCACGTGGGTGCCTGGTAGGAGAGAGGAGGAGGAGGAGGAGGAGGAGGCACATGTCCAACGAGGCAGGATGCCCTCCAGGGGCCAGCTTAGGGGCAGCACACCGACTGAATCACACCGCAGAGCTCCGCCTGTGCAGGGCGCTGCCTCTGTGCGTTATTCTAAAAGTTCTTTGGTGTGGGCCTTTTTTGAGACGAGTGCATCAGATCGCACCGCTGCTATTTGCAACATACAGTGGTGTGAAAAAGTGTTTGCCCCCTTCCTCATTTCCTGTTCCTTTGCATGTTTGTCACACTTAAGTGTTTCGGAACATCAAACCAATTTAAACAATAGTCAAGGACAACACAAGTAAACACAAAATGCAATTTGTAAATGAAGGTGTTTATTATTAAAGGTGAAAAAAAATCCAAACCATCATGGCCCTGTGTGAAAAAGTGATTGCCCCCCTTGTTAAAACATACTATAACTGTGGTTGTCCACACCTGAGTTCAATTTCTCTAGCCACACCCAGGCCTGATTATTGCCACACCTGTTCACAATCAAGGCATCACTTAAATAGGAGCTGCTTGACACAGTAAGGTCCACCAGAAGATCCTTAAAAGCTACACATCATGCCGAGACCCAAAGAAATTCAGGAACAATTGAGAAAGAAAGTAATTGAGATCTATCAGTCTGGAAAGGGTTATAAAGCCATTTCCAAAGCTTTGGGAATCCAGCGAACCACAGTGAGAGCCATTATCCACAAATGGCGAAGACATGGAACAGTGGTGAACCTTCCCAGGAGTGGCCGGCCGCCCAAAATTACCCCAAGAGCGCAGCGACGACTCATCCAAGAGGTCACAAAAGACCCCACAACAACGTCCAAGGAACTGCAGGCCTCACTTGCCTCAGTTAAGGTCAGCGTTCATGCCTCCACCATCAGGAAAAGACTGGGCAAAAATGGCCTGCATGGCAGAGTTCCAAGGAGAAAACCACTGCTGAGCAAAAAGAATATCAAAGCTCGTCTCAATTTCTCCACAACACATCTTGATGATCCCCAAGACTTTTGGGACAACATTCTGTGGACCGATGAGACAAAAGTGGAACTCTTTGGAAGGTGTGTGTCCAAGTATATCTGGCGTAGAAGGAACACTGCATTTCATAAAAAGAACATTATACCAACAGTAAAATATGGTGGTGGTAGTGTGATGGTCTGGGGCTGTTTTGCTGCTTCAGGACCTGGAAGACTTGCCGTGATAAAAGGAACTATGAATTCTGCTGTCTACCAAGAGATCCTGAAGGAGAATGTCCGACCATCTGTTCGTGTACTCAAGCTGAAACGAACTTGGGTTCTGCAGCAGGACAATGATCCTAAACACACCAGCAAGTCCACCACCGAATGGCTGAAGAAAAACAAAATGAAGACTTTGGAGTGGCCTAGCCAAAGTCCTGACCTGAATCCTATTGAGATGTTGTGGTATGACCTTAAAAAGGCCGTTCATGCTCGAAAACCCTCTAATGTAACTGAATTAGGACAATTCTGCAAAGATGAGTGGGCCAAAATTCCTCCAGGACGCTGTAAAAGCCTCATTGCACGTTATCGCAAACGCTTGGTTGCAGTTGTTGCTGCTAAGGGTGGCCCAACCAGTTATTAGGTTTAGGGGGCAATCACTTTTTCACACAGGGCCATGATGGTTTGGATTTTTTTTCACCTTTAATAATAAACACCTTCATTTACAAATTGCATTTTGTGTTTACTTGTGTTGTCCTTGACTATTGTTTAAATTGGTTTGATGTTCCAAAACACTTAAGTGTGACAAACATGCAAAGGAACAGGAAATGAGGAAGGGGGCAAACACTTTTTCACACCACTGTATGTCTCAAGTGTATCTCGCGTGGCCAAAACATCAGCCGCTTGGGCACCACATGCTTGACCAGACATATGTTGACCTGCCATGCAGCTCGTTGGCAAGCGTACCTCAAAGACCCACACCAAAGAACAAAGCGGACCTCTCCTTGCTCCTCATCAGCTGGCATCTCCAACCCCACTAGACCTTCAGTCCTCTCTGAAACTGCTCTGAGAGGAATGAAGGTGTAGAATTAGGTGTGTCACAGCCAAGTGCTTCCGGGCACTCTGCTAGCAGTACACCCACGTCCGATTATAGCAGGCAAATGTCCCTGCCCCAGCTGCTGGACCGGCGAAAGAAGTTCACTCCCAGCCATCCACATGTCCAGCGGTTGAATGCTAGCTTGGCTAAATTGCTAGCACTTCAACTGCTGCCTTTTCAGTTGGTAGACTCGGCCCCCTTCCGTGAGTTTGTACAATGTGCGGTTCCTCAGTGGCAGGTCCCCAAACGCCACTTTTTCTCACGGAAGGCGATTCCGGCTCTCTACCGGCATGTGGAAGGCATTGTCCTTGCCTCGCTGGACAGGGCGGTCAGCGGTAAGGTGCATATTACCGCTGACTCATGGTCCAGCAGGCATGGACAGGGACGTTACCTGTCTTTCACGGCCCATTGGGTCACTCTTCTGGCAGCTGGGAAGGATGCAGGACAAGGTGCAGTAGTGTTGGAGGTTGTTCCGCCACCACGCCTCCAAAATGCTACTATTGGTTGTGACACACCTCTCTCCTCCACCCCCTCCTCTTCTTCTTCCTCCATGGCCTCTTCCAGTGCTCTGTCCTCAGAACCAGCGGTGCTCCTTAGGCATTCCAGGGGCTACGCAAGTACGCAGGCAAAACGATGCCATGCCGTGCTTGCGCTGGTTTGTTTGGGGGACAGGAGCCACACTGGGGCGGATGTTTTGTCAGCTCTGCAGGGGCAGGCCGAGAGGTGATTGATGCCACGCCAGCTTAAGCCAGGAATGGTGGTTTGCGACAATGGCACCAACCTCCTCTCCGCCCTCCGTCAGGGACAACTGACCCATGTGCCCTGTGTAGCTCACCTCCTTAACCTGGTGGTGCAGCGGTTCTTGGGCAGGTACCCCAACTTACAGGATGTCCTGAAGCAGGCCAGGAAAGTCTGTGTGCATTTCCGCCAATCATTTAATGCCTGTGCTCGGCTGGCTGAGCTCCAAAAGGAGTTGTACCTGCCCAAGAACCGCCTTATATGTGACATGCCCACCAGGTGGAACTCAACGTTGGCCATGCTGCAGCGGCTGCACACGCAGCAGAGGGCCATCAATGAGTACCTGTGCGACTACGGCACCAGGACAGGGTCAGGGGAGCTCGGTTTTTTCTCACCACGCCAGTGGGGCATGATCAGGGATGCATGCACTATCCTGTCACCGTTTGAGGAGGCCACAAGGATGGTGAGCAGTGACAGTGCATGCATCAGTGACACTGTACCTCTTGTCCACCTCTGGGAGCATACGCTGCATGGAATAATGGACAGGGCACTTGAGGCAGAACAGAGGCAGGAAGAGGAGGACTTCTTTGCCTCTCAAGGCCCCCTTTATCCAGACAGTGTTCCTGCTGTGCCACCCATCACACAGGAAGAGGATGAGGAGGAGGAAGAGGAGGAGGAGGATGATTGTGTCAGCATGGAGGTGGAGGCTGGCACTCAGCATCAGCAGCAGCAGTCTTGTAGGGATGATTTACAGTCCCAAGAAACACGTGGACTTGTACGTGGCTGGGAGGAGGTAGCTGCGGATCATGTTGCCCTTAGTGACCCAGAGGACTCCGGACCGAATGCCTCAGCTAACCTACGCTGCATGGCCTCCCTGATCCTGCAAAGCCTGCGGAAGGATCCTCGTATTCTTCGGATCAAGGAGAGGGACCATTACAGGCTGGCCACTCTCCTTGATCCACGGTACAAGGGTAAGGTTGCCGACCTTATCTTGCCATCGCAGAGGGAGCAGAGGATGAGACATCTCCGGGAGGCCTTGCAGAAAGGTCTGTGCAACGCGTTCCCAGAGACTGGGAGGTTACAAACTCCTGGTCCTGGACAACGTGTTGCTGAGGCATCGGTCAGAAGGAGCGGTGGAGAAGGTGGCTGTCTGACTGATGCTTTCAGACAATTTTTTAGTCCGCAGCCCCAAGGTATGATCGGTTCCAGCAACCATCGCCAGCGTCTGATTTACATGGTGCAGGAATACCTAGGGGCAAGGTCAGACTTGGACACCTTTCCCACCGAAAATCCTCTGGCTTGGAACGCACTTTCAGTGCTGCTGGTGGCTTTGTTACCGATCACAGGGTGCGCCTGTCCACCGAATCAGTTGATCGACTGACCTTCATCAAGATGAATCAGTTTTGGATCACCCACAGCTACCAAGCACCTGAAGCTGATGTAACAGAATAATTTTTATTGAAATATCACATCCCTTCAAGACTGCCTATGCTGATGCTGAGTGACTGTCCTGTTATGTTGATTGTCTATCCTCTTCCTCCTCCGCTGATATGTTGGAAGAACATTTCTGGTTCTGGGTGATGCCATCAGCCCAATTTTTCTGCCCCTGTTTAACAGGGGCATTTAATTACAATTTTTGATGCAATGCTTTGCAGCAGGGCTAATTCCTGCAATAAAAATAGAGTATATGGGAGAGGTTGCAGTGTGGTGCCACCAGCACCAGTGCCTAAGGCCCAATTTTTCTGCCCCTGTTTAACAGGGGCGTTTAATTACAATTTTTGATGCAATGCTTTGCAGCAGGGCTAATTCCTGCAATAAAAATAGAGTATATGGGAGAGGTTGCAGTGTGGTGCCACCAGCACCAGTGCCTAAGGCCCAATTTTTCTGCCCCTGTTTAACAGGGGCGTTTAATTACAATTTTTGATGCAATGCTTTGCAGCAGGGCTAATTCCTGCAATAAAAATAGAGTATATGGGAGAGGTTGCAGTGTGGTGGCACCAGCACCAGTGCCTAAGGCCCAATTTTTCTGTCCCTGTTTAACAGGGGCGTTTAATTACAATTTTTGATGCAATGCTTTGCAGCAGGGCTAATTCCTGCAATAAAACTAGAGTATATGGGAGAGGTTGCAGTGTGGTGGTACCAGCACCAGTGCCTAAGGCCCAATTTTTCTGCCCCTGTTTAACAGGGACATGTAATTACAATTCTTGATATAATATTTCACAGGAGGGCCCGTTCCTGTGCCCATCCAGAGTAACTGTGAGGAATTATAGTGTTGTGGCACCAGCACCACAACCACCAAAGGTCAATTTTTCTACCACTGTTCAACAATGGCATGTAATTACAATTCTTGATATAATCGTTCACAGCAGGGTGCTCCAGCGCCCACCAAGAGTCACTTTGAGGGCTTACAATGTTGTGGCAAAACTAACACCTTGTTCCGCCATTTCTGCAGAGCATATAAGGCAGGCCCCTACTTTCAAACATCCAACTTACAAACATCTCCTACTTGCAAACGGAAGGAGACAACAGCAAGTGAGATGAAAAAAGATGTACGACAAAACAAATTATACAGGGGTGATAACCCTTCCCTATGTTTTCCAAAAAGCTTAAAAATAGTTTTTTTGACTGGAGCTACACTTTAAAAATGTACCAGTTGAAAATTACAAACAGATTCAACTTAACACAACAAACCTACTCAGTCCCTGTCTTGTTTGCACCGCCTGTATACTGCTGTTCTGAGTATATAGGGCCTGGGGGCCACACGCATTTCCTTTTTTTAATATGGGTATGGGGTTCCCCTTAATATGCGTACAAGACCCAAAGGGGCTGGGAATGGGCAGGGAGGGTTACCCATGCCATTTTTCTCAATGATTTTCAACCATATTGCAGGAACCAGATATAACATTAAAACCGCAAGCAGTTTTAAATGATGTTATTTCCATTTAATGTCATTTTGTGCAGGGACTGTTCTAAACACGGGAAACACTTCACAGGCATACTACAGACACCCCCCAGGCACTATATTTAAAGGAATATTTCACTTTTTTTTTTCACTTTAATCGTCATTAAAATCAGTGCTCCCGCCAAAACGGCCATTTTTAAAAACATTTTAGGCATTGACCCATGTCCCCTGGGGCAGGAGCCAGGTCCCCAAACCCTTTTTAGGACAGTATCTTGCATATTAGACGTTAAAATTAGCACTTTTAATTTCGAACGTTCGAGTCCCATAGACTTCAATGGGGTTCTAAAGTTCGTACGAATTTGGGGTCCGTTCGAAAGTTCTGGTGCGAACCGAACCGGGGGGTGTTCGGCTCATCCCTAATTGGGATTTTAAATGATAGACCAGAGGTGTCCAAACTTTTTTCAAAGAGGGCCAGATTTGTTGAAGTGAACATGCTTGAGGACTGACATTCTTTAAACCATTAAAATTCAGTCTAAGGCCGCGTACACACGGGCGGACTGTTCGCCCAACTTTGTCCGCTGAACAGTGTTTGGGCGGACAGTCCGCTCGTGTGTGGGCTTTCAGCGGACAGTTTCAGCGGACAGTTTGACGAACAAGGTTTTACGGAATTTCCGAAAAACTGTCCGCTGAAACCTTGTTTCAGCGAACAGTCCGCTCGTGTGTAGGCTTGTTCGTCAAACTAAGTTCCGCGCATGCTCAGAAAGGATTTACACGCCGAAAGTTATAATGCAGTGTATAGGACGTCGTATTTTTCGTCCCGTCGTACGTGCCGTTCACGTCATCGCGCACGGTTTCAGCAAACTGTTCGTCCGTCGTGTGTGGCCATGTCCGTCCATGCTAATTTTGAGCGGACTGTTTGCCGAAACTGTTTGACGGACAAAGTTGGGCGAACAGTCCGCGCGTGTGTATGCGGCCTAAGTGTGTTCGTCCGAGCACTAATACATGGCCCAACAAGAATTCTCTTGCCTTTTTGCTGTGTGTGGTGAATAGATGAGCTCTGGTGTGTTATTTGGATATACCATATTTAATCGGCTCATGCCATGCACCTTAACTTTAAAAAGGATGTCTCAGGAAAAAAAATCTTACATTTTAAATAAAGAACTGTGAAGCAAAATAAGGGTCAGTACCCATCAATGCAGCCTAAACAGTGCCCATCTGCAGCCCCCGCCGTATTGCCATGAATGCAGCCAGCACCGTATTGCCATGAGTGCAGCCTCCACCGTATTGTCATGAATGCAGCCCCCACCGTATTGCCATGAATGCAGCCCCCACTGTATTGCCGTGAATGCAGCCCCCACCGTATTGCCATGAATGCAGCTCCCGTCATATTGCCAAGAATGCAGCCCCAACCGTACTGCCAAGAATGCAGCCCCAACCGTATTGCCATGAATGCAGCCCCCACTGTATTGCCGTGAATGCAGCCCCCACCGTATTGCCATGAATGCAGCTCCCGCCGTATGGCCATGAATGCAGCTCCCGCTGTATTGCCAAGAATGCAGCCCCAACTGTATTACCATGAATGCAGCCCCCACCGTATTGCCATGAATGCAGCTCCCGCCGTATTGCCATGAATGCAGCCCCAACCGTATTGCCATGAATGCAGCCCCCACCGTATTGTCATGAATGCAGCCCCCACACTGACATGAATGCAGTCCCCACACTGACATGAATGCAGCCCCCACATTGCCATGACTGCAGCCCCCACATTGCCATGAATGTAGCCCACACATTGACATGAATGCAGCCCCCACACTGACATGAATGCAGCCCCCACACTGACATGAATGCAGCCCCCACATTGACATGAATGCAAACTCACCATCGACATCAGTGCAGCCTGATTCATGTCCATCTGCAGCCTAGGAGGAGACAGGGAGGGGGATGAGCGCTGACAGACATACAGGAAAAACCCCTATTTTTATCGACGGCTTCTTTAATTGAAAGTCCCGCCTCCTATGATGGACAAAACAGTTGTCTAATGGCAGCGCAGGAGATGGGACTTCCTTTTACACAGAACGCTGTGTAAACAGGAAATACTCCTGTATCCTGTATGCACGGCACTAGTCCCGCCCCCTCCATGGCAACCAGCATATCTATCTTTTGTGGCCCCTGGCGCTCAGGGATTAGTTGGGGGCCACAAAAGATATATATATAAACATTACCAGGCGGTAATGGCAGAATGGCTGAAACTGGAACGCGGGCCGGATTTGGACATGCTTGTGATAGACCAACACAAAGTGGCACATAATTGTGAAGTGGAAGAAAAATGATAATTGGTTTTCGATCAAAACGGATTTTATTAACAAATAGAATCATACACAGGTCATCACATAAATCACAAAAAGAGATACATAGTCAAACAACTCACACAGAAAAACATCTGTTACATAACATAGTCACATATCCCAGGAGGTAGTAAATATCCCATTACTCAATCATGATACCACAAAAATAGGGCAAAATCTTAACTAAGCAACCGTCCCATAACCAACTCCAGGGGCGACAGCCCGGGGGTATCAAGCCATGGTCCCCACAATCTCTCAAAGCGTCCCGCCCGGCCTCGGTGTTGGTAAATATACTTTTCCATACTCAATACATTTCCCATCTGAGTTATCCATTCCTTCAGCCTCGGAGGGTCACTCACTCTCCAGTGTTGAAGTATGAGTTTGCGCGCCTGAAAAAGGGCTCTCCCCAGGGCCTCCCTAACCGGCGTCCCCAATGAGGGATCGTCCAGCACACCCAAAAGGCACACCTTCGGATCCTGTGGAATCCGCACCTGGAAGGCCCCGTTAAGAGTTGCAATGACCCCTGACCAATATAAGTGTAGTTTGGGACAACGCCATAGTAGATGTATGAGGTCCCCCCTATCCCTGGCACATCTGGTGCAGAGGTCACCCTCCCCAATCCCCATCCTATACAGTCTAGCTGGTGTTCGGTGCACCCTCATAATAATATAAAGTTGCGATAAGCGCTGTGCCGTGTTCAGTGAGCAGCCTTGTATTGCCTGTAAGGCTTCCGCCCATTGGTCCTCCTCAAACACTCCCACATCCCTCTCCCAGGAGGCAATCACTCTGGCGGGGAAACCCGGCATAGATGCATTCAGTAACATATTATAAGAACTGGATATAAAACCTTTAAAACTGGTAACTTCAGTCACAAACCGAAAAATTGGGGTAGGAGATTGCCTCCAGGGATTGTCTCCAGCTTGAGCCTTAACAGCGTGGCTCAATTGCAAATAATAGTAGTACATACCCTGAGGGACGCCATATCTTTCCCTTAATTCTGCAAAAGAGAGCAGTGTTCCCCCAGAAAAAATTTGAGACATAAGAGTCACTCCACAACGCCTCCAACGTTCAGCACAAGTCAAATCGACCATCTCCCCATAGTACCGATTATGCCACATTGGGCTATACTCCGTAAAGCCCTCCACATTCTGCAGTTGACGTGTTTTATTCCATATTTTTTGAATTAGGGCAAACGTTGGAAAGAGTCTATTAGACTTGGCGAACGAAAGAGTCTCCAAACCCGCCACCACTCCATCCGACCCCGTGCCATGGCTCAGAAGGGCAGCGGCTGGGTTCTCCACCCCCTCCCCCCCCTCCCGGCCATCCACCACGGAGCGGGCAATATGCTGCAATTGCGCCGCTATGTAATACAGCCATGGGTTGGGCAGAGCCAGCCCCCCCGCCTCCTTCGGCTTCTGAAGCTGCTCCAAACATATCCTAGGAGGTTTGTTAAGCCAGATAAATGATCTGAATAGGGAGTTAATAATTCTAAATAATTTAAGCGGGATCACCATGGGAGTATTATGTAAGATATACAGTAATTGTGGCATAAAAATCATTTTAATAAGATTCACCCTGCCCACCAGTGACATCTTCAATTTAGCCCACACTTTCGCTTTATCTCTGATCCTGCCCAGCAACGGGGAAAGGTTCAGTGATAAGTAATCACAAGGTCGCGGGGTGACCCATATCCCCAAGTATTTAAATTTATCAGCGACTGGAATATCATACCGCGTAGGATCCCGAGGAGAGGGAGCATCCAGCAACATAAGATGTGATTTGGTCCAATTAATCACCAGACCCGAAAAGGACCCGAAGTGCCGAACCACTCTCATAGCCTCAACCAGAGAACCTGAAGTATCCCCTAGGAATAACATAGCGTCATCTGCATAAAGCATCAGTTTTTCATGTAACTGCCCATATTTAAAACCCGTTATCAAGGGATTGCTTCTCACCAGAACAGCCATAGGCTCTATGGCAAGAGCAAACAGCAGAGGTGACAGAGGGCACCCCTGCCTGGTTCCCCTAAATAAAGGAAAAGGAGTTGACACCCTCCCCGCCTCTCTAATGACCGCCGATGGGGAATTATACAGTAGCTGTACCCAGGATAAAAAGCCAGGCCCAAACCCAAACCGCTCGAGCGTTGCCCACAGATATCCCCATTCAATGCTATCGAAAGCCTTATGGGCGTCGAGCGACAGCAATGCCCTGTCCCCCATATTATCCGCCCGGGACTGCACATTAAGAAACAGACGACGAAGGTTAATTGCCGTAGACCGCTCAGGTATAAAGCCCGATTGGTCCGGGTGAATAAGGGAGGCGATCACCGTGTTCAATCTCCGAGCCAGCACTTTAGCAAGGATCTTGATATCATTCTGTAGCAACGATATCGGCCGATACGAACCGGGGTCAAGCGGATCTTTCCCTGGCTTAAGAAGCAGCACAATACTGGCTCTTCTCATGGACTCCGGAAGGCAGCGGGATTCCCTGGCCAAATTCAGGGTACGAAGCAGTTGAGGCAGTAGTACTTCCCCAAACTGTTTATACACCTCTATTGGGATACCGTCATCCCCCGGGGCTTTAGAGTTAGGGAACGAGTTGGCAGCCAACAACATCTCCTCTAGTGTAATAGGCTCCTCAAGAAACTCCACTTGGGAATCCGCCAAACTCGGTAGCTCTATCCCCCGTAGAAATTCCCGAACTTCAGCCAGATTACGTGTCGACTTGGACTCATAGAGTTCCGAGTAGAAACCTACCAACTCGCTCATCACCAAATCCGGAGTGTTAACCAGCCTGCCCAACCTGCCACGTACAGCCCCAATAGATGGGGAGGACCGTTGAGAGTGCACCACCGTCGCCAGCAGCTTGCCCGTCTGCTCCCCCTCCTCAAAAAAAGCCAGCCTATTAAAAAATCTCTTTTGGGTCGCCTTGGAGGCATCCATTCTATTAATAGCATCCTGTGCAGCTACCCAGGCCTCCCGGGTGGTCCCTCCCGAGCCAGCAATATATTCCGCCTCCAGTCGTCTAACCAACTGGTCCGCTTGATCCCTCTGGGCAGACGTAGCACTTTTAATGGCATTGACCTCGGTTATGAACAGCCCCCGTAGGAAGGCTTTAAAAGCATCCCAAACAACATTGGTGTCTACAAATGCCTCATGTCTCTGCCAGTAGGCTTCTATATCCGCTTCAAGAGTGTTAGTGGGAGAAAGAAGATGTAACCAAAAAGCATTAAGTTTCCATGGGGCCCTCTGCAGAGTAGACGCCGGGTTGACCGTTATATGTACTAACAAGGGGGAATGATCAGAGATACTTCTAGTCAAATACTGCACTTTTTCCACATGTTGGAACGCTGCATCCGAGCACAGACACATGTCAACCCTAGACAAAGAAAAATGCGTCTTGGAAAAGCATGAGAATTGCCGCTCGGTAGGGTTCCTGAGCCTCCACGGGTCCAACCAGCCCACCTCCCCCAGGAATCTAGCCAAGGACGTGGAATGCACACCCCCACCCCCCTGAGGGGGGGGGTGTCTATCCAAGCCAAGGTCTAAAACACCATTAAGATCACCCACCAACACCATAGGGGTCCCCGGGTTAGCTAGCAAAAAAGTCAATAGGGCACGGAGAACCGGGGGACTAAACGGATGGGGCACATAAACCGCAGCAAGAATGAATTGTAAACGTGACACTCTACACATCAAAAATACATATTTCCCCTCTTGATCAACCTCCAATGCCATCAGCTGGAAATCGAGGGCCCGATGCACCAGCACACTCACCCCCCTGGAATAGGAGGTGTGTGTGGAGTGATGCGCCCAGCCCACCCATGCAAACCCCAGGCACGACACCGTTCCCGGGGTCAGGTGGGTCTCCTGCAACACACAGATACCCGGCATATGCTTTCTGATGGCCGTGGATACCATAGTACGTTTCAGGGGATCCCCAAGGCCCCTCACATTCCAAGACAATATAGGAATAGCTGTCATCCCGGCACATCAGTTAAATGGACTATATAGAATAATTCTTCCATAGATACAGTATACTGCATTCGGCATACCCAGCTCCCACACCTCCCAAGACCACCCACACCTCCATGGAAGGGATACCACAATATACAGTCCCGAATAAGTGCATAAACCAGGCAGCATCCCCAATGACAAACCCCCTCCAGGCCCCCCCTCCCCCCCCCCAGGGACCATGTGGCAGTCTGTCTGCTGGGCTTGACCCGGTGCATTCCTCTGTGTGATTCTTCCGCAATAATATAATGATGACCCCTCGCCCCCCTCAGGAGCGAGAATAATGCTAGAAAGAAAAAAACCAAACTGGAAAAACAACAAAAAAAGTTTAAGGGTATAAACATAACCCCTCACCGGTCCATGTTGCAACAGGCATACCACGGCCGGTGGTTTCGTATCAAAAGTGCACTCCTGCAACGAAGGCACCTTCTTCAATAACATCAATAGCGCTTCCAAGTGTTCATTTCTGTATAAACTGCTCCCGGCCGATCCTGTTACCGGCCCCTAATCAGCCAATAATTGCAAAAGTCCTCAGTCAGAGTAATCACTGATTTGTAATCCAGAAAAATGTCCAGCACAGGCCATAACCAGAAATGCCACAGGATCAATCCACCCCCTCCTCGTTCGCTCCATCCTGACGAAAAAGATGCTCATTCACCTCAAGCCACGCAGAGGCCTCTGTAGCGGACTCAAAAAATTGAGCCTGCCCTCCTGCAATCACACGGAGCTTGGCGGGATACAGCATGGCGTACTTGGCGCCTAATCGTTGCAGCCTCCTTTTCACATCCCCAAATTTCGCTCTGCGCCTCTGAACTTCCGCTGAAAAATCAGGGTAAAAAGAGACCCTTGCCCCGTTGTATTGAACACCCCTCTTCTCCCTGGCCAAACGCAGTATGATTTCCTTGTCCTTGTAATGAAGTAACTTGGCCAGCATGGTGCGGGGGGGATTGCCCGGAGGTAAGGGCCTAGGAGGGACCCGATGAGCCCTTTCGATGGAATAAAAAGGGGAAAACGCCTCACGGCCAAAAACTTCCACCAACCAGTTCTCCACAAATTCGGTAGGATCCCTACCCTCCGTTTTTTCTGGTAATCCAACAATGCGGATATTACTCCTTCTCAAGCGGTTCTCAATGTCCTCATGCCCTGGCCGTGATCTGTAATTCCCTGACCATGGGCACCATTCTATCTTCCACTTCACTGATCCGGCCCTCCACCGCCGTTGTGCGCTCCCTCACTTTCTGCATGTCATGTCTGATCAGCCCAACCTCCTCTTTCAGGCTTCCAAAATGTTCCTGCAGAGTCTGTACCGTTGCTGTGCATTTCTGCACCGCTCGCAAAATTTCGGCCAGCGTGGGTTGTTCCACAGTGTCTTCCTCCTCCACCACCTCCATCTCAGGGGTATAGTGCTCCCCCTCAGTCTGCTGGGCCCGCTCAGAGGGTTCCCCCGTTTGTTGTGCCCGAAAAACAGCGGGGGTAGCGTCCAGCTCTGCATCTTCCCGGGGCCTCTCCGCCCCCTTCAACTTCTGGGCATAATAAAGGATATCTTTCCCCTGGGCTTTAGGGGTCTTAGGGAGCGCCTTACCCTTCTCTTTGCTGTCCCCTCGTGCGCGCTGTGATGACGCGGCGCCATCTTGGATATGCAGCACAGGGCCTTCGTCTCCCCTCGGCGGCTTGCGGGCCGGCATGGCAGCTCCGGAGCCGGCAACTGAGCCAGATGATGCCCGCAGGATTCCCCGAGGCGGTGGAACGGTTCCTCGCCCGGTACGAGCCCCGGTTCGGCCGGGAGAAGGATCGTATTCAGGATGAACTCAGGGAGCTCTGTGAGACACGTCCGCTCACATGCCGCTCTTGGCCACGCCCCCCGATAATTGGTTTTCAATTATTTTTACAATTAAATATGTGAAAAGTGTGACGTGCATTTGTATTCAGCCCCCTTTACTCTGATACCCCTAATTAAAATCTAGTGGAACCAATTGCCCTCAGAAGTCACCTAATTAGCAAATAGAGTACACCTGTGTGTAATTTTAATCTCAGTATAAATACAGTTATTCTGTGATGCCCTCAGAGGTCTGTTAGAGAACCTTAGTGAACAAACAGCATCAGGAAGGCCAAGGAATACACCAGACAGGTCAGGGATAAAGTTGTGGAGAAGTTTAACCACTTGCTTACTGGGCACTTAAACTCCCCTCCTGCCCAGACCAATTTTCAGCTTTCAGCGCTGATGCACTTTGAATGACAATTGCGCGGGCATACAACACTGTACCCAAATGAAAATGTTATCATTTTTTCCCACAAATAGAGCTTTCTTTTGGTGGTATTTAATTACAGCTGGGAGTTGTATTTTTTGATAAACAAACAAAAAAAGATGCAAAAAAAAAAAAAAAATCATGTTTAATAGTTTGTTATAAAATTTTGCAAACAGGTAATTTTTCTCCTTCATTGAAGTGCGCTGATGAGGCGGCACTGATAGGCTGCACTGGTGGGCACTGATAGGCTGCACTGGTGGGCACTGATAGGCATAGTTAAGGCGGCACTAATAGGCACAGATAAGGTGGCACCGATAGGCACAGATAAGGCAGTACTGATGGGCACAGATAAGGCGGCACTGATGGGCAAAGATGGGCACAGATAAGATGGCACAGTTGGGTGGCATGGATGGGTGGCACTAAGGGGCACTGATAGGTGCCACTGATAAATGGGACTGATGGGCACTGATAGTTGGCACTGATAGGTGGTTCTAATAGGTGGCACTGCTGGGCACTGATGGGCGGCACTGATGGGCACTGGTAGATGACACTGATGGGCACGGATATGTGGCACTGGGGTGCAGCACCGTTGTTGAGGCAGATTGTGGGCACTGCTGGGTGGCACTGTGGGCACTGCTGGGTGGCACTATGGGCCCTGCTGGGTGGCACTGATGGGGGGCACTTATTTTTTAATGAGGTGGCACTGGCAGGGGGCAGGTGGGCACTGGCAGGGCTGGCCGTGATCGGGACTGATGTCCCGATCACGGCCGTCGGTGATCGGCTCTTTTTTTTTCTCCTCGCGCTGTCAGCGCGAGGAGGAATAATAGCCGATTGCCGGCTCCGTTGTATCACATGATCAGCTGTCATTGGCTGACAGCTGATCACGTGGTAAGGGGTCGGGAATCGACCCCTTGCTCGGATCCATGATCAGGCGAGTCTCATAGACTCGCCGATCACAGAGTGCACCGCGCGCGCCCCTCAGGGGATACGCAGGCCGCTCGTGCATGGGACGACGTCAATAGACGTCGTCCCGGCAAAGGAGGTCCGCGCTGTAGCTGTCATTCGGCTATAGCGCGGGTCTCTACTGGTTAAAGCAGGGTTGGGTTATAAAAAAAAATATCCCAAGCTTTGGACATTTCACAAAGCACTGTTCAATCCATCATCCGAAAATGGAAAGAATATGGCACAACTGCAAACCTACCAAGACATGGCCATCCACCTAAACTGACAGGCTGGGCAAGGAGAGCATTCATCAGTGAAGCAGCCAAAAGGCACATGGTAACGCTGGAGGAGCTGCAGAGATCCACAGTTCAGGTGGGAGAAACTATCCACAAGACAACTATTAGTCATGGACTCCACAAATCTGGTCTTTAGGGAAGACTAGCAAGAAGAAAGCCATTGTTGTAAGAAAGCCATAAGAAGTTCTATTTGTCTATTTGTAGAAGCCATGTGGGGGACACAGCAAACAAGTGGAAGAAGGTTGTTAAGATGAGACCAAAATTGAACTTTCTGGCCGAAAATTTAAATGCTATGTGTGTCGGAAAGCTAACACTGCACATCACCCTGAACACACCATCCCCACCGTGAAACATGGTGTTGGCAACATCATGTTGTGGGGATTCTTTTCTTCAGCAGGGACAGGGAAGCTGGGCAGAGTTGATGGGAAGATGGATTGAGCCAAATACAGGGCAATCTTAGAAGAAAACCTGTCAGAGTCTGCAAAAGACTTGATACTGGGGTGGAGGTTCACCTTCCAGCATGACAATGACCCTAAACATATAGCAAGACCCACAATGGAATTGTTTAGATCATAGCATATCCATGTTTTAGAATGGTCTAGTCAAAGTCTAGACCTAAATACAGTTGAGATTTTGTGGCAGGACTTGAAAATTGCTGTTCACAGACACTCTCCATCCAATCTGACAGAAGTTGAGCTATTTTGCAAAGAAGAATGGGCAAAAATGTCACTTTATAGATGTGCAAAGCAGGTAGAGACATCCCCAAAAAGGCTTGCAGCTGTAATTGCAGCGAAAGGTGGTTCTACAAAGTATTGATTATTAATATCCACACTTTTCACATATTCATTTGTAAAACATTTGGAAAACCATTTAGCATTTTCCTTACGATTATGTGCCACTTTGTATTGGTCTATCACATAAAATCCCATTAAAATACATTTACATTTTTGGTTGTAACATGAGAAAATGTTGAAAATGTCAAGGGGTATGAATACTTTTTCAAGGCACTGTACATGGATATAGGGAAATCAATCAGACATAACACCACAAACTGTAGCTACAACATGTTAGCTCATCATTACAAGGTAAGGCAAACAAATGAAAGAGGCAATATAACCAATTCCTAGTTAAAACAAAAAAAAAATATGTAAGTGTACAATTATTTTAATTAATGAAGTACAGCAAAGTGAATGTTCTGTTACCTTAATTAATGAGGTGAAACAAAGTGAAAATTAGTTTGTAAAGAACACCCAAATATCTCCAAGGAAAATTAAAAAACAAACAGGATTTTTGCTCGTACATTAATGTGTGATTAGGTCTGTAAAACTTCACCTCATTCAATAGGAACTGTAAAAATTTACTTTGAAACTAGACATGCTCTACTTATTAAGAAAATCAGGGTCAATGTTCAGCATCCAATTAGTTGTCATAACACCTACGCTATGTATAGGAACAAAAAGCCATTCTTGTCATAAAAAATTGCCATTATGTTCCTATGTGCCAAAATTTCAGGAATGCAATTATAGGATCATCATCAGGTGGTAAATATGCCCTGTGGGCCTCCACATTCTTGACCCTATATGGAGATGTCTTAATGATAAAGGTGCAATAACCCATATCTGAAGTAAGTGCCCATTTATTGCACCCTTTTGGGGCAAGATACTGAAAATATACAATAGGATTATGGGCACTAGGTTTAGGAAACCGTTGCAACACTCTGTTACCTGTCTTCCCATGATCCTGTAAATGTTTTATAAATCTAAATATAAAAAGGACCTCCTGCATTACATCATTGTGGCGGCACACCCAGCTATTGCGAGACATTTGAATTCTAGGGCTATCCATACCCCTTGGATGTGTAAGTTGAACGAGGCTGAATATTTTGAAATAATGATGTTTAGGGAAGAGAACAGACCATACTACTTTAACCACTTTCAGACCGGACCATTTTGCTGGTAAATGACCAGAGGTCTTTTTACAATTTGGCACTGCGCTGCTTTAACTGGTAATTGCGCGGTCATGCAATGTTGTACCCAAACAAAATTTGCGTCCTTTTTTTCCCACAAATAGAGCTTTCTTTTAAAGGTATTTGACTGACTCTGCGATTTTTATTTTTTGCGATATAAACGTAAAAAGACCGCAAATTTTGAAAAAAAATTATATTTTCTACTTTTTGTTATTAGAAAAATCCAATAAACTCAATTTTAGTCATACATTTAGGCCAAAATGTATTCAGCCACATGTCTTTGGTAAAAAAAAAAGTCAATAACTGTATATTTATTGGTTTGCGCAAAAGTTGTCACATCTACAAACTAAGGTACGTTTTCTGGAATTTACGCAGCTTTTAGTTTATGACTGCTTATCTCATTTCTTGAGGTGCTAAAATGGCAGGGCAGTACAAAATCCCCCCAAATGACCCCATTTTGGAAAGTAGACACCCTAAGGAAATTGATAAGAGGCATGTTGAGCCCATTGAATATTTTATTTTTTTGCCTCAAGCGATTGAATAATGACAAAAAAAAATTTTTTTTTTTTTTACACAAAGTTGTCACTAAATGATATATTGCTCACACATGCCATGGTTATATGTGGAATTGTACCCCAAAATAAATTCTGCTGCTTCTCCTGAGTACGGGGATACCACATATGTGGGACTTTTTGGGAGCCTAGCCGCGTACAGGGCCCCGAAAACCAAGCACCGCCATTCAGGCTTTCTAAGGGCGTAAATTTTTGATTTCACTCCTCACTACCTATTACAGTTTTGAAGGCCATAAAATGCCAAGATGGCACAAAACCCCCACAAATGACCCCATTTTAGAAAGTAGACACCCCAAGCTATTTGCTGAGAGGCATGTTGAGTCCATGGAATATTTTATATTTTGCCACAAGTTGCGGGAAAATTACAAACTTTTATTTATTTATTTATTTTTTTCACAAAGTTGTCACTAAATGATATATTGCTCACACATGCTATGGGCATATGTGAAATGACACCCCAAAATAAATTTTGCTGCTTCTCCTGAGTACGGGGATACCACATGTGTGGGATTTTTTGGGAGCCTAGCCGTGTACGGGGCCCCGAAAGCCAAGAACCGCCTTCAGGCTTTCTAAGGGCGTAAATTTTTGATTTCACTCCTCACCACCTATTACAGTTTTGAAGGCCATAAAATGCCAAGATGGCACAAAAACCCCCCCAAATGATCCCATTTTAGAAAGTAGACACCCCAAGCTATTTGATGAGAGGCATTTTGAGTCCATGGAATATTTTATATTTTGCCACAAGTTGCGGGAATATTACAAACTTTTTTTTTTTTTTTCACAAAGTTGTCACTCAATGATATATTGCTCACACATGCCATGGGCATATGTGAAATGACACCCCAAAATAAATTCTGCTGCATCTCCTGAGTACGGGGATACCACATGTGTGGGACTTTTTGGGAGCCTAGCCGCGTACGGGGCCCCGAAAACCAAGCACCGCCTTCAGGATTTCTAAGGGTGTACATTTTTGATTTCACTCCTCACTACCTATCGCAGTTTTGAAGGCCATAAAATTTCAAGATGGCACAAACCCCCCCAAATGACCCCATTTTAGAAAGTAGACACCCCAAGCTATTTACTGAGAGGCATGTTGAGTCCATGGAATATTTTATATTTTGCCACAAGTTGCGGCAAAATTACAAACTTTTATTTTATTTTTTATTTTTTTTCACAAAGTTGTCACTAAATGATATATTGCTCACACATGCCATGGGCATATGTGAAATGACACCCCAAAATAAATTCTGCTGCTTCTCCTGAGTACAGGGATACCACATGTGTGGGATTTTTTGGGAGCCTAGCCGCGTACGGGGCCCCGAAAACCAAGCACTGCCTTCAGGATTTCTAAGGGTGTAAATTTTTGATTTCACTCCTCACTACCTATCGCAGTTTTGAAGGCCATAAAATGCCAAGATGGCACAAACCCCCCCCCAAATGACCCCATTTTGGAAAGTAGACACCCCTAAATTTAGGGGTACACTAGTGAGACTCACAGGTAAAAAAGCACCTAGGCTGTCAGCGACTGTATCAAAACGCTACAAAAAAAACTGTTAGCGATCGCAGGGATCAGGCCTGACTCTGCGAACACTGCAGTTATGTGTGTTGTGTTTTGTAAGTGACAGTGATCGATCGATACTGCACTGGGGTGGGCTGGGCTGGGCTGGGCTTGGCGGAGGGGCTAAACGCAGGTGCTAGCAGGTATCTGGGCTGATCCCGCTAACAATGCGTTTTGGGAAACCTAAACTGCTGGCGACGCTAATATAGATCTGATCAGATACTATATTACTAAGGGAGGTGTATGCTTTGCGCGTGGGTGTTAGCGGTACTGGCACTAACCTGACGCTGCCTGGGGCGACGCAGACCCTATCTGACCCTCAAACTTATATCACCCGCCGGGTGATCAGGGGGTTAAACCTTTATTAGGTAATAAATGGCGGGTGCCCTGAAACTATAAAAAAATAACTAACCAACCAGCGTCACCTGTAACAGTTATATGGTGATCACTGGTGAAAGGGTTAACTAGGGGGCAATCAGGGGGCTTTATGCGGTAGTATATGGGGGTCCCTGGCGCTATAAAAAGCTGCGGCGAACCTAAATACCTACCTGCCTAACTAGCGTCACCTGTGACACTAATACAGCGATCAGAAAAACGATCGCTTATTAGGCTGGGTTCACACTGGAGCGATGCGGGAACGCCACGAATCCGCGGCGGGTTCCCGCATCACACTGCCCTATGCGAACTGCTGGGAGTGTCAGTGAAATGTTAATGACACCCCCAGATCAGTTCGCATATCGCAGTGCGATCTGCAAACTCGGACAGGAATCGGATCGCATGGTGTGAACACCCATGCAATCCGATTCTGCTGCGGACCAAAAAAAGGGTCCCGTGCGAGTTTGCGGCGGGTGCGGCGGGTGCAATGCGAATTCAGCCATACTATCTGTATGGCTGAACTCGCATCGCACAGAGATCGGATGTGATTTGCACTGCAGTGCGGTGCGAATCACATCCGTTCTCATAAACCGCTGCAATGTGAACCCAGCCTTGACACTGGCGACGGGGGGTGATCACGGGGTTAAACCTTTATTGGGGGGGTTAGGGGGGTACCCTAGAACTAAAGGGGGCTAACCCTAACTGCCCTAAAGCCGCGTACACACGGGCGGACTGTATGGCCTACTTAGTCCGTCGAAACACATTTCAGCGGACAGTCCGCTCGTGTGTGGGCTTCAGCTGACTTTTTCAGCGTGCAGTCTGGCGTACTAAGTATTTCGGATTTTTCGAAATACTGTCCGTCATACTTTGGTTTCAGCGGACAATCCGCTCGTCAGTAGGCTAGTTCGACGGACTAAGAATGGCGCATGCTCAGAAAGGATTTACACGGCGAAAGGTTGCATTGCTGTGTATTGGACTTCCTATTTCTAGTCCCGTCGTACGTGCTGTACACGTCATCGCGCAAGCTTTCGACGGACTGTTTGTGCATCCGTGTGTGGTCAAGTCCGTTCATTCGAAAGTAGGACAGACTGTCCGTCGGATTGTATGACGGACTAAGTAGGCCATACAGTCCGCCCGTGTGTATGCGGCTTAACAGTTATTACAGTCACAAATGACACCAATGCAATAAAAAAAAAATGCAATTGGTGTCACTGTGACTGGGGGGTGCAGGGGTGATTGGGGGGGTGATCGGGGGATGAAGGGGGGGTGAGAGTGTGCCTGGCATGTTCTACTGTGTAGTGTAGTGTTGGTGCAACTCACCGATCCTCTCTCCTCGGTGCCGGCACGAAAAATACCGACATGGAGGAGAGATTACATCACTTCCTCTGCCTGTGTTTACATTACAGGAGAGGAAGTGATGTCACGCTGCACTTCCATTCGTCAGGAGCAATCGTGAGGGGGTGGCCATGAATGAATGGCCGCCCCCTCATCCCGGATCGCTCCTGAATGGATTCCGACCGCCGCTGGCACCGGGGGGGGGGCCCGATTGGGCCCCCCACCCGCGGGAAGGCAGGGACGTACAGGTACGCCCATATGCCTGCCCGTGCCATTCTGTCGACGTACATCGTCGTGCGGCAGTCGGCAACTGGTTAAATCCTCTATAAATCTCTCTTCATGCTTATTTATGATACCGTGATAAAAGCTTCCTATTATTTCTAAGAGCCAGGGCTGCCATCAGGGGGGTACAGCAGTCACAACTGTAAGGGGCCCCGGGGGCCAGAGGGCCCGCCCGGGCCAGAAGAAGGCAGGGTGCCTTTAAGGGGAGCTGTGCTGTGCAGTACAGAAACAATTTCACGGCTTCTGCAGTTCTCGTGTCACTGAGCTCAACCATCAAGCCCTTTACTGTCACCTCTGGCTACTATGTGTATGTGCACCCCTCGTGTGATTTGTACTGTACTTCTCAGCAACATGCGAGCTGGGACCAGGTAGGAAGACCTTCTTTACAAGTAGGGGCTGTGAGGGAAAGAGAGGGGGGCTGTTTGTGTACAGGGATGGGCCAGAGCCTTTTGTGTTTACAGGTTTGTGTATGTGAGGGCTGCCATATATACTGTACAGGTTTGTGTATGTGAGGGCAGTGGCGGCTGGTGCTCAAAATTTTTTAGGGGGCCCCAAATCTTTTTTGAAAAAAACATCAATTGCAGCCACTGTGCCCATCAAACGCTGCCACTGTGCCATCAAATGCAACCACTGTGCCATAAAATGCTGCCAATGTGCCCATCAAATGCAGCCACTGTGGCAATCAAATGCGGCCATTGTGCCCATCAAACACTGCCATTGTGCCCATCAAATGCTGCCACTGTTCCCATCAAACGCTGCCACTGTGTGCATAAAATGCAGCCACTATGCCCATCAAATTCTTCCACTGTGCCAAACGCTGCCACTGTGCCCATCAAACGCTGCCACTGTGCAAATGTTGCCAGTGTGCCCATCAAAGGCTGCCAGTGTGCCCATCAAATGCTGCCAGTGTGCCCTTGAATTCTGCCAGTGCGACCCCTGCCTGCTCGGCGTCTGCCCGGCAGTTACCCTGTCTTGGTGGGGCAGCGGGTGACGGGGTCCTTCATGCGTCTCCTGCCATCCTCATCTCCCGTCTTCTTCTCCCGCTAGGCCTCCAATAGAGGCGCCTGTCATTTCAGCCAATCAGGTGACAGGTAACAGACCTGAGCACCTGATTGGCGGAGAGGTGGTTCAGTGTTAGGAAAGCAAATATTAATTCACTTTTCAAACACAGCTAGGTGAACTGCAAGCACCAAGCATGGCGCTTGCTGTTTTTTTGATGACTATTAGAGCCTATGGCTCTAATCAGGTGCACCAAAAAAAATACCCTGCAGCTGTAATTCAGGCACCCACTGCCCGAAAAGGGGGCGAGTGTCTGAGTAGGCAGTGGCAGCGGCGGCCATAGATGCAATTCATTCACCAATTCAATTGGTGCTAGAGGGGTGGCTGGAGAGAGGGGGCGGCGCCATGCGCCCTTATGGACACACCGCCACTGTGTGACGGGCTACCATATATACAGGTTTGTTTATGTGAGGGAATGGCATATATACATGTGTGTGGGGGGGGCTGGCTTATATACAGGTGTGTGGGGGGCGGAAATATATACAGGTGTGTGGGGGCTGACATATACACAGGTGTGTGGGGGGCTGACATATATACAGGTGTGTGGGGGGGAGGGCGCTGACATATATACAGATGTGTGGGGGGCGATGACATATTTATAGGTGTGTGTGGGGGGCGCTGACATATATACAGGTGTGTGGGGGGTGGGGCGCTGACATATATACAGGTGTGAGGGGGCACTGACATATATATAGGTATGTGTGGGGGGCGCTGACATATATACAGGTGTGAGGGGGCACTGACATATATATAGGTGTGTGGGGGTGGGGCGCTGACATATATACAGGATTGCCGGGAGGGCTGAGTGCGTACAGGTGAGGTGGCCAGAGTGCGGATTCGGTTCGATGGCCTGTGGGCAAGCCCTGGGGAATGTTGGTGGTCAGGTTTAGGGGGGGCCCAGGCCTAAAGCTGTGTAAGGGGCCCAAAAATTTCTGATGGCTTCCCTGCTAAGAGCATACCTACCTGGTGGGTCATTGTCTAAGGAGGAGGGCACCACACCTTTCCTCCCCTTACCACCTCTATATTTCTTTTCCCCATCCCTATCCTACCCCTAAAGCTGGCTCTAAACGTGTAGATATTCATTTGAACCTTTGGACAAGAAAAGGATCAAAATCATTTGTCCAAGCATTTAATGGTACTTTAATGGACTCCAATTTTAAACAACTTTTAATTTGAGCAAAAAAGGAGAAATGCTGGTGCTATGAAAGTCAGCTAAAACATTTTTTATTGCATGTGAACAGCAGTCATAAAGAAAGCCAAAGTGTTTAAGGCCTTAATCATGGCTTGATTAAGGCCTGACAGCACAAAATGCATTGGCTTTCTTTTTGACTGCTGGTCACATGCAATAAGAAAAATGATGTTTTAACTGACTTTCATAGCACCAGCCTTTCTCCTTTTTTGCATGGACTATCTGAAGGTTTACAGAGACTTCAAAGGCTGAGTGCTGTGTTCGTGAGGCCTGGCTCACCAGGCATTGCACAGGAGGTAGTAGCTCAGTTGCACCTGTTCCACAACTTTTCAATTGAGTACCATGTCAATGTCTCGATTTTGAATTGACAATCCAGATTACCTTGGACTGCCAATTATATTATGTGTCCTGACAATTATATAGAGAAAGTGGTGAATTGAGGCTATATGTTGTTGGAATAAAATTTTATTTTTATACTACCTTGTGTATGTTAAGCCTTTGTACGGTACCACACATGTCCATTCTAGCCTCAATTCAGCACTTTTTCTATATAATTTTTCTTGGTTGGAAGACAATTTAATGAATAGAAATTCATTAGCGCTCATTGAATTAAAAAAAAAAAAATCTATCATTGTCTCCTTGTTTTTCTGCTCACTCCCAAAGCCATTGTCAAACTCATAGATAATCAAATGAATGTTTCCAAATTAGGAGTTTCCGAAGAAAAATCTACAGGTGCAAGGACCAGCTTTACTTCCCTGTTTCTTATTTTCTGCAATTCCTCCTTCTTTCTTGCCTACTCTGATTTCTTTTTTACTTCCCGAAGTTTAAAACAGCACAACTGTGTCACATTACTATAGCACTTTATTACCCTTCAACAGCTATTGAAACACAAAAACGCATATTCATAACCAGGGTTGTACCGATACCACTTTTGTAAGACCGAGTACAAATACTGATCGTTTTTTCAAGTACTCGCCGATACCGATTACTGATACTTTTTTTTACAATTTTTACAATCAATTTTATTATTTTTTACAATTTATTTATTTTTTGTTATTTTTTGTGTTGGGAGGGGGAGTGGACTTTTTTTTTATAATTTTACCTTTTAAATATTTATTTAAAAAAATGTATTATTATTATTTTTCTTACCCCTGACATCTCCCCTTTGAGACAGAGAAAGGGACTGAGGGCACAGAATCCCCAGTCCCTTTCTCTGCAGCCTCAGCTGCACTGAAGATGAATGGACAGGAGACAGAGGCTCCTCCC
This sequence comes from Lithobates pipiens, assembly GCF_037356315.1. Lineage (NCBI taxonomy): Eukaryota > Metazoa > Chordata > Amphibia > Anura > Ranidae > Lithobates > Lithobates pipiens. The sequence continues at coordinate 51,251,240 of NW_027507790.1, read as the reverse complement.
CATTCATAAACAGAGATATTGTAAATACAGATTACGATGCTCAGTTATGTGAATGGACAGAGTCAGTGATCATTCAGAAAAGGAAGGAGCCGGTAAATGACAGATTTGCCGGCTCCTTCTTCCGTTCTTCATCCTGACAAATCCAGGACAGGGGGAACCGGAGGAGGACATGGTGGGGGACCAGAGGAGCAGGGAGAACATGACAGGGGAACGGAGGAGCAGGGAGGACAGGGCAGGCGAACGGAGGAGTAGGGAGGACATGTTGGGGGACAGGAGGAGCAGGGAGAATGGCAGGGGATGGGAGGACAGGGAGGACATGGCAGGGCACCGGAGGAGCAGGGAGGACATGGCAGGGCACCGAAGGAGCATGGACAACATGGCGGGGGATGGAGGAGCAGGGGAAATTTGTGTTCACTTCCTGCCAGGACAGGAAGTGTTGGGAATATTTCTCCAATGGGAACACAGACAAAAGGAGAAGTGCTTCTGTGCCTTCCTGTCCCAATGGCATTTCTATGGCTGTTTTAAAGACAAGAGGTGAGTGAAACTGTTACCAATGGTGTCACAGACAGAGATAAAAACCTGACAATAATTTTAACTCATACAAACAATATGTAAAGCAAAAATATAATTTGTCTAGAGGTTGGCTTAAAGGTAAAAACATGTATATCATCAAGCTGGTCTGAGGCTGTGAAAAAAAGTTGTATTTTGTGGACCGTTTATGTACTAATTTGTGCTCCCAGAAGCCTTAGGATATAAGCAGTCACAGAGGTAGAAATGTGTCAAGTTGAAGTGAAACCAGATGAGATGACAAGTTAGAGATGGGGTGAGCTGACACTCGCTGTCCTGCCCTCCCAGACTTATCATTGACCTGAGCCTTTATCTCCTGGGCAAGGAGTTGTAGCTTGACCTCTGTGAGATGATTCTGAAAGCATCTTTGAAGATTTGCAGCTGCAGGAAATATTGTTCTGAAGGTTATAGCATGGCTTTTTATTTGTTTTGGTTTTGCAATTAGAGACCGAAGGGATATATGTATATATTAACAGCAAAAAATGATACAAACATTGTAACATGGCAGGTGCACTATACTGTGAAGGGCTTAGCCCACAAATAAAGATTTTTGTCCTTGGCAATGGGCAAAAATGGGGGTTATTTAAACAGATAAAGACCAGCATCAAAGGAACAATGAAATGACTTGTTTTGGTGAACCCTATCTGGTAGGCCAGAATAAACTGTAGTTTCTCATTACTCAATATTCATTAGTAAGTCTTTGCAAAGAGCAGTAATAAAGTATCAAGTAGCAATGATATATAGCCGCCAATCAGACATTAGTTTGTAGGTGGTGTGCAATAATTCACACAGGTGGGTGCAAAAAAGATAAAGTTCAAGAAAGCAGCGCTAAAAAAATAAAATAAAAATAATAGTAAAAAGTATTAACATAAAATGGTGTTGTAAGTAAAGTCCAGAACAGACACACACAATGAATGTCTGTGAGCTCCACACACAGCAACCTATGTGTTAATAAAATAAATTCAATCCATTGTCTACACTGGTAATATTCTTGTGAACACCTCTCAAAGACAGCGTACCTCCACCACATAGAGTGCATGCTTACCAAAAGGCAAGCTCTTATGAGCCTGTAGCTAAATACCCACCCAGGGCCTCTATCCGGAAGAGTGTTGAATATCCAAAAGTATTGATTGGGAAGAATCTTGAACTAGGCACCAGACGACTAGGGAGACTCAAACATCAACCGCCAGGGGAATAGGTCAAGCGTTACCCAAAAAATGTAAAGCGACTCACCATAGTGTAAAAACCATGCTTGCCTCCAGGAATTTTCCAGAGCCTCTTCCATCCTCTGGAACTCCCTACCCTAATTTTTCCAACTATCTCCTACCCTGCTTGCTTTTAGACAATCCCTGAAAACCCTCAGATCAGATCATCCCCCACAGCTATTACCTTTTGTATCACTTGACCCTACCTCCTAGATTGTAAGCTCTAACAAGCAGGGCCCTCCGATTCCTCCTGTATTGAATTGTATTATAGCTGTACTGTCTGCCCTCATGTTGTAAAGCGCTGTGCAAACTGTTGGCGCTATATAAATCATGTATAATAATAATAATAATAAAAAATAATAATAATAGTTAACTGTTCAGTGGTGACTGATGCTAAATTTTTTTGGGATGGCCTAATTAAACCCCTCCAGGCCCTCACTCACCAGAGGATGTCATTACCTACAAACAGAGCCCTCCAGCGCTTGGCTGTCATGGCTCCTCTTATATCCGGTGGCTTCCATGTTAACCGTGTCTTCTTTCCAGGTTCCAAATCTTCAGCCTCCTGATTGGCCGGGACGACAAGCCGGAAACCGGTAGTGACGGAATGGTGAATACTGATTATCTAAAATCAAAAGTGGGAGAGTTTGGGCTGCAGTGCTCTGCACCCCGAGGACAACTTAAGACAAGCCAATTAGAACCTCAGGTTCAAATCACATGCTTGTCAAAAATTGACGGAGCTAATAGACACCCATTAGTCCGGCACCCTGCACAGAGCACACACATAGGACAATTTATTTCTAAATAAATTATGATATTACTAACATTTTTAAATTTTAAGATGTTAAAAAATCCTATTATTTATTTAAAAATAAATTGATTTATGATTAGCTTTCTTATTTGGCAAACTAACTTTGGGAACTTTGGGGGGGTGTGCCCCTGTGCCCTTTATGGACCGGCCAACACTAACTGTTGGCAATGTAGCGCCACCCCCAAAGGAGCCGCTTGAAAATGTTAGGTTCTATGTTCTGCCTCTCAACCCCAAGAACAGTCTCAGCCCCTATGGCACAACAAATGTTATTGCAGATGCAGTGGTAAAACAACACCAAGCTATAGTAAATCAAAAGTATTTCACTGAAAGACTTTTGCAGCAAACAGTAATAAGTTTAATAGGTAGTGACCAAGGGTGTGGCCATGGGGGCAAAATTTGCCCCCAGTCTGGCCAACCTTTTTATGGCCAAGTGGGAGGAGAATGTTATGCTCTCAAGAGACCAGAATTGGTTCTCTGGGCTTGTTATATAGATGACATCCTCCTCCTGTGGAAGGGCGACCTTGTATCTTTGGAGGAGTTCATGGTTGGGCTCAATTCCAAAGATCGGGGTATATGCCTGACCTATGAGGCCAGTTGCACTTCCGTTCATTTTTTCGATTTAGACATTACTGTCGTGGATCAACACTTGGAGTTCAAAACTTATCTTAAGCCTACCGACCGGTATGGTTACATTCCGGTCGATAGCTGTCACCATGTCCAGTGGCTGAGATCGGTTCTGTGCAGTCAATTCCTTAGGCTGCGGCGGAACTGCTCTCAGACAGGGGATTTCCTTGCCCAGTGTCAGATTCTGAAGAACAGATTAATTGAGAAGGGCTATGGACCCACTGAACTGGATACAGAGATTAAACGGATTTCATCTATTGATAGAAAATCTCTGCTAGAGACATGTCCTAAAGTGGCCATGGATAATAAATTCAAGTGGTCCTTTTTCACCACATATTCGGTTCAGTCTAGGCAAATCCATAACATTATCAAAAAACATTGGGGGTCCTTCAAAATGTTAGATTTTTGGGACCGGTCATTCTGGAACAAGCAACGGTTATTTTCAGGGGGGCACGGTCCATTCGGGGACAGATGGCTCCCAATGTCATTGATCCTCCCAAAATCATTAAAATTTTCCAACAGTGCAAGAGTTATTTCCCTTGCAAAAAATGCAATGTATGTCTTCACAATAATAGTGGTAAATGTAAAACTGAGACATTTAAATTTTCTGTTACACACCGGATATACCCTATGAAGCACTTCACCACCTGTGCCACTAAGTTCATAGTGTATCTGCTGACTTGTCCATGTGAAAAACAATACATAGGATGTACCATAAGGACCTTTTACATCCGGGTCAATGAGCATTTGACCAATATTAAGGCAGGAAAAAACAATCATAGTGTCCCCCCGACACTGTTTGAAATATCATAATCGAGATCCCACTGGCACTCAGTTCTTGATTATTGACAAGTTTGTCCCTAATTGGAGAGGATAATCCCATCTTCGCAGGGTCTCCAGACTTGAGACTTATTGGATACACGAGTTGCGGTCCTACTTGCCATATGGGATGAATGTTGAGTGGGACATCAACTCGTTTATCAATCAAGCTTAACCGTTTTTTAATTATATTTTAAGTTGTAATTCAGTTTGGAGATGGGTATGTACCATAGCCGGGGTGTCATCCTTCCCTCCAACAGATATTTTTATTATTTCTATTTCTATTTTGTAGCTAGCATAATTTAAGGTTCTGTATATATATATTTTTTAGTGGATACTGAGAGATTACACTTATTCTTTATTCTCTCCCTTTTTTTCACATTCTTGCCCGGATGTGGGTGACATCACACTTCTGGTATTAGGTTTATTTTTCTTTGGAGTCTGCTGGCCCTATTTATGTCCCGGTTCTGGCGGCGCTTATGTCTTGATCCTGTTCATATGACAGAGCGCCGAACCGCTATTACCGTAGACATATTGGGGTTACACATATACTTTTGTTTCCATCCTGCTGATTTGTGAGTGACGCCGTAATTTTGGTGTGGGTGTGTTTTGTAGCCGCCACTGTGCATGTTTTTTAGGAGGCTCGGCTTACCACGTCTCATTGGCCTGGGTCAGTCATGTGATGGAGTACCGTGCCGCCCTTACTATAGATACGCATTGACGGTGATCACCTTGCCAGGCTAACGTGGGGACGCCGACAGCAAGGTGTGATATGTCGCCGGCATCTCCCAGATCATGTGATCTTAGGTTTAGGTGCAGTCAGGTGCTCTCAGCATAGATATGTGTGTTATGTTTTACATGACATGTCACCGCTCTGTGGACATACAGTGCCACGGTTCACTCATTGGCTTAGATGGAATGTGTTTTCCCTAGGGTGGCCATGTGAGTGCGAGCCTTATTTTCACTGGATTTTTTGACGCTGCTTTAACTGCATGGAGGTAATCTATTTGTATATAGGTTTAGCTACATGCTTTGTCATTGGCTGGGAATAAAGTGTCATTATTTCATTGGCTGTTCGGATTGAGGCTTGGAGTGCAAAACAGATGACCAGTCTTTGTCCAATCACAGGTCATGTTACTTTCATGTTTGATTGATTGATGTCGATTAGATGTGTAATTTTTAAGATATCTATATATATTTGTGCAATGTGCGGGAGCAGTTTGATGCCCCTGTAGATGTCCAATTAGGACGGAACGCATCGGGCAAGGCTTATCGCTCCCCACATTGCTTTTATTTCCATGTGATCACTATTTTACCATTTTATGTATGTTGGTTTCCATAAACCTACCTCTTTTGACCTGCACTATTGGAGCATTCCATCTCTCTTTTCTCACACGCCATGGTTTGATGAGAGCCGTTGGGGTGCTCCTATTTGGATAAGTTGCCTTTCCAGCTTGGTCAACACTGCCGAGGTCATTCCAGCCAAGAGGAGATGACATCCGAGATCCGGGGTCCTCAGCTCTATCTGGAAGAGCTACCTATCTGGATTTTCATGCTTGTCTGATTTGGTGTCGCTGACATCCGGATCCACCTGCTCTGGTAAGAGTATTCAATCTCTTTCACTTTGAGGATTCACACGTTTTGGATTGCACTTCACATTGGAAGATTGCCATTTCACTGTTGGACTTCTATACATAAATAACATTTTTGTTTACAGGATTGGATTTACAGTACATTACAGGACTTTAATTTCGATTTTTGTGTTGACATCTACTCATTGCACTTAGCTGGACTCTATTATTTCCTTTTTAATACTGGAATGTTTTAGTAGCCTACATGTATTATTATTGCACCATTTGCTTTAGCGTTACATTATTTACACTACCTTATTTGAATATTTGTCACATTCTTGTGTAGCTGCTGTTTTATTTTTATTTTTATTAGGTTTGCGCAGTTATACCAAACATTTTCCACACACATAGAACAATTTATTTTCAAATAAATGATACTACTACTACTAACATTTTTAAATTTTAAGATGTTAAAAAAATTTAATCATATTATTTATTTAATAATACATTTATTTATGATTAGCTTTCTTATTCCACTCCATGGATGTTTGGCAGTTTCTTGTTTACACGACTATTGCTAGTGTACTTTTTTGAGTACCAAATTTTAAGTTTTTATTAAAGCACTCTTTTAATACTGCACTTAGAGTGGCGCCTCTGTTTCCATTTCCTGAAGTAACCTAGAACAAGTCTATCGCGAAATGAACAGGGTGCATATAATCTGAACCTAATGCAGCTCAGCGTTGCCCTCTCTGTGCCAATTTCCTTTGCATGCTGCTATGCCCCCCCTCCCCCTACATTAATAATAAACATTTTTGAAAACTCTTATAATCTTCTGAGAGTGCTTTTATGATGTCTAGATATTGTTTCATTTTGTAACAAATTATCACTGTTTTATGTCTGATTTTTCTTCAAAGGGGTAGCGGATTCCTATTAAAAACCCCAGTGGAGCTATTACAAGCTTTTATGTAAGTCAATTAAACTTTCGCTGACACCAGCATAAATCTACTCTTAATACATGATAAGGGCAAAGATCAAGCCGAATAATATAGCATAAGGCAGGTAAGGAAGAGCAGGAGGTGCTGATCCAACTACTAATAACCAAGATCTACATCCCTGGCTTATACAATTGGCTAACCCTTGATGGAGCCATCCTGCCATGTATATGTGTCAGTGCAGAGCAGCGGTCAATTCCCACACCCTCTCTATCATGGCAGTCTGCACACTGACACACGGCTCTCCACCATCAGAAAGTCATTATGTTCATTGGGAGGTAATTAATTTTTCTTTCAACCTGCCAAGTTTAGATGATCTTGTAGGGCTGGCTCCTTGGTTGATATCCCAAAGGAACGATTACTGCGAAAACTAAGAAAACAGGACATTATATAAAACAGATCCTAGCTTGCTCCTCAGCCTCCCCTCACTGTATACGAATGCCTCAATCTTCTTTAAAACCAAAGAAAATCTTCCAGAGATCTGAGGAATGTTTTAATGATTATCCATTTTTTTTTCTATAGCAAAAATTGAAGCGAGAGAAAAATAATTACATATATATTACTAAATATTCAGACCCTGATAGAAAAATGATAGAAAAGTAAATGCAGATGAGAGCAATAATGAGTTACATTTAGCTATGCCACAGACAAAAGGGGGTGCTCAGTACTTGGAACATTCTCTGCATTCTGGATTTTAAAAAAGTGTATTGGCCTAAATGGCACGAGTTCCCACTTAACCCTTTCCCCCGGCCGCCTCCCAGCCCTTTGAGGGTTCTAGTATGCATCAGGAGCTTTCTGGTAACCATCAGCTACCATGCTGGGAGAGCACAGGGAGCAGTGGCTTATATATAGTGGATATATTCGTCCACTCGGTGTAAAAGCCCAAAATATATGTTTTAGATAGAGTAGAGTGGATTAGGACATTTTTTTTTTTTTGCGGTCTGTGTCCCATTAGGGAAATTCTTGCTCTCTATTTGTCCTGGTGACTGTTACCATTTAGAGTGAAAGCAACATTCCAAATTTTGAGTTGTCAGGAAATCTTCCAAAAGGGAGCTGGGGAGTTCCCTCACTTTGGTGGGATTATCTCTCACTTCCTGCTCTGGACATTTTATTTATTACAGGTACTTATACAGCACCATCAGTTTATGCAGTGCTTTACATTTATATTGCACATTCACATCAGTCCCTACCCTCAAGGAGCTTCAAATCCAAGGTCCCTTCACATTCAAACACTAGGGCCAATTTAGACAGGATTCGGTTAACTTACCAGCATGTCTTTGGAGTGTGGGAGGCAATTGGAGTACCTGGAGGAAACCCACACAGGCAAAAGGAAGAACATGCAAACTCCAGGCCAGTAGCCCCGGTCGTTTGGGATTAGAACTGACAACTCTAGTGCTGCTTGGCAGAAGTGCTAACCACTTAGCCTCTGTGCTGCCCATACATGGAACTGAAAGTGAAAGGAAAACTTTCCAAGGGGACACAGATGGCAAAAAAAACTTACATGGGTTTAAAACTTCTCTTACTCTACCAAAAATGAGAAGAAAATTTGGCTACTTTAAACCATAGTTTAAATCCATTGCTGTTAATCTCAAATGGACAATTTTGAAAAGCCTGTATAAAGGAATATTAGGGGTCAAAAAAGCAGTAATTTCTGCATACTAGAACTGTGCGGTGCGTGTAACCGGGGTCATGGCAGGGATGTGTCCTTTGCCTACACACCATGTGCTAAAAGGCGCCCCTCCTTATCATTTCAGAAAGTTGGAAGGTATACAATTAAATATCAAGACTTTATGTGGGAGGCGGCATTTTATTTATCACATGCATGCCACAGGAGGTATCATCACTAACAATATATAAGTAGAAGAAGATACACTTTATGTGGGACTTAAATATACCTTCAATGGTATAGCACACACAAAGGATAATATACTGTAGAGTAAAATATTCCACTAAGTACAACATGTAGAAAATGCATAGGTTAAGAAAATTTAAACATCAGCATATAACAATTTTTAATACCGAAAGATACATGTAATAGCCAACTGGTGTTGGTACATATAAAATTAACTTGAGACCAGCATGTAAGTGTCAATGCATTTTGTGGGATCTTCATCAGGACATGGAATCTCAAATACAAGATTCATGAAACAATGTACAAAACTTACATATATTAAATTACATGTATAATAAATGTCTATACATACCCAAAAATATACAGCAAATAAAGAAAAAATACCAAAATTATTTTTAATTATCACCAAACATACTATACCCACTTCTGAAAGAGAGGAGAAGGGATAAGAGAAAAAAAAAAAAAATGTTTTCTCCATCTTGCCATACACTCTCCAAATGCAGAGTACAAATGGCTGCAGGGACATGGTTCAATATTGTCAACATCAGGGAAATTACCTTGAGAATTGGAAATGTTTCAACCAGTCAAATGTCAAAATTAAGTTCCCAAACTGCCTAGGAAACATAGGAGTTAATATTTGTTGCAAATTTGACTATCTATATTTTAATCTGCTTTTGGATCTACTATAAATTATGTAGTCAAAGGCCTTGTTCACTTGATTTAAATTGAAGCTGTCAAAGCCCTTAGACTTAGGGAAGATTCCAGATGCTACAATCTATTATAAAGATCACTCAAGCTCTATAATGTGTTCTAAGTTAAGGGATTATTTAGGAAAAGTGAAAAAGATGAAAAACCCAAATACTCTTAAGTACAGTATCTTTATCTGTAAGTGCGTTTTAGACAGTATTATATGCTTTCAGCAGGTTTGCATTGTTGATTTTTTTGTATATTCTTGACAAGCCTGCTTGTGAGCAGGTGCTTAATAGAGAAGTATAGCTAAAACCTTTTGGTTATTCTTCTTCTGTGGGTCACAGCAGTGCACTTAGTTCTGCACTTCTATGAACCATTTTCAGGCTAAAGCCCACTGTCGGCTAATGTCACAGAGCCGATCCATTATTTATGTGGTTAAGTGTATTTTCTTCTGTGTTAATTGCACTATTTAGTTAATGTTGCCCAGCAGAGGTGGAGCTGCCTGACAGGTAAGGGTTAACTCTGCTGGCCAGGTTTTCCCAGGGAAACTGTATCTATGTAAAAAGGTCCCTAGGTATACCCTCAGCATGAGAAGAGTAGGAGGGTACTGCAGAGAATGTAGGAGCCACTTTACCACCTCTTGTGTGATCCCAGTTAGCGTTCCAAGGGTATGGACTTAGTCTACTGAATCGACTAATGGACTCACCTATTTAAGGTATGACTACCTCAAGGGGCAAAATGGAGTACCAGGGGCATACTAACAGGTCTGATGTCACTAAAGGGGCGTAAATCACTAAAGGGGCATATGCATGCCATACCCGAAGAACAGGGCTTTACGAGAGACAGAGATGCCTTAGTAAGCATACTGTACAGAGGTCTAACGAGTAGAGAAGCTATCCGGATTAGTCTATATTGCTGTTGCAATGACTACAGTACTAGTGTCATGTGCATATGCAGCCAAGCAGTCGGGAAGCAGGTGACATGGCAAGGTCGATGGAGGCCTTGGTGGTAAAGGAGCTTAGTGATTAGGCTCCCTTCTTAGTGACTAGTTCCCTACATAATGGGACCGACCCCACAGCACAGGTCATCCCATGGACCTAACCTGGGAGTCACCGGAGATGTAGTGAGGCCTCGGGAGGAGAATATGCATGGGATACAGATCAATGTCACTGGCAGTGAGGTGAGAGGTTACTGGGTTGGCGGTGTTCAGTACAAGCTTTGTGGTACCGGCTCAGAAATGCTGCACAACTTAAGTGAGAGAAGGGTTCCAAAGTATAATGAGGAACTGTGTCCGTAGGAACAATGTGTAGTGTTACAGAAGTTGGCCATGGATTACAGAGCGTGAACTGTGCTCGCTTTTAAATTGGAGTGCCATCTTAACTCTGTATCAGTGGCAGCTCCTAATGCAGGGCGCAGGGGGCGCTGCCCCCATCCATGTGCCCAGCCCCCTGATCTACATGCGGGGAGCTGGACACATGGATTCCAATGGGGTTTTTTTAAGCATGTGATTAGAGCCAGAGGCTCTAATAGGTTTCAAAAATGGGTGGGCTCAGGGCGCAAATTAATATTCGCTATTGTCTTCCTGATTCTCCTCCCAGTCAATCAGTAAGCAGGTCATGAAACCTATCACCCGATTGGTGGAAAGGAAAAGTGCTCCTATTAGCTGCCTAGGAGGAGGAGAGAGGAAGAGGGAGGAGACGCATGGTGGAAGCAGCCGTGATGCCGAGAAGTCACCAGGAGGAAGCGCTGCCCGATAGATGGGGTAAGTGTGTGGCTGGTGACCAACCGACATTATTTGCCGCCCCCCCAAAAATATACCACCAGCCGCCACTGCTCTGTATCAGTGTGAAAGTCAGCCTCGGCCCGCTTCTGGGGCACTAGCAACAGCTAGCTCCAGGTTGCCACACTTAGGTGCAGTAAGCCCCGTCCACATACTTTACATAAACCCATAGTAATGTGCACAATTAGATAAAGGATAGCTAGCATTTTAGTGGCATATTCTCCAATAATTGGTTTTAATGTTCTACATCAATGAAAAGGCCCAGAGTAATGTCAAAGGTATTCGGTGGAGGGCCGGTATGACAGGGGTTAACGGGGCGGGGGCCATAGATAGAGAGACAGGGAGGGGGCTGGCTGACTTGCGGGGACGGGGGCGTCACAACTTAGTTGACAAGAAGAGGAAGAGGAGGAGCCAGTCTGCACGAGAAACCGTGAGGGTAAGGAGCTTCCCACCCACCTGCCCTATGATTGGAGGAGCTTGGTGTGCTGGTATGGTGAGGGTTGCACGAATACAGGTCAGTGGTTAGTTGGCGGGGTGCAAGGTCCTAGTTAAGGTCATATGGGCACCTAAAAGGCATGGTTTAGGGACCCGTCTGAGGATGGATCCCAGTTGGTATATGGGTACCTGCTAGTTGTCTCTGAGTCGGTGCCATTAGCGACTTGAGGCCGTGGCTAGCAGGTACAGTTATGGGTGATGCCTATTGGATCTTGTGCCCCATGGTGGTGATACAACTGGAAGTATATATATATATATATATATATATATATATATATATATATATATATATAGAAGGTTATTACGTTATTTTATGTTAATTATGGAAATTTATATATTGGTTAATAAAATGGCTGCTGTGGCCAATTCACTCCACCCATGTGTTGCGTGGTCATTGGAGGGAGGGATGGGGTTATTGGTAACAGGATAAGCCATAGTTAATACCATAGTCATGTGATAATTATGAAAGAGCTTCATTATCCATGTAATTGACTCCACAAACACCTTTTCCAGTCATCCGAAAGTTCCCAATGCTCCATACAACAGAACTAAATACTAAATAGCATTAAAGGAAAACTATAGTCATAGCATACGCTTTCATCTTATAACATTAGTGTTGTAATAGGAATAAATCTCTATCCACAACTTTCTGGTGTTCATGCATGCTTTGCAGCTTCTCCCTTGCTGTTTAATTTCAGTTTCCAAAGACTACATATCTCACGGTACCTTGCTGCCTGCAAGCAGTAATTCCTGTACTGACTCCACCTCCTGAAACTCTTCCTCTCATCTCCTCTGTAGATCAGAAGGCAGGCTCTGTGAAATGTGTGACACAGCACTGCCTAATAACAGGACATAGTGAATACATATCACAGAATTCCAGGAAGTAAATGTGTGGGGGTCTTCACAAAGGAAGTTTGCAAACTTCAAGATCGCTCACTAAGAGTAGGCTAATTGAAATACAGTGTTGAAATTAATATATTGTTTTACATTTTGACCATACTGTAGATACGCTTTAATGGTTTAAAAAAAGGTCAATAAGATATTCATAAATATAAAAAGAAGTTATTTTTGTTCATAGATCTCCTGACCTGATAAATTTTTAACCAGCGTATGCATGATCAGTATTTTCATTTGAATTGTAAATAATTTCGATTAAAATGAGCACACAGGATAAATTAAGCTTTAAGTAAATATGATTTCAATGTATAGATTGGGAGAGGAGGCCTGATTACGTGGATTGTGCCATACAGTGTAGGTGTTCTGAAGATGTTCAGGAGGACGGTATACTCAGAGCAGCAGAACACTAGATAAGACTTGTCTTTTTCTCTTTAATCTCCTTTTTGTCATAACATGGCTGCTGGTTCCCGTTCTACAAATAGACACTTGGAAGAATACAGAAAATTGCTCAAATAACACACGTCACCACTAAAGAAATCTGGCATGGAACTTTCAAGGTCAAACATGATTTTTATTTTAAAGAAATTAACTTCAAATGTTTGCGTGCAATTGATTGGGTATTTAGTATTCTAGTATTCTGAGACAGCCCAAGAAAGGAAAGGTACTTATGATAATGTTTGCATAATATGAATTTGCAACCGTTATTCTATAAAGCTCTTAATTTAAAATAAATCTAAAAGGAAAAATATTCTTTTACATTTTTGGCATTGTATATCCTATATTGTACGTTATACTCCTGACCCCTATATTGTATATGCTATGTTGTATGGTATACTCCTGACCCCTGCATTGTATAGGCTATGTTGTATGTTATAATCCTGACCTATGCATTGTATATGCTATGTTGTATGGTATACTCCTGACCCCTGCATTGTATAGGCTATGTTGTACGTTATAATCCTGACCTATGCATTGTATATGCTATGTTGTATGGTATACTCCTGACCCATGCATTACATAGTTACATAGTAGGCAAGGTTGCAAAAAGCCACAAGTCCAACCTATGTGTGTGATTTTATGTCAGTATTACATGGTATATCCCTGTATGTTGTGGTCATTCAGGTGCCTTCAAGTTTTTTTAACCACTTCAATACCGGGCACTTAAACACCTTCCTGCCCAGACCAATTTTGAGCTTTCAGAGCTGTCGCACTTTGAATGACAATTGCGCGGTCATGCTACATGGTACAAAAATGAAATTTGTACCATTTTTTCCCCACAAATAGAGCTTTCTTTTGGTGGTATTTGATCACCTCTGCGGTTTTTATTTTTTACTAAACAAATAAAAAAATACCGAAAATTTTGAAAAAAAAATGTTTTTTTTTTGTTTCAGTTTCAAAACTTTGCAAATAAGTAAGTTTTCTCCTTCACTGATGGGCACTGATGGGGTTACACTGATGGGCAATGATAAGGCGGCACTGATGGGCACTGATGAGGTGGCACCAATGAAGTGGCACTGATGAGGTGGCATTGATGGACACCGATATGTGGCACTGATAGGCAGCACTGATGGGCGACACGGATGGGCACTGATAGGTGGCACAAATTGGCACGGATTGGCATGGATGGGCATGGATAGGTGGCACAGGTGGGCATGGGTTAGGCGGCATGGGTAGGCGGCACAGGTGGGCATGGGTAGGCGGCACAGGTGGGCATGGGTAGGTGGCAAAGGTGGGCATGGGTAGGCGGCACTGGTGGGCATGGGTAGGCGGCACAGGTGGGCATGGGTAGGCACTGATAGGCGGCACAGATGGGAACTGATAGGCGGCATTGTATTATAATATATTGTACTAATGGATGCCAATCAGTGCCAATCAATAATGCATGCCAATCAGTGATTCCCATTGTGGGCACTGATTGGCATCCATTATGGGCACTGATTGGCATCCATTGTGGCACTGATTGCAATCCCTGGTGGTCTAGGGTGGCATACCTTGTCCTTGGCATCCCTGGTGGTCTAGTGGCGTCCCTGGTGGTCCAGTGTGGGCATCCTCGGGGGGGCTGTGCTGATAATCGATCAGCACAGACCCCCCCTGTCAGAGGAGCAGCCGATCGGCTCTCCTCTACTCGCATCTGACTGACGCGAGTGAGGAAAAGCCGATCACCGGCTTTTCCTATTTACACTGTGATCAGCCGTGATTGGGCACGGCTGATCACGTGGTAAAGAGTCTGCGTCAGAGACTCTTTACCGAGATCGTAGTTGCCGGGTGTCAGACTGACATCCCGCAACAACGATCGCCGCGATGCGTGCCCCCGGGGGCGCGCAGCGGCTCATAATCCTGATCACGTCATATGACGTCCGGTCAGGATTATGAAACCACTTTGCCGCCGTCTATTTGCTATAGGGCGGGCGGCAAGTGGTTAAATTATCGATGCTCCCCGCTCAAAACACTGCCTGTGGAAGAGTATTCCACATCCTAACCGCTCTTACAGTAAAGAGCCCTCTAGCACAGTGGTCATCGACTCTGTCCTCAGGGCCCACCAACAGGCCAGGTTTGAAAGATAACTGAAATACATCACAGGTGATATAATTTGCTGCTCGGTGATTGCAGTATTCTAGTCTGCATCTCCCTAAGGTAATACATAAAACCTGGCCTGTTAGTGGGCCCTGAGGACAGGGTTGATGACCACTGCTCTAGCAGTTTAAAAGGATTTTTTTTAAACAACAAACATGTTATACTTACCTCCACTGTGCAGCTCGTTTTGCACAGAGTGGCCCTGAACCTGGTCTTCTGGGTTCCCTTTGCGGCTGTCTCGGCCTCCTCCCGCAAGTACTTCTCACATTCATGGGAGCTCCCATGATATAGCCGGTGGCTATAGCCGCTCACTGTATCATTCGGCCCCGCCCCAGGCGCGCCACGTCATTGGATGTGATAGACAGCAGCGCGAGCCAATGGCTGCGCTGCTTTCAACCCATCCACTCTACCCAATCAACGGCCAGAAGAGGATGTCGGAGGCAAGCGCAGGACTTTCGAGGGGTCAGGTAAGTAAAACGGGGAGGCTGGGGGGGGGACGGGGGGCGGCATTATTAGATGTTTTTTCACCTTAATGCATAGAATGCATTAAGGTGAAAAAATGTTTACCTTTACAACCCCTTTAAGGTTAAACTGCTTTAACTAATTTTAGTGAATAGCCGCATGTCTTATTAAATTCCCTTTTGTGGAAAAGCTTTATCCCTATTGTGGGGTCACCAGTACGGTATTTGTACTTTGAAATCATATCTCCTCTCAAGCGTTTCTTCTCCAGAGAGAATAAGTTCAGTGCTCATAACCTTTCCTTATAACTAAGGATCTCCAGTCCCTTTATTCATTTTGTTGCCCTTCTCTGTACTCTCTCCAGTTCCAGCACATCCTGAAGACTGGTCCCAGAACTGGACAGCATACTCCAGGTGCGGCCGTATTAGAGTCTTGTAGAGCAGGAGAATTATTGTTTTATCTCTGGAGTTAATCCCCTTTTTAATGCATGCCAATATTCTGTTTGCTTTGCTTGCAGGAGCTTGGCATTGCATGCCACTGCTGAGCCTATCATCTACTAGGACCCCCAGGTCCTTTTCCATCCTAAATTCCCTCAGTTTATCTCCCCCTAGTGAGTAGATTGCATTCATATTTTTGCCACCCAAATGCATTATTTTACATTTTTCTACATTAAACCTCATTTGCCATGTAGTTGCCCACCCCATTAATTCGTTCAGATCTTCTTTCAAAGTTTCCACACTCTGCGGAGAAGTTATTGCCCTGTATAGCTTAGTTTCGTCTGCAAATACAGAGATTGAGCTGTTTATCATATCCTCCAGGTCGTTTATGAATACATTAAATAGGATTGGTCCCAGGACAGAACCCTGGGGGACCCAACTTTCTACCCAGACCATTCCGAGTACTCCCCATTTATCACCACCCTCTGAACTCGCCCTTGTAGCCAGTTTTCAATCCATGTACTCACCGTATGGTCCATTCAACGGACCTTACTTTGTACAGTAAACGTTTATGGGAAACTGTATCAAATGCTTTTGCATAATCCAGATACACCCCGTCTACGGGCCTTCCTTTATCTAGATGGCAGCTCACCTCCTCATGGATGGTTAATAGATTGGTTTGACAAGAATGATTCTTCATAAATCTATGCTGATTACTGCTAATGATACCGTTCTCCTTACTAAAATCTTGTATAAAGTCCCTTATCATCCCCTCCAAAAGCTTGCATACTATTGATGTTAGGCTAACTGGTCTGTAATTCCCAGGGATGTATTTTGGCCCTTTTTTAAATATTGGTGCTACGTTGGCTTTTCTCTAATCAGCTGGTACCATTCCAGTCAGTAGACTGTTCGTAAAAAATTAGGAACAATGGTCTGGCAATTACTTGCACCCGAGGATCCTCGGGTGTAAGCCCTCTGGTCCCAGTGACTTATTAATGTTCAGTTTTTCAAGTCTATTTCTAATTCTGTCCTCTGTTAGCCATGAGGGTGCTTCCTGTGAAATGTCATGAGGATAAACATTGCAGTTATACTCCTGAGTCCTGACCCCGGCATTGCATTTGCGACCAGCACTGTATATGCTATGTTGTATGTTATATACTCCTGACCCCTGCATTGTATATGCTATGTTGTACGCTATATTCCTGACCAGTGCACTGTATATGCTATGTTGTACGTTATACTCCTGACCCCTGCACTGTATATGCTATGTTGTATGTTATAATCCTGAACCCTGCATTGAATATGCTATGCTGTACGTTATAATCCTGATCCCAGCATTGTATATGCTATGTTGTACATTATAATTCTGACCTCTGCATTGTATATGTTATGTTGTACGTTATAATTCTGACCCCTCCATTGTATATGCTATGTTGCATGTTATACTCCTGACCCGTGCATTGTATATGCTATGTTGTACATTATAATCCTGACCCCTGCGTTGTATATGTTATGTTGTACATTATAATCCTGACCCCTGCATTGTATATGCTATGTTGTACGTTATAGTCCTAACCCCTGCATTGTATATGTTATGTTGTACGGTATACTCCTGACTCAGGCATTGTATATGCTATGTTGTATGTTATACTCCTGACCTCTGCACTGTATAAACTTTGTTATACATAATATTAAGCTGAGTCATAGGGTACAAAATGGTTTTATTACATGGGATGTTTGACAACTACAAATGAATATACATCTAAAGAGACAATTTAAAATTTTTTTTTTACATTTTTAAGGAAGAGTAGGGAGTTCTTACAACTCATTGAGAGGTGTATTGCAGTCTCTGTCCTATTTAGGATTTTTCTCCATCTGTCCAGGAGATGCAACAGGAAGGGAGCAAAAAATTCTCCTAAGTGAGAGAAAATCCCCCACAGTTGTTAGAATGGGCGTCCCCTTAAGATTCCTCCTCTATTCCTGTTTACCTGTAATTTTTTTTACCTCCTATCACTTTCTGACCTAATTACAATAGTTACCAGGGTAAAGAAGGTGCATAGTCACAGTACAAATACAATTCTAAAAACATGTCAGAGGTTCTACCACTTCCACATTCATTGAAATATTGCATTCTAGATATTTGTGGGTGTGTTTGCCAGTGGCAAGAGAACAATTAATGCTTTAGTGGATGGTTTTCTGTCTTTGGAATGCACAACTTTTCATAATGACAAACTACACCTAGCTTTACATGGGAGAATCTCCAAACAAACAACTTACGTTCCCTCTGGGTAAATGTCTATCATAATAAGTAGCAGAGGAAATGTCACTGTCAAAAGTTAATATCAACTATGAATTGATGAAGAAGATGTTTCCAAGCCTTTTAAAAGGTTAAAAGTGGAGAGAAACTGATTTGGAAACAAATAGCTTTTATGTAGACAGATTGTAGAAAATTTCAAAAACGAAGGCAAACCTCTCTAAAATGTTTATTTATAGCTACAGTATTTCTATAATATGAGGAATAATAAGTAAGGCAATAGGAATTGCTGTCCAATTATAGTGGTAAAAAGTTCCTTTGATCAAATAGGTAAAGATTATATGACATGTTCTGTTTGCAGTGCTGCTATAGTGTTGATTGTTTAAAGTGAAACAAGAAAGAGAGAGAGAAAGAGAAAACGAGAAAAAGAGAAAAAGAGAAAGAGAGAAAGAGAGAGAGAGAAAGAGAAAACGATAAAAAAAAAAGAGAGAAAAAGAGAAAGAGAGAGAGAGGGCTAAAGATAGAAAGAGAGAGAGAGCTAAAGAGAGAAAGAGAAAACAAGAAAAAGAGAAAGAGAAAGAGAGAAAGAGAAAACGAGAAAAAGAGAAAGAAAGAGAAAAAGAGAGAGTGAAAGAGAGAAAGAGAGAGAGAAAGATAGAAAAATAGAGAAAGAGAGAGAGAAAGAGAAAACGAGAAAAAGAGAAAGAGAGAAAAAGAGAGAGAGCGCGAAAGAAAGAAAGAGAGAGAGAGAGAGCTAAAGAGAGAAAGAGAAAACGAGAAAAAGAGAAAGAAAGAGAGAAAGATAGAAAAATAGAGAAAGAGAGCAAAAGAGAGAAAAATAGAGAGAGAGCGAAAGAGAGAAAGAGAAAACGAGAAAAAGAGAGAGAGAGAGAGGGAAAGGGAGAGATAGAGAGAGTGTGAAAGAGAGAGAGAGAGCTAAAGAGAGAAAGAGAAAACAAGAAAAAGCGAAAGAGAAAAAAAAAGAGAGAGCGAGCGAAATGCAGAAAGAGAAAGCGAGTAAAAGAGAAAGAAAGAGAGAGAGAGAGCGAAAGAGAGAGCGAAAGTGAGAAAAATAGAGAAAGAGAGAAAGAGAGGAAAATAGAGAGAAAGCGAAAGAGAGAAAGAGAAAGAGAGACAAAGAGGCTGCCTGCATGCCCCTGGAAGGAGCACCTCTGCATCCCAGGCAGCAGAGGACAACCCTTCCCATGGGTGTATGGATTGGTATGCTCATGTGAATGAAGCCTAAATCTGCAGTGCGCAATTTATATTACGGTTCACAATTCATCTACATTTTTTCCAGATCACAACTGCTATTTATTTAACCTTACTATTACTGGACATATACACCCAAATGTAGAACGAACAGGAAGGCAGATATTGTTTAACAATATAGTATCACTAAACACTTCAGGTAGTCGCAGCTACAAGTAGTGAACTTGATTTTTTTTTTTTTTTTGTAGTGTCACTTTAAGGTAAAACTGTCAAGCTGGTTTTTACAGCCTTTTTATTAGTTGGAAACACAAGTGTTAAGAAGGGGGGTGTGGTCTAAGAAAAAGTCAGAAATAGATACAAAGTGCCAAGTCAGTGGTTATAGAAACTCCACCTTCCTTGGCCTGCAGCCAGCCCTATTGTGCAGGCCAGATATTTTACAATGTATTAGGAGTCCTAATGTATGGCTGGGATTTACCTTGTCAGGCATGGAGCTGTTGCTGTATTTTCTTTGCGTTGTGTGTCTGCAGCATATAATAGACAGGGATTACTACCGTCTATTCCAATGTCATGCAACTATTCCACTGATCACTAATTGTATTGTTCTAAAGCTCCCGATTTACTCAAGAGTAACTTTCTATAGGTTTTCCCGGGCACCACTCTCATTTATTTTTTTTTCTTACCTGGCTTTTCTTGGTTTGGCAGCTACAGCCTGTTCAATCATTTTGGTCTTGTTTCTTGCCAACACATTGCCGTGGGTTTGTTAATGTGTACAAGGTTATTGTAAAGCCATGCATCTCATATTAACGTTGTTTTCTATTATTGCAACATTAGAGTCCCTTTCTCTCTTCTGGAATTTAAAGCCCAACTCCAGATAAAACTTGCTTTCTTAGAAATGGATAGACGATGTAAGGTTTAGAATTTAAATGCTATTTGTTTCACTACTGAAGAGATTTCCCCTCACTTCCCGTTTTGTTTATATGTACAGGCAAACTTTTTTGGACAGTGGGGGTGACCATTACCAGGACAGGTAGAATACAAGTGGAAGAATTTGTTTTTCCTCTTCTGTTCCTCTCCTCCCTCTTACTTGCTTCTTGTCCTTTTTTACTCTCTCCTCCCCCCTGTTTTTTGTTCCTTTACTCCTCCTGGATCAACATTAAAGGCATTTTTGGATAACAGGAATAGGAGAGAAAAAAAAAGTTATCTTGGCTGTGATATAGCGTGACCTCAGTTGCAAGCAGGCCTTTATACCTAGAACAGCCTTACTTGTCCTCCTCCCAGGTGGCAGTTTTGTATGAATGGTGGTCCCCAGGCCCATGATTCCAGTCCAGGATCTTCTATTTTAGCTTGTGTTTTACAAAACCTGAGGAAGTGGGGGTCAATACCCATGAAACATGTCATAATTATTGCTTTGTTTCCCCTGAGTGGACATCAATTTCCAACTGATGAATGGAGGGGAATACATAGAAATTGACTGTGAAACACATGGAAATAAGTTTTATGTACTGTATCTATATTATGTAATATACCTAAAAAATGTATGATATTAGGTTCAAATCACATTTGTCTTAACAGTTTTATAATAAATTAGAATTTTAACAGTAGAGCCTATTTTGGTATAATATTTAGCATCTTTAAAGTCCCATAACTAGAAGAAATCATCTTTGTTTCCATCATCTGGACAGGAAGTGAGGGTAATATATCTCTTGAGAACAAAATTCTGATAGAGGTTCTAACCCTTCCTAACCATAATAGAAAATGTTTTTATTGCTTTCTGTGCCCCGGCTGACAGGATTTCCTTTGGCCCCTTTTACATGGATGTTCCGATCTGGTCTACCTGTCAGTTTTTAAAGTGATTGTAAAGTCTTGTTTTAAAAAAAATAACAAGCATTTTATACTTACCTTCTATGTGCAATTGAATTTGCACAGAGCAGCCCCGATCCTCCTCTTCTCGGGTCCCTCTTTCGTACTCCTGGCCCCACCCTCCTGTGGAGTGCCCCCACAGCAAGCAGCTTGCTATGGGACAATCGAGCCAAACTGCAGCTCTGTGTGTCCATTCATAAACATGGAGCTGCCATTCACCCACCCCCTCTCTCTCCTGATTGGCTAACTGACTTTGATTGACAGCCATGGGAGCCAATGGTGCCACTGTTGTGTCTCAGCCAATCAGAAGGAAGAGTCTCGGATGACTAAGAGATTCATGGACATCACTGAACAGAGATGGGGCTCAGGTAAGTGTTAGGGGGTGCTTGTGAGGCTGCTACACACAGAAAGCTTATTATCTTAATGCATATAATGCATTAAGATCAACAAAAACCTTTTGCCTTTGAATCTCCTTTAAGGTGGACCTGATCAGAACCTCCATTCTTCTCTATGGAATGGTGGGTGTAAACGGACATGTGTCAGGTTACACCTGCCTATATCCAATCTGATACATCAATGGATGGATGAGGATCTGCTCCCCTTCCCTCCAGCGGATCAGATGACAGTCGGGTGTAGAGGAGATCAACGGACAGATCCCCTGCCGAGCAAGCAGATTGCAGCCACAGTCTACCCCATGGAAAGGAACCTTTTGCTTTCAATTCTTTCTGACAGCCATCAAAAGGGGAATCTCCCAAATGGGGACACAGACAGCAATAAAATGTTGACAAAGGTTCTACCACTTCCAAAGTCTATGCAAGAATTTAAGGAAATGCTTTGGCTAAAGGTAGCCTTAAAAGGGAGAGTGTAGTCTGTTTAATGCCCAATTCAAACATTTTAATAAACATGTGATTCAATAAAGCATCTCAGACACTTTTCTGGTGGTATCAACGCCTTTGATAGTTCATGCACCCAATTCATGAAAGCCTTGCGACTGTTCCCTTAACAGTTCTGACAACAGAATCAGGTAGTTATTATTTGCACCAGTTTTACAAAGTGATGCTATGGCTGTAACAAATTAAAAAAGAATTACCACCAGTTTGAAGATAAGGAAACTGGAGGTAATGTGCCTATATCTGCTTTTGTTATTTTATTAATAGAAGAAGGGTTGTGGACTTTTGCAATGTTGCTTTCTCTGACTTAACAATACCTAGATCATGGGGAAGTGCAATGAAAGGGGGAGTGGATAAAGCTGGAGGAGTATTGCCATGGAGGTCTGTTCTCCAGCAGAAAATACATTTGAAAGGAGTCCCCAAGAAACGGGGACTTTAACAGCAACGGAGTACAAAAATTCACAAATGAGTGTAAACTTCTGCTTTTGTAAAAAAAAGTGCTCCAAAATGTACAATCTTGATCTAATCCACAGTAAGCATAAAGCAAAGGAGCCACAATACTCAAAGGTATGGAGTCAAATATCAATTTAACCTTTCTCCAACAGAAAGGTTAAAAAGTTGCGTGCATGACATTTCAGTTTTCTGCAGAAAATGTACACTCACATGGAAACAGATTTATATGAAGTATTGTTTCAACTGAAAATGTATTGTTTTGTGCTCAGTTACCTGCTTGCCAATGCGGTTTTGGCACATTAGCCCCATTATAAATTGCAGTTAAAAAACAAAAACAAAAAAAAGAACAGGCATTCAGGGGGTGACAAGATCATCTTCGAAATGCCTGACAGAGACTGCTTTTCAGAGCATTGTCTGTGTAAATTCAGCCTAAAGGTGGTGGTTGGATCTATATTTGTATATAAAAGTGCTACATTGTTAGATTTATGGAACCTTTGTATCAAGGGGGCTTGAATAATTTAAGTATACCAACTGGAGATTTTTGTTGTTGTTTGAGTACTGGTTTTGAAAATGTTTTTATGTGTACCCACACCTCTTGACTGTTGGTCAAAAGTGGTTTTGATAATATATTTTATTATTATAATAATATTTTTTACAGCAATCAGATTTCCTTTTGGATGTTTATGTAAAAAAAACTCATAAACTTTAATATGCGTGGTCTACTGCACAGATATATATTCAAAAAATTCTTGCATACTTCATGATTTCAGAACAACCTTCTATTCGTCATCACTAGTTTCAGCCAAGGAGACAACAATCTCTTTTACAGGCAACCAATGACCTTCCAAAAGCCAACGAAAATGCAATGTGTGATAGTAACATGGTTTTATTCTATTGAGGTTTCCAACACTGATTTAAATTAGTGAGGCTGTCCAAGCGGTGCTCTGTAATGATTCTGAGGTGGATTACAGTTCTGTTCTGGGAGACTTAAAAGTCTCCATTCAAAATAATCTGTCATGCTCAGTTGAATTAGCATAATAATCTAAGAGAAATAATCTAAACCATTGTTTTGCAGAAACCTAAGGTTCCTCAAGAGGTTGCTAGAGGTTTCCTTGAGCAATAAGCAAATGTTGTCTCTCTTTTTAGCTATTTGTAAAGAGGAAATTCTTCCCAATAACCACAACTATGCTGATCATTCTTTCTAGTGGCTGTCACACTAATGTGAGTTGCAGATATAGTAATTATCAGCAGGGGTCCCATGAGCCAAGAAAGTTATTTCAAGGGTTCCTCCTTGTTAAACAGGTACAATCATTACTTCTTTCATTCAGCCCTGCCACTATAGTCGAGGTTGCTAAACTTTTCTATAACAACCACCTTACCACCTACCCCCAATCCCTGTTCTCTCACAAATGCTACGTTCACCCTCTGGCTCTATTCCACACTCCCTAACTCACATCTTCCCAAACTCTCTAAAACATGCACTAGTCATCCCCATTCTTAAAAAGCCCTCACTAGACCCCACCAATCTTAACAACCTACACCCCATCTCCTTGAACGTCTGGTCTACAACGGACTGAGTAACCACCTCGCCAAAAATAACCTTCTTGATCCTCTTCAGTCTGGATTCCACCCTCAATATGGAAACTGCTCTCCTAAAACTCACAAACAATCTGCTAACAGCTAAATCCAATAGATACTCTTCTGTACTCCTACTCTTAGACTCTCCCCATCAAAAAATTCCATGCCTTTGGTCTCAGTGAATGCACTCTTCACTGGTTCTGATCCTATTTATCCAACCATAATTTTATTGTTACTTAAAACTCTACTTCCTCCTCTCCCTTTCTCTGCTGGGTCCCCCAAGGTTCTGTTCTTGGACCTCTCTTATTCTCCACCTACACCTCCTCCCTGGGTCAGGTAACAATGCTGCTGACACCCAAATCTATCTCTCTACCCCTCAGCTCACTCCTTCAGTTTCCTTACGTATCACTAATTTACTAACATAAATATCAGGCAGCATGTCACACCACTTCCTTAAACGAAATCTATCCAAAATTGAGCTCATGAGTTTTCCTCCCCCACGTGCCTCTGCCCCTGATCTCTCTGTCAAGATCATTAGCACTACTATCAGCCTGTCCCCGGGTGCCAAGGTTCTATGTGTAACCCTGGAGACTGAACTATCCTTTTGGCCCGATGTCCAAATACTTTCCAAATCTTGGTAACAACTCCAAAATATGCACCTTCCTAACCAATGACACCACAAAGCTCCTAGTTCACTCCCTGGTCAACTCTCGCCTTGACTACTGCAACTCCCTCATCACGGAATTACCTTTACATAGGCTATCCCCCTTTCAGTGCATCATGAATGCTATTGCCAGGCTCATCCACCTTACCATCCTCTCAGTGTTACATAGTTACATAGTTAGTAAGGTTGAATAAAGACATCAGTCCATCCAGTTTAACCTGACTGAGTGTGGGTGTGTCTATAATTATCCCCATTTTTTTTAAGGTTCCCATATAGCGCCATCAATTTACACAGCACTCCACACATACATCAGTCCTTACCCTCAAGGAGCCCACAATCCAAGGTCCCCAACTCACATTCATATGCCAGGGAAATTTTTTTGTTTGGACAGAAGCCAATTAACCTCCCAGCATGTCTTTGGAGTGTGGGAGTGCAGGGTCTGCTACCCCACTCTGTCAATCCCTCCACTGGCTTCCACTCACCCAACAAATTAAATTCAAAATTGTAACAACAACTTACAAATCCATCCATAACTCGGCCACCAGCTACATTGCTAACCTAGTCGCAAAATACCAACCTACTCATTCCTTTTGTTCCTCCCAAAACCTCCTGTTCTCTTGTTCCCTTGTCACCTCCTCCCATGCTCACCTCCAGGACTTTTCTTGAGCCTCTCCTATCCTAGGGAACTCCCTACCCGATCTGTCCGACTATCTCCTACTCTGCTTGCTTTTTGATGATCCCTGAAAACCCTTCTATTCAGAGAAGCCTATCCGACCCCCACCTAACAACTGTACTTTTACTTTCTCCATCAGATTATTTTCCACAGTCATTACCTTTTGTATCACTTGACCATCCCAGACTGAGCTGTGTGTAAGACATAACTTTGTGGAAAAAAAAATGATTTACCTTTTTTAAATATTTTTCAAAAA
Organism: Lithobates pipiens; assembly: GCF_037356315.1. Classification (NCBI taxonomy): domain Eukaryota; kingdom Metazoa; phylum Chordata; class Amphibia; order Anura; family Ranidae; genus Lithobates; species Lithobates pipiens. Next base: position 51,225,630 of record NW_027507790.1, on the reverse strand, counting down.
AAGTGACCAAAAAAATTACAACTTCAAAAAACTCACCATGCTACTTACCTAATACTTTGGGCTATCTACTTTCTAAAAAGGGTCATTTGGGAGGTATTTGTACTGCCCTGGCATTTTAAGGCCTCCAGAAATGATAAAAGCAGTCAGTACTTCAGGATTTATCAATTTTCATATATACAATGTGTATATATATATATATATATATATATATATATATATATATATATATATATATATATTTATATTAATATATACACACTGTATATATGAAACTTGATACATTTTTACACACACCACACACATACCATAGAATCTTTATAACTGTCACACAGTCTAATAATAAACACTGATTTGGGTTATTTTTTACCAAAGAAATGTAGCAGATTACATTTGGCCTATACAATATGTATGCAGAAAGTTTATTTATTTGCAAAAATGTTATAAATGTTTTCATTTTTTTTCTGTTCATTTACAATAAAAATAAAAAAACCCAGTGGTTATTAAATACTATCAAAAGAAAGCACTATCTGTATCAAAACAATGATTAAAATTGTATTTGGGTACAATGTTGCATGACTGAGTAATTGTCATTCAAAGTGTGACAGTGCTGAAAACTTAAAAATGTCCTGGGAAGAAGGAGGTGAAAGTGTCCAGTACCGGAGTGCTTAAAAACATTGTATCTGTGCCAAATGATGTTGACATAGAAAACATATTTTGTTTTAAATAGAAAAGGCTCACTCAACTAATGTTTGAGTTTTAGTGCTTGGTGGACATCAGCACGGTCTTTGATTCCTGTGTCCAATTCTTCTCAGAGTATATCTAATCTGATAGAGCCACCAGCTTTACCATATGTGACTCTTTTAGTATCCTTAGACATTTTGGCATCAAATGAGACCTGCCAACTGCCATAAGCAGCAACATTTTGTGAACTATCCTAAAGGATGTCACTGAGCCAACCCCCACTCAAACAAAGACCCTGAGGGATGGGATGTAGGAGTAGTGAAACGTTTTATTATACTTTAAACGGAGACTCCCTTAATGGCAAACATTTAATCTCTAGCTATATTTCCAGAAGGCATTGTTTTACAATACAACAACCAACATATTATTGAGCTGAATGAAATTACAATTTGATAAAGACTCCACATGGCATAAAGCAGAGTCCTGTGTTGCGTAGCAGATTTAATGTGACCAATAGGTCTGCTGTACATTATAGCATTAGGCATGTGTGGTATCCACCTGATTGTTTTCTGCTCATGTATGAGTGCAATTATTACTTATTAGCGTAGCTCCATCGTAACATTAATTAAGGATTGTAAATGAAGTTTGATTTTGGTAACTGTGTATTAGCTTTAAATCATTCCTAGATAATTTTAATACTAAAATAAAAATCTCTGGCTTTACAAATTTTGTAATACTGTACTGTTTAAATTACTGTTTATGACAGGTATTAGCAGGCTCTTGCTTAAGGGACATCCTGTCCACATTAGTCCACATCCTGTCCACACTGTCCACATTAATGGGGATTAATGACACTGGAACTATGTCTTGTCCTAATGGGATTTTGCATTTTTTAGTAGAGATTGGGAAGATTAGAACCCCACTTAGCTTTTGGGGTATATACATTTGATTTTCCCTTGCAGACATTTTTAAGGCTCATGCACATATATGTATGAGAAATATAGAGTAAAATACATTTGTATTAGGTGTTTGGGAGCTGCAGATGTTGCATATAGATGCCTGGCTGGACACAGACAGTCTGTAATTCGTTTGTACAGGAGGCTGCACGCAACACCTGTGATGCCTATGTGGCAAAATACAAGTGTATTTTACATTATATGCCCCAATACCATCAACCCTAATGGTTTTGAAACCTGAACAATAGATAACATGAGTGACAAAGATCCAATTTTTATGCTCCTTGTATACATTTAGCAAAGTTATTCAGCAATACCATTCTGTCCATGCATTGACAAGTATGTGCCGCACAAGGAAACACATTCCAGGGTGCTAGATGGTATGCTAGACTCTGAACTCTCCTTTTGACCCCACATCCAATCACTTTCCAAAGCTTGCTGCCTCAGCCTCCGCAACATCTCCAAACTACGTCCCTTCCTAACCAATGAAACTACAAAGCTCCTGATTCACTCCCTGGTTATCTCTCACCTCAACTACTGCAACTCCCTCTTTATTGGCTTACCTATAAATAGACTATCCCCCCTTCCGTCCATCATAAATGCTGCTGCCAGACTCATCCACACCACTCAGCATCTTACAAAGCCATCCACAACTCTGCCCACCAGCTACATCACTACCCTAGTCTCAAAATACCAACTTACTCGCCCTCTTCGTTCCTCCCAAGACCTCCTGCTCACTAGCTCCCTCATCAGCTCCTCCCATGCTCCCCTCCAGGACTTCTCCTGAGCCTCTCCTATCCTATGGAATTCCCTACCCCAAGCTGTCAGACTATCTCCAAATCTATCCACTTTTAAACGATCCCTGAAAACTTTTCTTCAGAGAAGCCTATCCTCCCTCCATCTAACAACTGTACTTTCATTTTCTTCATCAGCTCATCCCCCACAGTTATTACCTTTTCGTATCACTTGACCTTCCATCCTAGATTGTAAGCTTACCTGACACAGGAGCCAGCGAAGTCACCGCTGTCCCCTGTAGTCCGGCGCATCCATCTTCTCGGTGGGTCTCGCTGCTCCGCCGCTGTCATTTGGCAAAGCCGCGATGACGTCACTCCCACGCATGTGCACGGGAGCCGCCACTCGCGGCATATCGCCATTGACCGCGGCACACTCAGTGCGCCTGCGCCGTAGACAGCGGTGCCTGTCTTTCAGCAAATATCTGTGTAGGTTTAGGAGATATTTCTTGGACCTACAGGTAAGCCTTAATCTAGGCTTACCTATAGGTCAAAGTTGGTTGTAAGGGTTTACAAACACTTTAACATTGTAAAGCTCTGTGCAAACTGTGCATGTTATATAAATCCTGTATAATAATAATAATAATAATAATGTCCAAGATGGTGATACCAGCTGCTTTTTCTCATTATCACATGCCCAAATAAAAGCAGTTGATTTCCATTTTTTCTTGAAATCCCCTTTAAAAAGAAAACTATATTTTAGTGCATGTGTGGTTGGGAGGTGTGTGTGTGTGGTGTGTGTGTGGTGTGTGTGGTGTGTGCGTGTGTGTGTCCGCAGCCTAAATTGGTTCAGAAATATGTAACAAAATCACTTTTTCATAGATACCAATCATAACAAAGCATATGTGCCAGAATTCTAATACACCGTACATATTGCTTGATCCATATTTTGCAGATATCCAAATGAAGACAACCTGCTCCACCTAGAGGAAATATATTAGAACAACACTGAGCATTTATCATTGCTTTGGCAGAATAATGCATTACAATTACTTACATTTTCCTATACTTGTTGTCACTATTTTCTACATACAAATCAGATTCTTTCTAGAGAAAAAACTGAATAAATGCATAAATATTTGTTTTTGGTTGTTGTAAATATAAAGCCATAAAGCAGGCATATAACAGTATACTGCCCAGATCAACTATTATATTGCTGTTTTTCCAGGGTCTACACTTTATACTGGTTAGGAAGAACATACTCACCCCCTTGATGCCACCAAAATCTGTTGTTACATGCGTTTACTCACTGTCAAAATCTCTCCCCTTTTAATGTCCTACTTTAAAATATGGCCAAACTCCAGGCAGAGATAAATTACATGAAAAGTTGCAGTTCTGTAGTCATTAAAACTTAATTTAAATGTATTATTTTTAAATACAGGAAGTGCAAGTACCTGAAATTAACCTGGTATTAATCTTTTTCAGTCCTTGTACAACAGAGCTAGGAGAGGGGGAGGAATTAGCAGCACATGGAGCTAATCAGAAAGAGAGATTAGCTCCTCTGTGTGCTGGTTGACCTTTCACTGTCCAGTTAAAGGGTGGGGTTGGAGAGGAGCCTTGCAAATGAAAGTGAAACTGCAGCAAAGAAAGATCAGGCCCTTTCTTTTCCAGGAAGGGCTGTACTGTGTGGCAATGTTTCAAAACCCTCGGGAGTAGGTGGACAAAAAACTGTTTTATTCAGCCCTTTGCCTGGAGTTGTGTTTTAAATCACAACAGCATGTATCCACATATATATGTCGTTTTTTAGGATGACAATGCTTTCACAGTTCAGCTGTATTGTTGCCATCTTTTCCAACACACTCTTTATTTGGACCACAGACAACTGTGCCAACACATAATGGGGTCAATTTACTAAAGGCAAACAGACAATTTGTGTAATTTGCAAGTGCAGTGGCACTCATTTTTCCCTAGAGCTTAGTGAACGTGTTGAAGCTGTGCTGATTTTCATCATCCAATTGTGTGCAAGTAAAAGTGCTGTTTTTCAACTGACAGCTGCAGACCGCAACCCTGCTGGGAAGTCCAGTCTGAATAATTTGCCCGGGTATAAGGCAGTCTGAAACCCGGATTCATGTTTCAAAACCCGAATTGTCTGGGTGAATCCTGGACAGGTGGCAACCCTAGTATGTCCTCAGGTTTGAATATGATGTCCTATTTTTTTTTAACAAATTATAGTTACCTACATGCATGGGTCTGACATCACTGCAAGTCAAGAAGCATGTCAAGGAGCATTGTATGTTTATTATAAAACAGCCTTTACACTTAGGCTAGGTTCACACTATTGCAGCACGTGCAGCCCGTGTTTGCTCGAGCACGGATGTGCAGCATGCAGCCCGCATGCACCTTTTTAAAAAGCCACAGGGAAACCCCGTGTTCTTTTTGACCATGCGATTTCCCTGCAGTTTCCATACCCACAAATGTGATGCAGGCCAAGATCCGTGAGGGCCATTCAGAATGAATGGCAGCCCCACGCATCTCGTAAGAGCAGCGCAATTTGGCTGTGGGTGTTTGCAGGTGTGGGAACAGGTACGATTTAGACTGGGGGCAAATGTAAACCGAGCCTTAAAGCAAGTGTTGCTCCACGCTTACAGCATTGCCAACTGTGGGTCCAGGAAATACAATTATGCACTTCCTGTAGCCCACAGGATTACAGGAGGGGTGTCTATAAAGACCAGGACCAAGAATAAGAGGTTGCCTTCCAACCAGAAAAAGGGATGATAGGAGATGAGGATTCAGCTAACATTGTGCAGCAACATGGACATGATAAGTATAACATTTCAAAAAATACTATTGCGAATGTTAAAAAAAAAAGAAAAACATGGGTTGGGCTCTACAGTGTATTAATTCTTTCAGCCTGAAAATAACAATGTATTCCAAAATTGCTTTTACTGAACCGAGAAGGGCCACCCTCCTAAACCTCCACCCGCAGTAGTTATCGGGCAATATGGGGAGCCGATGTGATGGAGGATGTTCTGTTCCCCCCTCTCCTCTGTGACTAATGAAGTCAGCTTTTAAAGCCATCACTCCCTGCTCCATTGGAGGTCTAAAAAACACTTGATATCTCCATAAAGAGTACCTGTTACCTGCCCAAAGCGATCACAAAAAAGTAATACATTGAATAAATAATAATAATAATTTAAAAGAAATTCAAGCATCCTGTCACCCCCTCCCGTGCATAGTACAAATACACATGTATATCTCACACACGTATGTAAACAATGATTGCACCTCACATGTAAGTCACCGCTGCAACATGAGATCAACAATTCTAGGGTCATCATTCACGATTAACTCTACATTGATAACCTGTAAAGGCCTTTAAAGCATCACTTATGAAAAAATGTAGGTAGTTTCCATCTTGCACTTGTAATGCTATGATTTGTTTTATTTAGTATTATACTGGTACCTTTAAAAAAGATATAGAACCTTTCTTCCACCCTAGTTTCCAGCTCATATTGTTGACATTTTAGCCAGCAATAAGCTAATCAAAGTGTATGTGTAGCCAAAACATTTTTTTTCCAGGTTGGATAGGCTAAGGGGGAGTCACAACCTCTGTCAGCGTAATGCTTGCTGCCTGAGTCTCATTGAGGAGATTTTCATACACTGTATCAGAGAAGCAACACGTAAGAGAAAATCTTTACAAAACGGAGATTAATTTCCCTCTTATGTCACGTGCACACGATTGGAATTTTGGTTGGAAAAAGCTCTGATGTTTTTCCCGACGGGATTTCACTCAAGATGTCTTGCATACACATGGTCACACCAAATTCCTACCATCAAGAATGCGCCGTGACGTACAACATGTACAACGGGACTAGAAAAAGGAAGTTCAATACCCAGTAGCCAATAGCTTCCATCCCGTAGTTGATGATCAGAATTTCCGATAGAAAGTTTTTCTGTCCCAAAAATTGAGAACATGCTCTCAAATTTTTGCTGGCGGGAATTCGGCCAGCTAAATTCCGATGGAGCATACACACGGTCGCATTTTTCCGATTAAAAGCTGTCATTGGTCTTTTGCTGGCCAAAATTCCGACTGTGTGTACACGGCATTTGACTGTTGTCACCAGAACTGGTGTCTCTATTTCCTCTCACCTCCATTTTCTGCAACAGGTACAACATTTTGGATTTCCCAATACTTTTTGTACTGGAGACAATGGTGACATGACCAATATCAAATAGAATACTAACCTAACATGGGTTCTAAGACTCACTTCAATCAAAAAAAAAATGGCTTTACATTAGGGATCGACCGATAGTTCTTTCGGTGCCAATACGATACCGATATTTCGCCCACCTCTCAGGCCGATAGCCGATGACGTGTGCCGATAATCTGTACATTTAAAAAAAAATTGTATCACTGTTAATGGTGTTACAAGAAATTTAAACATCCCTTGTGACAGTAATAGGCAGTAAAAGGTACTCTTTATGGAGGGATTGGGGGTCTGTAGGACCCCAAACTCCTCCTCTGCACTTGAATGTATTCAAAACCTTAAGATCTGCGTTTTTGAATACTTTATATTTTTTTAAATTCGTGCATTTAAGATGCCAGTAATCTGGTATGACATAGCTTCTGGGTTACTAATCAGAGACCTGAACGAAGCATCGGCTTTGTTCGGGTCTTCAGCCAGCCAGCGGATGTGCCAGCTGGGGTGCTCGGGCTCGAGGAATGTGAAGGGTATTACAGTGGGCACTATGTACAGAAGAGGAGTGTGGAGGGTATAGCAGTGGGCAGTATGTAAAGGAGAGGAGTGTGGAGAGAATTAAAGTGAGCAGTATGTGCAAGAGAGCAATGTGGAAGGTATGACAGTGAGCAGTATGTACAGGAGAGGAGTGTGGAGGGTATGACAGCAGGCACTATGTATGGGAGAGAAGTGTATGACAGTGGGCAGTATGTATAGGAAAGGAGTATGGAGGGTATGACAGCGGGCACTATGTACAGGTGAGGAGGATGAAGGAATCTGGGAAGGAAAAATACAAAGGTTTGTTGAAAGATGTTTAGGGACTGTGTAGTGGTTAAGTGGGACATACATGGATTGAAATTAAGCCAATTAAGCAGAGACCAGCCATAGCCGATCTATGTATGGGCTAGCTGGTTATACACAAGTCAATCTATTAATGGACTTGAGTACAACAAGCCTGTCAGGTTTTTCCCAAAACAATCAGTGCTGCCAGCTATAGTTAGCAACACTGACCATTGTATCCTGTGGGTAAGGACTGGGAAGGTTCCCCGCTCCCCACAATAATACTGTGTGAGTGATTTTCCCATCCACAGGTCAGCAGGTGAGAGGGTGTGTGGGGACAGGCTGAGGAGAGAGGTCTGTCAGCAGGGGGTGTGAGGTGGTCATGGATGGATATCAATCAGCTGGTGGGGAGAGTAATTGGGAGTGATATCTTTTGGAGTAGGGTCTGTCATCTGCAGGTTGGGAAATGGTCATCTGTGATATCAGTTGAAGGGAGGTGGCTAACTAGGGAATCTTATCTATTCTTATCTAATTGGCAGGGAAGTGACCTGGTTGGTGGGGAGTATGAAATGGATGATGTGCTTTAAGTTTCTTTCACATTTGCGTTAATGCTTACTGCCCTCTGAAAAGTGATCTGTGGTGGATTGCTTTTCATCGAGTGGTATAGCAGCAGCTGTCAGGCTACTGCCACCTCCTTGTTTTTTTTACATTACTGAATGGTAGTTTTATATTGTCGGACTATTCTGCTACTGCAAGCAAGTTTGGCTTGCAGTTACAGAGTGGCCCAATAGGTGAGTTTGACAGGCGGTGCTGTAAGCAGCTGCAAGCATCACCCTGGTAAAACTCATTGAAGCAATATTGTAATATCGGGTACATTTGTGCCCGATACTTCAAAAAAAGTGAATATCAGCCTCACCGATAATCGGTCGATCTCTACTTTAGACTGTAATGGAAATTTGTAAGTTCTGTGTATAATTGTATTCTATTTTATATGTATTGCACACTGCCCTCACTGTGCACATGGCACTAATAATGTTTTCAGTACATGTTTTGCATTATTTCAAGTCCTGATTAGAATTAGCCTGCCTATGTAACACCCTTGTTACCATAAATGTACAATTGTAATATTAATGTGATACCTACGTAATCATGTGTATAAAAACCTTCAAATGCGTCATAATAAAGGAGAACAGTTATTTGGAAAGATGCTGAGAGTATCTTTTCTATCTGTTCCCTACTGCAGTAGTTATTATTAATTTGCAACCACTAATCAATATGAGGATATGAGTTGCCTATCTATAAAATATCAATTTCAGGTGGCAAGCCAGCCAAGAGGGGTTTCCAGATGACCCTGAGTATCCAAAACGAGGCGCTTGAGATGATCTGGGAATTTCTGATAATCAGCCGGCTGAGGTAAGCCTTTTGCTTACATTTGAGTTATCAGACTTCCTTGATCGGTAAGGCATTTTTGGGACAAAGGGTACCTATTTTACTCCCCTTAATCAAACTGTATTGATTGGTGGTTATGTGTTATGTTGTCACTGTCTACTGTTCATTGGAGTGTTAGAGATAAGAAAGGGAAAAATAGTGCTGTTCACAGGTATATGTAGTACATCTGCTAGATAAAGTTGTTTAGAGGCAAGAGGGTATAGGCACACATAGAGAAGACTGGCCAGTCATTATGGGCATTAAATTAAGTAAGGGAATGAAGGGTAAGAGACCCTCAAAAATGCCCAGAGCAAGGTAAGCGCTATATATGAACCGAAGGTGTGGTTCCGCTTTATACTGAGCCCCTAGATTAATGGTTAAAGTGGACAGGGATCCACAATGGGTAACTGGGTTACCACCAAAGTCCACAGGGACTAAGAATCATGCAGAGTATACAGCTAGAGAAACAGCTATCTATGTGAGCAGGATGGATGAAGGGTGACAATTAACACAAGACAGAAAGGGGCATTTTGATGTTAAGTTGTGGGATGTATTTGGGGTCAGGCACTGCAACTAGTAAAGTTAAGAAACAGTCAGAGAGGGAAGATGGCATGAGCAATATGGCTGCCCATCTGATCATAGAAGGTACAGTATGTGAAGTATGGTATTACAATACATTGGATGCAAAGGATAGCATAACAAAATAAGGAAACTAGAAGTTTAAGCCAGAAAGTATTAAAAAAAGTTAAAAGAAAGTGAGAGAATGATATGCATGTGTCGTGTACAAATGGGAAAAATGTAAGCGATTTTAGAGATATATTGGTGTATGTTTGTGAATGCTGGAACCTTTAGTTCTATTGCTTATGTGTGTCATGTACGCAGATGTGACCCCCTCCTTTGCACTCTCCTGAAAGAATGTAGCTGGGATGAGAGGTTGGTGATAAGCTGGAAGGATACCATGCCAATTTCAGTTTTTTAGACAAAACATTTATAATAAAATGTGCCAGGTTAACAAATCTAATGCCAAACAATGTGATAACAATTTTTTTTGAATCTGTTTTCCAAACACGTTAAAATGAAGGTTACATTTAACCGTGTCTTACACAAATTGAATATCCTTTGATAGTGGAAACAGTGCATTTAAAAAAGGAAAAAATTTTAATTAAGCATTATGTCCCCCTTTAAGGACATTTATCTATGCATATATATTAGTGTGTGATATTGAACCTATCATATGAGTATTAATTTCTAATATGAGTTTAACAATTTTATTAATAAATATAGATATATTGAAACTGGTTTAGACAACCTTTGGTTGGAAATGAAATCCAAGTTAATGGGGAAATTAGTAAAAATGGGATTAGTTTAGATTAAGATAACAATTTTGTAATTTTACATTTATTGAGTGGAAAGAAAAAATATTAAGATGAGGGTGTTAATTTGAATACAGCTGCCATAATGTTTAACAAAGCCAAGATGGATAGGATACATAAGAAGTTTTTCTACAAAAATGAAATCTTAAAGTCTGATAATAACTTGATGTGCGGTCCATGATGTGAGAGTAATAATAAATAACATTTAAATATAACAGACCCATCACATCAAGTCTACACACCCTGTTAGGATAGATGCTGCCAGTTGGCTTATAGTTTTTGATGGCCAGGTGCTTTCTGGTCCATCATACATATTGTTGGTCCTTTTGTTTTTATGTATTTTTATTTTTGAAATCCAAAGCAGAATGTGTGGATTGTGAAATGATGTACCCCTTTTCCTTGTAAGTACAGTGGGTATAAGTAGAAGAATACTTAGGATTTATGTAGATCTTTGCATGACCACAGGGTATTCTTATCATTTATTATAATATTGCAAGGAAAAAGTTGTCTTTTTGAAACATGAAACTGGAATTCTTACACAAACAGCATGATAGAAAACAAGCCATTGTTATATCTATGCAAGCTGGATCCAGGAATGAAGGGTTCAACCCAATATATCAGAGCTGTAGCTTTTATTCAAAGGTGCTATTAAACAAAGTTACAGACATTATTTTAGTCAAATATTTAATTTTTAATGGTCCAACATTCTGCACAGCAAATATATAGCTAACTAAATGTTTGTCTAATGAAAGGTTCAAAATATGAATTTGTTTTGTTTGTTTGTTGTTGTTTTTTTCCAATATTTTTATTCAAATTTTCGACAAGAGAAATTACAATTTCAGTATCTGACAACGTAGATACATAGAAGCACAAGAAAACAATACGGAACAATTCAAGTAGAGAGAAGAAGGAAGAAAAACTGGTAGTACATGTGCGATGCTGCGAGGGTGCTTCAAAGAGTTACTGGCTCACCCCATCCAGGCAGTCATCCTGTGTCTTGCTCCATTTAGGGGTCAGAGAGGCAAACGCCCCTATTATCCAACCCTACCTTTTGACTTCAGTGATATAATAAATCCTAAAGCAATGATAATGGAAGAGGTGCTGGCACATGTGTTTTCAAGAGTACTCAAATAAAGAAGGAAGAGAAGAAAAGTAACTATAGTAGGATAGGGTAAAGAAATAAGGAATAAAAGGCAAAGAGAGAGAAAAGGAAGAAGGGGGATGCACTCCAGCTCCCGGGGAATGCTCTCCAGCCTCACACCAAAAAAACCCTTTACCCAGTTACGAAGTCTCTAATCCAAGGTTCCCACACTCTGTTGAACCAAGCCATTCTATCGGTAAGTATTGCCGATAAACGTTCATTCACCATTATCCAGGACAATTTTGTTTTAAGTAAGTAAAATGGTATAATTGGTGATCTCCACGATTTGGCTATGGAGATCCTCGCTGCCACAAATATAAAAGCTATAAGTTTGCTCATTGGCTTTGATGCCCCTTCTACGGGGCGTCCCAGCAGCGCATGCAGAGGCGATTTGCGGAGGTTCACTCGGGTCAAAGAATATATAAAATTGTACGTGCGTATCCAAAACCGTCGCACCTTCGGGCACGACCACCATATATGATACATGGTGCCATCCACATTACAGCCCCTAAAACACAGCGGGGACGCCCCAGGGGCGAAGGTGGCCAGTCGAGCTGGAACCATATACCAGCTCATAAGCACCTTATAGTTTGCTTCAATCAAAGAAGTGTTAATAAAAGATTTAGATGCACCTTGTATTATTTTGTTCCACTCCTCCATTTTCAAGGTGGTATGCATATCCCCTTCCCATTTCTCCATATAAGGCAATTTCTGAGAGGGTGAGAATAAGATGTTGTATAGCCTAGATATGTGGCCCGTGAGGTTGTCGTATGTCCTACAGATAGTTTCCATCGGGGTGCATGCGGTGAGTGCAGATATGCGACTCAGTGACGCCAAAAAGTGCGCTATTTGAGTATAGCGGTAGAGTTCCGACCTCGGGAGCTGATACCTTTCTTGTAGGAACATTCGCGACAGAGCCCCCCTATGGGCACATAGGTCAGCTATACGTAGTAAACCTTTGTTGGTCCACCATTAGAAATCTTGGGGGCGGAGACCCGGGGCAAACATGGGATTGTTAAGCAAAGGGGCTAGTGGGACATGTCCGGATCTGAAGTTGTGGGTAGTAGCTAGCCTATCCCACAAATTTAGAGAGAAGGACAAAGTCGGGCACATCACCTTAGGCCTGTCTTTTGCCTTCATCCACATTAAGTGGCTAATCTCCTTTCCTGGAAATTGAGAGGATTCCAACAGCATCCAGAGCGGTCTGGCTTGACGAGTGTGGAACCGAATTAATTGTGAAATTTGTGCCGCCTGGTGGTATTTAAACAAACCACCCCCTGCCTTCGGTGTATACATCGTCTGTCTGTTCAACCTGGGTCTTCCGTGCTCCCATATATAGTCAAGCAGTTTTGTCTGGAACCTCTGAAGCTCTCGCCTATCAATAGAGATCGGTAGGGTCCTGAATAGGTAGAGTACTTTAGGTAAAACTGTCATCTTAATTGAACACAACCTGCCAAACCATGACGGAGGGTTATTCGACCATCGTTTAAGATCTGCAGAGATTTTTTTAAACAGTGGAGGAAAATTGTGTTTATACAATGAGGTAAAAGTAGGGGTCAGTGTGATACCTAAGTATGGTAAAGCCTTGTCTTGCCATTGAAAGGGAAAAGAGCTCCGTAATGCTCGGACTATGTGTGGTTGTAGGGACACATTAAGTGCCTGAGATTTGGAGTGGTTTACCTTTAATCCTGTAAATGTCGTAAAATGTTGCAATACCCCATGCAAATTAGGTAAAGAGGTGACTGGGGAGGAGAGAAGCAGTAAGATATCGTCTGCGAACAATGCGCATTTATGTTCTCGTCCGCCGCTTTTAATACCCAGTATGTCTGGATGTTCACGGATTTTAATAGCCAGTGGCTCCAAAGCTAGTATAAACAATAGGGGGGACAGGGGGCACCCTTGGCGGGTCCCCCTGCGTATGTGAATGTTCGGTGACTGGTAACCTTTGATCATTAGGTTCGCCGTGGGGGTGTCATAAATCATTTTAAGTGTGGTGAAGAAACTTGGTCCGAATCCATATTTTCCTAAAATAAAGAATAAATAATCCCAGGACAGAGAATCAAACGCTTTATGCAGGTCAAGAGAGACCAGTAGTGCTCCCCTCTGTCCCCCTCCATCCCAAGCTGAGTTCAATGCAGAGATAAGATCAATGATGCGTCTGGTCTGGTCTGGGGCTTGTCTAGTAGGGACAAACCCCGACTGGTCCGGGTGAATATAATGTGCTAAGAACCCATTCAAACGTGTAGCCATTATCTTAGTCATTAATTTGAGGTCCACGTTGATTAAAGAAATGGGTCGATAATTTGTGCAATCTTGTTTTGTTTGTTTATGTACAAATCTAACAATGAAAAATGAGTACATTTGAATCCAGCCACCTTATTGCCTCTATTGGAGGAGGCTAGAGACAAAGAAAAACCACATGTGTTACATTGATGACGTAGGAATCAGCTGCTGTGAGCCCAGTGCAGGACACACTCCCTGAAGACCCTGGTAGTGTTATTCCTGGTTTTATACTGAGGATGCAGTTTATCACCCAGAAGGATACTCTGTATTCAGAGTCATTGGATCCTTTTTACCCAGCTCAAGAAGCAGAGCTCTATGTTTTAGCAAAGTCTGTGAGCTATAAAAAGAGTATATTTATATAGGTAGTTGAGATATAGAGAGCTTCTGGTTCCATTTGAAGGGCCAGAAGTTTGTTTTTACTTCGGCAGGTAAACCAATCAAGCATGCCAAGTTAATTTGATCGGCTGTTTTCAGCCTTCCAGGTTCTTGCTAGCCATACTAACGTTAAAACTCACACATTGAAGCAGACCAGGCGACTCTAAGGATGCTGCATTTACAGCCCCGGACACTTGCTGGGTCTGTGCAACTCACAGATTCCACCCTAGTTCTGGCCCAGTATAACTGGGATTAATAATTCCACTTTAAGGACCCCAGAACGAGAAGAACAAGTGGTCCACAGAGGGCAACTTCTTACGAAACAAGACTTTGGAAAAGGTGATCATTTATGACTACCAACCACTCTTTTCTCTCCAGCTTGACACATGGACCATGTCACCAGTCACAAGCAGTTATGGCTGCCTTAGTAAATGAGCGTGGGATAGAGTCAGAGTTCACCACAGTTGTTTTTATAACATACCACTTCTTGTTTTACCTGTTACCAAAGGTGTTACCAAAAGCTGAACATCCGTTCCAGAGATAACAAAAAGATATATCCAGATGCCCAAGTCAGGATCTTACAAGTATGTATTTTGTTTGTATGGACATGTTTTATGGATGTCCAGTGGAAAATGCTACTGTAAAGGCCACAGTAAAAAGTGTTATCAGAAGTAGTTTGTAAGTACAGAGTAACAGAGGAAATCATTTTTTATAGGAGAGTCCTTACTAGAAGTTTTGAGGTTTTATTTTTACACCCCCTACTGTCTACAATGTAGCAGACAAAGTAAGTAAGAAACTAGAAAACTTTTGCCTGAATGTTTTATTATATTTTATCAAGCCCCTAAGGGGATGTTGGACTCTCTCCCTATGGGATTTGGTGTGGGGTTGTGTTACTCACTTGCTTATATTTTGTCTCAGCAGCTGAAGTCCTCCATTCAGATCTCACAGAGAATGTTGCTGATCTTTTAAGGTTTTTGACAAACGCATTTATGTGTTTTCTCCCCAATTCCAGATCCTAAAAGTTTGGAAGGACCTAAAACTAAAGCCAGGTGACTTGTGGATTGTTAAGAGACATATATATAAGGAAAGGTTTGGAGACTCAATACAGCGTCTATTTCATGTACAGTTTTGCAAAACTTGAAGGAAAAGTCACCTGGATCCACACCAGACACTGCAAAAAATGTCTAAATTAAAGAGATCTCTGTGTTTGATTTGTTTCCCTCTTGCGATCACAGTCAAGGGTACTTTTTGATTCAGTTACTTTAATTGTAAGGGATATATATATATATATATATATATATATATATATATGAAAAGTAGTTTAGCCATGTTGAAGTCATATTTGTCTTTTGTACCTCTTCCATTTTATGTATAATTGTCTGCGTTTACATATGTTGATAAGTCAGCATACCAACAATTAAGCTAGAAGGCCATTCTTGCCACAGGAGTGTACAGCCAGTACTCTGTAAATATGTCTTATCAATCATTTGTTTTTCACAATGAAAAGTCGTTTTGTAATGAAAAAAGCTGCTCAGCTATTATTTTCTCCACAATGGATTTTTTGCTTCTTTGGCCAGGACTACCACCACCTAAGCGTGTGGAGGTTCCAGGTTAAAGGTGATAGCGGGTATGGTTAGTGATCAAAATATTGATCAAAAGAGAGGGGATTGTAATGGAAATTTGTAAGTTCTGTGTATAATTCTATTCTATTTTATATGTATTGCACACTGCCCTCACTGTGCACATGGCACTAATAATGTTTTCAGTACATGTTTTGCATTCTTTCGAGTCCTGATTAGAATTAGCCTGCCTATGTAACGCTCCTTGTTACCATAAACGTACAATTGTAATATTAATGTGATACCTACGTAATCATGTGTATAAAAACCTTCAAATGCGTCATAATAAAGGAGAACAGTTATTTGGAAAGATGCTGAGCGTATCTTTTGTGTCTGTTCCTTACTGCAGTAGTTATTATCAATTTGGAACCACTAATCAATATGAGCCTGGCAGATGACGGACTTTGCCAGAAAGAAGTTTTCTGCGTGCGAGTGACGAAATTGCGGCTCCAGCCACGCATAGCGCTGGAGCCGCAATACCTGTAAGACACGCTGAGGCAACATTCAGCTAGCTCGGTGTGGACCAGGTGAGATACCGACGCCTCGTTCTAAGGTAAGTATTTCTTAATGAGCTAGTATGCAGTGTCAGCGGTTTTACTATCGCTGTAAATAGCTTCTCTTTACTCTAACATTTATCCTATTTTTCTGACAGCTCATTCAAAGGAGATAGAGCATTTTTTTCAGGACATCTATGATGCAGGACATTAGGTCTACATCACCATTGTAGACCTGGAGCTACAGTAAAGCGTATTTTAGGCACTTGTGAAAAAATGCTGTAACTTGAAAATTCTTTAAAAATTATTGAAATTAATCGTTTTTCAATTAAGAACCATCAAAGTGCATAAACAGGAGAAAAACCTAAACCAAATCAATGTTTGGTATGTCCACCCTTGCACAAAGATTTTAAGCAACTCATTAGGTAGGTTGTTCCAAACATCCAAGATAACTAACCACAGTTCTGTGGATTTAGGCCATAACAGTTGCTTCTGTCTGTTCGTGTAATCCCAGACAGACTTAAAGGAGTTGTAAAGGCAGACCTTCTGTGTGTAACAACCTTCCCAGCACCCCCTTATTACCTACCTGAGCTCCTTCTCTCGCCAGCGATCTCCATGATCCCCTCAGCCATCTAGGACACTCCTCTCGATTGGCTGAGAAAGAGCAGCAGCATCATTGGCTCACACGGCTGTCAAAGTCAGTCAGCCAATCAGGGGAGAAAGGGGCTCCATGTCTGAATAGGTACACCAAGCTCTGACTCAGCTTGGGTGCCCCCTGTAGCAAGCTGTTGGCTGAGGGTTACTCAAAGGAGGGAGGGGCTAGCAGCAGAAAAGAGGGAACTGAGAAGAGGAGGATCCAGGTTGCTCTGTGCAAAACCAACTGTATGTTTAGGTTCATTGTCCTGGTATTGAATGACTGATCAAATGATTCCCTGATAGTATTGCATGATGGATAATTACCTGCCTGTACTTTTCAGAATTGAGGAGACTGCTAGCCCTGATTCACACCAATGTGTTTTTTTTTTGGTGCTTTTTGCTGATGCAGTTCATTTAACATGGTTTACTATGCAACATGCTCTCATCTATGCTATTTTTAGCCGCTGCGTTTTTGGAAAGGGACAGGGACTTTTTTAAACTTAAAATGTGCTTTTTGGTTCAATAGACATCAACGGAGACACTGCAGAAAAGTGTATAATGCATTTTTGACGCATTTTGCATTTTTTTTATCTGCCCAACAACAAATTGGCGAATAAAAAAAGCATAAAAAAAATGCTAAAGGCATCAAACGCGTGTGCAAAAAAAATGCAAAATGCACCGCAAAAAGCACTGCAGAAATGAATCAAAAGCAAACTGCATAGGTGTGAACCAGGCCTTAATTCTTACCGATTCCCCAACTCCATGTGCAAAAATACAGCCCCAAACTTACAATGAACCTCAATCATTCTTCATTGTTGCACAAAATAATGATAAATTACTTCTTTACCTTTTCGAAAATCTCAGACTTTTGGGTTTTCACGGTTTATCTGTTTTGGTGTAAGTTTTGCTATCACTTATCAGTGTTATTATAAATTTTTATTTTCCATCTTATTTCCTCTCTATCTGAACCACTGAGGACAGACTGTATACCTCCTACAAGTTGGGAAGTAATTAAGAACAAGTAATCTTATCTGTACAAGGTTAGGATTTGATTTATAAAAGCTTGATTTCCTATTCATTTTAAACAAAAATAAAATCCTGTAGCCCCCTCAAAGTCATTAATTGGTGATAACTTTTATTAGAGTGCAAATTTTAGTTGTTATTAAATTAA
Organism: Lithobates pipiens; assembly: GCF_037356315.1. NCBI lineage: Eukaryota > Metazoa > Chordata > Amphibia > Anura > Ranidae > Lithobates > Lithobates pipiens. Next base: position 51,207,724 of record NW_027507790.1, on the reverse strand, counting down.
AGTCTTTAAAGTAAGTAAAATAAAAAAAAATGCTGAGCAGCAATGATTGGTTTTAATATTTGTGATACTCTGCACTATAAAGTTAAAACGTAAAAGATATGATAACATTTTATTAATTATAAAAGCTTTGGAGTTCAGCTTTAAGGAGTGTTAGAGATCTATAGGTTAAGAGACCCAGAATAACATTTATGTAGCAGCTGTGCACTCACATTACTTTTTGTACAGAAAAAAAGCAGACTTTTAACACAAGCTTTTTAGTTTATATTCTAAATTAAATAAAGGGTTAGGGATATAATAAAGATATATTTTCACGTAAATAAGAGAGTGCATAATAAATTAATTACTTTTGCATTTTACATACTTCTAAAAATTGTATTTATCACAGGAATGTATATAGTGCCAACAAGTGCCAATAGCCCAGTCCTTTAAATACTGTACATTCACATCAGTTCCTGCTGTCAAGAAGCTTGCAATCTAAGTTCCATATCTCGCATGCATTCATACAGTTGTGCTCATAAGTTTTCATACCCTGGCAGATTTTAGGATTTTTTTGGTCATTTTTCAGAGAATATGAATGATAACACAAAAACTTTTCTTTCACTCATGGTTAGTGTTTGGTTGAAGCCATTTATCATCAATCAACTGTGTTTACTCTTTTTAAATCATAATCGCAACAGAAACTACCCAAACGACCCTGATCAAAAAGTTTACATACCCCAGTTCTTAATACCGTGTATTGCTCTTTATCTTCTCAGATGGTAAAGCTGCCCATTCCTCTTGGCAAAAAGCCTCCAGTTCCTGTAAATTCTTGGGCTGTCTTGCATGAGCTGTACGTTTGAGATCTCCCCAGAGTGGCTCAATGATATTGAGGTCAGGAGACTGAGATGGCCACTCCAGAACCTTCAATTTGCTATAGCCAATGACAGGTCGACTTGGTCTTGTGTTTTGGATCATTGTCATGTTGGAATGTCCAAGTACGTATGCGCAACTTCCTGGCTGATGAATGCAAATGTTCCTCCAGTATTTTTTTATGACATACTGCATTCATCTTGCCATCAATTTTGACCAAATTTTCTGTTCCTTTGTAGCTCACACATCCCCAAAACATCAGTGATCCATCTCCGTGTTTCACAGTAGGAATGAAGCGTGAAACAAATGAAGCGTTTATGGTTGTGGCCAAAAAGATACATTTTGGTCTCATCACTCCAAATAACTTTGTGCCAGAAGATTTGAGGCTTGTCTCTGTACTGTTTGGCATATTGTAAGCAGGATACTTGTGGCATTTGTGTAGTAATGGCTTTCTTCTGACGACTCGACCATGCAGCCCATCTTTGTTCAAGTGCCTCCTTATTGTGCATCTTAAAACAGCCACACCCCATGTTTTCAGAGAGTCCTGTATTTCACCTAAAGTTATTTGTGGGTTTTTATTTGCATCCCAAACAATTTTCCTGGCAGTTGTGGCTGAAATTTTAGTGGGTCTACCTGAACGTGATTTGGTGTCAACAGAACCCCTCATTTTTCACTTCTTGATTAGAGTTTGAACACTGCTGATTGTTTCGTAGTTAGTAAGGTTGAATAAAGACACCAGTCCATCCAGTTCAACCTGAGTGAGGTGTCTACAATTGTCCCTATCCCTGTACATTGCACACTTACATCAGTCCCTACCCTCAAGGAGCCCACAATTCAAGGTTCCCATTCATATACTAGGGCCAATTTTGGACAGAAGCCAATTAACCTACCTGCATGTCTTTGGATTGTGGGAGGAAACCAGAGTACCTGGAGAAAACCCACGCAGGTACAGGGAGAACATACAAACTACAGGCAGGTAGTGTCATGGTTGGGATTCAAACCAGTGACCCTTCTTACTGCTAGGTGAAAGTGCTAACCACTACACCACCGTGCCGCCCATTGGTATTCTCAATTCCTTGGATATCTTTTTATATCCTTTTCCTGTTTTATACAGTTATACTTTTATACAACTACCTTTTCCCGCAGATCCTTTGACAATTCTTTTGCTTTCTCCATGGCTCAGAATCCAGAAACTTCAGTGCAGTACTGGATGAAAGTTGCAAGGGTCTCTCAGGAGTCCATAAACTCATTGACATTTTATACACACACACACACTAATTACAAGCAAACAGATCACAGGTAAGGATGGTTATCTTTAATAGCCATTCAAACCCCTTGTGTCAACTTGTGTGCATGTTATCAGGCCAAATTCACCAGGGTATGTAAACTTTTTTTCAGGGTCATTTGGGTAGTTTCTGTTGTGATTTAGAAAGAGTAAACATAGCTGATTGATAATAAATGGCTTCAGTCAAACACTAACCATGAGTGAAAGAAAAGTTTTTGTTATTGTTATTCTCTGAAAAATGGCCAAAAAATCATAAATTCTGCCACGTTATGTAAACTTATGAGCACAACTGTACATGCACACACATACACACAAGGACAATTCAAACAGAAAAAAACTAACCAGCGTGTCATTGGAGGAAATCAAAGTACCTGAATAAAACCCACACAAGCACAGGGGGGACATGCAAACGCCATGCAGATAGTGTCCTTGTGGAATTGGAAATGAAGACCGTAACGAAACGTCCCACACTCTGCTTGAGAGCTTTCGTCATATACGGCTTCCTCCCAGTCTGAATATAGATATCAGATATTCCAAACAGCTGACAACCAATAACAAAGCAGTATTCGTTTGGTTTCTCAATGTGAACTGTCTATTGAAACACATTGTATAGAGAGATAACAATCAGGGACAACCCCTCCCTTTGCATTCAGGGTGGGGTGAACTGTCCAATAACAATAGACACACAGGTCAGGTGTATTCAAACTTCTCATCAGCAAACAATTTTATCGGCAGGGAGGGGTTGCTAAAGGAATCCCCCCCCCAGACATACATCCAATAATTAAATAACCAAATTAATATAAATTAAAATAGGTCACACAAAAATTTATTTAAATATTGTGATAAATGACTCTAAATCCTGGAATTACTCTCATTGATTGACACTAAATTTGCTTAAAAAATGACTTTAAGGCAACAGTCCATCAAAAACTGCAGAAATGGGTCCTATGTATGAGTTCTTATCATGACACGATGGTTATTCCACACGAAACACAGCAAGCAACTGCCCGTCACCGAGAAGTGAATGCGCTTACCAGACAGTAAAATAAATGAAGCTTTAATTATGAACTATACGTATACTTACTGGTACACCGGAACTTATGGATCGACCCTCCACCGGTAACTACAGCGTCACTTTAATCTCACAGGATCCCCAATCCCAAACGGATATTGCACTAATGATAGCTCTGAGCACCATCCATTGTCTTCGTCTTCTATCCACCTCCTAGTACCGCTCCTGTGAATAGTTACAGTAATCTGGAGTATCCCAGAATTGGTGTGTATATATATATATATATATATATATATATATATATATATATATATATATATACACACACACACACACACACACACACAAACACACACACGTGTGTGTGGTTGTACAGAGAGTACGATTATTACAGATCAGACTGGATTTCTCGATTTCTCTCCCCTATTAGAGACACAGGGTGACTTAGATATAGGAGGTGCATGGGGAGCTGAAACAATAGTTTTCCAGCCTACCCAAGGGATTCTGGGTTCCACAGGCCCCCTGCCCAAAGTGACTCCCGCCACAAAAACCCCAGTGCTGCAAAGCAGAAGTGCTAACAAAAAAGTCACTGTGCCACATGGTATTAGAAATGTTTAGTATTCTGTAAAATGTTTGATTATTACAAGCATTTATATAGCACTCTCAATTTATGTAGAGTCTTATACAGTGGCGGCAGGTACATAAGTGGCGCAGAAGTTTTGCCAAACATCTTAAAGTTAAAAAATGTAATGCCCTGTACACACGGTCGGACTTTCCAACGGAAAATGTGCGATCAGATCGTGTTGTCAGAAAATCCGATCGTGTGTGGGCTCCATCGGACTTTTTCCAATACACAAAGTTTGAGAGCTGGATCTAAAATTTTCCAGCAACAAAATCCGATTGTTTAAATTCCGATCATATGTAGACAGTTCTGACAGACAAAGTGCCACACATGCTCAGAATAAATTACGAGACAAAAGCAATTGGCTACTGCCCTATCCCGTCACCTCATTCTGAACGATCGGATTTTCTGACAACTTTGTGCGACCGTGTGTATGCGCGGTTTGGGCCAAAATCCATTGGAAAAAAATCAGACGGATTTTGTCGTCAGAATGTCCGACCATGTGTACAGGGCATTAGTCATATTATCATTTATTTAAAAATAAATCGTTCTATGTGTGTGCACTGATCGGGGTGTTGGATTAATGGCAGTCTATTAATTCCATCAATTTTTGACAAGCATGTGATTAGAGCCTGACGCTCTAATTGGCTTGTCTTAGGTTGTCCTCAGGGCACAGAGCACTGTGCCCTAAACCCTCCAACTTTTGATTTTAGTGAATCAATATTTGCCATTGTATCACTTCCAGTTTCTGGCTTCTCGTCCTGGCCAATCAGGAGGCTGAAGATTTGGAACCTGGAAAGAAGACCGGTTTAACATGGAAGCTGCCGGCTATGAGTGCAGACCTGGGGTGGTTTGTTTGCGCCCCCCAAACATTTTTAGATCCAGCCGCCACTAGTATTATATACTGTACATTCACATCAGACTCTTCCCTCATGTAGTGTTATCGATTTAGGGTCCCTATCTTACATTCATATATACAAACACACTTATTAGGGCCAACCCAGCAGGTCTTTGGTGCATGGGAGGAAACTGGGTTACCGATGTACTCTGTGAAGCTCCCCAAAATTTACCGTCAGTCAGTGAAAAAAAATATAATTATATGAAACAGCTGAGCAGAACTGACATTTCTGTAAATGAGGAAGGGGGCCTTTTCGAGTGTTGCATTAAAGAGTGTAGAATTTACAGCATCCATAAAGAAGATCTTCAAGGCTGCTGGCTCTTACAAGTTTAGTCGGCATGCTTCCTGCTCACCTACCACTAGGCATTCCTCCCTCCTCCTTTATTGAATGAAAGGCCATGGGGGGGGAGGGTTTATCTAAAACTGGAGCACTCAGAATCTGGTTCAGCGGTGCATGGTAGCCAATCAGCTTCTAACTTGCCTAATGTGTAGCTTTGACACTAACACATGGAAGCTGATTGATTTCTATGCAAACCTGCACCAGATTTTGCATTCTCCAGTTTTAGTAATTTAACACCTATGTCTCCTGGGGTATATGATGTGCATATCTCAGGAGGCAAAGGGAGCATAGGTCATGTCATTCGCCTAGGCAAGTGAAATGCAAGGGAGGGTGAGACCGAAAACAGCCCCCATCTTCTTCCTGGCAGCAGCACAAGGGGGGTGAACTGTGATGTAAGGGAGGGTGGAGGACTCTACACTTATGATGGTGGGATGCTCTTGGCATCTCATGTAAGGTTGGGGGGGTGCTTTGGCCATCTGCTATAATTATTATGATAGTAATGAAATTCTATGCCAGTTGAAAAGGAGAGTCGCACGCCGCTGGTATCATCCGAAATAAACTTTATTGGAGACTGCTCAGATAGAACACCGAGGCAGAACCATGTTCTCTCTGAGCAGTCTCTATTAAAGTTTCTTTCTGAGGATGCCAGCGGTGTGCAACCCTTCTATTCAGACTTTCATCTGCTACAGGAGTGTGAGTGGGCTCCATGCTGGTCTGCACCTGCCCTTCACAGCTTAAGGCATTACTAAAACCAGTAATAATTGAATGCAGAAGCAATTATTTATTATGAGAAAAAGTAGATACATTTATGTAGTCTTACAGAGCCCTTTGAGGGCAAGCTACTTAAAAATGTTATATACTGAGGTAAAGGGAGGGGTGGAGAATTTGTCCACAACAGACAGAATTAGACACTGCCAGAAAAGGACATGACTATGGCTTGGAGGGAGAACGGCTATGCTAGGGAATTGGCTGGTCAAATTTTCTAACAAGTTGCAAGTGATTATTAAAAAAAAAAATTTTTTAAATACTTGGGTTTTCTGTACTTTTACTCTCTTAAAGCTGTTTTAAGTGGATGATTTGAAACCCAAGCACAATCTGAGAAGCCACTAGGAATGGCTCACCAAACTTGATGAGTAACTTTTATTGCCATTAGTAGAAAGAGCAGGGAACATATGGCAAACACTGAAATTGTTGCCTCTGTCCAAACAGCTGGATACCTGAACATTTTAGGATAATATAAAGTCAAAAATGCAAGTGAAACTTTTTAATCTTTTCATTACCTATATATACACACACATGCCCCAGAGTAGTTGATCCACAAACCCAGAATAAGGTCATCCAGTAGGGATGAGCTTGGTGTTCGATTTGAACATTGGCCGTTCGTCTGTTCGGCAAATTCAGAACTTTGTGGACCGTTCGCACCAAATTCGTGTGGCACGAACGGCCCACAATGCACTACGCCATCACAGTGCATTGCTGGCTCATGATTGGCCAAGCATGCACTGTGACCCGGCATTCTTGGCCAATCACAGTGCCGGCAGCGAGGAGAGCCATAATTGGCCAAAGGCAGGGTGCCTGTGGCCAATTATAGTTCAGGGGGTTTTATACACGCCTCACACTATATAAGGCCACCATAGCGGCGGCCTTGTGTAGTGTGTTGGCGTGCAGGGAAAGAGCTTGATAGGCAGGGACAGTGTGTTCTTTTCTCAGCCATCTGCAGGAGTTAGTGGGTGTTGTGTGCCTCCAGCACAGTATACACCTGTATCTACCCTTTATTGCTGTTGCTCTCTAATACCGCCATCTGCAGGAGTTAGTGGGTGTTATGTGCCTCCAGCACAGTATACACCTGTATCTACCCTTTATTGCTGTTGCTCTCTAATACAGCCATCTGCAGGAGTTAGTGGGTGTTGTGTGCCTCCAGCTCAGTATACACCTGTATCTACCCTTTATTGCTGGTGTTCTCTAATACAGGCATCTGCAGGAGTTAAAGTGGGTGTTGTGTGCCTCCAGCACAGTATACACCTGAAGATACCCCTTATTGCTGGTGTTGTCTGTTTCATATCTTGCATATTAGCCTTTAAAATTAGCACTTTTGATTTTGAATGTTCGAGTCCCATAGACTTTAATAGGGTTCTAAAGTTCGTACGAATTTTCAGTCTGTTCGAATGTTCTGGTGGGAACCGAACCTAGGGGGTGTTTCGGCTCATCCCTATCATCCAGTGCCCAGTGTAAAAATGGCAGAAAATGGGGTGGAATAATAGATGTGTATGCAGTGCAGAGCAAAGGCATGTTGGTGTGAGAAAAAAAATGTCTCTGCCCTGGTGATGTCACTGAAGGAAAAAATGCCCATACATCAGTGGTTTCACTGGATAGAAAAAAGGTCCTTGCATTGGTAGTGATACTAGAAACAAAAATGCTGCTGCATCACTCTTGTAAGGCCGCGTACACACGCGGGGACTTTTCGGCCAACTTTGTCCGCTGAACAGTGTTTCGGCGGACAGTCCGCCCGTGTGTGGGCTTTCAGCGGACAGTTTCAGCGAACAGTCCGCTGAACAAGGTTTTTCGGAAATTCCGAAAAACTGTCCGCTGAAACTTTGTTTCAGCGAACAGTCCCCTCGTGTGTAGGCTTGTTCGTCAAACTAAGTTCCGCGCATGCTCAGAAAGGATTTACACGCCGAAAGTTATAATGAAGTGTATAGGACGTCGTATTTTTCGTCCCGTCGTACGTGCCGTTCACGTCATCGCGCACGGTTTCAGCAAACTGTTCGTTCGTCGTGTGTGGCCATGTCCGTCCATGCTAATTTTGAGCGGACTGTTTGCTGAAACTGTTTGACGGACAAAGTTGGGCGAACAGTCCCCGCGTGTGTACGCGGCCTTAGGGAGAAAATCGCTGCTGTGTCAAACTAAAGAAATTGGCAATTGTGTCAATGGGATAAAGGAGGAGAGGGGAGCTGGAAGGTTGGGAGGAGGCTCTGTAAGTGCATTCAACTATCTTCCTCCCTTAGCCAAGTCTGCTGGTCCAACCCTAAGCCTAGACAGCCTCTCTGCAGCATTTCCCCATGCTGCCTGCCACTGGGAGAGAGCACTTACCAAGTTGGCTGTCTCTTGATCTGACCTAGATGGACAATAGTTTTCTCTCCTGGCCAGTTTAAAATGCTAGCCAGAGTAAACAGAGTAGCTAGGGGTGTTACAGTATGGCATGGCTGGGTAGGAGTGCAGGAGATGGAGCATCTGTATCAGCAAGTGAGGCACCTGTACTGAAAAAGATACTATTGGAGGGAGGAGAGCGCAGACTCATCCTTTTAGCAGCTATTGAGCCTTGGTCTGTCCTGGAAGGACAGCAGTCTTCTCTGACAAGGGTGACACTGCCTTTCACTCCTGTTAGTGAGACAGCCAGAGATTAGAGTGCCTGAAAGCTCCTAGCACACCCCACCCTAACATTGCACTCACTATAGCCTCTGGCAAGTTGCTTTAGAAATGCTCAGGCCACATTACTGCAAGAGTCACAATGTTGCACTCTTGTCTCCAATGATCCAGCAAGCTTTCACACCAAAGTTTCCACTCTCACATCAGGAGTCCACATTGCATTAAGTGCCTCATTCTAATCAGAGTATCCCCTTTCACATTAACCACTTAACAACCGGCCCATAGCCGAATGACGGGTACAGGGCAGTTCGATAACTCTGGCGTACTGTGACGTCCTCCCATGATCGCACCCCCACACGCCCCCCTGGGGCGCGCACACGGGAGTATCCGTGACCCGGCGCATCACGGTAAATGGCCGCTGACAGCAGCCGTTTACCATGCAATCGCTCCATCAAATGATGAAGCGATCACATGTAAACAAACTGCCACCATGTCTGGTTCCTCTATCCTCTCTGTATCGATCGCTACAGTGTGAGAGGAGAGGAAGAGAGATCGGTGGCCGCAGTGCTGTGGGCTGCATGTGTAATCAGATTTTCTGCTGATTTTTGTCTTTAGGTTTAACCATGTAGTACAAGGGCCTGCCTGATTGCATACACATTGAAACTCCTAAGGTTTGACCTCATATTATATGGTTTTGGTAAATCTGAAGACAAAAATCAGCAGAAAATCTGATAGTGTGTATGAGGCTTAAAACACCTGACAGTGCTCCATGCATGTTGGGCCTCTGTATGTGTCCACACTGTGTAAAAGTCTCACACATGTGGTATTGCCATACTCGGGAGTAATAGCAGAATGTGTTTTGGGGTGTAGTTTGTGGTATGCATATGCTGTGTGTGAGAAATATCCTGCTAATATGAAAATTTTGTGAAAAAAAAGAAAAAAAAATCTTGATTTTGCAAAGAATTGTGGGAAAAATTACAACTTCAAAAAACTCACCATGCCTTTTACTAAATACCTTGGAATGTCTACTTTCCAAAAGGCGTCATTTGGGGGTTATTTGTACTTTCCTGGTATGTTAGGATCTCATGAAATTAGATAGGCCGTCAGTACTTCAGGTGTGATAAATTTTTTTGAGATTGGCACCATAGCTTGTTGACTTTATAGCTTTCACAAAGACTAAATAATATACACCGATTTGGGCTATTTTTATTAATGATATGTAGCAGTATACATTTTGGCCAAAATTTATGAAGAAAAATTACTAATTTGCGAAATTTTATAACAGAAATTATGAAAAGTGCATTCTTTTTTCTTTTATAGCGCAAAAAATAAAAAACCCAGCGGTGTTTAAATACAACCAAAAGAAAGCTCTATTTGTGGTAAAAAAAAAGGACTACAATTTCATATAGGTACAGTGTTGAATGACTGAGTAATTGTCATTCAAAATGTGAGAGCACCGAAAGCTGAAATTTGGTCTGGTTAGGTAGGAGGTTTAAGTGCCAAGTGGTCAAGTTGTTAAAAGCCCCTTCACATCAGTGTCCCCCCTATAAATCAGAAGCACCCCTCACACCAGTGAGTGCCCTCAGAACCCCCCCCCCAAACATCAGAGTACTCAGAGCCCCCTCACATCAGAGTCCTCAAAGCCTCCTCTCATCAGTGTCTTTCCTTATAGTAAGTACAGCAGTGGCAGCATGGCAGAAGCCTGGAGCCAAAGCAGGTCTAGATAGAGACAGACTTCCAAACAGCAGCGGTCGGTCCATAAGGGGCACAGGGGTGCTGCCTCCCTAGTATGCATCCAGTTTGCATGCAGGGAGCCCGGACTCATGGCTTTCTATGAGTTGTTATTTTTTTAAGCACATGATTAGAGCCTGAGGCGCTAATTGACTTGAAAAAGGTTGGTCTCGGGGCAAACTTGTGACACCAGCGAATGATTATTTGCTATTGGTTTCCAGATTTTCCTCCTGGCCAATCAGGGCAGGAGACGGACCTGAAGAAGACTGGGTTGGCAATGCGGGGAAGCCGGGGTAGCAGCGGTGTTGAAGGGGTGCAGACCTGGGGGGGGGCGCTGGGGTTTTGTTTGCCTTTGCCCCCCCCCAAAAAAAGTTTAGCACCAGCTGCTGATGCATTTCCGTGGTGTGCGAATTCCAGAACTCTCTGTCTACTTTTTCCATATGTAAGTGAATTAGAGCTGCACAATTAATCATCAAGAATTGTTATCTCGATCTTGACTAAAGTGTTTCACAGTTCTTTCTATGCAAAGAATTCTCTCTGCTCTTCTGAAGCCACAGCCCTCAAAAGAAAGGAAGAGAAAAACTGAGCAGTCTGCCAAGAATCAAAATATTCTTTATCAGTTGAACTTAAGTATAAACATTGTAACAATTTGTCAATGGAATAGACTGTGCGTAAGTGAAAAAAGTTTAACCACTTAACCACTTGCCGCCCGCCCTATAGGCAATTGACGGCTGCAAAGTGGTTGCATAATCTTGACCGGACGTCATATGACGTGATCAGGATTATGAGCCGCTGCGCGCCCCCGGGGGCGCGCATCGCGGCGATCGTTGTTGCAGGGTGTCAGTCTGACACCCGGCAACTACGATCTCGGTAAAGAGTCTCCAACGGAGACTCTTTACCACGTGATCAGCCGTGTCCAATCACGGCTGATCACAGTGTAAATGGGAAGAGCCGGTGATCGGCTTTCCCTCACTCGCGTCTGTCAGACGCTAGTAGAGGAGAGCCGATCGGCTGCTCCTCTGACAGGGGGGGTCTGTGCTGATCGATTATCAGCACAGCCCCCCCGAGGATGCCCACACTGGACCACCAGGGACGCCACCAGATCACCAGGGAAAAGGTAATCCTCCCTAGACCACCAGGGATGCCAGTCAGCACAATGGGTGCCAATCAGTGCCCATAATGGATGCCAATCAGTGCCCACAATGGGCATCACTGATTGGCATGCATTATTGTTTGGCACTGATTGGCATCCATTACTATAGTATAACACCAATGCCGCCTATGAGTGCCCACCTGTGCCGCCTATGAGTGCCCACCTGTGCCGCCTATCAGTGCCCACCTGTGCCGCCTATCAGTGCCCACCTGTGCCGCCTATCCATGCCCACCCATGCCCATCTGTGCCGCCTATCCATGCCCATCTGTGCCGCCTATCCATTCCCATCTGTGCCGCCCATCCATGCCAATCCGTGCCAGCTATCAGTGCCAATTTGTGCCACCTATCCGTCCGTGTCCGTCCGTGTCGCCCATCCGTGTCGCCCATCCGTGTCGCCCATCCGTGTCGCCCATCAGTGCCGCCTATCAATGCCACATATCAGTGCCACTTCATTGGTGCCACATTGGTGCCCATCAGTGCCGCCTTATCAGTGCCCATCAGTGTAGCCCCATCAGTGCCCATCAGTGAAGGAGAAAACGTACTTATTTACAAAGTTTTGAAACTGAAACAAAAAAAAACATTTTTTTTTTCAAAATTTTCGGTTACTTTTTTATTTGTAGCGCAAAAAATAAAAACCGTAGAGGTGATCAAATACCACCAAAAGAAAGCTCTATTTGTGGGAAAAAAATGATAAAAATTTCATTTGGGTACAATGTAGCATGACCGCGCAATTGTCATTCAAAGTGCGACAGCGCTGAAAGCTCAAAATTGGTCTGGGCAGGAAGGTGTTTAAGTGCCCTGTATTGAAGTGGTTAAACACTACACCTTTTTCTGACATTTGTTGGTTTCAAGTTAAAATCATTTTTTTTTTGCTAGAAAATTACTTAGATCCATTTTTAGATATTTTTTAGTAGAATTAGCAATTTAGCAATTTAAGTCATGATAGATTCTGGTGTCTTTCACGACTCCCTCCACAAATTGCCATTATTCACTCCATATAGCCAACTAGAGTCTGTAGACAATGGCGACCTGCACACGACTTCAGCGGTGGTTTGCAAAATGACTTCTAAGTCGGAGTGACTTGAGTCGTTCCTATTAGAGCGGTTATATAGTACAGAATGGAACGCGACTTGTCAGGCGGCTAAGTCGCCCCAGTGTGAACTTAATAACTTTCCCTTCTACTGTAAGTAAATAAAAAATAATCTAACAATATTGTGTATCAATATTATCTGTATATCATGACTCAACAACCAGCGTTGGGTCAACAGGGGTGACGCCGCATTAATAAACATTAGATTAACTCTGATGTCAGAAATATATATAAACAGATAGGATGAACAGACAGCTGGTCATCACTGGGCATAAATCCCACATGTTTGTACTGTGTATAGGAATGTCCTCACATACCATGCAGCTTGTTTAACCAGACATGGTCAAGGACAGATTTACCTGCAATGTAACATGACACATTTACAGAGCATTCGGCTCCAATTAGTAGAGATGTATTCCTTAGGCAGAATGTGCTAATCCATTCAGTAGACACACAACTCACCTACAAATGGGTGACACTAAATCTAATCCAGACTTCAAGTGATCCTTTAAAAATGTTGCATTCCTTTAAATGCTATTCTACTAAACATTTACATTTGCTTCAAATCAATTGTGAAAGGAGAACGTTATAGTCAGTTTCCTAAAAATCCTAAAACACAACTCCAAGCAGCTAAAAAAAAAAGCACACAATGCAGTTCTGTGTTCATTGATAGATCATTAAATGTATTTTTTGCAAGCAGGCTAAGTACCTGACTTTGACTTGCTTTCACTTTCGTGCAAACTACTGTACAGCATGTAGGCAGGTGCCCACAAGGAGTTAATATGCCTGGCCGGATAAGCACTTTTTTCCCCTAGCTGTACTCATTTCTTCATTTTAGTTGAGCCAGCCAGGTGCCAAATGTTACAATATCTTGATGTTTTTCTGTATCATTAGGTTGACCTGAGAGCTAGAGGTAACCAGGCTGTAAGGGTTAATATTTTCCCCCTCACTTGCAGCCAGTTTACTGCCCCCCTACAGATCAACCAACATAAGAAGGGGCTGCCTTCAAGACCCTGGGTCGGTTCCTGGAGAAATACAGCCAAAATGTAGCTGGGTACTCTGCTGGAGAGGTAACCACCATTTGAGGGGGGGGGGGAGGTTAATTGGAGCCTAATCGGGGTTCCTGGTAGGGGTCTTGAGCTTGGAGATACCTATGGACTTGTAGCTAGTAATCATGGAAATGCTGCCTCTATAGACTACTGGCAATCATTGGCTCTAAGGGACTTGCACTGTTTCTTGTGGATTATTGCCTTAATGAACTCTTGCCTTTAGAGGGATTGCATTATGAACTTGCCTTCTGTATAAGGTATGCACAGTCTTTAGGATGTAAGAAGAGCTTTGTATAAGAACTGCGTTGAAGTTGTTTCTTGAGAACTGTATTGTATCAGCAAGTAAAGGATTTTTGTTTGTTTACTTGTTTTGACTGGTCTGAAGTCTCCTAGGGGTGCATGCACAGTGTCTCAAAAGAACAAAAGAACAGGATTTGCAACACAACAAAGGGACTGTAAAAGATTTCCATTAGGTGCAGTTCTCTATGCTTCCACCTGCTCTGAGCCATGACCTATGATTAGACATTGGGACAAAATCTGGGCAAAAATGGTAAATGGTAAACGGTTGCATATTGTTAGAATACTTCAGTGTTAGACATTTTTTTTACTATCTAATATTCCTAGCAAAGACATACAATCATTCACACTCGCTTTTTAGGTATGTTTCAGAAATAAATCCAACAACACATGAGTGTACATATTTTTATAATGATTCTTTTTTTTAACAGCTTCAGCCCCGGACCATTTGGCTGGCCAAAGACCACAGCACTTTTTGCAATTCGGCCCTGCGTCGCTTTAACTGACAATTGCGCAGTCATGCGACTTGGCTCTGAAACAAAATTGACGTCCTTTTTTTCACACAAATAGAGCTTTCTTTTGGTGGCATTTGATCACCTCTGCGGTTTTTATTTTTTGCACTATAAACAAAAAAAGAGCGACAGTTTTGAAAAAAACATATTTATTTACTTTTTGCTATAATAAATATACCAATAAATGTATATAAAAACATTTTTTTTCCTCAGTTTAGGCCGATACGTATTCTTCTACATATTTTTGGTAAAAAAAATAAAATCGCAATAAGCGTATATTGATTGGTTTGCACAAGTTTACAAAAGTTTACAAAATAGGGGATAGTTTTATGGCATTTTTCTTAATAATTTTTTTTACCAGTAATGCCGACGATCAGCAATTTTTATCATGACTGCGACATTATGGTAGACACGTCGGACAATTTTGACACATTTTTGGGACCATTGACATTAATATAGTGATCAGTGCAATTAAAAATGCATTGATTACTGTAAAACAGTAACATTTTAAAATGGCCTAAGGAAATGAAGTGGTTAAACTCCAAGTAACATTTTGCTAAAGCATTGTGCGTGTCTTAAACAACTGCCATTTCTCTTAAATAAAATAATATTTTTCCCTTATTCCAGTTTGTGTTGCAGCCTCTTGGCATCCACTTTCTGACTGCATGGCATTAGTCAGGGCAGGTCTCCTAATGGTAACACCAAGAAACCTTAGAGGAACACCATAGGCTTAAAAAAAAAAAAATCAACTTTATTGAATATGGTTAAAATGAATTAGTGTAAAAAACTACCTGTTATGTTCCTGGTGGAGATCGAGCTGGAGAGAGGGCTTCTCTTGCACCTCCTGTCCGACACCCCTGATAGTGGTGACATGGAGTGAAGGACACAGAGTAGCATGAGGGCCCGTGTAGTGGACGGTGCTGGCCGGACCTTGACAGGAATCAGATGGCTGTAGAGCGCTGGACAGACTCTGAGGATCGGAGCTCCATATCGCTGGGTCAGCAGATGGAGGCGTAGCCAGGAGGTCATCAACAGCCGGAAAGAGCAGGTACCGAGACAAAAGGCAGAGGCAGAGATGGGACACAGGCCAGGTTCAGTACACAGACGGGCAGCAAGGTACAAGAGCATCAGGCAATAGCAGAGTCAAACACAAGCCGGGATCAGGTAGGCAGGCGGAGGTCAAGGAGAAGGTTCAGGTGAAGCTGGGCCAATATACTGGAAAGAGGAACAGATCAGGTTAATAAGCACTAGCTGAAAGACCACTCAGCAAGGTTCATATGTCGGTGCTCAGTTTAAATAGCTACTTGGCGCCCATACGTGCACGTGTATGCGCATTGGTGCGCACCTGTGTGCCTGGGCGCGCATTGGCACGCACCTCTCTGTGCATGTGCGCATTAGCACGCACCTGTGTGCGCGCATTGGCGCTCGGATCTGATTTTGAACTACCCTGTGCACTAAATAATTATTGGTCTGCCTGGGTGTCTTTTTATACATGTTTTTGAGCTCCTGATGGTAATAAACATGGACCATCCCCTGCATAATATAACAGCATCTTGTGCACTCAAGTGATGGCGCAGGAGTGCAGTTGGAAGATATGGATAATGCATTGTCATCCTATCACAGAAACCACCCCAACAATAACCTTGTTTTGATAAATGAAGCAGATTTTAAAATATTGAAAATTAATTTTTAAAATAAATCTTCAGTTGTATATGATATTTTAGACATTTCAGTTACATTTACCTTGAAATTTCTATTGCAAGTTTTTTCCATCCTTTTTAACATGGAAGAACCCTTGAAAGAATGTTACACTTATAATGACTATATCTACAGCTTACTATACATTAGTGTTATGAATGCTCCTTACATTTGTTGTCAGTGGGAAGAATCCCCAACTTACAGACAGCTAAAAAGGCCACTTGTGTCAAATAGGAACTTATATGAGAGGCAGAATCTGCTCTTTGCTCAGGGAACCCATAAAAACTTTGAAAGGGAACTAGGATTTAATGGAACCCTGATTGGAAAATTTGTTCTATTGTGTTATTTTCACATATCTGTCTTGGTACTATACTTTTTGCTGATTTAGTCTGCAGTTTCATCACTTTTTTTCTGTCCACTGAATGTTGTATTTAGGTCATAACTGCTCAATCCATTTCTGTGGCCAAAGACTCACATGATTGTAACAGCTGTTGGTACAGCCTCCATAATGAGCGCACATACAATTTCTATATAGAGTAAGAAAGATTGGTGCTTCTCCCAGAAGGAATGTGTCACCATTCTTTTTGGATTCATGACAGACCCCATTGTACTGTTCACACGTCCTGCTGCTGTTGAAACCCTTTAATGAAGATCCCTGGGAATGAGTGATATGTTTGTTGTTCTTGTACTGAGCTCTGTCAGGGAGACACTGTATAATTTGTGCCACAAACTCTTCCTGGCCATTTAGTCCTCAGAAACCATTTTCGTCTCTTCAATATCAGAATTTGAGATGTTACCAAGTCACAGGGTTTATTCACAGAGGGTTGATGATAAACTCTTTTTTTGTTGAAACTTTGGTTCACCAGCACTTAAAAGTCAAACTCCCCTTTCGCAAGATTTCCCATCACGTAGTGTTCTCTCTGTCATCAATTGCCCAGAGAGAAGTTTTTCCTGTCTTTGTCTGGGGGATTTTCTTTCCCTTATTGTCCCAAAACCCCTTAGCCCCTGTACACACGGTCGGAGAATCTGTCGGAATGCGTCTTATCGGACCGTGTCGTCAGATAATCTGACTGTGTGTGGTATGCATCGGACTGATTCCGTCCGACCCAATTTTCCAACATGTTGGAAATATTTCCCGACCAACTGGGCCGGTCGGACCTAATCCGATCATGTGTATAGCATTTTGATCGGACCAAGTGCCACGCATGCTCAGATCAAATTCCTACATCAAAGCTATTGGCTACTAGCCTGAATGTAGTCCCATCATAACGAAATTACGTCATCACGTTCTGAAAGATCAGATTTTTCGCCAACTTGGCCCGGCCGTGTGTATGCAACAGTCTCGGACACAATCCGTCGGACTAAATCCGACGGACAAAATCCGACGGATTTGGTTGGCAAAATCTCCGACCGTGTGTACAGGGGCTTAGACTATGTCATTGCCCAGAAGTGGGCAATGCCAAAGTCAGCAAACATAAAAAAGACATAGGGTCGATTTACTAAACACAAATAGACTGCGCACTTTGTGAAGTGCAGTTGCAAAAATGCTACTTTTTTTATTTTCCTTGCATGTGATTGGGTATTCTTTGCAAAGTGAAGCTTTACCTCATTCAGGGCTGAAACGGGGGGGGGGGGGGGGGTTTGGCCCAGCCACTGTATTGATAGGGGCGTAATCCCTGCTGTGCCTCTGAGCTTTTATGGGGTGCCCGACAGCACTAGGACTCGGAGATAGCAGATATAGGGAGACATGCCCCTGTTGGCCTGTGACTAGTCCTGAAAGGAGTAACGCTGGCCCTGTCCCTGGTGCTACTGTGCTGGAAAATATGCACCCAGAATTGCCCGTGACTGATCATGAGGTTCTACTGTACAAGGAAATGTGGGCAGCGTGAGGTGGCCTGTATCAGGTAGCGACTGAGCGATACTGTGAGCACGGAAATATAGTATATACACTTCATTAATAGTATTATATTGTATATGCTATATTTCAATGGTCACAGCAGGTTCATTCTTTGGAACCTGAGGGGAGGGAGACTTTTTGTAGTAAGGTACATAGTGGCCTTTACCAGGAGTTCCTACCTCACTTTCTACAGGTCTTTCACCCACCAACTACTGTGAACTCTGAATAACTGACTACTGACCTGTGAACACTGCGTCACTTACTATTGTACCCCTGTTATTACTGTGGCGCATTGTATGTGCCGCATTTGCTTTGTCTTGGTTAGTAGGACCCAACTTATGATCCTGTACACAGACCCAATTGCTTTCTACATCACTGATACCCCATATTTTACTGCAGGATAGAATGCTACATGTTTCAGTGCAGTCCGCTGCATCCCATCCAACCTCCTGTTGGTATCAGGTGTGTGTGTGTGTGTGTGTGTGTGTGTGTGTGTGTGTGTGTCAACTTGGGTTTCTGACCCGGGTGAAAGAATGTCAAGTTTCGCCACTGACCTTTTTGCTGACTGACATTTACTAAGCCATGGAGCAAAGTGAACAGTCTATTTGCCCTTAATAAATCAACCTCATAGTTCTTAAGGTTATAGAATCCAATCACACTATGCAGCTCAAATGGAAAAATCGGACTGAAGGCAGGCGTCGTTCGGTCAACAATTTTCATTATGGCTCTTTCAATTTTTTAATTGAGGAATGTTGGGCTGGAGGCGGCAGACAGGGCCACCCACTAAGCATATTTTGTATGGTTCATCAGGAACCATTTGAAATTCAAAAAGTGTATGGCCAGCCTTACATTTCTGAAATCTGGATGAAAGTTAACCAAACAAATTACTAGAAATTGAATTTAAATAATATAATATATATAAATAAATATATATATGTATATATACACACACACACAGTATCTCACAAAAGTGAGTACACCCCTCGCATTTTTGTAAATATATTATATCTTTACATACTAAAGAAATGTCACTTTGCTACAATGTAAAGTAGTGAGTGTACAGCTTGTATAACAGTGTAAATTTTCTGTCCCCTCAAAATAACTCAAAACATGGACATTAATGTCTAAACCGCTGGCAACAAAAGTGAATTGGGCCCAATTAGCCTTTTTCCCTCCCTGGTCTCAGGTGTGAATGGGGAGCAGGTGTGTTACATTTGGTGTTATTGCTCTCACTCTCTCATACTAGTCACTGGAAGTTCAAAATGGCACCTCATGGCACCTCATGGCATAGAACTCTCTGAGGATCTGAAAAAAATTGTTGCTCTACATAAAGATGGCCTAGGCTTTAAGAAGATTGCCAAGACCCTGAAACTGAGCTGCAGAACGGTGGCCAAATCCATACTTCGACCAACGAAGTTGAGTGCACATGCTCAGAGTCATATCCAGAGGTTGTCTTTGGGAAATAGGCATATGAGTGCTGCCAGCATTGCTACAGAGGTTGAAGGGTTGGGAGGTCTGTCAGTGCTCAGACCATACGCCGCACTCTGCATCAAATTGGTCTGTGTAGCTTTCATCCCAGAAGAAAGTCTCCTCTAAAGATGACGCACAAGAAAGCCCAGCAAACAGTTTGCTGAAGACAAGCAGACTAAGGACATGGATTACTGGAACCATGTCCTGTGGTCTGATGGGACACTTATTTGGTTCAGATGGTGTCAAGCGTGTGTGGCAGCAACCAGGTGAGAAGTACAGACACAAGTGTGTCTTGCCTACAGTCAAGCATGGTGGTGGCAGTGTCATGGTCTGGGGGTGCATAAATGCTGCCGGCACTGAACAGCTACAGTTCATTGAGGGAACCATGAATGCCATCATGTACTGTGACATACTGAAGCAGAGCATGATCCACTCCCTTCAGAGACTGGGCTGCAGGGCAGTATTCCAACATGATAACGACCTCAACACACCTCCGAGACGACTACTCCCTTGCTAAAGGAACTGATGGCCTGGCCAAGCATGTCTCCAGACCTAAACCCTATTGAGCATCTGTGGGGCGTCCTCAAATAGAAGGTGGAGGAGTGCAAGGTCTCTAACATCCACCAGGTCCATGATGTCCTCATGGAGTTCCCTTTCACATTGTGCTGCCCTGGGCGTCAGCGCTAAAGTGGCGCCCTTTACCGTTGTTTTAGCGGCGCTATTTGGCCGCTAGCGGGGCGGTTTTAACCCCCCGCTAGTGGCCGAAAAGGGGTTAAATCCGCCCGCAAAACGTCACTGCATCAGCGTTTTGCTGGCGGTATGGGAGGAGCGCAAGGTCTCTAACATCCACCAGCTCCGTGATGTCCTCATGGAGGAGTGGAAGAGGACTCCAGTGGCAACCTGTGAAGCTCTGGTGAACTCCATGCCCAAGGCAGTGCTGTAAATTATGGTGGCCACACAAAATATTGACACTTTGGGCCCAATTTGGACATTTTCACTTAGGGGTGTACTCACTTTTATTGTCAGCGGTTTGGACATTAATGGCTGTGTGTTGAGTTATTTTAAGGGGACAGCAAATTTACACTGTTATACAAGCTGTACACTCACTACTACATTGCAGCAAAGTGTCATTACTTCATAGTTGTCACATTAAAAGATCTAATAAAATATTTACAAAAATGTGGGGGGTGTATTCATTCACTTTTGTGAGATACTGTGTGTGTGTGTGTGTGTATATGTATATATATATATATATATATATATATATATATATATACACACACACACATACACACAGTAAGCAGCTCTGATAGTTGATTACCGTATATACTCGAGTATAAGCCGAGATTTTCAGCCTCTTTTTTGAGGCTGAAAGTGCCCCCCTCGGCTTATACTCGAGTCATCGCTGTCTGCCCGCTCGATCAGCGTGTCGAGCAGACAGACAGCGGCCATTCTATAATTCAAAAGCTCCGCCTTCGCCTGTGATAGGCGGAACACTGAATTTCCCAGCAGCCTGTGTTCCGCCTATCACGGACATCGTATCATCCTCGTACTACGGACGAGGATGATACGATGTACGTGATAGGCGGAACACAGGCTGCTGGGAAATTCAGTGTTCCGCCTATCACAGGCGAAGGCGGCGGCGCAGCTTTTGAATTTTACAATGGCCGCCGAGGCGCCGACGAAGAGGGCACGGGACGGAGGCAAGGCAAGGCACGGCACGGGACGGGACGGGACGGGACGGCGGCAAGGCACGGCGGCAAGGCACGGCGGCAAGGCACGGCGGCAAGGCACGGAGGCAAGGCACGGAGGCAAGGAGGCAAGGCACGGGACGGAGGCTCGGGACAAAGGCTCGGGACACAGGTAGGCTGGACACACACACACACACACACACACACACACACACACACACACACACACACACACACACACACACGGATGGATACACACACACACAGGGATGGATGGATGGATGGAGACACACACACACAGGGATGGATGGATGGATGGATGGAGACACACACACACAGGGATGGATGGATGGATGGACACACACACACACAGGGATGGACGGACACACAGGGATGGACGGACACACAGGGATGGACAGGCATGTCTCACCCTCGGCTTATACACGAGTCAATAAGTTTGCCAGTTTTTTTGGGGGTAAATTGGGGGCCTCGGCTTATATTCGGGTCGGCCTATACTCGAGTATATACGGTAATCCATTAAGCAAATCAAGTTATCTATATGGCTTGAGGAGACCTGTAATATTCACCAATGATGTCACAACAGGTCTGTATAATCTGGATAATATCCTATATTGTACTAAGTTGAAGAAAAATGTTGCTACGAGCAACAAAAATTTTTTTTTCTTTGGAAGCAAAATGTATTAAAATAGTAGCTCTTAAGGATTCAGCTCATTTTTTAATAGCAAAATATAGTATCTAAAACTCACTGGCTACTGACAATTCAATAGATATATGAAGCTTTACTGTGCTCACAGTCTGTACCTGACAATTAAGATAGATCACTTACCCACTTTGTCTCCCTCGGTCATATCTATCTCCACAGAGCTCTTCCTGAGGAAGTAGTGGAATTAAGAGATCCCAAATGCAAAATCCCTTTGCTGAAAGACAGTTGTGTTAAGAAGGTAGCCATTTTCAAGTCATATTGTAGTTCTTTATTCCAGCTATTTTTTTTTTTCAATACACTACTATCTATGGGCACAAAGAATAGAATAAATATATATATATTTATATATTCCACATTTATAAGGCAGTAAATGTAAGATTCACTGCAGGAAGGACCCCTTAAAGTTTATGCAAACCCTAATGCCGTGTACATAGGACCGGACTTTTCTGTTGAAAAATCTGACGGACTTTAGAAATAGAACACGTTTCAAATCTTTTTGCCGGAACCAGTTCCTATCGAGAAAACTGCTCGTCTGTATGCAGGTCCGACTGACAAACAACGATGCAAGGGCAGCTATTGGCTACTGGCTATTGAACTTCCTTTTTCTAGTCCCGTTGTATGTCATTGCGTTAAACGATCGGACTTTGGTGTGATCATGTGCAGGCAAGTCCGTTTCAGCAGAACTGTGCAAAAAGTCAGTCGAAAAGTCCGTCACAGTTCATTCCAATGGAAAGTCTGGGCATTTCAACTGTACTTCTCATACTTACTCCTTTTGGTCTGTAAAATATACCATTAAAAAGTGTTTTGTAATATCTGTTAAAGAAAAAAATACCTGTTTATCTTGCCAGAAATCTAATGAATTAATTTCCTGTGCTCTCTGCCTGTGCTCCACTGTGACCAGATAGCATTTTTTTTTCATTTCTTCCAGTCTCTCAAACACTTCTTCATTATATTATGTAAATCAAGACTAGGGAAGGTGTTCTTTAGTCTTGTCCAAGGGTGACATCGCTGTACCTCCATACAATACAGTGCAGTGAGTGAGCGTTGTCACCCCAGGTAAAAAAGGGAAAACATTAAAAAATAAATAAAACGAATACAGCCACCAAATCTAAAGGATTGGTAAACCACACTATAATAGCTATTACTTGAATTTAAATACAAAATACATGATAAATCTGCTATTTGTAAATTTGGTTGCAAACAACAAGCAGGGGCAGTTTCTGTTTTATAAAGTATTTGCTATTTATCCTTGTCTTCTACAACACTGATTTAACTATAGGGTGCACCAAACATTGAACTTGTGGCTAGCGCCGTAAAAGCAGAACTCTGCATTTTAAAATTTAGGGCAAATACATATAGTACATAAAAAGATTTTTCACTCACGGTTAGTGTTTGCCTGAAGCCATTTTTTACCAATCAACTGTGTTTACTCTTTTTAAATCATAATGACAACAGAAACTACCCAAATGACCCTGATCAAAAGTTTACATACCCTGGTGATTTTGGCCTGTTAACATGCACACAAGCTGACACAAAGGGGTTTGAATGACTATTAAAGTTAATCATACTCACTTGTGATCTGTTTGCTTGTAATTAGGCTGTTTTGACACTGAGGCATCGTCAGCGTGGGCGGTAAAGCACCGCCAAAAGTAACGGCGCTTTACCGTTGTTTATGAGGAGGGTTACGGCCACCAGTGGGGCGCTTTTAACCCCCGCTAGAGGCCAAAAAAGGGTTAAAACGACCTGCAAAGTGCTGCTGCAGTGGTTCGGCGGTGCCCTATCATTTTAATGCTGAGGAGCTCCTTCACCGCTCCAAAGATGCTGCTTGCAGGAGTTTTTTTTAACGTGCTTTAAAACGTTTTTGAAGGTCAATGAGATTCTGGACTCCCGACAGATCCTTGCATCTTTCATCCAGTGCTGCACTGACGTTTCTAGATTCTGAGTCATAAGGAAAGCAAAATAATTGTCAAAGGATCTGCGGGAAAAAGGTAGTTGAACTGTATAAAACAGGAAAAGGATATAAAAAGATATCCAAGGAATTGAGAATACCAATCAGCAGTGTTCAAACTCTATTTAAGAAGTAGAAAAGGAGGGGTTCTGTTGAAACCAAACCACGGTCAGGTAGACCAACTAAAATTTCAGCCACAACTGCCAGGAAAATTGTTCAGGATGCAAATAAAAACCCAAATAACTTCAGGTGAAATACAGGACTCTCTGAAAACATGTGGTGTGGCTGTTTCAAGATGCACAATTAGGAGACACTTGAGGAAAGATGGGCTGCATGGTTGAGTTGCCAGAAAAAAGCCATTACTACGCAAATGCCACAAAGTATCCCGCTTACAATATGCTAAACAGCACAGAGACAAGCCTCCAACCTTCTGGCATAAAGTCATTTGCAGTGATGAGACCAAAAATGTAGCTTTTTGGCCACAACCATATACACTACATTTGGAAAGGAGTCAACAAGGCCTGTGATGAATGGTACACCATTGCTACTGTGAAACACGGAGGTAGATCGCTGATGTTTTGGGGATGTGTGTGTTACAAAGGCACAGGAAATTTGGTCAAAATTGATGGCAAGATTAATGTAGTATGTTATCAAAAAATACTGGAAGAACATTTGCATTCATCAGCCTGGAAGCTGCGCTTTGGACGTACTTGGACATTCCAACATGACAATGATCCAAAACACAAGGCCAAGTTGACTTGTCATTGGCTACAGCAGACTAAAGTGAAGGTTCTGTAGTGGCCATCACAATCTCCTGACCTCAATATCATTGAGGCACTCTGGGGAGATCTTAAACGTGCAATTCATGCAAGACAGCCCAAGAATTTACAGGAACTGGAGGCTTTTTGCCAAGAGCAATGGGCAGCTTTACCATCTGAGAAGATAAAGAGCCTCATCCACAAATACCACAAAAGACTTCAAGCTGTCATTGATGTTAAAGGGGGCAATACACAGTATTAAGAACTGGGGTATGTAAACTTTGATCAGGGTCATTTGGGTAGTTTCTGTTACAATTATGAGTAAACACAGTTGATTGATAATAAATAACTTCAGCCAAACACTAACCATGAGGCCGCGTACACACGCGGGGACTGTTCGCTCAACTTTGTCCGTCAAACAGTTTCAGCGGACAGTCCGCTCAAAATTAGCATGGACGGACTTGCCCACACACGACGAACGAACAGTCCGCTGAAACCGTGCGCGATGACGTGAACGGCACGTACGACGGGACTAGAAAACGACGTCCTATACACTGCAATGCAAACTTCGGCGTGTAAATCCTTTCTGAGCATGCGCGGAACTTAGTTTGACGAACAAGCCTACACACGAGGGGACTGTTCGCTGAAACAAAGTTTCAGCGGACAGTTTTTCGGAATTTCCGAAAAACTTTGTTCAGCAGACTGTCCGCTGAAACTGTCCGCTGAAAGCCCACACACGAGCGGACTGTCCGCCGAAACACTGTTCAGCGGACAAAGTTGAGCGAACAGTCCCCGCGTGTGTACGCGGCCTTAGTGAAAGAAAAGTTTTTGTGTTATCATTCATATTCTCTGAAATCATAAATTCTGCCAGGGTATGTAAACTTTTGAGCACAACTGTGTATGTGCAACCTCTGGCCAGGCTTAGATCTAAAAATATTTTAATATTCTTTTTACTTTTTTTCCAGTACATAAATGGCATGTACTTTTTTTTTACTTTTATAACACTTTTATATGGTGCATCGAGCAAAGCGGGTACAAATCTTTCAAGTACAACAAAAACTAAAAAAAAAGAAACAATGACAAGCAAAAACAGACATGAAGGGGTGGTGAGCAGTGGCAGCCCGTCCATTAGAGACACACAGGCGCTGCCCCCCCTATCCATGTGTCCAGCCCCCTAATCTACATGCAGTGCGCCAGACGCATGGATTCCCATGGGGGGAGTTTGAAACAGTCTCTAATAGGCTTCAAAAAAGGGTGGGCTGGGGGCACAGGGCATTGTGCTCCAAGTTCACCCAGTTGTGTGACAATAGTGAATGAATATTCGCTATTCTCACACTGATCCTCCTCCCGGCCAATCGGGAAGCGGGAATGAGCATTTCCTGACTGGCTGAAAAGACAGCCAATCTTATTGGATGCCTAGGAGGAGGAGGGAGGAGATGCATGGAGGAAGTTGATCAAAAGGAGACGGAAGTATGAAAGCCGCCGCCCGCTACCTAGATCTGTGCGAGGCTTTGAAGTCCAACTGTCCTCCTGTGAGGGGGGGTGCTTGTTTGCTGCCCACCCCCCCCCCCCCCAAAAAACACCAGCTTCCACTAGTGGTGAGTGAATATTGAAAGGGAATATCAAGCACCGTTTGCATTGGGAGCCATCGTTTCCAAGCCTGGGTGAGGAGAAACCATCAGAAGGGCAAGGTGGAAAGTCTGCCCAGGCTGAGTAAGCATGGATAAGCATTTTAAGCCTAATGCGGTAGTCCGTTAGAGAGTATGGAGGTATTTATCATAACTGAAGCAGCCATAATCTGGAGCAGCTGTGAATAGTAACCAATCATCTCTGCCTTCAGCTTGTTCAGCTATGCTTTGAAAATGAACAATGGAAGCTGACTGGGTGCCATTAATAGCTGCTTCAGATTCTGTCTGCTCCTGTATATCGCTTGATGTGTTTTATTGGGAAAAGAGTAAATGAAGGCATAGGTAGTATGATAAGAAGGGGGTGGTTATGACAGTGTGGATAGCTATTTGAGGTTGAAAGGGAAGCAGGGGTAGGGGCAAATCCCCAATGGCTCGCACCAAGTTGGGTTCAGTGTGAGTGGATTGGGTATGGGAAGTTAGGGAGGAAAGACAGAGTGAAAGACAAGGAAAGGAGGGATGGGTAGTGGGTAGTGGAAGGAGAGAGGGAGAAAACGTAATACTACAATCCCCATCATGCACACAATCTGTTGGCATTGGTGAGTGATCATTGCCTCGGGCAATATGCTTGGTCCTGTACTGTCAGTTGTGCACTTATCATGCAGGCTTATCTTGGTGTCCTTATCATGTGTTTCTCTCTGATATTTCAGAGTCTTACCTAGTGTGAAAATCATCTTACAATGTGAGTAGCCTTTGGGTGACCTACTAAAGTGACTGTCAATCATTTGGACTTGCATTACATTTATGAAAATAAAAGAAGTGGCCGGTCTGGAAAATAGCACAGATTTTGTGTAGGAGGGGTAAGCAGATCATATTCTCAGAATTCCTAGGGGTATTCGGAGACTGTGTAATGGATCTCATCTCTGTGTCTCCTCTGCTCTGTCTTTTGGATGTGACTTGGCTGAGGGCTCGAGGTGATTGCTCTCTGATTCGTTCCACCACCTGTTGTCACGGAGCTCAGTCCTGACTAGTGGATGAACAATACAGCAAAACCCCTTTTTCAGTTGGGACCTCATGAGCTGAAAATTCTGCCGTACTTTTATACCCTTAGAGACTGTGTGCTGCATTTTCGGAGCAATTACATGCTATATACACATCTGTCATTAGGAGAGATCCCCTCAATTTGTATGACACGCTTTAACGCAGGCCCCGCCAAGCCTGCTGGAATGACAGCTATGCCCTCAAACCATAGTCTGGGATGCACTTCACCCGCCTGCTCGGGGGGCTGAAAAAGACTAGAATATAATTACCAAGTTGTCATCCAACTCCAGATCTGTTATTACACTGTTCAGCACTACCTTAACCCTTCCACTCTCTGACAACTCTTGATTGGCAGTAAGCTCCCAACAATGAAAATGACTTACTCATGATCATTAATATTTAATGCACTGGAATAGAAGGACAATTAGGCAGTTGCATGTTATATGCCTTCCTTCATTGTGTAATGAAAACCTTTATATACTTCTGTGATGAGTACACGCAACTGTGTCTATATCCTAAGGCACCCAGCATTCTTTCATTAAGGAGGTTGCATATTTCTGGGTTAAGTGGTAACCTTTCTGTTTATAATTTATTATAAATGGACATACATAGCAGACTGTCATTGCTATGTGTACATCAGATGGATGCTCCTTTTAAGCGGCTGTCAGAAATATAATGCACTGACTGTGTACAGGTCGGTTTTAGGCCTGCCCACTTCAAATTTCTTTAGACACAGCAATTGTCAAGAAGCAAAATGAACCCACAGGCACTCTAAAACATGCCTGAAAGTGTTTCAGTTATAAATATGATTAAAGCAGACCAGCAGCCAAAACCTTTTCTATTTTTCAAATAGAGTGCGCAAGACAGGTGTTTATTGCTTTTTGTATCCCTGTTGGGGAGACACACTTTACTTTTTGTCTTATCCCCCAATCACGCTGAATCTGACTTTGAAATCGTGTGACTTCACTTGAAGTTGCACGATTTCAAAGCTGCAGGTCAGTGTGACTTCAAGTGCGACTTTGCTGACATCTGTGTGACTTCAAGAACAGATATCTATGCAGGTCGCACCTGAAATCACAAAAAAATAGTGCAGGAACCTTTTTTTTTTTAAAGCAGTGCGGCATCACAAATCCAGAGTCACACCGATTTAAACATTACCATTGCCGACAATAGGGTGCGATTTTGTCATGTGATTTGGACCTGTAAAATTGCATGACAAGTCACAGCGGTGTGAACGGGGGCTTAATGACCTTTGCCAGTGAAACAAAGATAGAGCCAGACTTTGGGCTTTGGAATCCTGCCACCCCTGTTTTCCCTTACTCACTATTGGAACATCACCCTGCTCTTTAAGCCACATGAAAAGGCCCCCTCTTTGCTGAGTGATATTTTGTTTTACCTTTTTTTTTTTTGCATTAGTCCATGTGACCCATGGTGATGCCCAGCTCCCTGTGCCCTTTTTTAACCACTTCAGCCCCAAAAGGATTTACCCCTTTCCTGATGAGAGCATTTTGTGCGATTCTGTACTGTGTCGCTTTAGCTGACAATTGCACGGTTGTGCGATGTTGTGCCCAAACGACATTGACGTCCTTTTTTTCCCACAAATAGAGCTTTCTTTTGGTGGCATTTGATCACCTCTGTCGGTTTTATTTTTTGCGCTATAAACAAAAAAAGAGCGACAATTTTGAAAAAAAACCCAATATTTTTTACTTTTTTTATAAATATCCCCAAAAAATCTATGAGAAAACAAATTTCTTCCACAGTTTAGGTCAATATGTATTCTTCTACATATTTTTGTAAAAAAATAAATAAATTTGCAATAAGTATATATTGATTGGTTTGCACAAAAGTTATAGCATCTACAAAATAGGGGATAGATTTATGGCATTTTTATTAATATTATTTTTTTTTACTAGTAATGGCGGCGATCTTTGATTTTTATCGGGACTGCGACATTATGGCGGATACATCGGATACTTTTGACACTATTTTGGCACCATTATCATTTATACAGCAATCAGAGCTACAAATAGCCACTGATTACTGTATAAATGACACTCGCAGGGAAGGGGGTTAAACACTAGGTGGCGATCAAGGGGTTAAGTGTGTCCTAGGGAGTGATTCTAACTGTGGGGGGGGTGGACTCACTACAATATGACAGAGATCACTGCTCCCGATGACAGAGATCTACTGCTCCCTGTCATGTTGCTAGGCAGAACAGGGAAATGCCTTGTTTACAAACATCGAGTTTGCGGGACCCGTGACACGCTCCCATGGTGGGCTTGTGCACCCGATAGGTGGCAAATTCAAAGGGACGTACAGGTATGCCCATTTGCCTGCCTGTGCCATTCTGCCGACGTATATGTGTGTGCAGCGGTCAGCAAGTAGGTAAACAATAGCTTGCTTATTAGCTTTGAAAATGGGCAGAAGAAAATAAGATTCACCTCCTATATAATCATATTCATTAAATCTATATTCATTAACTCGGCCGGCCAGCTTTTCTCATCCTTAATCATCAGTAGAGATGGGCTCAGTTGTGTTCGCGATCTTAGTCCCAACCCACCTGCCTGATGCCACCAGGAAGCCCACACTGCACAGCGCTAATCGCAGGCAGTGAGACATTTTGCGGTCTGTGCATCTGAGGATCAGGAAATGTCTCACTGCCTGTGATTAGTGGTGTGTAGTGTGGGCTTCCTGGCGGGATCCCGAGCCCATTCCTGATGGTCAGTAACAAATTAATACTGCACTTAATGAGCACACCAAACCTTAAAGTGGATGTAAACCTGGAAAAAAAAAAATTTCATAATGTAGAGTATAAGATTTCCTATCATTTGAGCCCAGTCTTGCCACAAAGAGTTAATCCATCTCTGAGCAATCCTCTTTTATTGTTCAGTGAGATAAATCTTGACAAACAGAGAAAAACTTTGTCAAATCCTCCCCCTTGCTGTGAGTGACAGGTGATTTACATATCTCATGCACTAGCCTAAGACATGCATTATTTTTTAATTCCCTCCCACTCCTTTCTTCTGCTGCTCTGCAAGGATTTGCTGTTCCACACCTCAGCATGATTTGGCATGCTAAAGTTACGTGGGGACTTTTCTGGGTTTTGACTGGATGTTATTGATCATAGCAGAGGTTCGGTGTAAGAAATACACAGGAGAAAATGCATGTTGATAAGGGGAGTGTAGACGAGGGCGGGGAGACTGCTGACATCACGACTCCACCCACTGATCCCTGGACTACAGACCCACCCACAAAATCTGCAGTTTTTCGGGTCTCATTATAACAGACAGAGGGGAGACATTTGACAGATAAGTATACATGCAGGAGGCGTGTATATCCTTCTAGATAACCAATATTGCAGTAGTTTAGAAAGAATGAGAGTGGGTTTACATCCACTTTAAAAGGCAAAAAACATAAATTTAAAATAAAATCAAAAGAAATTAAAAACCCACAACCCCACCCTAAAATAAAAGACAATTTTTTTAAAGGGAAGCCTTGCAACAAAAAAAAAAGGTTGCTATAGACCAGTGATGGCGAACCTTGGCACTCCAGATGTTTTGGAACTACATTTCCCATGATGCTCATGCACTCTTCAGTGTAAGTGAGCATCATGGGAAATGTAGTTCCAAAACATCTGGGGTGCCAAGGTTCGCCATCACTGCTATAGACAGTACAGCAGCTAAAAGTAACTGCTGAAATGTAATAATTTTTTTACATTTTGGACAAAAAACATTTGGACAATAATAAAAGCAATAAAAGCAAAAAATGCAGCAAAAAAGCTGACTGTCAAGTCTGTAAAGTGACACCAAACAGTATCCTTATTTTTTAAAAATAATCTTTACAGGTCCACTATTTAATGACCCTGCAATCTATTTTTCATGAAATTGTATGTTAGGTGTCGGTTACACTTGCAATTGAGGAGCGGTAAAATCCCACTGTTGAGATGTTTTTACTACACTTCAACAGCTCCAGCTGCTGCAGAGACAGCAGTCGGGGGTGTACACATGCTGTGACTGCAATGCTTTTCAGCAGCAATTATGGCATGACCCATTCTAGTGAATGGAGCCATGATGAAACTGCCACGGTTTCAGCACGGTTGTCTGGTATTTAGGGGGTTAAAAGAGGTGGTGAGGAGGTGATACAATGCCAAATTCTCTCTAAAAAAGTGACCCAAATGCTGGTCACTCTTCAGAGAGCAAAGCCGTTACTGTGTTTTTTCTGCCTCCATGGAACGTCCCCAGTAAGCTCCTGAATCTTTCCTTTTCCTTCCTTCACTTTAGTTTGTTTGGAAGAGTAGTGGCGGCCATTTACACCGCTCTATGCAGTGCAGTGTATGTGATCACATGTAAACAAGTTTAAAAAAAAAAAGTACTACAGTGGTGTTTTTATTAATCAAGCCTTTGAAAGTGAAAAGTAAGGATGAGCTCCGGCGTGTTCGCACACTCCACGTGCAGAGCCCGCCAGGAAGTCAGCGCAGCGATGGGCTAATCGCAGGCAGTGAGACATTACCCCGATGCGTGGCAGCAGAGATCGGGAAATGTCTCACTGCCTGTGATTAGCCGTGCCAACTTCTTGGCGGGCTCTGCACATGGAGTATGCGAACAAGCCGGAGCTTATCCCTAGTGAAAAGGCTAGGATATAGAAATAATTTCTGCTGCACAGTATATACCTCAATTCCATCTACTTTAAAGTGATTGTAAAGGATCGTTTTTTTTTTCTTTAAATAACAAATATGTCATACTTACCTCCACTGTGCAGCTCATTTTGCACAGAGTGGCCCCGATCATCCTCTTCTGGGGTCCCCTGGCAGCTCTCGTGGCTCCTCCCCGCATCAGAGAACCCCCTGGGAGAAGCACTCTCCTGGGGGGGTTACCTTGCGGGCGTGCTACGGAGTCCAGCATTTGCGTCCACAGACACAAATGGTGGGCTCGGCCCCGGCACCCGCTTCTTTGGTTTTTATTGATAGCAGCAGGAGCCAATGGCTGCATTGTTATGAATCTATCCAATCAAGAGCCAGGACCCCGTGGAGAGAGTGCATCCCCGCCGAAGAGATGAAGGAACTCAGATAAGTTAAACGGGGGGGGGGGGGGGGCAGTGACTGCATAGGATGCATTAGGGTGAAAAAACATGAGGGTTTACAACCCCTTTAAGCCCCCGCTCACACTGAATCCGACTTTGAAATCGTACGACTTCACTTGAAATGGCATGATTTCAAAGCCACATGTCAGTACAACTTCAGGTGTGACTTGGCTGATATCTGATCAACTTCCTGCACAGAGGTCCATGCAAGTTGCACCTGAAATTGCCCAAAATAGCGCAGGAACTTCTTTTTCAAAGCAGTGCGGCACTGCAAAGTCGGCATCACACTGATTTGAACAGTTCCATTGCCAACAACAGGGTGGATCTGTCAATTGGCATAACAAGTTGCACTGGTGTGAATGGGTGCTAAATGGAATTCCAATTAAAAGAACTGCGTGTTTTTTTTCTGACTCAATTGGCCATAATAACATTATTCTTGAATTGTATTGATTGTCCTTTGAATGATTTCACCTGGACATAGTGCTATAAAGCATAAATAGTAATATTTTGAACTAGTAAGTAACGCTGATTTGTTCATTAACTCATCAGTGTTCAAGGGCAGGTTCATTGGGCTACCCTTTAATCGTATTTCTCCTAATGACACTCACTCTGCACATGCTTTGGATTTATCTTCTAGTCTGGTAAAGGGCTGTAAATCACTCACACAGTCACCACCTCAGATAAAGGGCCTTTCCTTTTTACTTCCAGTCTAATGGGGTCAATATACAAGGTGCAAAGGAAGCCGCCTTTCTCTAGGAAATGTCACTTCCAGCTAATTGATGAGAGCAGTGCAGTGATCATAATCTTTTTTGTTGCTTTGCTCAGACGCTTATGTTGTTACTAGTTTGCCTAAAGGTTACTTTGTGATTTGTGTATTGTGTATATCATTAGTCTCTCTGAGGATGGCCATGGACAGTTCATTTTTATTCAAATAGGACAGTGGGCTGATCACAAAGAAAAAAAAAATCCTCCATCCACACATGAGAGGTTGATGAAGGAATCCTCACCAGTCCCACTATGACTCCCCGCTGCCAGAATACACTGATCAGCGCTGCACTGATTGGCTGCAAGCTGCTGATCAACTAAAGTTTATCTTTTGTTTTGTCTGAACTTTATTGAAAAGTCAAAGTGACATTTTGTAAAATGCTATTCACACAGTGGTGGTGTACTGCAGTAATTTGCATCACCACCTGCTGTGCTTAAAGAAAAGTACCTTTTTCAGTGGTGTGAATTAATACCCTAGGAAACAAGGCTTTTTGCTTTGATTTGCACTGGGCAAGGTTGCCCTATGCAGTCCTAGCATACCTGGTGTGAATGAGCCTTTAGCCGTGGTTCACACTGATACGATTTGGCATGCGATTTGACAAATCACATGCCAAATTGGCGGCTGTTGACTTTGTGGTTCCGCATCAATTCCCATAAGTAGTTTCTGTACTACTTTTGGCAATTTCAGGTGCGATTTCAATAGACATCTGTGCAGGAAAACGTATGATTTAAATCCCGCAGCAGTGTGAACCTGGGCTTAGTGCTACTGGCTTTCACTTCCAGATGGACTACACTGTACTTAAAGCTGAAGTTTATTCTGCTTATATGTGCCTTCTGTGGTTCCTCCTTTTCCCCTTACCTCAACACGCTAATTACATTTTGAAATAAAGCCTTTCATGACATACAAAGGCGGCTGGTGTTTTTTTGTTTGGGGTGGCAACAAACAACCAACCCCCCCATCTGCTGGTTCACTGGCACTTACCTCATCTAGGCAGTAGGCACATCAGGCATTGGCGGGCACATCCGACAGGGGCGGAGATCGGGGCAGTGGCTCCTGTGTCTTCTCCTCCTTGCTTCCGCCGTTCATCTCATCCTAGGTGTCCAATGGATCGCCTATCCTTTCAGCCAATCAGGTAATGGGTATCAGACCTGCTTCCCGATTGGCCGGGAGGAGGATCATTGTTGCAACAGCGAATATTCATTCACTGTTGTAACACATGGGTGGGCTCATGGCATGAGCCCACCCTACTTTAAAGCCTATTAGAGCCTCTGGCTCTAATCAGGTGCTTCAAAAAACACCCCTGCTGAGATAATTCATGCATCTGGCGTCCAAAAAGGGGCCAGCCACATGAATAGGGGGCAGCGGCCATGGATCACAGAGCATTCATCTAGATGTAGCGCCCGTGGATAGAGGGGGTGGCGCATGGACCCCCTGCTCTCCTATTTCAAACTGACTACACCAGGCCAGCAAGCACATCCCTCCCAGTGTGGTCAGTTTTCTTTTTTGCCTTCTACTTGGGAACATCGCCTGCCTCTCCTCCAATAGTAAGACTTCTGCTGACACACACCCCTCTGCACAGCTCTTTTACTGGGAAGAACAATGTTCTGCTGCTTCTCTGTCTTCTGCAGACACACCGCCCTGCAGTATCCACTCCCACCTCTCTAACTCACTTATGCAGCTGGGGAAAGAGGTCATGTGATCACTTAAAGGATATGTAATGTTTTTTTTTTTTTTTTTTTTAAACATTATTATTATTATTATACAGGATTTATATAGCGCCAACAGTTTACACAATGATTTACAATATAAAAGGGAGACAATACAGTTACTGTATAATACAATAAAATACAAGAGGATTAAGAGGGCCCTGCTCAGAAGAGCTTACAATCTAATAGGGTGAGGCAGGTGGTACAAAAGGTTGTAACTGTGGGGAATGAGCTGATGGAAGTGGTAAAAGACAAGTTAGAGACATGATAGGCTTTCCTGAAGAGATGAGTTTTCAGGGATCGCCTGAAGGTAACAAGAGTAGAGGATAGCCGAATAGGTGGAGGTAGTGAGTTCCAGAGGATGGGAGAGGTTCTGGAGAAATCCTGGAGACAAGCATGAGAGGAGGAAACGAGAGAGCTTGAGAGTAGGAGGTCTTGAGAAGAGCGGAGAGGACGATTTGGGTGATATTGGGAAACAAGTTTGGTGATGTATCTCTGGCAGAGTTGTGAATTGCTTTGCATGTTGTGGTTAGTATTTTGAATTTAATTTGCTGGGTGTTTGAGAGCCAGTTTTGGGATTGGAGGAGAGGGTTGGCAGACACTGAGCAGTTGGTAAGGTGTATAAGTTCATGATAGCCTGAAGAGGAGATAGCCTATGGAGAGGCAGGCCAATGAGAAGGGAGTTGCAATAGTCAAGGCGAGAGATAACGAGGGAGTGAATGAGGAGCTTGGTGGTTTCATTTGTTAAAAAGGGGGGAATTTTAGAGATGTTACGGAGGTGAATTCTACAAACTTTTGACAACGATTGGATTTGAGGCTGAAATGACAAGTCATAGTCTAGGATTACTCCTAGTACCCTGGTGTAAGGGGAGGGACTGATGGTTGCATTGTTGAAAAGTCATGGAGGGGGGAACGGGCTGGGGGGGTTATTAGTAGCTCAGTTTTAGAGAGATTTCGTTTAAGGAAGTGGTGCGACATCCGTGCTGATATGACAGTTAGTAAGTTAGCAATGCGAGAGGAGATTGAAGGAGTGAGGTGAGTAGTAGCCCTTTTACACACGGTCGGACATTCTGACAACCAAATCCATTGGTTTTTACACACGGTCGGACAAAGTTGACGGAAAATCCGATCGTTCAGAACGTGATAATGTAATTTAGTTACGATGGGACTACGTTCAGGCTAGTAGCCAATAGCTTTGGTCTAGAAATTTGATCTGAGCATGCGTGGCACTTTGTCTGATCGGAATTCTCTACACACAATCGGACAAAGTCCGATCAGATCATGTTGTCGGAAAATTTTATAGCCCAGCTGGAAAACTTGGTCCGTCGGATATTCCGACGGAAACAGTCCGATGGAGCCCACACGGTCGGATTATCCGACAACACGGTCCTATCGGACATTGTCCATCGGAATATCCGACCGTGTGTACAAGGGCATAGACAGATAGGTTTGGGTGTCATCGGCGTATAAGTGGTATTGGAAGCTGTGGGTGGTTATCAAGTGACCAAGGGAGGAAATGTAGATAGAGAAGAGATGGGGTCCAAGAACAGTGCCTTGGAGGACCCCCGCAAAAAGGGGCAATGAAGCTGATGTGCTCGTCCCCGTCGCTGGAAAGACTGGGTTCGAGTAAGTAAAAGGGGGGCTCTGGGGGGCTGCTGCATCACAGAAGTTTTTTCACCTTAATGCATAGAATTCATCAAGGTGAAAATTCTCAAGGGTTCACAACCCCTATAAGGCAAAAGAAAAAAGGATATTTATAATGTTTTATTTTAATTAAAATACACAAATGTTCTCCTTTAATTTCTATTTTAAACTGAAGGGGTTGTTTTACATGGTAAGGGATCACATACACTTTAAAGGGAAAAAAACAGATCAATATCCATTTTTCTGGCGTACTATCACAACACAGGCTTGCTTCATTGAAAAATCCAGTATCTATAACCTAATAATATTGCATATTAGTCACTTATAAAGCTGTGGGCGGAGATGTATGAGCTGTTCTTTCCATGCTTCTGTAGCCAAGTATTCATACAGAGGCACTGGTGCATAGCACTCCCACAGCCATATATCTCGTGTGCACACAGATATTTCAGGCTTATTAGTTCTGTCTGATCTGTGCAGAATATTGAACAGCTGCAATTACAGTATAGGGTTTTCCTGGACCCATGCAGAACTGATATGTGACGCTTAGGAAAGATAACTGGCCCTTATAGGGAGTAAATCCCTTATTTAAAACCTGTCCATTGATTTGAGAGGATAGTACAGTATTTGCTTAGTCCATATACAAACAAGAGCTGATTGCCTTAAATGATTAGGGATATGCATAGTAATTTGATGTGGATGTGAAAGTAAAGTATATGTAAGGTAGTTATTTTTTAATTACATTTAAAGCGGACCTTCAGTCATTTTTTCAACTTTCCATCTATTGTATCTTCTGCCCTTGTTGTTTTAACTTTGGATAGTAAAACATTTTTTTTCTGCCAGTAAATACTTTATACAGCCCACTTCCTGTTACTTGTCTTGTCATTTGCCTAGGTTTATGACATCATGCACATCTCTCTTTCTCACTCTCGTAAGGGTTTGCCAGGAAGGGAGAGGGATGGGTCATAAGAGGGCCAATGAGAGCTGCAAGGCTGCAGAGCTGGAGGTGTGTCTCTGTGTAAATCCAGGTAGTGAACAGACAGCAGCTTCAGCTGCCCACAGTTAAAATGGTTGCAGCCAGACTCAGTGGAGGGAGATTTCTGCAGCATATTTTACAAGTACAGTGTACAGCAGGGGTGCCCAACCTTTTGAAGAGCGAGGGCCACTTAAGTGAATTGGTAACTGGTCGCAGGCCACAATCAGCGGAGCGGGAGGATGACAGGTCCGTGTCCACAGACACAGCCCACTCTACTCTATGGGCCCTCTGATCCAATCTGATTTACCTGGATGGAAGGGGCAGATCCATTTCTGTTTTTTTTTAGGTAGGCAGGTGTAAACAGACATAAGTCCGTTTACATCTGCTGCTCCATAGAGGTGAATAGTAAGTCTGATTGGGTCGGATCAATCATGTGAAAGGGGCCTAAGGCTGCTTTCACACTGATGCGTTGCGATTTGCCCAAAGTGCAGGTGCAGCTCAGTGAACCTGTGGATTTTCTGTGGGTTAGCTGCACTTTGCCATAAACTTCTATTATATTCTGCAGGTGTGGCACACTTTTTGAAGGAGCAACAAACCCACAGGTAATAACAGAAGTCTATGGCTCAATGCAGGTAACCCGCAGCTGCACGGCACCTGAGGATCAGTTTTAAAGCAGCCCAGTAACCACTGCAAAACAGATATATGCATATATACTGTGAATTTAGTAGTAAACTTACCTTTAATAACCGTCTTCCATTCTGGTATCGCTTGCTGTTGCTGTCCCAGGCGGAGTGCATTTGGTATCACTCCGTCTGTGACAGGAGCGGGCACCATACAGGAAGCATTGGCTTATGTGGCTCTGCTACGCAGCCACTTGCTTCCACTACCAGTGGCTTCATTCACAAAACTGCTGCTCTGGGATGGCTGGTCGTGATCGTGGACGTGATCTGGGCTTGCCAACCTGCCATCTTAGAGCAGGAGGTCGAGGGCCACATCAGAGGGCTCTGCGGGCCACTGGTTGGGCACTCCTGGTGTACAGTATCTCACAAAAGTGAGAACACCCCTCACATTTTTGTAAATATTTTGATATATCTTTTCATGTGACAACACTGAAGAAATAACACTTTGCTACAATGTAAAGTTGTGAGTATACAGCTTGTATAACAGTGTAAATTTGCTGTCCCTTCAAAATAACTCAACACATAGCCATTAATGTCTAAATCACTGGCAACAAAAGTGAGTACACCCCTAAGTGAAAATGTCCAAATTGGGCGCAAAGTGTCAATATTTTGTGTGGCCACCATTATTTTCCAGCACTGCCTTAACCCTCTTGGGCATGGAGTTCACCAGAGCTTCACAGGTTGACACTGGAGTCCTCTTCCACTCCTCCATAATGACATCACGGAGCTGGTGGATGTTAGAGACCTTGCGCTCCTCCCATACCACCAGCAAAACACAGATGCGGCGACGTTTTGTGGGTGGATTTAACCCCTTTTTGGCCGATAGCGGCCAAATAGTGCCGCTAAAATGACGGTAAAGGGCGCCGTTTTAACGCTGATGTCCAGGGCAGCAAAATGTGAAAGGGGTCTAAAAGTGGTGAGTGTCCTCAATTCATTGTTCAGCAATCATGGAGTATCCCACAGCTCCCTAACCGCTATCCAAGTTAATCAGCAATAAATATTAAAAAATGCGACCCCTAGACTGTTTATTGAGTCAGAAAAGCTACTGAGACTGAGTGGCTGTGTGCCTGGCTGCTATTACACTGGTAAAAGAACTTTGGACAAATTAGCAGCCCTTTTCGGTGGTGAGCACAACACTAGAAACTAATTTTGCCTTTACCTACACTTTAACATTTACATTCAGTTGGTTGAAGCCTGCATATTTATATAAAGCTCTTTGAAGATAAAGCTCGTCTGCTGCTCGGATCACGCCTGCCTGTCTAGCCATCTTCTGATGTTTGTGGCCAGCTCCCACAAGACAAATGAGACCCTCATAATTTACAGTGTCTTCTCTTATTAGTTCCACAATTATTGTTTCTTCACTTTAGGTAAAAAATGTCTCCTGATGTTGCCAGTCTTCCTTTATTGAAACACCCATGACGCTGATGGCTTCCTGCTTGCTCCCTGCCCTACCAAAAATGTGCGTCCTTCATTGCAGCATGTAATCACATTTAAAGCATGACGTTCCACTTTAATTCCATGACCAAGATAAATTGGACTCCCGGGGATCAATACCTCCTATACTGCCCAATGTAGGCACAATGAGCAAATATTGTGAAAATACATTTACAGCATATAAACAGTTTTTTCCCCATCTAAAATAAATGTTTTTTTTCTACATTGTGACATGCATTTATGTGTGTTGCAAATCATGCATATAGGTATCATTTTTAAAGGATGCTTGTACAGGGTAATTATGACCTATTCAATAAACTTCTTAACTTTTACATTCGACCACTGTTGTACAAACCCACCAACGGGCTTAGCCAATGAGATGAAGTGCAGTGCTTCTTCATACTTCAACCATACTTGTACCTTTTACATACAGTACTGTGCAAACATTAGGTGTAAAGAAATGCTGTGTAAAGTAAGAATGCTTCAAAAACATATATTTTAATAGTTTGTCTTCATCAATTTTCAAAATCTAAATCAAATCAATATTTGGTGTAACTACTGATTCGGCGTCAAACCAGCATCAATTCTTCTTACACTTGCACACTTTGTACTTTGCACAAAGTCAGGGATTTTGTAGGAGTCAGGAGTATGTTTAAAGCCCCTTTCACACCGAGGCGGTTTTCAGGCAATACAACGCTAAAAATAGTGCCTGAAAAAACCGGCCCCTTTCACTTCAGTGTGAAAGCTGGAGGACTTTCACATTGGAGCGGTGCGCTGGCAGGACGGTGAAAAAAGTCCTGCTAGCCGCATCTTTGGAGCGGTGAAGGAGCAGTGTATTCACCGCTCCTAAACCGCTCCTACCCATTGAAATCAATGGTGCAGCTGCAGCGGCGCTTTGTGGGGGTTAAAAGCGCACCGCTAGTGGCCGCATACCGCCGCTAAAATGACGGTAAAGCGCCGCTAAAAATAGTGGTGCTTTAGCGCCGGCGCCTGCACCACCCCAGTGTGAAAGGGGCCTAACCGACTATACCAATTAGGTGCCAAAGAAAATCAATATCATATGTATGTTGAAACAGTCATTAACTGAAACAGAAACAGCTGTGTAGAAGGCTAAAAACTAGATAAGGAACAGCCAAACTCTGCTGCTAAGGTGAGGTTGTGGAAGACTGTTTCATATCAAAGGTCATAAACCATGGCAAGACTAAACACAGCAACAAGACACAAGGTAGTTATATTGCATCAACGGTCTCTCTCCCAGGCAAAGATTTCAAAACAGACTTTGGTTTCAAGATGTGCAGTTCAAGCTTTTTTGAAGAAGCACAAACAAATGGCAACATTGAGGACCGTAGACACAGTGGTTGGCCAAGGAAACATAATGTAGCAGATTAAAGACACACCATGCTTATTTCCCTTCAACATCAGAAGGTGTCCAGCAGAGCGATCAGCACACAACTGGCAGAAACCAGTGGGACCCAGATACACCCATTTCCTGTTTGGAGAAGTCTGGCCAGAAGAGGTCTCTGTGAAAGAATTGTGGCCAAAAAAGCCATACCTCCGACATGGAAACAAGAATGAGCGACTCAACTATGCATGAAAACATAGGAACTGGGATGCAGAAAAATGGCAGTGGGTGCTCTGGATTGATGAGTCAAAATTTTTAATATTTGGTTGTAGCAGGAGGCAGTTTGTTCGCTGAGGGCTGGAGAGCAGTACAATAATGAGTGTCTGTAGCCAACAGTGAAGCATGGTGGAGGTACATTGCAAGTTTGGGGCTGCATTTCTGCAAATGGAGTTTGAGATTTTGTCAGGATCAATGGTATCCTCAATCCTAAGAAATACAGGCAAATACGTATCCATCATGCCATACCATCAGGGAGGCATGTGGTTGGCCCCAAATGTATTCTGTAACAGGACAACCACACCAAACATACCGCCGATGTCATTAGGAACTATCTTCAGCATAAAGAAGAACAAGGAGTCCAAGAAGTGATGGTTTGGCCTCCACAGAGCTCTGATCTCAACATCATCGCGTCTGTCTGGGATTACATGAAGAGACAGAAGGATTTGAGGCAGCTTACATCCACAGATCTGTGGTTAGTTCTCCAAGATGTTTGGAACAACCTACCAGCCGAGTTCCGTCACAAACTGTGTGCAAGTATACCTTGAGGAATTGATGTTGTTTTGAAGGCAACGAGAGGTCAAACCAAATATTGATTTGATTTGGATTTCTCGTCTGTTCATTTTGTTAATTGATGAAAATAAACTATTAACACTTCTATTTCTGAAAGCATAATTTACAGCATTTTTTCATACCTGCCTAAAACCTTTGCACAGTAGTGTACTTGAAACATATTCCTGCTCTTATTTATTTATTTATTTATTTATTTATTTATTTATTTATTACAGGTATTTATATAGCCCTGAGAATTTATGCAGCCCTTTACATATATTACTGATCAGATATTTAAAAAAAACAGATGTCTGATTTGTACCTATCAGTATCAATTCTTTTTCTATAAAAAAAAACTTTTTTTTAAATCTGGTTACAGTGCAATTATTGGCAAAAACTGAATTAAAAACAGGCAGTGAGGAGGTGTTGCATTGCTTCCTCATCGCCTGCCATTAGCTTCTGGGGCGCAACCCATAAGTGAATCGAGCTTCAGGGGCCTGGGAGTTTTAGACGCGCATTTCAATCTACCCTTA
The DNA here is from genome assembly GCF_037356315.1 of Lithobates pipiens. NCBI lineage: Eukaryota > Metazoa > Chordata > Amphibia > Anura > Ranidae > Lithobates > Lithobates pipiens. Next base: position 51,165,683 of record NW_027507790.1, on the reverse strand, counting down.
ATTTCTGAGTTTTTCTGTGTCTGTTCTCTGAATACTCCAATTTCCAGGTTCAGCTGCAGAGAGGAAACTGTGGAAGAAGGGGAAGGGTGCCTGGGATGCCCCTTGTGTGTGTGTGTGTGGCATTGAGCAGATGGCAGATTAAATTGTACAACATTCTTTTCTTCCTTACCTTCTGGCTTTGGTGTATGGGTATATGGGCCACCCCCATCAAATCATTCTCTGCAGCTATTACCTTTTGTACCACCACCCCCTCCCTTTAGAATGTAAGCTCTACGAGCAGGGCCCTCCTGTTCCTTTTGTATTGTACTGTAATTGTGCTGTCCCCCCTATACATTGTAAAGCACTGTGTAAACTGTTGGCGCTATATAAATCGTGTATAATAATAATAATAATAATGGGTTTGCCTATGGGTCAAGGGAGAGGTAGGGAACAAAGGGACTATTCCTTATTTACTTTTTGCAAATGGAACTGGAGAAATTCATAACTGGTGTGTATATAAGAAACATATTAAGGCCTTGTTCACATTGAACACGGCTTTGAAATTGTGCAACTTCATCTGAAGCCGTATGATTTCAAAGCAGCATGTCCATGCGACTTCAGGTGTGACTTGAAAGCCATCTGTGTGGCTTCATGCACAGATGTCTATGGAAGTTGCACCCGAAATCTGCAAAAGTAGCGCAGGAATTACTTTTGCAAATCGGTGCGGTGCCGTAAAGAACGCTGCCATGGCCGGAAATAGGCTTGCATTTTGTAATGCGATTTAAACTGTCAAATTGCATGACAAATCGCTTCAATGTGAACGAATGCTTAATCTGTGTTAATATGTTTTGGGGAAGATCTCAAAATCAATTAACCTCATGCTGATGGCTTAAGTGACAGTGTGCAGTGATTATAAAGAACTGCAAGAAAAAACTGAACCAGCAGGTTGCAGGAAAAAAACTGATAGATCCCCGCATCAACACAATTATAAAAATATGAATGCAATGTATACACTGGGGGGAGAACCTCTGGGGGTATCTAGGATGGAAAAGGACCTGGGGGCCCTAGTAGATGATAGGCTCAGTAATGGCATGCAATGCCAAGCTGCTGCTAACAAAGCAAACAGAATATTGGCATGCATTAAAAAGAGATTCCAGAGATAAAACAATAATTCTACAAGACTCTGGTCCGGCCATACCCAGAGTATGCTGTCCAGTTCTGGGCACCAGTCCTCAGGAAGGATGTACTGGAAATGGAGCGAGTAAAAAGAAGGGCAACACAGCTAATAAAAGGTCTGGAGGATAATAGTTATGAGGAAAGGTTGTGAGCACTGAACTTATTCTCTCTGGAGAAGAGACGCTTGAAAGGGGATATGATTTCAATATACAAATACCGTACTGGTGACCCCACAATAGGGATAAAACTTTTTCGCAAAAGGGGGTTTAACAAGACTCGTGACCACTCATTAAAATTAGAGGAAAAGAGGTTTAACCTTAAACTACGTAGAGGGTTCTTTACTGTAAGAGCGGCAAGGATGTGGAATTCCCTTCCACAGGTGGTGGTCTTAGTGGGGGATAGTTTTGATAGTTTCAAGATACTATTAGATAAGTACTTGAACGACCGCAACATACAGGGATATACAATGTAATACTTACATATAATCACACACATGGGTTGAACTTGATGGACTTGTGTCTTTTTTCAACCTCACCTACTATGTAACTATATGATATACAATTTTGAGGGTTACATAAGTGGATTTGGCTGGTATGTCATATGTTAATGAGATTCTTTGCATATTTTATCAAAATGGTATAAATACAGTATATCATAACAGGTAAACCATATAGCACTTTCCTCTTTGTTGGGGCTTGTTCGGACGTGCCAAGGGGGCAGTAAAAGCTGACAGTTGAGCCACAGTTTTAATGCCCCCTGACCACCCACCTAAACAAGGATGTGCATCTGTTTAGGACTGTACACATCCTGCAACTGAGATGCTTAGTGTTGCTGCTGCAAAAATAATTATATAATAATAAACCTCATCTCATGTTCAGTAACGCCACCAAACATGACCTAATCAAGTTATTGGGGCTGTGGCACAACCACCCCGCATCTGCATGCAATTGCTTACTTGCAGTGTTTTCCTTTCCATAAACTATTAATGTAGCTGCCGGGGAAGGAGCGAATACTATAGAGGTTAACTTGAGGGACAGGTATGCTGGGGCTACTGACATCACATTCAAGATGCCAGCATCCAACTGCTGTCTTAGGGCTTTTGGGTGTCTTTACAACAGAGACTTCCACAGGAAAAAATGCACAAAATCAAAATGTAACTAGAACCTTCAGGGCCCCAGCAAGAAACAATGAAGGGACCCCCCTGTCCCCTGGCCAGTGCCCTTCCCAATGCTCCCTTTACTCCCATCGTGGGACCCTTTATTACAATCCTGCTGTCTTGGGGTCTCCCCACGGTGCCAGAACACCAGGGCTGCTTGAAAGTAGTTGGTAGTTCCGCCACTGGTGTCATTCGTTTGATTTTCATTATTTTTTTTTTACCATTTCATTTTATTTATTCATTTTTTTACAATTTTAATTTTAATTTATTTTAATTTTTAGGACCCCGTTGGGTGGATTTGGTGAAATATTAGTGGTCTAAACAGACCTCTGATGTTTAACCTTTGAAACAGAGAAAGTAGATTGAGGACACCTCGATCTCCATGTCTGCAGCCTCAGCAGCACAGAATAAATGAACAGGAATTGTTCTGTACAAAGACTCCTGTTCATTCATAACTGAAGCATAATAAATATAGTTTATTATGCCTCAGCTATGAATGAAAAAAAAAAGTTAGTGATCGTTACTGATTGTTCATTTACCGGCTCCTTCCCCGCTCCATCCTGACAGTATCCCCCACAAGAAGGCAGGACCGGCAGTGCTGCGGGGAAGGGTGGCAGAGGAGCATGAAGGGGCCTGGGACAACATGACAGGGATAGGGATGTAGAGAAACCAGTCCCCTCCACTCCTTTCTGCAGCTGCTGAAAGTCTACAGGAAGGAGAGGAGGAGAAGTGGGAATTCAACAACTGCATGGAGGGATCGGTTCCTCTACATGCCATTGTCCCTGCCACCCCTCCACTACAGGATGAAATCATGACCCCTGTGACCCCTCTATGTACTGCCCTGCATAAAAGACATTAAATGCACATTTAATCATATGGGAAGATTTTTGTTGAAATGTTTGAGCTGGCAGCAGTGGCTCTTTAAAGTGGAACTCCATTTAAAATGCTCTTTTTAGACCTGGTTGAGTGGGAGACCACCAAGCTCTTTTGGCTATACTTCTCCTGTAGATCACAGGAGTGTAGTTCATTCTGCACTCCCGTGACCCATGTTCAGTAGACAGCAGACTAAAGATGCTGTTTGCTGATGTTACAGAGCCAGTCCAGGCTCTGAAAAGATCCTGAGCCTATGGTCGGGAGCCACCCAGAAGCCTGGACTGTCACCTGGCTCAACCTCTCAGCAATCTGCCGAGAGTCTAAAATAGCCACTCCCACCTCCTTCACAGCCCAGCGCACCAGTGAGCACTGGAGGGGCCGAGCCAATGACTCTGCTCATGGAACACTGAGAACTGAGTGATCAGCGGTGTTTGATCGCTCAGTTCAGTTAGAGTCGGCACTAGGTTAGTATAATTTTTTTCAAGTTAACCCATACTCCTATTTTAAATCACATTTTCCATATATACCTTTTAGCCCTTGTACACACGGGCATTCCGACATCAAAATCTGTCGGATTTTGTCTGACGGATTTTGTCCGAAACTGGTGTTGCATACACACAGTCGGACAAAGTTGTCAGAAAATCCGATCGTTCGTAACGTGATGCCGTAATTTAGTTAGGACGGGACTACGTTCAGGCTAGTAGCCAATAGCTTTGGTCTCGGAATTTGATCTGAGCATGCGTGGCACTTTGTCCGATCGGAATTCTCTACAAACGATCGGACAAAGTCCGATCGGATGATGTTGTCGGAAAATTTTATAGCCCAGCGCTCAAACTTTGTCCGTCGGATATTCCGACGGAAACAGTCCGATGGAGCCCACACACGGTCGGATTATCCGAAAACACGGTCCGGTCGAACATTTTCCGTCGGAATATCTGACCGTGTGTACAAGGGCTTAGAGAATTTACTAGGCATGTAACACTGTCACCAGGGCTGGTGCAAGGATTTTTGACACCCTAGGCAAAACCTCATTTTGCTGCTCCCATTGGCTCCACCCCTGACTCCATCTCCCTTTGCCCTGCCCATGTGAAAGAAGGCGCCGCTATACAGGAAGCATTGGCTCTGCTTCCTCTAGCGCTAACTCCAGTGCTGAGCTGCGCTTCTAATTACACTACCGGTCGGACAGAGCAGCTGCCTGAGACTGAGTTAGTTACGTGCTGCAGCCTGCAGAGCATGCAGACGTGGGTGGAAACCAGTGGCCGGCCGCCCCTAGGCAGCAGTGCGCCCTAGGCGGCTGCCTAGTTTGCCTAGTGGTAGCACCAGCCCTGACTGTCACTGGTTACTTACTGGATTGCCAGTAGCTTTACAAGGAGAATGCATTCCAGTGAGGGAGACAGTGTCCTGGCAGTCTATGGGAGAAGAAGAGAAGACAAGGCCAGCAGGAAAAAAACTGACTTCTGGTTCATATCCTTCTCTGTTCTGTCCTGATTACAAAAAAATACATTGAACCATAATGAAACCCAGAAAGAAGTATTCAGACACCTCTGGAACTGTCATGACTGAGGGGAAACAAAAGAGATTGGACAAGAATTTCACTAATCACTATTTCCTCTGACAACCATCTGTTGGCAGTACCTGCACGTACTCATGCATTCATCCTCTGATCTTCTGAAAAATATCACTGTTCATGACATGTCTAAGTTATTGGGCGTACTAATGGTCAAAACTTTCTGGTAACAGTAGTGTTAAAAAAAAGCAACTAGGACTTGTACTCATAGAAATTCTCATTAAATGGCACACGTTGCATTTGTGTTTGTATCACACAAACACAATTCAAAAGAACAGAGAAAGCAAAAGAAAAAAAAAAACATATATAAACTGTTGAGACTGTTTACTTTTAACAAATAATTCCTGTTGAAAGGCCGTAAGTTCTCCTTGTTCCGGCATATGGAAACTGTAATCATTTCAGAAACAATATTTACCTTTTCCTTCAAATGTGTGGAATTATCACCAGGATAACACACCTGCCAGCAGTTTTGCAAACCATACACCTAGTGGACCCTTTTCTATTTATTTAAATGAGCGATACATCTCCCGGGAGCAGCGATGGAAAAAGCGATGGCGCAGAATGCACCTTTATGATAATGGGTCTTGGTGCTGTTCTGTGAGGAAGGGGGAGTCTGAGCTGCCTTGTTCTCGCTCACCTGCTGCCATCTTTCAATGCTTTTTTATTTAATCTCTTCGCTTTTTTTCATCAGTGGGAGTGAATGGGTGTCAGACTGCAGCTGCCCTCTGTATGCACGAGCCAAGAACAGACGATTATTCAAAAGGTTATCCCATAGGAAAGCTGAAACAAGTGAAATCCTATAAGGATATACAGTATCTCACAAAAGTGAGTACACCCCTCACATTTTTGTAAATATTTTATTCTATCTTTTCATGTGACAACGCTGAAGAAATTTCAAAGATAAGTCTAGTAGGTTATGGCGCTAAACCTAAAGTATTTATAAATATGCTCTTAGTGACCTTTCTCTTACCTCAGTGATATTATAAGTGCTAGTAAGACCCTATAGGAATTAAAGTGCAAATGCTGACTCTACTTAGTTAAATCAATATGAGTGTCGTATGGTAATGACCTAAAAAAAGAAAACATAATAAAAAAAAAACAAGAAATTCATATAAGTGCCATATAACAATAAATTAAACTGCAAAAAATTGCAAAAAATGCATACAAAAAGTGCAAATTCATATAAGTGCCATATAACAATAAATTAAACTGCAAAAAATTGCAAAAAATTCATAAGGAAAGTGGTTCATATGAATAGTAGTTGATACCAAGTCCTTGTGCATAAAGGAAACTTTTCAAAGCCGCATGGAATCACTAAACATGTCCCTCAGTAATATCCTGGCTACCCGTGATGCAGGATAAAAAGTGACCAATGAAAGAAGTGCAAAGAGGTGCCAATCTTCAAATTAGGAAACAGTCGCATGAAAAACGCTACAAGTGTCCAATATTGGTATTATAGATGATAATGATGCCAAATCAAGTGACTGGTGCAAACAGTGCAAATCTTCAATGGAGAGAGAACATTCATCCTCGGTGCGCCACTCAGTGCTATGATATGTAAATATCACCACAACTTGTATATCACCAGAACTTGTGCCCCTATGGGGCTAGATGGACCTTCACAGTGTGAGCCACTGTGTAGCTGTCTGGGTGCTGCTGCTGGTGCGCTGAGGGGATGTTCACTCCTCCGTTCGTATGGACATAAGGGAAAACACATCCATAGTGTAGTATATTTTAAACAGACTCTTCGTTTAATAAATTAAAAATCTACTCACATTTAGCAATACGTATAATCTCCGCCGGCCGCCTCTGGCTATGGAAAGGGTGCACGCAATGTTGCCACGCCCTACGCGTTTCGTCAGAGTGACGTCTTCTGGAGCGGCCATATTGGTGCACCTTGTAGTTTAAATAGGGTGCAGGGCTCCACTGCGCTTGCACAAATCTAACAGCGCAATTTTTAGTGTGGGATTCCCTTACATTACGGTCCCAACTCTCCTACTCTGGCGATTAGTGTTGCACTTTCCTCCCCCTGAGTGCGCAACACACCGGAGGATGATCCGATCTATCTGTGGTCTGGTCTTTGACCAGCAAATTGGTCCGGTCTGAAAGTGGTTAATGATGTGTTCCACATCTTTATACTGTCTATTGTAACCAGTAAGGAACGCAATTTCCAGATTATTTTGTTTTGATCTTCCTTTTTTGTCTTCCAACAATTTATTTCTCTCCATGCACTTTATTTCGTTTTTCAATCTGCGGAGGTTTGTCTCCTCATACCCCTTCTTCTTAAATCTTTCTATGATGGTTTCCGCCTGTTGGTCAAAATCTTCACTCTTACTGCAATTCCGGTACATTCGCATAAGCTGACCCTTGGGTATATTCCCTAGCCACCGGGGGTGGTGGCAGCTGTTTGTGGGAATATACCCATTACGGTCAGTGGCCTTAAAGAAGGTACGGGTACCCAAGCTCCCTTCTTGTTTGTAGATCTGTAAATCCAGGTAGTCTACACTCTGGTTATTATAATTTCCTGTGAATTTTATGTGATATATGTTGTTATTCATCTCATCAAAAAATCTTGTAGTTGTTCCGGTGTACCCCCCCCCCCCCCCCCCCCATACTATATATATCTAAGGGATAGCAAACAACTTATAGGAGAACTGAACGGATTGACAATCAATGAAGGTGACATACTGGTCACATTTGATGTAATCATTATACACAAAAAATAAAGATTTCCTCATTTGAGAAAGTAACATGAGCATAACTGAGGTTCCTCTTCCTTTGTATAAAAAATTATACATATCCACCTAGATAATATTGTTGTATTTGATTTTTATTTTTTTCTATATTTTTTTCTACATTTTTTTCTCTATTTTATCTTTTAATTGCTGTTGGAGATTTTGTAAGTTTTTTGATGTATCCATTTTAAAAGTAATTTCTTAGAAGTACACAGGTATCATTTCTGTATTAGTTGAGTCCTTCGGTTAGGTATGGGATGTTAAAAATGGATGTCAGTAGTGCGGGCTCTTTAACATATTTTATACATGTAGATAGGTTGCAGTGCTCCACGTCTTACAAAAACATCAACATTAGTGTGGGATATGGCACAGATAGATCGGATCATCCTCCGGTGTGTTGCGCACACTGGGGGAGGAAAGTGCAACACTAATCGCCAGAGTAGGAGAGTTGGGACCGTAATGTAAGGGAATCCCACAATAAAAACGGCGCTGTTAGATTTGCGCAAGCGCAGTGGAGCCCTGCACCCTATTTAAACTACAAGGTGCACCAATATGGCCGCTCCAGAAGACGTCACTCTGACGAAATGCGTAGGGCGTGGCCACGTTGCGTGCACCCTTTCCATAGCCAGAGGCGGCCGGCGGAGATTATACGTATTGTTTTTATTGCTAAATGTGAGTAGATTTTTAATTTAATAAACGAAGAGTCTGTTTAAAACATACTACACTATGGATGTGTTTTCCCTTATGTGCATTTAATAACGGAGTCCATACGAACGGAGGAGTGAACATCCCCTCAGCGCACCAGCAGCAGCACCCAGACAGCTACACAGTGGCTCACACTGTGAAGGTCCATCTAGCCCCATAGGGGCACAAGTTCTGGTGAGAGCATTTACATATCATAGCACTGAGTGGCGCACCGGGGATGAATGTTCTCTCTCCATTGAAGATTTGCACTGTTTGCACCAGTCACTTGATTTGGCATCATTATCATCTATAATACCAATATTGGACACTTGTAGCGTTTTTCATGCGACTGTTTCCTAATTTGAAGATTGGCACCTCTTTGCACTTCTTTCATTGGTCACTTTTTATCCTGTATCACGGATAGCCAGGATATTACTGAGGGACATGTTTAGTGATTCCATGCGGCTTTGAAAAGTTTCCTTTATGCACAAGGACTTGGTATCAACTACTATTCATATGAACCACTTTCCGTATGAATTTTTTGCAATTTTTTGCAGTTTAATTTATTGTTATATGGCACTTATATGAATTTCTTGGGTTTTTTGATTTTTCGATTATGTTTTCTTTTTTGAGGTCATTACCATACGACACTCATATTGATTTAACTAAGTAGAGTCAGCATTTGCACTTTAATTCCTATAGGGTCTTACTAGCACTTATAATATCACTGAGGTAGGAGAAAGGTCACTAAGAGCATATTTATAAATACTTTAGGTTTAGCGCCATAACTTACTAGTCTTATCTTTGAAATTTTAACCCCCCCCCCCCTCCCATACTAGGAGGTGGAGGTTTCAGGTAAAGGCAGCTCTAACCCCGAATATTTACTTCCTAAAGGGTTTTATTATCAATTATTGTTTTTAGCACTCATAGGGTGAGTAGTCCGTAGCGCGACTTTACCTATCTTTTTTAACGCTGAAGAAATTACACTTTGCTACAATGTAAAGTAGTGAGTGTACAGCTTGTATAACATTGTAAATTTGCTGTCCCCTCAAAATAACTCAACACACAGCCATTAATGTCTAAACCGCTGGCAACAAAAGTGAGTACTCCCCTAAGTGAAAATGTCCACATTTGGTCCGAAGTGTCAATATTTTGTATGGCCACCATTATTTTCCAGCACTGCCTTAACCCTCTTGGGAATGGAGTTCACCAGAGCTTTACAGGTTGCCACTGGAGTCCTCTTCCACTTCTCCATGAGGACGTCACAGAGCTGGTGGATGTTGGAGACCTTGCCATCCTCCACCTTCCATTTGAGGATGCCCCACAGATGCTCAATAGGGTTTAGGTCTGGAGACATGCTTCTCTAGTTCATCACCTTTACCTTCAGCTTCTTTAGCAAGGAAGTGTTTGTCTTGGAGGTGTGTTTGGGGTCATTATCATAGGAGAGGATCATGCTCTGCTTCAGTATGTCACAGTACATGTTGGCATTCATGGTTCCCTTAATGAACTATAGCTCCCCAGTGTCGGCAGCACTCATGCAGCCCACAGACTATGACACTCCCACCACTATGCTTGACTGTAGGAAAGACACAATTGTCTTTGTACTCCTCACCTGGTTGCCTCCACACACGCTTGACACCATCTGAACCAAATAAGTTTATCTTGGTCTCATCAGACCACAGGACATGGTTCCGGGAATCTATGCCCTTAGTTTGCTTGTCTTCAGCAAACTGTTTGCAGGCTTTCTTGTACATCATCTTTAGAAGAGGCTTCCTTCTGGGATGACATCCATGCAGACCAATTTGATGCAGCGTGCGGCGTATGGTCTGAGCACTGACAGGCTGACTCCCCACCCCTTCAACCTCTGCAGCAATGCTGGCAGCACTCATACATCTATTTCCCAAAGACAACCTCTTGAAATGAATCTGAGCACATGCACTCAACTTCTTTGGTTGACCATGGCGAGGCCTGTTCTGTGTGGAACCTGCCCTGTTAAACCACTGTATGGTCTTGGCCACCGTGCTGCAGCTCAGTTTCAGGGTCTTGGCAATCTTATTATAGCCTAGGCCATCTTTATGTAGAGCAACAATTCTTTTTTTCAGATCCTCAGAGAGTTCTTTGCCATGAGGTGCCATGTTGAACTTCCAGTGACCAGTATGAGAGAGTGAGAGCAATAACACAAAATGTAACACACCTGCTCCCCATTCACTCCATTCCAATTTGGACATTTTCACTTAGGGGTGTACTAACTTTTGTTGCCAGCGGTTTAGACATTAATGGCTGTGTGTTTAGTTATTTTGAGGGGACAGCAAATTTACACTGTTATACAAGCTGTACACTCACTACTTTATATTGTAGCAAAGTATAATTTCTTCAGAGTTGTCAAATGAAAAGATTTAATAAAATATTTACAAAAATGTGAGGGGTGTACTCACTTTTGTGAGATACTTTAAGTCATACTCTGAGGCAATGCTTGTTGTGATGCTCACGGTTCACATACAAAGATAAATTCTGCTTTAATGTGCAAGACTGAGAAAACTGATTTCTGAATATAGTTATTATTAAAGTAGATGTGAAGTGATAATAAACATGTCATGCTTACCTGCTCTATGTAATAGCAGCCCTGACCCTCAATCTTCTAGAGTCTCCCCCACTGGCCCTGCTTCTTATAGGGGCACTCGTGTGGGCTCGATTCCCGAGCCACACTGCCTGTGTCCATAGACACAGACAGCATGGCTCCGACCTACACCCCCCCCCCTCGTCACAGGATTTGATTGACAGTAGCGGGAGCCAATGGCTCCCACTGCTGCTCCTCTGTCCTGTGAGTAGAGAGAGAGAACAGAGAGAGCCACGGCTCTCAGGCACAGAGCTGGATCAAGATCGAGCTCAGGTAAGTGTAAGGGAGGGCTTGGGGGGAATCTCAATAACAAAAGTTTTTTTTTACCCTAATGTATATAATGCATTAAGGTGAAAAAAACCTTTTACCTTTAAAACCTTTAAAGGCAATACTTAAAGTAGAAGTCAAGTCAAAACTGACGAATTGTTCCTTTACAGGGTAGTTAGTATAGGGCTTAGAATGGGGGTGGGATCAGGTTTAAACTTAGTAAGTTTTTGACAGGACTTAGCCTTTAAATGTCTTTTAAGCTTTAATACCAAACTTCAGTCAATTATAAAATAAAAATACAATTAGGGTGCCCCACCCCTATATATTCATAAAGCACTGTTAATTTAGTCCAAGGCAGGGGTAGGCAACCTTTGCACTCCATTTGTGGTGAAAATATAAATTCAATGAAACACTTCAAGACTTTTGCAGCCACAGGCATGACTACCAGATGTGGAGACATAATGGGATTTGTAATTTTATCAAAGTTGGAGTGCCTTGTCCGTCTCTGATCTAGGGAGTTAATGTAGAGGAACACCTACATTTTTCTTGTTCCAGCAGTAGCTGATGACCCTCCTTGCTTAAACTTCAGCCCTGGTGTGTGGATGGGACCTCAACATCCTTACATACAATGCAGTATCTACAGTGATCCATGTTACTAAATGATGATGTAGGAGATGAGACAGCCGTATAAACCAGGAAAAGAAAAGCAACTTCATGGGACCAGTCTTCCATCTTGCAGCCAGTACAAAAGAAATAAATTAGATACAACCCATGTAAATTAATGACATTGAACTATTTCAGCATACGAACATTATATCTTTATTCAAACAGTGCCTATAGATAAGGGTGATATACGTGAATAAGAACACAAGAAATTTGCCCTTTCAAACATTTATTTAACACAAGTATCAATAGGTGTATAGGTTTGCTGTGGAAAAAGTAAGTACATCCTGGCACCAAAAAGTGGTATTGATCCTCTGTAGCAGAAAGTACATCCTGTAGGCACTTTATTTAACTCTCTACCATTCAATGACATCAGTATTTATTATTCTTATATACGATTTATATAGCACCAACAGTTTACACAGCACTTTACATGTATAGTGGGGACAACACAATTACAGTACAGTTCAATACAAAAGGTACAGGAGTATTTGATCACTTCTCCATGAAAAATTCCTTTAGCGGCAAGATGTTTCTGGGTTTCTTTGCAAGAACTGCCAGTTTCAAAATGCCCTTACAAAATTTTTATTGGAATCAAATCAGAGTTTTGTTAAAGCAATTCTTGTTGGCTTTGCTAGTGTGTTTTGGATAATTATTGTGTTGAAAGACACATTTCTAGTTTAGCCCCAAGCTTTGGACAAATGGCCTCACATTATCGTCAAGCATACTTTGAAAATTCACAGTGGGCTCGATAACTGCGAGCTTCCCATGCCCTCAACCAGCGAAGCAACCACAAACCAAACCATCGTGCTTCATAGTTGGTATGGAGTTCCCCTCCTGACATACTGTCTTTGGTTTATGGCAAACATTTCTACTGTTACTGTAACCAAATAACTGGTTATTCGCTTGCTCAGCCTTCTGTACATTGTTGAAGAAGGCCTACTCTTAGCCTATTTGTTTAAAGCTGGCCATGCATGCATTGAAATTCGGCCAGCTCAAAAAAATCACGCACCACCAAAAGGCCCCACATCCATTATTTTATATAATGATATCTAAAACGAACAAACTAACTAACAAAACTAACATAACACTAACAATTTATCAGGAAGTCGTATTTACATGCAAAAGCACCTAGTCTATATGCAAAATTATATGACATACCACTATGTTGATGCTTCCCCCATTCTTGGCGCCCTACGGCATCCATAGGTGCAGTGTGTTTCAGCCCAATGGTCCCCCCTATTGTTCAGGGCCCATGTGCAGTGAACATCTTGCACCCATGAATGATATGCCATTGGGAAAAGGCTGTATAGGGGCTGAATAGGGCAGTATAGGGGGCAGGCTAGGGTAGTATAGGGGCGGGCTACGGCAGTAAAGGGGTAGGCTAAGGTAGTATAGTGGCAGGCTAGGGTAGTATAGTGGCAGGCTAGGGTAGTATATGAATAGGCTAGGGTTGTATATGGACAGGCTAGGGTAATGTATAGACAGGCTAGGGTAGTATATGGACAGGATAGGGTAGTTTATGGACAGGCTAGGGTAGTATATGGCCAAGGAGGGGTAGTATATGGACAGGCTAGGGCATTATAGGGGTAGGCTAGGGTATTATACAGACAGGCTAGGATAGTATATAGGCAGGCAAATGTAGTATATGGGCAGACTTGGGTAGTATATGGACAGGCTAAGGTAGTGTATAGACAGGCTAGGGTAGTATATAGACAGGCTAGGGTAGTATATGGACAGCCTAGGGTAATATATGGACAGGCTAGGGTAGTGTATTTTTATATATGCCACTGATATCTGTACACTGAGTGCCTCTCAGTGTATAGATATCAGTGTGCTGTGCAGTGTGTAGAGATCAGGGTTGTTAGAAATAGCACCTGGTGGATGGGTACTGGGCAGGAACACTCAGCCTGGCTGGTATACATTAAAACAGAGTGACACACAGCAGCTGGACTGGTGATCACTATCACTGACCTGCGCACAATGTAGTTTCCTCCGAGACCGGCCGCTCTGTCACCTCTAGCTCCAAGTTCAGCACAGATTCTGACTTGCTGTCCTCCAGGGCGTGGATGCAGACTGTGGCCTTGTCCCTATGCTGAACTCCCTAGGAGGAGAGGTGGCCAGAGCTGCCACCACTGCCCAGATACCCGTGACTCCACCATACCTCTTTCATCCTAGTCAGCATGTGAGTCTTCTCCCAGCGTTGCGTTAAAAGCTGGTAGGGATGCTATGGTTCACTGCCTGCTCTTTTCTGGATAATAATCTGTGTGCATCTCCAGGGGTGAACTGAGCCTCTCACGGGGCCCGCTACTGACCCTTAGGCAGTCCCCGAATGGTCAGTCTGCCCCTGAATGGGCATCAATTTGCTGCCCCTATTAAAGTTCCGCCTGGGTCCAATGAACCAAACGGGACGCATGGTAGGGCCGGCCCTGGCCACTGTGGTTGAACAGAAGTCGATCTACCAATTGACTTCTGTTGAACCTGCCCTGTGAATAGATTTTCATTCGATTAGTAACCCAGGCAATAACCTGCAGCACTTATCTGTATATTCTGTGTGGCAGGGAACCTCCCCACTGTGAAAATACAAAGACACAGCGGGGAGGATTTCTCATTCCACATTGAATGTGTAGATAGTCAGTTTTTCTCATTAAACCACTTGTTGAACAAAAAAACTGACTCATATATGGCCAGCTTAATAGCAATTTGTAATCTTGAGCTAACGTTCTTTTTGGACAGTGAAGGCTTTTCCTAACACACCTCTCATGAAGGTGGAATTGGTGCAATTTATTTTGATTGTAGATACATGCACTTTGACCCCAACTGTTGCAAAAGTTACCTGCTGATCCTGAGACAGCTCTTTGAATTGGTGAGCCGGACAGTCCTGGATAAATTAGCAGTTGTTTGAAATCTACTGTATGTCACATGTAGATTATTTTCCCTATAGTGGAATGATTGATTTCAAACCATTTGGCAATCTCTTTAAATAACTTTTCAGACTCCTAGGCATCACCTACTTTCTTTCTGAGGGCCATAGAGAGTTCTGTTGATCTTGGTATTATGACACCAAGCATGTCCATAGCAAAGAGAAGGCAGGACCCTAGGTTTAAATAAGACCAGTTCCATCTAAACAGTCCCTAAGAGCATTCCAATCATAAGCACCTAATTTGGAACACTGGATTCTGATTTCATGGATTTTCCATATGACAAATATGCATTGTTGTAAATTTTGATTATGAATATGGATACCCATGAAAATGAATGTGCCATACAGTCATCTGTACTATGTTTGGATGGCTCCTGCATACTGGATATATAACATAACAAATTATATTTTAAAGGAAAAATCCACCAAAATGCAATAGGCAGAGCATGGCAAATAGAGGGTAACTTATAACAAGTACTTATCTTAGTGACCCTGCTATAAAACTTTAATTATTGGAGCACCCATCAAGCCTATTGATTTCTTATGTTTGATATGGAAGACTTGCCTAGACTTTTCCAGCCATGACATCTACTGAGGCTTGAGCTGAGTACAGACTAACAGACTTAGAAAGAGGATAGACTGTAAAATACCTTCCTGTAGCAGTTTATCATCTGTGACTTTGGACTTCAACAAAATCATTGACAAAGGCAATGTACACTGAGCCACAACATCAAAGAAATCAAGAAATGAGAGATGATTAAGATAAAACTGCTGCCATTGTCATCTTTATACCACGTGCACTAATGGCGAATCACTGACTTATAACATCTGTTAATGAGATGCTGGTTTCTGGTGAAGAAAGGAAATGGATGTGACACAGGCGTGCCAGTAATGGTGGCTACCATGTTTATATCTCAACAAATTCCCTATAAAATTAAATGCAGACAGCAGACAGTTCATCTGTCCTTCAAATGGTAAATGCTGCTAAAAATTGCAATGAAAACCTCAAACATGCTTTCTACTACCAGCTGCAGCCAAAACTTTTTATTTTGTTTTAAGGTATTACTAAACCAGTGTTTCTCAACTCCAGTTCTCAAGGTGCACCAATAGGTCATGTTTTTTAGGCTTACCATTATTTTGCACAGGTGATTTGGTCAGTTTCACTGCCTTGGTAATTACCACAGCGTTTCATCTGAGGGAAATATTGAAAACATGACCTGTTGGGGTGCATTGAGGACTGGAGTTTATAAACTCTGTACTAAACCCACAACTCGTAAAATCCATCTGTAATGTATATGCAGTGAAGCATGCTTATTATACTCATTGTGGAACCTAGGGGATTAATCCTTGGTATTGTGTATAAATTCTGTGTACGTGGCTCTCTCTTTGGCGCTGGACAGCGTGGCTCTCTCTCTGGTGCTGGGCAGCGTGGCTCTCTCTCTGGCACAGGGCAGCATGGCTCTCTCTCTGGCACTGGGCAGCATGGTTCTCTCTCTGGTGGCACTGGGTAGCATGGCTCTCTCTGGCACTGGGTAGCGTGGATTTTTTCCAGGCTGCAGTCTCTCAATCTCTCTATTGATCGAGCTGTAGCCTCCTTCCTGTGGAAAATGGAGCCGCCAATCTTCGAGACTACATGTCCCATGATGCTCTCCTAGTCTCCTTTGATTGGCCCTCAGTTTTGGCCAATGGGGAAGCAATTGATTGGGCAGGAAGCTTGGCGGGGAACCTGGTGAGAGCCGCTGTCTATTCTCCCTGACAGGAGAAAGGGGGGGCGAGCGGGGGGAAACTCTGACAGCCCACAGCTCGCCTTTCTCCTGACACATCGCTGCCAAGTTCTCTGATTGGCTGAGTAGGGAAAAGAGCTTGCAGTCACACTACACTGATAAGGGGGGCTTGACAGCACCTTGATGGTGTCACCCCGCTGGCTGCCTACACCCCTTTAGCGATGCCACTGTGCTGAGTGCGCCGATTCGATCCCTGATTCCAGGGGGGGCACATGACCCTCCTTGCCCCTACCTGCGGACGCCCATTACTGCAGACATGTAGCAGTCACAAGACTGCTATATACGACTGCTATATACTGCTGTTGAGAAAAGGTATTTAGCAGTTTATATTTACTAAAATAATTGCATTTCCCTGTTATGTGTACTGTGGGACACAAGATATAGTGAATGCAGGGTCCTGGGTTTAGGAACACTTTAAATAGAACAGGTTAGAACTTCTGTCATTTTTTGTTTTTATTGTGGTCTTTGCCCCTTTTGGGAATTACCTTATGCCAAATAAAAGCTGAATTTTAGTGAAAAAAGGAAAAATAATCAGGAATATAATTCCCCTGTAATGAAGTGTATCCCACATCCTCCGGATTTATGGTTCCTGCAGAAAGCCTTTATTCACAGATGCCGGCCCTCTTCAGAGCAGTGAACTTCCAGAGCGGCATGGGTTAACTGCTTGGCTGCATGTATGTAAAGATCCCATCAAGACCCTCCTACTATGCCCTCCTCTTCAGCACCCGCTCCTCCACTCACAGAATTTTTTTGTATTCGTTTTAAAACATGACAAACATTCTATGAATGGAGGAGGGATATTCTGTTATTCATCTGCCTCTCTTCTACTCGCACAATGTTTTGTATTATTTTTAAAAAATGCAGGAAGTTCTGTGAGTAGAAGAGGGTGGGCAGAAGAGGAGGGCATAGTTGGGGGGACCTGGTCTACATACACTCAGCCTAGCAGCTAATCTATGCAGCTCTGAAAGAACTCTGCTATGAAGAGGGCAGCATCGGTGAAGGGAGACTTTCTACAGCTTGCGGGATGTGCGGGATGATACACTTCATTACAGGTTTTATCCCTGATGCTTTTTCCCAAAAACATATTTTTTCACTACACCTACAATTTAATCTGGCATGAAGTCACTATTTTCTAGACATGTGCACACTGAAATATTTTGTTTCGGAATTTCGTTTTTGTCCAAAAAATAAATTTATTTAGTTACTCCCGAAATTTGTTTTCATTTATTTTTTTTCGTTAAAAAATGCATTCGTCTGAAAATATGAAATAGTTAAGGTCAAATCTGTCATTGAAGGCTGATGGTGTCTATCGAATATTCTAAGAAGATTCGACGGAGCAGCTAAACTGTATGACACCGCAATCGCACATTTCCGGTCGAATGTTCTGCCTGCAAGCAATAGTAGAATTCTAATGTTGTATGACACTAGTAATAATTATAATTATTATTACTAGTCAATCAACATTAGAATTCTTATATAGCCTAATATAGCCTATGGGCAAAGCATCTGACCATAAATGTCTACTCGTTTCATGTCAAATCTTTTCTCTCTATGTCGAATAATCTTGGACTAATAGAGTTAGTTTAGGCACATCCAACCTTTTTTGCTATTGTCTCTATAATGTCGAATCTTTTCTCTCTATGTAGAATAATCTTGGACTAATAGAGCTGAGGTTAGGCACATTCAACCACAGGTTCCATGACACAGATTGCTATTGTCAGCGTCATGTCGAATCTCGTATCTATATCGAACTGTTGTCACCACGAAAACAAAAAAAAAAGCTTTTTTTTATGTCGGATTTTTTGTTTTTCAGATTCAGATTTGTTAAAACGATAACGAAAATACCCGAAATTTGGACGAAAATGCATTCGGACGAAAACGAATGCACATGTCTACTATTTTCCCAATAGGGACAAAGACCACAGCAAAAACCCATCAGACGTTCTAACCTTTCCTTGCTCTATTAAGAAAAAAAAAGTTTTGGCTGGGGCTGGTTGCTATACTTTAGCTTTATTATTTTCTGCTTGGAACGTGTAGCTGTTTTCAGGAGAGGGCTTCTATTGCTTTGTCACTATTCTGTTCATGTGCTAACTTGAGCAGACTACCATAGACCCCATAGAATAGGCCATTAGTGCCTCTTGCCGGCATCATTATTCTAAGCATTTCTGTTTATCTTTCTTGTGGTTTGCTTTCGGAAATTGTTTCCATTTTAACATTTGTACAACAGTCACCAGTGAAAAAAACAAAAAAAAGACAATTCTTTTTTTTTTCCTTTCTGCTCTTTCATTCACTCAAGCTTTTCATGGAGGACAAATAGAGCTGTTTACCAACAATGGAAGTATAGAAGACCTCAGCTAGGGTTATGTGCTGTATGATGACAGCTCCTGTTATAGAACTATTATGTGAACATGGGTGCTAAGCAGAGATACTGTTTCAAAGAACAATGACTCTAAACTAAGATTGGATATCTGTAGCTCCTGGGCACCTGCTATCATTGGGGTGCTCTTTCAGGACCAAGGCAATACCTGATCTGAGCTAAATGTAACTTCCAATTCTACATTGATGTGGACATATTAACAGTATTAGGAAAAAAAGATAAATTCCAATATATAGGGGAATATATATTTACATATATCGTATAATTCACGTACATAAGAACCATTTCCATTCAGCCACTTCCCAATCTGCTAGCTTAATTACACTTTACTAACGTTTTGTAGACAGCCTGATTTTAATTTCGAAGATAGTATTCTATCTGATTTTCCTTTTTTTCAATAAATGCCAGATAGGAGCAGTGGGCTGCCGGGGGCAGGCTTCACTTATTTGGCCTCATGGACACTGGAATGTTTGCCAATTCTCCTAGAAGCCTTTTCCCCCGGCAGCAGCGTTTTGGCACAAAAAACGCTTGATGCTTGTAAAAGTATATAATGTGTTTAGACGCATTTATAGGAGTCAAGCACTTGGGCGTTAATTCATTTGAATGGCCAGTCACTACACTGGGTATATGTAAGAGTTTACAACTACTTAATGTTGCATTTAGAGTTGACTTGGATGAAACACTAAGCTAGGTTTGGCAAATGTGGACATGTGAACTTAGTCATACGAGTCCATATGCTGTGTTGATAGCAGTTGGGTGTTTGCTAGGAGTAGGAACCTTGTGCCAAGTACTCCCTTTCAATCCTTGTCTGAATATACTTTAACAGAGAAATAACTGCACTATTTTATCTTTTGATTCTGTGAGGAAAGCTCAGAGATGAGCACAGGAATTTCACTTTAGGCAAGATGCTCCCAAATGGTTACATAATTCTAGAGGTATGCATACCCTACAGTTTTTCTCATTAGAACACTGAGCTTGTACCTGCTAATTATAATAGTCCCTCCCATTCAGAATCAGTCTGTAAATGACATGGTGAAACAAACAGCTATTTTTTTAGAGCAACAAAAAGGTAGGATTCTGCTATAAAGTTTGTTAAAATCCCTGCAATGTACATTGATCACCCAGAGGGGATTATTTTATTCTCAACAAAAATTGGTTTACCCTTTCAGGACAGATTTTGGAAACAGAAAATTAGTCAAATGAAAACTAACCTGTGATTGACTGCATGTAGTTTGCTATATAACACTGTTCATTGCAGTGTCAGGAAATAAATTATTTTGTTTGATTTGATATATTTTTTTAAATCTATTCTTGAAATATAGTTTAACTTGTTTATAAAAAGTGAATGTGCTGGTAGTGCGCATGCATGAAAGGTCCGTGATGGCTGCCTGAGCACGGAGCTCCGCACCTCATCAGACCAGCGGCGCCCACAGGGCCCTCTATAGCCACATTCAGCTAGCCCAATTGGGGCGATCGGATCCCCACACCACCGGAGAACACCCCTGCATGTTTAATCGGGCTCACAGACGATATCTGGAGCCAGCATTCACTGCCTTCCCCTGGTCTGGGTGTACAAAGATGGCCACCGCGTCAGATGCAGCCACAAAACCTTGTGCCTCCCTTCACAGACGGCCTGCCGGATCACAGGCAAGTGCTCTCTCCAGCCCTTATGTACTATCCACTAGGGTCCCAGGGACAGGCCCAGCAGGACATGATACCCTCTCCAGCATCCACAGAGACCCTGCTCGACCACTCTTTCGGGGCTTAGTCCTTCTCCCCCATAGGGCCTGCAATGGCCGCCTACACAGACTGCTCCCACCAAGAAGCCCCTGCCCGGGACCACCATTTTAATGTGGAAGATCTGTATCTCAAGCTGTCAATGCTCTTGGATAGGGGTCTACCCTACACAGCAGCTAAAATCACTGGGGATATAAAAGCAGATCTATAAAAAATTGGCTGCAGGATGTAAGCAAGCTTGATCAGACTGCTGCAGCATCTCATCAAAACTCTGATCTCATTCAAACCCTCCAAGATCAATTAGAAACTGCTGTATCCTGCATTGATGAATTAGAAAATAGATCCTGGAGATACAACTTCAGGATCAGAGGCCTACCTGAGTCTATACTAGACGTTACAGCGGCAACACAGGACCTCATGAAAGCGCTGATCCCTAACATCCCGCCTCACCGCCTGGAGCTGGATACAGCTCATAGATCACTCGGCCCTCCCAGCAAGGATGGCATCCCCAGAGACATCATTGCCAAGCCCCACTTTTACGCTGTCAAGGATGCCATAATGAAGCAGTCACGAGCCATGCCCCAGGTGGCAGGACAGGGTAACCCTGTGCAAATTTTTGCAGACCTTGCACCTTCTACTATACAACGCAAAAGAACCCTGAAACCACTGCTACATAGCCTAACAGAGAGAGACCTTAAGTACAGATGGGCTTTTCTGTTCGCAGTGAAATTCACATACAAAGACCAGAACCGCCCTTTCTCAAACTTTACTACAGGCAAAAAGCTGCTCCTCAGCCTGAAGATAATATCTCAAGAGATGGACATGGAAACCTCTAACCCCTCCATGGGTTCAAACAAATGTTCACCACCTGTAAGCGCTCTGAACCCCCTTTGGAATAAGCCCAAAGCTTGCAGGTCTTCCCATAACGGTCCTCCATGAACACCCGTCTGACGCAAAGTTCTTTTACTAGTTGGAGACGGGTCAAAGAGTTTAACTGTTCTTCTTTTTACCACGATTGACTTTCTCCCTTACGCCAGGATCTGTTTTCCTGGTCCTCATCCAGTGCCTTATCTGCAGTTTTGTTGTCATTTTCTGTGTTCCAGTTCATTTTAGCAACGATACCTCCAGAGACCCCGGTTCATCTTGGTTGTGAAAGATAAGTCACCTAGATTGTGACTTATCCCCCTGGGCTCATCTTGGCCCAGTTTAAGAGCCCACGGGGTTCTCGCCCCACCTCATGTCAACTAGTGGGATGGGGGAGGGGGGTTGCAAGGAACGGGGATCCAAGGGTCTATGGTTCTCTCCTTATGTTCACATTTGTTTCCAGTGTTTGCTTTCAGCTTTACTGACATTGCTCCGATCCCCTTGATCACGTTTTATGTTTTTTTGTTTTATTATCAAAAGTTACTATTTTTCCATTTCAGGGTGCCCTCATCTGGGGTGGCTCACATGCACCTCCTCCTATTCCTCAGACTCCTGACGGTTTCTGGGGGATAGGATCTCCAGGCCTTGTTTGGCATGGAGATTTTTGTATCTCAATACTCTCTCACCTCTACGTGCAGGATGTCTTCTAAGTTCCTTTTCTCCTCCCGGGGGTTCCTTTTCTCCCCCCGGGGGTTCCACACGCCTAGGGGAAGAAAACTCCCTTCCCCTCTATCCCTCTCCTCTATCCTTCTATCTTACCCCTCTTCCCTGGAGCATCAACTAACCTTATTTTTCCTTTCAGTTTGGGTACTCACTTGGACAATACAATCCGAGAGTCCTCATTGGAACAGACCTGATCTATTAGATACTCACAGTTACAGGAACAGACTCCCAGAGGTAAGTGGTGGTGGGCACTTTTGCACCCTTCATCTATGGATCCATGGATGACCACACACAAAATGCATTAAAGATAGCTACACAAAATGTACAGGGCATAAATTCCCTACTCAAAAGGAGAAAGTTGTTTAATCACTTTAAATCTTCAAAACGAAATATTGTCATGCTTCAGGAAACTCACTTCCCAGCTCAGTACAGTCCCAAATTCCTTCACTCTCACTTCCCTAATTTTTTTCTTGCCAGTACAGGAAATAAAACTACAGGGGTGGCCATTATATTTGCCAAATCCTGCAATTTTACCTGGTTCTCCAACACAAAAGACCCAGAGGGTAGATTCATATTCGTTAAAGGAATGATAGAAGGTCATCTTTACTCTTTCGTATCCTACTGCGCCCCTAACAAAGGTCAAGCTGCTTTTTTCAAACACCTGTTTGACTCCCTCTGCCCAATCCTGTAGGGCACAGTTGTTTTTGGGGGGTGGGGGGGTGGGGTGGGGGACTCCATTGCAGCTTTTGATCAAGGTTTGGATAGATCCAGAATTCCTGCCTCCCAAATGACCCACCCAACCAAAGAGAGCCTCAAGATAGCCAAACTCATTCATGCTCGTGGCATGGTTGATGTCTGTAGAAAACTTAATCCCACCAAACGAGACTTCTCGCACTTCTCTAGCCCTCACAGTTTATATGCCAGAATTAATCACCTCTTGGTCCAGACCCACACTACCCCCCTCATCACTAACTCACAAATCAAAGACATGGTCTTGTCAGATCACTCTCTAATTACCCTGGCGCTACCACTGCACCACCCAAGACCAGGCCAAGGACAATGGAGACTGAACGAGTCTCTCCTCTCAGACCCTGTGAGAGTTACCATGTTAGATAAATCCCTGAAATAAGGTAGAGGGAACTTCCACGGAAACCTTGTGGGCAGCCCACAAGTCATACATCAGAGGGGAAATCATCAATATGATCACTCAAATAAAAAGAGAAAGGGCAGCCGTCATTAATAGATTAGACGAAGAACACACCTCTCTAAGATCCCAACACAAATTGCACCGCTCTCCATCTTTAATAGCCCAACTCAACAAAGCCAGGCTGGAGCTCAACCTGGCCCTCACGGTTAAAACCAAAAAACAAATCCGCTGGAGCAAAAACAAATTTTTATACCAAGAGTGACAAAATGGGCTCCATGCTGGCCTCAAAATGAACTCCCCGATTTTGGTCTTTCGTAATGAGTTCCAGGACATGGTGCCACAGCCAACCCCTCCAAAATCTTAGAGGTTTTCCATCACTTTTACTCCTCCCTATATGGTCTCCACAAAACTAAGGATGAAGTTTCCATCCACAAGTATCTAGACGGCCTCCCCACCCCTTCTCTCTCCGCAGAACATAGAGATATAAGGGAAGCTCCCTTCTCTGAAGGAGAGGTTCAGGAAGTAATCAAATCCCTCAAATCGGGTTCTGCTCCTGGCCCAGATGGGCTTTCTAATCCCTACTACAAGACATTTTCCAATACACTGATCCCCCACCAAAATTCTTGGACACCAAGACACTGGGAACCCCACTTGAGCCACATCTTAACACTGCCTACATAGCAGTTATCCCTCAACCAGACAAAAAACCAGAAGAAGACAGCAACTAAAGACCCATATCGCTTATCGACAGCGACTTAAAAATCCTTACTAAAGTTCTGGCGATCCACCTTGCTTCCTTAACTAGCATATATATTCATAAGGATCAAGTGGGGTTCGTCCCAGGTAGGCAGGGCCCTGATCAGATCAGGAAGGCCATTGACTTAGTATCAATTCTCCAAATGAACTGGGAAGGGGGCCCTAAACAACATCTAATCTCTTGGCCATACATTTTTTCAATCCTTGAGCTATGGGGTTTTGGTAAAAAAAATTATGGGCCTGATACATGCTCTTATCTCTCCTATTTCTCACCTCCCCTTTAACCTCTCTCCCCAATCTGTGCCACACCTTAGATGAATTCAAGATGCCCAGCATTTGTAGAGCGTTGGGTACATTTGTAATCCAGTGAGAGATGTCCAGCATTTGCAGATCGCTGGAAATATTTGTAATGCATGGCCGCGATCGTCCACTATGGTTGACTTGGGTGACAGCACATGGTAGAAACTCACTGAATTGCAGGATTTGGTATAACTGTCTGCCCCAGCACTACTTGAGGCCACTGAATAAGCAGGTGGCAACAATTTGTAATGGCTCCCGCTGGTTGCTATGGGCAACGACACTTATTTTTACAGTTCTAAATAGCAGGCAAAGCAAACAAGTCTTTCCCAGGGTTCAGTTCCTTAATACTGGTGTCAGGGAAGTCGTCCATGGAATTCAGCTGACATTCTTAGACGCGTATCTGTGCGCAGGTGCCGACAAAATACTCACAGATATGCCACCAGTGCATCAGTAGACGTGCATGCTCGTGCACGAACGCGTTCACATGCACTCACGCCTGTCACCAGAACTGGCGCCAGACGGCCTATTTAAACACAGAACTCAGTACTGTCTGGTTGCTGCTTGGTCTACAGCGTTACCTGAAATATTGTTACCCTGTGTTGTTTCCTGAATACCGTTCCGGCTTGCTTCCTGACTGCTCTCCTGCCTGCTGTTATACCTGATCTGCCTACCTGTTGCCAAACCTGTTTGTGACGTGACTACGTTCTCGCCTGCTGTCATACCTGATCTGCCTACCTGTTGCCGAGCCTGCCTGTGACATGACTACGCTCCTGCCAGCTGTTATACCTGATCTGTCTACCTGTTGCCAAACCTGTCTGTGACCTGACTACGTTCCCGCCTGCTGTCATACCTGATCTGCCTACCTGTTGCCGAGCCTGCCTGTGACCTGACCACGCTCCTGCCTGCTGTTGTACCTGATCTGCTCGTCTGCTGCCAAGACCTGCCAGTGATCCGCCTACTCTCCAGCCTGCTAGCTGCCAAGTCCGGCCTTCCACCTGTGTAGTGAATCCTGGCTACTACCTACACAGGCTACTACCTACAGAGACTTCAGGACTTATCCCAGGCACTCTTACACCACCATGCTCCAGCGCCAGCTGTTCCACTACCAGTGGCTCTTGAGCCAGAGTTGTACGGGAGGCCTTCCTCTACACGTCAGGCTCACCACCAGGTACGTGACAACTGGTGGAACAAACACAGTTCCCTGGCTCGCTTCATCAGTTACTAGGGGCAATGGCTGGCAGTCACGAGAGACCCCGGATGAGCCCCCAAATGTAGTAGTACCCCGTAGGGGCTGCTGAAAGTTGTGGCCCACCTGTCACCCTGCCCAGCATTCACTTCCCATTCACTTTTGAGACAATGAACAGTCCATGTGATTGTTTTTTATTTTTATTGAGGGATTTGAACTTGGACAGAGATGGGAATATATGGGATGCCCAGTAGACAAACAATTGGTTGATTGTATATCAGTCAGTTGGGAAAACTTTATTCACTTGGCTTACTCCAGACTCCTCCAGCACATCGCTTGCTTGCAGACTGTTACTCTCTTCTCTCTCTCTCTCTCTCCATCACATCACTTGACTCTAGACACACCTAGCACATGGTTAGGCCCAACTCTAACTCAGTCAGGCCTCAGCAACTGCCTTTTGCAGGCAGGGACCGTGGATCCCTTTAATGTAGCAAAATAAAAGAAATAGGAAGTCTTTTAGTGCTAGCTGTCCTATGGTGGACTACTGCTTCCAGTAACTCCTCTTCAGGCCCTGCCAGCCCTCCTGGCCGCAGCTGCCCGACTCCACTTCTGGTGACATCACAGTCCTTAATGTTGACTCTGCACCCATCCCAGACTGCACACTCCCAGTCCTCAGGCATGCCTCCCCAGTCCTCCCAACTGTGCCAGACACTCACCGACCCTTCTGGCCACACATACACTGGTGGTTCCCTCCTGAACACTTGCCTGGCAGTACTAGCTCCTGCTATCCTCTCTGACACCTCTTTGTGCCCCCTGTCCAGATCCTTTATGCTTTCTTGAAGGAATCCTTCCTGCACCCGAATCCCAGGCCCAAGGTCATCCCACACCAGAATTGGGGGGGCGCCCTTAAGGGCCCTGACAGCCTAGCACTCCATACTCAGTTCTTCCACCCGACAACTCCTCCCCAGCTAAGCTGACCCTGGGTATCTCAAGGAGGCCAGCCCCCTGCCAATCCTAGTTGGGGATTGTTCAGGGCTCCCTGAGACACCCCAGACAGCTCCACCTCTCTTCTCTGCCTTTCTTCTAGAATCCTCTAGAAGGAGAAGGGAGGTGACAGTGGAGAGATGCTGTCTGTGAGTCACCAACCTACTCTGAGCCACTCCCAGCTTACACAGATCAAAACAAACAGGCCTAGCTAGGCCTGCCTAAATTCACCTGCACTCACCAAAAATCTCACCTCTAGCACCTACCTAGGTAGAGGGTGCTACATAAGTATACATATGCCATACATGCGGGGCTGCTGTGGAATGGGACAATAACTGTAGTAGTTGCTGCTATTGCTCTGATTACTGCTATCATCCTGTTCTCATACCGAGCAGCTGCAAATTGACCACAGGGGGTCGCCATTCATGGAACGCCTTGAAATTTTCCCAAGGCATGTAAAATGTTCTCTGATTGGATGAAGTGGAGGTTGTGACATCACCATGCTACCTCTGCCAGTCAAAAAAATGGAAGGTGTTCTGTGAGCTGCTCCCATTTCAAGTAAATGACAGCCCCCCTTCCCAGGATTACAATGCAATATGACAGTCACTCAGCACGGAACTTGGAATACAGCAGCAACTACTAAAGTGATTTGCATCATCCACAGGGATCCCAAAGGTATGGAATATGCATGTTTACATTGGTTCAAACTGACCAATGTAACTATGCAATAAAACCCATTTCTGGACTTCAGCTTTATTTGTTGGGTCACTGACCTGTTTTTTAGAGGAGGGTCAGCAATAGCAGCCCTCATTGTTTTTTTTTCAATTAAACAGCATCCCAAGGCCTCATATGAATTGACTTACTTATTCTTGTGGCTTGATGCTGATCACATTAGACATTCTGTAGTCTTTCCCTTCACGTGGTTTTAGGATGATATACAGTTCCTCCTGAGGAAACACAAGCTTTACATTAGACCCATTTACAAGGCAATAAATGACCTATGGTGCTACATTAAAGCCTCATGCCTTGACCTGAGAATTGTTTAAAGAGCGAGTGCAGTAAATCACAGCGGCACTTTGCCTGTACACTTGTTATCATTGTGGCAGGAACTCAGCAAGAGATAGATGGTCTTTGTAGTATGTCTTAGGAGGGGAAGGAACTCATAGACGCCTCCACTGATTCATTCACACAACACTCAACCTGTCAAAGCTCTTCCCTTCTTATCACCATATAACCCCTGAGTAGAGTTCTACCTTGTCTTCTGTGTTTATATATAAAGCGTAATTACATTTCTAGAATGACTTTAAAAAAAACGTGTTTTTCATATAGCAAAGCATAAATGAGAATGCATATTTTGGAGAAAACACAATTTTGATGGGTTAGGAGGGTGTTGAAATAACTGTCACATGAAAATTCTGCATATCTACAGAGGAATATGTTTTTATTTCATTTATCAAAAAATGCTGGAAAATTTAACATTAATTAAACTTAAAGCAGTATTAAACCCAAATGCAAACATGTATTTTATTGCAACTTACCAGTAATTGTAAAGGTTTGTTTAAAAAAAAAAATAACAAACATGTTATACTTACCTCCTCTGTGCACAGAGCAGCCTGGATCCTCCCTCCTATCGAGTGCTCCCTCAGCCAATAGCTCTCTGCGGGGACACCTGAGCCAAGTCACAGCTCTGTGTATCCATTCAGACATGGAGCCCCGACCTGGCCCTGCCCCCTCTCTCCCCTGATTGGCTGACTGACTTTGATTGAGAGCCGTGGGAGCCAATAACGCCACTGCTGTGTCTCTGCCAATCAGTAGGTGTGTCTCGGTTGGCTTAGACAGTCCTGGACATAGCTGGAGAGAGATGGGGATCAGGTAAGTAATTAGGGGGTGCTGTGGAGGCTGCTACACAAAGAAGGTTTTTTATTTCAATGCATAGAATGCATTAAGATAAAAAACCTTTTTCCTTTACAACTCCTTTAAATGTGATGGCTGCACTAGTTTTCTTTTTTAGGCTTTATTTCCTTTATTTTCACCTGGTAATCTGGGCCGTAAGTCTGTTGTTTTTCAAAAGAACTTTGTTTGGCTTTGGTTTGTCAGTGTATTTAAATCTGTTAGTACATCCAGAACTCCCCTCCCCCCAGACTGGCAATACTGCTGTCCAAATGTGCCCCTTGTGTTCCTTCATAAACAGTGGGGGTTATCTAATACAGGAGGTGTGTTACTGGCTGGATCACTAAGTGAAAACGGGAAAAAGCCTAAAAAAAAAGAAAAAAAAAAAATGCAGCCATCACATCTAATGATTGGTAAGCTGCAATACATTACATTTTTGGTTTTGGCTTTATTACCGCTTTAATAGTGACAATTTGCTGTTTTCATTAAGAAGCCTATCTGAAATGCACACTGGAATAAAGCAAATCCCTGTTATGTTTTGGGAATATTTTGGAGACATCGTATGTACTGGAGGTAGCACACGGAGAATAATGTATAAAGAATTGTATTAATATAGAATGGCACATTAACTGTCATATCCTCGTCATGATCACTTAAATCGTTTCTACCCAGCTACCCACCCTTCTTGCCTTCTCCTAAAGTATACGTGAACCCTCACCCTGTACGACAACCTATTCAGTTTAAAATAGAAATAAAAAGGCAAAATTTTGTGCATACATATAGAAAACATTATAATTATCCTTTTTTTTTTCTCCTTTTTTTATGGGTGATCACACACCCTCTGTTCTCAATTGCATAAGGATCTTAGAGAGCTGGGGGAGAAGCAGCAGCACAGGGCTGTGCATGGGGAAAGACATGTCAGGACAAGTCTGATCATTGCAGGAGAACAAGGTGAGTTCCCAGCACAGCCAGAAAACTGACCATGATGTGCTGTCATGCCTAGTGTGTTCAGTTTTTAATTGAAAAACTGAGGGAATGGCAGGAACACCAGGCATTTCACACAAAGGAAACAATACAATGAGAACAGCATATTTTTTACTACAAGTACATGGTAGAGCAGGCACATATCTGGAAAAGGAAATGTTGGGTTTACATATCTTTGGTTTGAGAGTAACTTGGTTTGAGAACGTTTTGCAAGACAAGCAAAATTTTTCAATAAATTTTGACTTGATATACAAGTAGTGTCATGTCACAAATGAGAATAAAAGAGAAGAGAGGCATCTCTAAGTGTTGCAATATAATTATATTAAATGGCGGTACAACATTTAGAAACTCACATGATTGATGATAAAACAGGCACATTTAAGTACAGGCAACCGGAGTAAAGATGTCCACATTGACCATCCTCCTCACCGCCATTGACGTTGTCCCTTTCACGCTGTGTTTCACGAGCGGTTCAAGCCTCGCTTTCAGATCGCTCTACTGCAGGGTAGGCTTCCCGGTCACAATTGCAGACAACTTTAACCATAAACTACATAGAGGGTTCTTTACTGTAAGAGCGGCAAGGATGTGGAATTCCCTTCCACAGGCGGCGGTCTCAGCAGGGAGCATCGATAGTTTCAAGAAACTATTAGATAAGCACCTGAACAACCGCAACATACAGGGATATACAATGTAATACTGACATATAATCACACACATAGGTTGGACTTGATGGACTTGTGTCTTTTTTCAACCTCACCTGCTATGTAACTATATTTTAGGCCTGGTTCACACTCGTGTGATTGTTGGATGTGACTTGATTTGCTTGACAATGAAAGTCACATGGTTTTCAATGGTGTCTATTCACTTCAATGCAGCATAGCATGGCCCAGTTTTGGAAAAAGGGGTCCTGTACCACTTTGGAGTGATTTTCCCCCTATAGACTCTAATGGAAAAGCACCAAAAATACATCTATATGTGATTTGATGCATTTTGTATGCAATTTCAGTGCTTTTCAACCCCATCCACTCTCCTCCTCCCAGGCACATCCCTCCTCAAACAAATCTAATGAAGATAAACATGTACTCACTTTTTATTGACATGTGTGTGTAATTGAAGAATCTTTCCTCATATGTCCTTATTCATGACACAGAGCTGGCCTCTCTCTTCCCTATTTGCAATGACTGGATGGATCTAGTATATACGCTTAATCTTCCTCTGCTCCTCCTCTTCTTCAACCAATACTATAACTATGCTGCTAACGGCGATAGTGCACCTTCACGCTGATGTCTATGGCGCATGCGCCGTAGACAGCAGTGCCTGTCTTTTAGTAAATATCTCCTAATCCGTGTAGGTTTGGGAGATATTTCTTGGACCTACAGGTAAGCCTTAATCTAGGCTTACCTGTAGGTCAAAGTGGTTTGTAAGTGTTCACAACCACTTTAAAGCTTACAATCTAAGAGGGAATCATAATCAGAAACACAGGGGCATTAAAATTGTATCAAACATGCATTAAAATCACTGCAATAGTGCAACCAATCACACTACATAATTATGCAGAAAGTTTGATCAAATCACAGCTGCTGTAGTGTGAACCTAGCCTTAAAGTAGAACTTTAGACAAAACTTTTTTTTCATTTTGTATAAAGTAAAGCCCCATACACTCTATCAGTTTTTCTGTTGATTTTTGTCTTCAGATTAACCAAAACCATGTAGTGCAAGGGCCTGCCTGATTGCATACACATTGAAACTCATAAGGTTTGACCTCATATTATATGATTTTGTTAAATCTGAAGGAAAAAATCTGCAGAAAATCTGATAGCGTATATGGGGCTTTAGGGAGAGTTATAACCCCTGTCAAATGTTTTTTTCCTCATCTGTGTCCCATTGCGGAGCTTTTCCTTCACTTCCTGTCCCATAGCCAAACAGGAAGTGAGAGGAAATCCCTGCAAATTAAGGGAATTCATTGGGGAACTAGTGTTCTCATTGGAAGATATCCCCCCAAATACTTTTCTGGGAACAACCCAAAATTTGGGATTTTCTTTACTTTCATTTTCTTTTATAAAACAGAACAAATAGACAGTGAATATCCTTAACGGGGGCATAAAGAGGAGAGAGTCTGTGACTTTAAATGAGGCGTGCACCCAACAGCCAATGTAGAAGACATAAACATAGTAGCAATGCGTATACAAATATAAGAGTACAATCTTTATTAAATTATCCATCGACAGTTCATGATAACAGTTCACTAAATCAGTAATCGCAGCAATATTACAGTAAACAATCATGAATAAAATCAAAACCAATATAGGATAAAAAGCCAGAAGCATTGCAGCACAATATGCTCTATGTGGTTCGTGATACATCATTTCTTCAGGAGCGGGCGCAATCCAACTATAAGGCGGCTTATATGGCAAGCACGGCACCGACAACCAGGGCTTACCCCATGGGTGTCCACCACAGGAACTGAGGGGGCCATAGATACATGATGGGTTGTACTGTGGAGATCACTGGGAAGATGGAAGTGTCCATGTGGGAATCAATATTGACTTAATAGATCATCCATTAGAAATCTTAGTATAAGCTATAAAGTGCTTGGCTAAAAGGATATTAAAAAGTAGTCCAGTGATAGAGACAGCCAGTGATCCTCTGCAAGGGGGGTAGATGTAAACCCTATCAGGCACAACTATAAGCCCATCTCCACATGCCAGGGTTCTAGGTGTAGTCCGGGACTCTGAACTCTCCTTCAAGCAACATATCCAATCACTGTCCAAATCCTGCCGCCTCAACCTCTGCAAAATCTCCAAAATACGCCCCTTTCTAACCAATGACACAACAAAGCTCTTAATTCACTTGCTGGTCATCTCTTGCCTTGACTACTGCAGCTCCCTTCTCATTGGCCTACCTCTACATAGTCTATCACCTCTTTAATCCATCATGAATGCTGCTGCCAGACTCATCCACCTTACCAATCGCTCTGTGTCTGCCACTCCTCTCTGTCAATCCCCCCACTGGCTTCCACTCACCCAACAAATTAAATTCAAAATACTAACAACTACGTACAAAGCCATCCACAATTTCGCCCCCAGCTACATCACTAGCCTAGTCTCTAAATACCAGCCTACTCGTTCTCTTCGTTCCTCTCAAGACCTCCTGCTCTCTGGCTCCCTCATCACCTCCTCCCATACTCGCCTCCAGGACTTTTCCAAAGCCTCTCCAATCCTATGGAATGCCCTACCCCAATCTGTGCACTTATCTCCTACTTTATTAGCTTTAAGATGATCCTTGAAAACCCTTCTCTTTAGAGAAGCCTACCCTACCCACACACTGTATTTTCATTTTCTCCATCAGCTCATCCCCCACAGTTATTACCTTTTGTTTCCACTTGACCATCCTTTCTATATTGTAGGCTCTAACGAGCAGGGCCCTCTGATCTCTCCAGTATTGATTTGTATTGTAAGTGTACTGTCTACCCTGATGTTGTAAAGCGCTGCGCAAACTATTGGCGCTATATAAATCCTGTATAATAATAATAATCAGGCGTGCATGAAGAATGGCCCCCAACATCACACGGCTCTCCTAAAAGGGAGTATGCATCGCCACTTGACCGGCTTAACAGGGGCATAGACAGAAGTAAAAACCAAGCATTCTAATCCCTCTCTACTCCATCGAAAACTAAAAAAGAAGTTTTGCCTTTAGTTATACGTTAAGAGGTATTATGATTAATTAATTCAGATATTCCCCACTATGATACAATGTTGCTCCATTGCTAAAAAAACAATAAACATAGCCAATACTGGTATACACATTTGAGCCCTTTTAAACACCTTAGGCACCATGCATACTTTAAGCTAAAAAAACTGCCAGAAAAATGCTGACAATAGCATTTTTGTGCCAGTTTCTAGCAGAATTTTTGTAGCTTTTAGAAGCTTTTGGGATCATTAGCATTTTATTGGTGTTTTTGTAGTACATGAAGAAAAAAAAAAGAAAAAAGCTCAAAAAAAAATCTGTTAGTAGCGTTTAGAAGCAGTTAGGAGCAATCAGCATATTTTTCTGTTGAAAAAACATTCCAAGAAACTCTACAAAAAAAAAACAATTCTGCTCCTCGAAGCTGAAGTTTAAAAAAACAGTAATAGCCTAAAGTAGTGTGCATGGGTACATAGAATAACACTATTTAGCTTCCAAGAGCAGAAAAAAACAGCTTCTAGAAGCTTAAAAAAACGCTAGTGTGCATGGAGCCTTAACCAGAAACAGAGGGGCCACTGGAACGCATGCCAGCTACTGAGCTGTGGGAAGGGATCTTATTTTGTAAGCTCCTTGAGAGCAAGGACTGATATCACTTGTCTATGTAAAGTGCTGCGTAAATTGTTGGCACTATATAAATAAGTGTAATGAATAAATTTGATTTCTCCTTTTTTAAGGGTTTCCATCATACTCAGTTGGTGAATGTTGTGTGCTTATTTGCTATAAAGTTATATATTGAGGGACCCAGGCGCTACCTGTAATAAATAAAATTCTAAAATTCCAGGTCCAGGTCCAATATTACAGGTAGCGCCTGGGTCCCTCAATATATAACTTTATAGAAACCACAGCTCACGGCCTCTCTTTGGGGGGTGTGAGGTATAGGGACGGCAGCACCTCATTTAGTTCTTTACGTTTATTACCATAGCGCGGTTCTGTTTCTTTTAAATTTCTATACTTGTGTGCTTGTTTGTTTTAGAATCTGTGTTATGCCTATAATCGGAGGAAGTGATGGCTAATGACGAAACACGTCATTGGTGCTCAATAAATATTTATTTTATTAAGAATATTCCCTGGAAATCCTTTACCAGTACCCCATGATTCTCTATTTAATTTTATGAACTCACCAAATGGGCACCTTTGCTTACCTTTTTTTTACACCAGTATCGAATTCTTTCCAAGAAAAAAAGTAATTTAGTTATTTTATTGGGCTTGCTGTGAAAGCACGCCCCTTCTGCCCTAGACAGTGGCCCAAAAAGTGTCATCGTGGTAAATGCAGCACTTAGACAGCTTTCTGCAAATGCCATTTTTTTTTTGTGTTTATCATACTGATGTACTGTACAGAAGTTTGATCAATAATAATCTCAGACATCACCAGCCGCAGGTCTTAGAAGTTAGCGATTCCACAACAACATGCATAGACTCTGAGCACCTGGGATGTCTGTATCCCAGACAGTGTTTCAGTGCATAAACATTAAAGGTCATTAATCACAGGCCACCAGCTAGCAAAATAAATGTCTGCTTTGCTCTAAAGAGCTTACTGTGATTGTCACTCTGTCTTTGTCACTCTAAAAATCCTGCTCAGCAGCCTTGTCAGTTAGTCAGCTCCCTCCTCCGAAGTACAGTAAGCGGGAGAAATGAATGTCTTGTTTATGTTCTGCTTCAGAATCTCTGGGATATAGGTAACAGGTAGAGGAGCTTGTATGAAACACACAATGCACTCTTGTATTTGTCATTTACTTACCAGAGTGAAAACAATAAGGAATTTGACCCAATACAAATTAACGTCAAGATGTTTTATGACATAAACCCATGTGTTGATACAGGCCAATGTATCTTACTAGTCAAGCATTTACTTAATTGGTTGCAGTTATGAATTTGTAGGAGCAGACTATTGGTAAAGGAGTTAGTGATAGAATTGTCAAAAACTGTGGATGCCTTGGATATCTCAGATGGCAGTAAATGGCAATGTACTGTGTAAACTGTATAAATTAGGGGCGTGTGTACATGTGGGTGCTTTAACCACTTACAGACCGGAAGATTTGCCTGCTTAATGACCAGGCAATTTTTTTGCACATGCGTCGCTGACAATTGCACAGTCGTGCGACCCAAACAAGATTGACGTCCTTTTTTTCCCCACAAATAGAGCTTTCTTTGATCACCTCCTGTGGTTTTTATTTTTTGCGCTATAAACAGAAAATAGCGACAATTTTGAAGAAAAAAACAATATTCTTTACTTTTTGCTATAACAAATATATCCCCAAAAATGCTTTTTAAAATCGAATGACTTCATCAGTTTTGGCCAATATATATTCTTCTACATATTTTTGGTAATAAAAATCGCAATAAGCGTATATTGATTGGTTTGCGCAAAAGTTATAGCTTCTACAATCTATGGGAAAGATTTCTGGCATTTTTATTATTATTTTTTACTAGTAATGGCGGTGATCTGCAATTTTTAGCAGTACTGCAACAGTGTGGCGGACAGATCGGACACGTTTGACACATTTTTTGGACTACTGACATTTGTACACTGATCAGTGCTATAAAAATGCACTGATTACTGTGTAAATGTCACTATCAGGGAAGGGGATTACACTAAGGGGCGATCAAGGGGTTTACTGTGTTTCATCATGTGTGTTCTAACTGTAGGGGGAAGGAACTGACTAGAGGAGGAGACAGATCGTTGTTCCTAGCTAGTAGGAACGCATGATCTGTCTCTCCTCTCCTTGCAGACCAGAGAGTTGTGTGTTTACACACACACCTCCCTGTTCTGGCTCTCATGCCGACAATCGCATGTGGCAATTGGTCACGGCCGCCGGACATGCGCATTGGTTCCCCCGCCTGCAATCCCTGCTTAAAGGGCCGACATACAGCTACGACAGCTCACAGGAACGTGCCGACCCGCCACAGTATAATGACGGTGGCTGGTCTGAAAGCAGTTAAAGTGGAGGGCCACCCTGAAAAAAAAAAGACATTAAAAATTAGAAAAAAATCTGAAAAAAAAAAATGAAAAAAATGTTTTTTTTAACTTACCAGAAATGCCTGTTGCTAGGCACATCATCCTAATCTGCCTCTTCCTCCTCCGCGGAGATCTTCTTTCTTCTCTCCTCGTCGCGTTGTCTTCTGGGTAATGGGTCGCGCTGTGTTCTGGGAACTGTGTGTCCCAGAACAAAGCGCGCCCCATTCACATACTGCATGCGCAGTAGGAAATGGGCAGTGAAGCCGCAAGGCTCCACTGCCTGTTTCCCTTACATAGAATGGCGGCGCCGGGACCCGAGAGCCGAGGGACGGGTCGGCCTCGGGCGGCCGACATCGCGGGCGTCCCTGGACAGGTAAGTGCTTATTAAAAGTCAGCAGCTACAGTGTTTGCAGCTGCTGACTTTAAATTTTTTTTTTTTAAACCGGCCCTCCTCTTTAAGCAGCATGCTAAAATAACAACTCAGAAATATACTGTATGTAGCACCCTCATAGCTAGGCTGTTAGGTAAATTATTACTATCATTATTATACAGGATTTATATAGTGACAACAGTTTGCGTGGCACTTTACAACATAAGACAGACAGTACAGTTACAATACAATTCAATACAGGAGGAATCAGAGGGCCCTGCTCGTGGGAGCTTACAATCTAAAAGGGAGGGTCAAGTGATACAAAAGGTATTAACTCTGGGGGATGATCTGATGGAGACAAAGTATAGTTGTTAGGTGTGAGCAGGATAGGCTTCTCTGAAGAGGAGGGTAATCACAAAAGCCGTAATTGTTTAGTACAATCCATTTAGGGTTTTACAGGCTGGGAGTTTGATTACCTCCCCCTGCCTCTAGGTGATGCTTCTAGAGTAGGGTGGGACTTTGAAAGAGGCTTGACATTGCAAATGATGATACATGAGATATATACATCTCATACACATAAAGGGTCACTTTGGTTTTGGTTTGGTTGAATTTTTTAGCACTCCTAATGGAGTCTAATTCTCCAGTACTAATTTAGTTTTTTGGGTATATTCACTCCTACACCCTTGGTAGTGCCTTTGTGGGAACACATAGGTGCCCCCCCTTATTACACATACACACTTACACATCCCCTCATTTGCTCATTCACTTAATCATTTAATAAATTTTTTGCAGATTAACATGTATGATCAATGCACATACCATGCACAGGGACCTGGCTTATTCTCTGTCTGTTCACTTTGGTCTGGGGGAGGGGGGGGGGGTTCCCACCTCAACCCCAGGGCAGACATTTCATCTAAGGCCCCTTTAATTTCCTGTCTAGAAGCTGAACTGAGCTTGGGAGCTGATTTGTAAGTATC
The DNA here is from genome assembly GCF_037356315.1 of Lithobates pipiens. Taxonomy (NCBI): domain Eukaryota; kingdom Metazoa; phylum Chordata; class Amphibia; order Anura; family Ranidae; genus Lithobates; species Lithobates pipiens. The sequence goes on along the minus strand of NW_027507790.1, from coordinate 51,128,265 downwards.
AGTTATACTGTTTTTCCTTGTTTTCTTTCCCCTAGGGCAGGGATATGCAATCAGTGGACCTCCAGCTGTTCCAGAACTACAAGTCCCATGAGGCATAGCAAGACTATGACAGCCGCAAGCATGACATCCAGAGGCAGAGGCATGATGGGACTTGTAGTTTTGCAACAGCTGGAGGTCCGCTAATTGCATATCCCTGCCCTAGAGGGTATCATATACTAATAAATATTTATCCATCCCATTTTTTAGTACAATCTTGCATTACACTCCCGATGAGTGTCTGAAAGCCAGGAAATGCGTGGAGTTATAAACATAAGCGTGGTTTAAAACAAGCATTTTTATATGTACTGTCTGTATGTTTGATGTATGAATTTATCCTATTAATTATGCCTATATGATGATCTGTAATATTTGTTTTTATTCGATTTACCAATCATGTTCATTGAATATTTGTACTATATGTTATGAGCCTATATTTTTATATGCAAGTCAATATGATCACACAAATAATATTGTTGATTGATACAAATGTTTTTTTTATAAATATGGTATGTCCAATATGGTTGTGATAATAAATCTTATGAATTTTGTATATATCTCTCATGTATCATCATTTGCAATGTCACGCCTCATTCAAAGTCCCACTCTCCTTTTCTTTTTTCTGTATTTATACAAAGGGATGGAGGCTTGCCATTACTGGTTGTGTCAGGTCTCATTTTCTTCCTTTCTAGAGCAGGGGTCTCAAACTGGTGGCCCTCCAGCTGTTGCAGAACTACAAGTCCCATGAGGCATTGCAAGGCTGACAATTACAAGCATGACTCCCACAAAAAGAGGCATGATGGGACTTGTAGTTCTGCATCAGCTGGAGGGCCTCCAGTTTGAGACCCCTGTTCTAGAGCTTAGGGTGGAAAGATTTAAATTCCCAGCCTGAATATTTAGTAGGGCCTAGCCAATCCCAGGGGAGGTGTACCCAGATGCTGGCTGGGTAACTGTTATATAGGCTGGAACCCTGAAGAGTTTGTTCTCCCCCCCCCCACGTGGGGATTCATCCATGAGTTCAAAGGAAAGGGGACTGTTGTACCCTCCTTCCTGGGCTACTCTGTGAGAGGTCACATCTGGGCTGATCTTTGCCAAGAGAACCAAAATCCCTGTGTGCAGTGTCTGATGGTCCTGCAGCTGTTAGAAGCTAGATCATTTCAACCTATTTATGCTAAACTTATCCGGCAATCCCCCTGGTCCCCAGCTGCTTAGAGCTAAAGAAGAGTCCTCTGTAAGTTGTACATTAAGCGTTTTGGAGCATCTCTTAGCCTGCTACCCACCCAAGTTAACAGTTAATCAGCAATACAATTCATAAGAGACACCCCTGGACTGCTTTTTGAGCCCGCGTGGACGAGATGCTGCTGTATGCCTGGCTACCTGCACTGGTTGGGGAAAGAACCTGTGGACAGTTAAAGCGGCCCTTTTGGGGTAGCACTACATATATTTATTATGCAGAGAGTAAAGTAATTCAAGTCAAGTGAACAGTATTAGATCATTGGTGATCACCCATTCATGTTAATAAACACCCAACAATTCATATCTATATTAAATAGGATCCTAGGTAGAAGTATTTTACAGATGCAGAATCTGAAATTGGCCTAAAATAACTAACTTTTTTGAAAATAAGGGTTTGTTTAATGGTGTTTTACTGTCTTGAATTGATCCTACAGTGCTGCATCCCATTTACCTGGGTATACATGAGTGAGTGTAAATGATGCTGCAAATTTTATTTTAATTTGTTTCATTTTGTAGTTATAGCTACAGAGCCAAATAAAGCTTGGTAGACACAGTAATAAAGGTTCACTGAGGAAGATAATAACAAAGTTAGGCTATGTTCGTGCAGTTGGCCGGAGAGCAGTAAAAAACCTGTATGTGGCCACTTGGGTCTGTTTACATTGCCAAGGCCATGATGCTTTATGGAGTGGCAATTTTAACTCAGCATGTCGAAATTGACATGCAAAGCATCTGTGTGTATACAGTAGCTATAGTGGTTATGGCAATGAAAAATCTTGATTGGGATTGGAAAAAAACTGGTACTCGGTAGGTGGCAATATTGTCTGCAGAATGCCTGTAAACTTTCTCGCTTTTCAGAGGGGTAGTAGAACCTGCTGCCCCATGTGAATGAGCCCTCAAAGTAGAACAAAAGCCTTAAATGCTTTATTTTTTTTTATATTTTTTTTATATAATAAATAATAAATATAATAATATAATGCAGTTTACAATGAGGATAGCCACAACATTTGGCCAGTAGATCAACACAATAATGGTGTGTATGAGGAGTGTGTGAGGAGTCCCCACTGTCAGAATACGATGCCACAGCGCGGAGGATTCCTACATCCACCTCACTTGTGTGAACGGGGGAATCCTTTCCTTTTTCTTTTTTTTTTTTCCCATTAGCCCTCTGGATGATTGAAGAAAAATTAGCATTCTATGGCCAGTTTTAATCCATTTGTTCTATGTTTCACCCAGCAAAGTTCCTTGTTAGTATCCCTCTCTGAGGACTACAACACAGGGTAAAAGAGGAGGTCGATATCAAGTCAAATTCCAGTAAAAACACTAGTTGCATTTAAAAGTACTTTAAATTCTTTATTTAAGCATTGTGCAATTACAAGAGATGTTCCAGATCAGTAGCAGGAAACAAGTAAAGGCATCACAAATACATATTGCCTTATAGGCTTATAGGCTCACACCTGAGCAGTGTTCTCCGATATTAAATCCATGGATATAGAGATTGATGGGCTAAGTGGGTACCGCATCCCTAGATTATAGGAGATTTTTATAGAACGGTTTGATCGGACCTTACCGGTACCAGTGAAGGACATTTACAACATAATTATAGATATTAACTTTATTACAAAATTATATATATAAAAAAAAAATCTTTACACATTTTCAAGGTAAAACGCTTTTTCCATCTTTGTTTCCTCAGGACCCTAATTCCTTTGACTGTAAATAGAGATCCTAATCAAAGAAGAACATAACTATTAATCGTATATCATTCTATATCATATTTTTTTCAGGTAAAAATGCAACATATATATCTTTTCCTATACCAGCTCATGTGTACAAAGGCAATATGCATCGAAGACCACTTACAGTAGAGAAGACACTTCTGAAAGGTGGCATTCCAGGTGTCATCAAGGAGCAATATAGAGATATATTATTCAAATATCATCTTGATCATATTGTTTCGAGCCAATCCCTTTGGTTTTATTTGTAAATGTGTAAAGATTTTTTTATTTTTTAATCATTTTTGTAATAAAGATACTATTTATAATTATGTTGTAAATGTCCTTCACTGATACCAGTAAAGTCCAATCAAACCGTTCTATAAAAATCTTCATGAAATCATTGGAAACAGACAGAGTAACATATGATCAGAAATACTCTGATAATGGTACCATATAAGTTTCCATAGATAAAAATACTTTCAATAATTTTTCATAACTGCATTTAGTGGTGTATCTTCACACCTGCTTGAAGTTCAGCTTTAGGTCCACGTTGGCAGTGTGAAGATTAGGAGAAGTAAAATAGAAACATACATTTTAAACAGTTGATTTATTTTTCTGCAATAAAGTGCTTTTTTTCTATATTCAGGTTTGACATCAGAAAGTAAACTATAACACTAGAGAACTTTGATGTGGTTAACCTTTGCTTCAGAAATGGCCATGCTTTGTGATTAATGAGTTGGAGGGTAAACAGATGAAAGTTTAATTATTATTAGAATTGCTGAAGCAGTGGACACCAGAATAACTAATTTTCACATATTAATAAGTTGGAACTGCTTTCTTAAACTTCTTCTATTTCAATGTTGATTTTTTATCTCACCCACAGTTAGCAAATAACACTTTAGACCCTCTTGTGTGGTACCATTTCTATTTCTAATCTGTAATGGCATAATACTGCATACAGCTCATCTTTGGGTACTCTTCTCAGGTTGTCATGCCTATGATGAATATTCTGTGTATGGTGGAGGCTAAGAGGTGGAAAGGAAATTGCGCAACACTGTGTGTTGTAGCTTGAGTTTGCAGTAACGTTTATGTATTTGCAGGGTGTGGCATAGATTGTATGGGTACAATGATTTATGGTCTCTAGGATTGTTTTCCCGTGAGAAGCCTATAAGGCAAAGACCTCCAAGCCTTTAACCACCCACAGTAAGAGAGTGTACCTATATATTTAACCCATTGTAACCCTCCTCCTATAATGCAGGGATAATGCAATTGCTGCCAAACCAGAATGTGTTTTTTTTATGCAATCTATATTTATTTATTTATATATAATAAAATTTTACTTAAAAAACATATTGGAAAAATAGGTACATAAGAACATATAAAATGGTGCAAACGACACAATGTGGTATCGTCACAGTTCATAGCACAACTGGAAACCTTCAAGGGGTATAGATGTATGCTATAAACACACCCAAAAATTGTTAAATCCAAGAAGGTGGACCAGGTGACGAGTCCGGATATAAAGTACCGTCAAGACAAGTTTAGAGTGGACTGCAAAGCTGCCTCCACTACCACAACAGTCACCCAGACAGCCAGGTGGGCATATAAATGAATGCATAGATTTAAAGATAAAAGAGACCAAGAAACTAAACAAAGCAAGACTTTAACATATGCAGGAGCAGGATATGGAAAAACAGTTGGAAAACTAAACCCAGTTGTGAAGGTTATGTACATAACGATTATAAGTGTTCACAGAAAGGAGGGAGAATTCCATTAGCAGATCATAAAGCAGCCTATGATAGACTGGTGCCCAGTAGGCCAAACCAGTATGTTAAAACAAAATACATTTTAATACATTTTTCAGTATTATGCAATGTATTTTTCTAGGACAATTGCTACTGAGCCCAAATGACCCATAGGCCGCGTACACACGGGCGGACTGTTCGCCCAACTTTGTCCGCTGAACAGTGTTTGGGCGGACAGTCCGCTCGTGTGTGGGCTTTCAGCGGACAGTTTCAGCGGACAGTTTGACGAACAAGGTTTTTCGGAAATTCCGTAAAACTGTCCGCTGAAACCTTGTTTGAGCGAACAGTCCGCCCGTGTGTAGGCTTGTTCGACAAACTAAGTTCCGCGCATGCTCAGAAAGGCTTAACACGCCGAAAGTTATAATGCAGTGTATAGGACGTCGTATTTTTCGTCCCGTCGTACGTGCCGTTCACGTCATCGCGCACGGTTTCAGCAAACTGTTCGTTCGTCGTGTGTGGCCATGTCCGTCCATGCTAATTTTGAGCGGACTGTTTGCCGAAACTGTTTGACGGACAAAGTTGGGCGAACAGTCCGCCCGTGTGTACGCGGCCATACACTTAGGCTGGCCCTAAAAGCATGCGGTGTTCCCAAATTTAATTTTTCCTTGTAGAAAAGTATCAGTCTGGGACCCTCAGCTTTATACTGCAATGAGTTGTGTACATATGGGCTATAACACTAGAGAGGAGGGGGGGAGGGGGGAGTACAGTGGTGCTTGGAGAGAGACAGATGTATGAGAAAAAAACTATAGGTAAAGGTGGTTATAGTAATAAAATCCAGTGGTTAGGGGTGGCTTGGACCCTGGAAAAGTTCTGTTCAAGCTTGAATGGGTTAAGAATAAATTTGATGGGTTAAGGCTGTAAATAGCTATATATATATATATATAGGTTGTATATAGCACTCTAGAGGTACAGCCAGCTGTGGAAGAGGAAGCAGCTCTGTAGATATATAATGTGTAGAAGAGCGGCGCTCATCTGAGTGCAGTATATTAAAACGATTAATGATGGATTTATTAAGATAAAAAATGAAAATAAGAATTAGCTCACAGGGTAAGGGTTAAAAAGGCTAGTCACAAGGGGGAAGGGGTGCTCGCTGTGTAGTCCTGATCCAGATAGCCAGTGGGGTGGGGTGCTGCTGTCTCGCTAGCTGAAGAAGGAGCACGCATGCTTCGAACGCGCACCTGACGGCCCTGTGTTCCACATCCGGTAACGTCACAGCCGATGGGGCTAAGACTGCCAGTTTGACTCAGAGCCTTGGAAACCCCTGCATCTAGTGAGAGAGCAGCACCCCACACCGCCACCTATCTGGATCAGGACTACACAGCGAGCCCCCCTTGTGACTAGCCTCTTTAACCCTTACCCTGGGAGTAAATTCTTATTTAATTTTTTTATCTTAATAAATTCATCATTAATCATTGTACTATACTGCATTCAGATGAGCGCCATTGTTCTCCACATTATAATACTGCTGGAAGCCATTCTTAGGGAGTTATGTGACCATCTATCGCCAACCATAGTGCTGACTAAAGCTGGCCATGTGTGGATCGAACTTCCTCAGAATCCTTTTCAGATTACATTTATTCTATAGGTGGCCCTGTCGGTGCCACCCAGCTTTACAAAAGTTGATTGAAAGGAGGTGGGTGGAAATTTCTCAGCCAAACCAGGGCTGGACTGGGACAGAAATTTGGCCCTGGAGTTCACCCAGACTGGCCCACTTTATTTTTGCAAGCATGCACCAAAACATTATATAAAACTATATGCAATTGCTGAATATGGATACTTAATGAGTTTGGGATGGATCTGAGGGAAGCGGTGCGGCCTCTGTATGGGGAATCAGAGCGGCCGGGGGGGAAATTGCCCCCTTGCCCCCTGGTAGGGTGATCACATTCCCAGACTGCCATTCAGGGACAATTTTGCCAAGGACCAGGGGGGATGTAGTCTCAGGGTTGACAGGGAATTTAGTGATGGGGGTGATTTGTCGGATGAATGGCTGGTTCTAGCACTGGAAACCTCTGGACAACATGCTTAATATGGTGTCAGGATGATCAAATCTAATTATTTTTTATTACTACATTGTACTATATAATTGCAGTGTGTCATTTGCCACCGTTGCTTGCCACCAGATGCAGCGTGTCACATGCCACCAGATGCAGCGTGTCACATGCGACTGTCACCTGCCACCAGATGCCATGTGTCACATGCCACCGTCAACTGCCACCAGATGCAGTGTGCCACTTGTCACTATCACCTCCTGCCAGAGAAAGGGCAGGGAGAGAGAGAGGGAGGGGAGAGGGAGAGAGATAGAGAGAGGGGAAGAGAGAGAGGGGGGGAGAGAGGGGAAGAGAGAGAGGGGGGGAGAGAGGGGAAGAGAGAGAGGGGGGGAGAGAGGGGAAGAGAGGGGGGGAGAGAGGGAAAGAGAGGGGGAGAGAGGAAGAGAGAAAGAGAGGGTGGAGAAAGAGAAGGGAGATGAGAGAGGGGCAGAGAGAGAGAGAGGCAGAGAGAGAGGCAGAGAGAGAGGGGGGTTGAGAGAGGCAGAGAGAGAGGGGCAAAGAGAGATTGAGGCAGACAAAGAGGGGGGCAGAGAGAGGCATAAAGAGAAGGAGCAAAGAGAGAAGGGGCAGAGAGAGAGAGAAGGGGGAGATAGAGAGAGGGGCAGAGAGAAGGGGACAAAGAAAAAAGGGGGCAAAGAGAGCGGGGCAGAGAGAGAGAGGGGGGCAGAGAGAGAGGGGCAGAGAGAGAGAGGCAGAGAGGGAGAGAGAGAGAGGAAGAAAGAGAGAGTGGCAGAGAGAAGGCGTCAAAGAAATAATGGGGCAAAGAGAGAAGGGGCAGAGAGAGAAGGGGCAAAGAGAGAAGGGGCAAAGAGAGAAGGGGTAGAAAGAGAAGGGGTAGAGAGAGAGAGGGGGCAGAGAGAGAAGGGGCAAAGAGAGAAGGGGCAGGGAGAGAAAGAGAGGCAGAGAGAGAAGGGGGCAGAGAGAGAGGGGCAAAGAGAGAAGGGGGCAGAGAGAGAGAAGGGGCAGGGGGGCAGAGAGTGAGAAGGGGCAGAGAGGCAGAGAGAAAGAGGGAGAGAGAAGGGGGCAGAGAGAGCGAGAAGGGGCAGAGAGAGAGAGAGCAAGAAGGAGGCAGAGAGAGAGAGGGGGGGGAGAGAAGGTGGCAGAGAGAGAGCGAGAAGGGGACAGAGAGAGCGAGAGGCAGAAAGAAGGGGGCAGTGAGAGAGAGGGGCAGAGAGAAAGAGAGAGGGGGGGCAGAGAGAGAGGTAGAGAGAAGGGGGCAGAGAGGCAGAGAGAGAGAGAACGTGGCAGAGAGATAATGAGGCAGAGAGGGGCAGAGAGAGGCAGAAAGAGAAGGGGCAAAGAGAGAAGGGGGTAGAGAGAGGGGCAGAGAGAGAGCGGGGCGCAGAGAGAGAAGGGTCAAAGAGAGAAGGGGGGAGAGAAAAGGGGCAGAGAGAGAGAGGCAGAGAGAGAAGGGACAGAGAGAGAGGGGCAGAGAGAATAGGGGGTAGAGAGAAGGGGGCAGAGAGGCAGAGAGAGAGCGAGAAGGGGGCAGAGAGAGAGAGGGGGGAGAGAGAAAGGGGCAGAGAGAGAGAAGGGGCAGAGAGAGAGAGAGAGAGAGGGGGGAGAGAGAAGAGGGCAGAGATGCAGAGAGAGAGAAGGGGCAGAGAGAGGCAGAGCGAGAGAAGGGGCAGAGCGAGAGTGGGGGCAGAGAGGCAGAGAGAGAGCAGGGGGCAGAGAGAGAGGTTGGAGCAGAGAGAGAGAAGCAGAGAGAGAAGGGGGCAAAGAGGCAGAGAGAGAATGGGCAGAGAGAGAGAGGGGGGTAGAGAGGCAGAGAGAGAGAGAGGGGGACAGAGAGTGAGAAGGTGGCAGAGAGAGAACGGGCCAGAGAGAGGCAGAAAGAGAGAGAAGGGGGCAGAGAGGCAGAGAGAGAGATGGGGCAGAGAGAGAGAAGCAGAGAGAGAAGGGGGCAAAGAGGCAGAGAGAGGAGGGAGAGAGGGGTCTGGGTCTGGTCAATGCTCAGCTCACTCACTTGAATGGTGGCTGTCGGCTGCTTGTTTAATCTTTCTGCCCCCTTTTGCTCTTCATAGATGCAACGCATGGGAAGGTAGAGAGGGGCGGGAGAAGTAGTGTGTGTCACAAGCTGGCTGAGGAGCAGTATGCAAATCCCCTCCTCTAGGGCTTCTGCACCAAGCCGTCTGTCACCCGCTGCCCACACACTGACATCAAGGATGATCCGGAGGATGGAGCGGCAGTGGTCGTCGGAGGACTTCCCCGGCCACCAACGTGACCTTTCAATAACCTATCGCAGCAAAGGAAGTGCTCTGTGCTACAGGTGGTGGGCGAGCCGGTGTCTTGTCAAATAACTATACGGCAGAACACCGGCAGTGAAACACTAAAGCACTCAGCAAGCTCCCACCATCCCGGCCCAGTCCACCCCTGAATTGCTGCCTCGGCCGCATAGTAGAGCCCGCAGTACAGCAGTGCTCAAATTAATGGCTGCACAGGCAGTGCATACATTATTTTGACAGGCTGTCTGTCACTGAAACAGGCCCACTGAGCCATCGGCCCACCGGGAAACTCCCGGTAGTCCCGATGGCCAGTACATGTCTGAGCCAAACTGTGCCTGCATCCAATCAGATACAGGCACTGTTCAGGTATGTTGACAGCAATAGGTGTCAGAAAAAAATAGGCCAATACTATTTAGCATGAATGGAAGAATAAAGTGATTTCCTTCATTCAGCTATGTAGGGCAGAACCGGAGATATCTTAATGCATATGGACAACTTAAAGGAGAAGTGTGGCCAAAGCTCTTTCGGGTATAGTTGAACTGTGGGTCACAGAAGTACACTTAGTTCTGCACTCCTGTGACCCAAATTCAGCCAACAGTGGGCTAAAGCCTGTTTTTGGCAGGCCAGGCTCTGCAGGGATCATGACGATAATGTTTGGATGTGCCCAGATGCCTGACTGGTAGCTGGCTCAGCCTCTCAGTGCTCTGCTGAGAACCCGAGCAAGCTGCCCCCATCTCCTCCACAGCCCAGTGCTCCAGTAAGCAATGCAGGGGTAAGGCAGAGGGCAGGTGACTTACAGTCACTAAAGACTGAGAACTGAGCAATAACCGGTAATATTCGGGTGACAGCTGCAGCATCAGATCAGATCTAGGTGTGTATAAATAAAATTGTTTTTTTCTAATCCCACACTGCTCATTTAAGTTGAACAAACCAGACATACATGATTTAGTCCAGATCAGGTCTACATGCCATTTTGCACAAAAAGTGCCACTGCCGTGGCACTTGGGGTGATACCCTATGTTGTCTAGGCCTCTCATCTGCCTTTCCTGCCCTGTGAATCCACCCGTTTTTAGACAAGACCATATAGAAAAGCACTGCAGACTTAACTAATTTAACCTTTCTTTCTTTTACATCCATTCTACGTCCAAGTGATCTAGCTGTGATAGCCAAAGCATATACAGTGTCATTCACAGTTTTGCTAACATTTTCCCATATTTTCTCTTTAAATTACATAAAGTATATGTCAAGCCAAAAGCTTTTTTTTCCTTTTTTTTTAACCCTTAAATAAAGTGGGGAGATAACTTTACCAGACCGGGAGAATAAGAAAACTTGCAATGGGCATAAAGACAGAAACTGCCCTTCTGATTATTGAATGCATGAGGTCACCAGCTTTGCATAACACCACTCAGAGAACAGTTTTTATTTTCTCATGAATGCAAAGTGTTGGATGAGTTGGACATTGTGATGTCATTGCCTTGCTTCTCTGCTTTTCTTGCGAAAATACAAAGTTTTCCATGAATGGAGACCATGCGTAGCATGCAATCTCCTGTGTTTACAATGAACCAGGGCAGCCGATTGGCATGGGACCCTTCCTTTCCCTCCACTGCTACTCCATTCAGACAACAGAAATGGAAAGAAAGTCCTTTATAAGATAAATGGCAAAACACAGTTCCTCCATGATGTCTCAAGCATGTTTTTTTTCTGCTAACATGGAATTGGAGATTAAAGACTAGGTTTACCATCTCCAGAAAATACCCTCTGCAGTCAAGAAGCCCCAGTAGGTATTAAAAAACTGTGCAGGTTTATAAAATGTTAATTAATGTTGTTGTCTTACCTGTAGTCCATTTGCTTCCCCTTGGAAGCCTAGCTGAAAATCTCCCAGTTAGCAATTCACGCATCCTGGCTTGAATGCTCATTCATGCAGCATTACAGAAGTAAAAACCAACTATTTTCATGTCCTATCATCAAGGTAGGATGTGAATATTCCTAACTAAAAGTTTTTTTTAGCTAGGCTTCAAGGTGGGCCCAAATAGTCTACAGGTATGACAGTAAAATTGATGAAAATTTTGCAAAGCTAAACAGTTTTTCGAATACCTCTTAAATGCCTAGGGCTATTTTGTGGAAAAGGTGACCTAGCCTTTTAAAACAATATGTGAAAACTGTTGTTTTTCCACTGTTCATTTCTCTGTAGTGACATGTAAAAAAGCAAAACCAATGCCTGCATTGTATTAGTCTGCCCTAAAGCAGTGGTGTTATTTTACTTGAGACAGTGGGGGTTATTTACTAAAGAAAACCTCACTTTGCACTGCAGTCGCTGTAGATCCGAGGGGGACATGCAAGGAAAATAAAAAACAGCATTTTAGCTTGCACATGATTGGCTGATAAAATCAACAGAGCTTCCACTCATTTCAGATCTACTCCTTAGATTGAGAGCGACTGCACTTCGTAAATAACCTCCAGTGTCACCAACCTAATCCATATTTCCTGAAGTGACATTTTTTTTTTACCACTTTTATGAGCAAGATAACATATATAGATTGATTAGATGAATTGAGTTAATTATTGTATTGAACAATGTGTATGTACTAAAGAACTCTGTGAAGATTCAGTCCCTACTCAATTGTTCCTCTGAAACCTCCAGACATTTGGAATGGGGTATATAGGAGGGATGCAATAGAATGCAATTAATATCAGAGTGATTCAGAAGTGATATGAAACCAGCTGGCATTTACTGAAGTAGCATTATACTGCATGGCGGTGCTGAGTATACTTATGGAATTGTGTGGTGGCTGTAAACATTGGTCACTGTCTCAGCTTCTTGGACTTAGAATGTACTTCTTCTATCATGACCAAACTCTCTTGTATTTTAAGATACAATTGTGATGTGCATCTGAAAATATTTCTATTGTGATATTTGTATTTCCTATAGCATACTGTAAAGTATGAAATATTTCAGCAGTTAAAAATGAAGTTGTGCCTTTAAAAAAAAACACATTTATATTCAACTATTTGTATGCAGCATTGGTCCGATGCTGTGTCTGCCCCCTGCTGCCTCTAAGACTGAGAACTGAGCGATTATCCACTTGAGGTCTAAGCCATAGCTGAATGACGGCTACAGCGCGGACCTCAATTTCCAGGATGCCGTCATAGGACGTCCTCCCCTGTGCATGCTCCCTGCGCACGCCCTGCAGGACGCGCGGGGAGCGCGCTGTGATCACCGAGTCACTGAGACTCGGGTGATCACCGATCCGATTAAGGGGCCAGTCCCGGCCCCTTACCATGTGATCAGCTGTCATCCAATGACAGCTGATCACATGATGTAAACAAAAGCTTGGTAATCATTTTATGTTAAAGGGACATCAGTCCCGAAGAGGAAGGAACACAAGCACCTCATCTGTGCCAATCAGTACCCCCTGCCAGTGCCACCTGTTATTGCCACCTGCCAGTGCCCACAGTGCCCACCAGGGTCACCTATCAATGCCCATATGTGCCAGCTATCAATGCCCACAAGTGCCACCTATCAATGCTCACCAGTGGTGCCAATCAGTGCCACCTATCAGTGTAAGCAATCAGTGCTCATTATTGCCACCCATCAGTGCCCATCACTGCCACCCATCAGTGCCCATCACTGCCGCCTCATCAGTGTACATCAATGAAGGAGAAAAATTACTTGTTTGCAAGATTTTATGACAAAATATAAAAAAAAAATTTTTTTTAATTCAGTCTTTTTCTAATTTTTTAACAAAAAATAAAAACCACAGAGGTGATCAAATACCACCAAATAAAGCTCTATTTGTGGGGAAAAAATTATAAAAATTTTATTTGGGTACAGTGTTGTATGACCGCGCAATTGTCATTCAAAGTGCATCAGTGCTGAAAGCTGAAAATTGGTCTGGATAGGAGGGTGGTTTAAGTGCCCAGTAAGCAAGTGATTAAAGACTGCTTATCACTCAGCTCTCATTCTTCAGTGAACATAGAGCCGGTGACTGTCAATCAGTGGCTCTCTGCTCTGTCCCTTCAGCACTCACTGGAGCGATGCGCTGTGGAGGGAGCGGGAGCGGCTGGCTCAGGCTGTCACATGTGACATCAGCCAACAGCAGACTTTAGCTGGCTGTCAGCTGAATACGGGTCACAGGAGTGCAGAAGCCTGGGGTTGGTCATCTTTTTCTCATAAAGTGTATCTAAACCCAAGAACAAAAATTGGTAGCATTTCAGTTTACCAGTCTTTAGGTGTGTTGACTGTGTTCTTTTTCCACACTTTTTTCCCCCTTTATTTTAACCTTGTAATCCTAGCGTTAACTCACTTCCTGTCCTAGAGTGACAACTGTAGTGAGCAGCATTGTCACGCAAGGACTTGAAGTGTGTTACGGCTACAAACCACTTACTTCTCTTCTTCATAACAGGGGGAGGTGTTTTGTAGTCTGCGGAGATAGCAGTAAACTTCTTGATACATCTGATAACAGTCCAGAGTGCATGGGAAGTTATCAGCTTACTAGATTTCCCTCTGCATTTTATTTTTATTTTTTGCTCTTGTTTAACAGATATAATAAATGTTTTTTAATGGTATATTTAACAGACCAAAAGGGAGCAAATAAAAAATGTATTGTTAGCATTTACATACACTTTAACTCTCTTTCCCAAAATCTTTTTTATTTGCTTAATTTTTCTTCTGCTTCTTTCCTTATACAGTATATTGTTTAACATGTTTGCTCAACTACTTTTTCTGTTCTTTAGTAATCACACATAGTGTGGTCTATTTCACACATACTTTTCTACTTAACATATGTCCCTTTACATTGTTTCCCCCATATAAGGATCCAGACTCTTTTGTCATGTATGAAGTAAACAAGAATGCTACTTGATAAGGTCTGCCGTCTTATTCTAGCTATGACATCATAACAGACAGGCAGTGAGTGACACATATGTTGTCAGCTATTTTATATGATGATGAGATGCTTGGGGAATTACACTAACCTCATTCTTGACCTACCTTACCACTTTAAAGAAGAGGAGGCATACATGAGGGTTGTTTCCCTTAAACATTTCTAAGTTATCTAACAGATGTCGGCTTAAGCTAGTCAGATGCCACATGTGGAAATAGAAAGCTATGGTAACATCTGTCCAGTGCCAAGATGTTTGTGAATTTTGTTGGGCACCGGTTATACAGAAAGCTTTGGTATTGCAACTTATAATGGAGTATATAGCAAGACAAAGCAAACGTAACAATTCTAAGGATACATTCACGTGAACGTAAAAAATTTACTGATCTTATTATGCTTTTTTTTTTTTTTTTTTTACTAGCACAAAAGTTACTGCCTAATAATCAGTAAATACTTTCATTAAATTAAATTTTTTCTCCAACACCTACATCTGGCATACAGGTATATGTAAATCCTGCAGATCCTGTGCTATGGATCTATGGATCTGCGCACAGTGCATATTTACCCACCTGTGTGAATGTATTCATTGAAAACAATGCAGCTGCGTTCATATTCGTTAAAAAAACCAAAACTTGTAAATCATTTTTTTAATGACGGTGTGAATGGGGACTAAATGTTTCTAAACACATTCAATCGTGAATTTACAAATACCCAAATACTTTGCACAATAAAAAAGTGATAAACATAATCTGTATCTACCCAAATGAGCAAGTGAACTTTCATGATTAAAGCCCCACTTTGGGGTCGTTTTTCCCATCCCTCCCCAGCTGATTCCTGGAAAGAAAAAAAATCCCTGTCTAAATTCTCTTTTTTACTTACCTTAACTGGGCATCACAAGCTGCTGCACCCCGAGACTTCTCCTCTTTTTCTTACTTTGTGGAAGGGTCCTTTTTTGGATGCCTATGTCATGGACTGCATGGATCCTCCCAGGATCTAGAGAAGGACAATCATCATAGGGAACCAGCAGCTTTAGTGGGGCATAGCAGCACTGGATCAGCAGTTCCCCCACCTGGAACAGGCAGAAATTAGGGACCTGGAGAGGGTTCTTAGGTGTATACCTGGCTTCACAAAGTAAGGGGGAAGAAATTCTTAGTACCATAAATTAGAGGGGGTAGGAAGGAGGGATGGTAACAAAAAAAAATTGTTTCTGTCCGAAGTGGGGCTTTAAAAAAAAAAGGAAATTTTGCTCATTAGCTTGAAGACCTTAAATCATCATTTTCATTTGACAAAAGCCTTAACTGACATTTTTATGCATGCAAGGAAATGTTCCAGAGAAGGGGCTGGAGAGTCAGGTTGTAATGTATTTCATAATTAAATAGTGGTCACAGCTTAAGAAAATGCTAACAAGCTTCTTATGTAATGCTTAAGGGCTGTACACATGGGCTGAATATTGGGCAGCATTGGCCTGTTCAATAGAAACCGACCAACATTTGGCGGATGTGTACGGCAGCTGGTCCGACAGAAGCCGGCTTTTCAGCTGTCTTCTGTCGAAGGGACTTGACTAAAAAAGGTCTGCTGATCTGCATCCAATCAGCGCTCTGGGCCAATGACTGAGAGAGTTGACCGGTGTGTTCTGGCAGGGGCTGACCCCCATCAGAACTAAATAGCTCAGCGGGGGAGATTGCTGTAGTAACTACAACTAATAGTGTGTACTAGGCTAAATTCATGCTTTTCCATCCACGTTATTATGCGGTTTTACGTGGATGTGCTGCCATTGTCATTAATGGGCCCCATAATGCACATTGATGCATCAATATGATTGAATCCTAAAAAGCCTTCAGAAAATCTGGCAAGAGAAGAAAGTCTAGTAGAAACCCTAAATATCTGAGTACAACTCAATGGAAATACATGAGCAAAGTAAAGGCTCTTCTGGGCCACTTGAAAGAATCAGTGATTGTTATTTTAAAAACAACAAACATCACTAGACTCAGGCATCTAGGGAACATGCACCAGGGCTATTGACTACATTTCGTCCTTTCCTACTCAATTGTGCTTACTTTATTCTGTTGCTATTGGGCTACTGGAAATGTACTGGAAATTTATTTTCTAGTCATCCACTAGAGTATTTCTTCTGGTTCAGCTGAGTAACCGCCAACATCGTGAGCTTCTGACCAAATGAGCTTCTGACCATCAGAGTCAGAACCCCAATGAGCTACGTGACACTATCATTTCTGAAGGTTGGTTATTTCATTCTGCTACATTGGGTCTTGGATCTGAATTAACAGCCGAGTATCTCCCAGAACATCAATTTCCTTAGTTACATTTCCACATTCTCCACATTCCTCCCCTCGTTTGAGCAGCAAATTAGGAGTTAGAGGCTCTACTTTTTGACCACTGGGACGGCTCTGTACTATATACAATATGTTGTAGGTTACATACTCTTGACCACTGCATTTTATATGTTATGTTATATGCTACATAGCCTGATCACTACTGTCTATACACTACATTGTACATTACTCCTGACCACTGCACTTTACTTGTTATGTTATCTGCTTTACAGCCTTGACTGCAATGATCTTTTGTTTTGAAGTTGGCATGTCTGTGAAACTTTGCTTCGTGGCACAGTAATCAAGGCATCTTTTGTGGGTACAATGATTGTAGCAGCTGTGTGCACCCTGCAGTGTAAAGAAGTAGGTTGGCTCAGGTTTTAACACTGTCCACTGTGGCAAATGCCCCCTCTCTCCAGCCACCCCCTCTCTGATCAATCGATAGATTCATGCATTGCATGAATCTATCCAGGGCCGCCACTGCTACCCCCTATTCAGGCACCCGGCCCCTTTTAGGGTTAAAAAAACATGAGGGTTTACATCCCCTTTAACATTGGATGCTAGTAAAATGTAATCACACCTAAAATCAGCTAAATGGTGTTACTGTTACTTTCTGACCATCTAGTAAGTTGTCCCTTAGGCACCTTTCACACTGAGGTGTTTTTCAGGCGCTATAATGCAAAAAATAGTGCCTGTATAGCGCCTGAAAAAAAAAACTGGAGGGCTTTCACACTGGAGCAGTGCGCTAGCAGGATGGTAAAAAAAAGTCCTGCTAGCAGCATCTTTGGTACGGTGAAGGAACGGTGTATTCACCGCTCCTAAACCACTCCTACCCATTGAAATCAATGGGGCAGCGTGGCTATACCGCCGGAAAAGCGCAGCCGCAGCGGCGCTTTGTGGGTGGTTTTAACCCTTTTTCGGCCACTAGCGGGGGTTAAAACCACCCCGCTAACGGCCGAATAGCGGCGCTAAAACGACAGTAAAGCAGCACTTAAAAGCGCACAGATTTACCACCGACGCCCGCACCACCACAATGGGAAAGGGGCCTTAGTGTACAAACCACCAAACTCGAAGTTCTGCTATAAATGTGTGTCTGGGCAGTTCTGCTATACAGTTAAAAAGTGTTAACCCTCTTGGAAATGTTCGTGTTTTATTGTTCTAGATCTAGAACATTGCATCACATAGAGGGTTTAAATTCGTTTTTGTTATTTCATGTCAAAGCAATAAAAAAAATCTAAACTAAATGCAAATACAGGCTACAATTAACCTATACTAGTACGCATATAACAAGTATGCTATTTATTAATTTTGTTGAGAAAAAACAATCTTCTTTGGGTGATCAATGTACATTGCAGAACAGAACTTCACTCTCTCAATCAACATTGACTATTTGTAATCCTTATGCTGCATTTTTTTACATTTCTTAAATTACTTATTGCTTTCCAGGCCTAGGCAAATTATGTCATACATTCCAGGAGTCTTCAGGAGGAGAGGAGGGGATTCCTCAGCTAAGCACACCCTCCTGCATGTGTGCTGCCCGAGCTAAGGACAGATGGATTCCAGGAAGTGAATGATACATAAATTCTGTGGCCTTACTTAACCACTTCAGCCCGGGAAGGTTTTACCTACTTAATGTCCAGAGCATTTTTTGCGATCCGGCACTGCGTCACTTTAACTGACAATTGTGCGGCTGTCCTTTTTTTCCCACAAATAGAGCTTTCTTTTGGTGGCATTTGATCACCTCTGCGGTTTTTATTTTTTGCGCTATAAACAAAAGAAGAGCAACAATTTTTGAAAAATAAAACAATATTTTAAATTTTTGCTATAATAAATATCCAAAATTATTTAAAAAATAAAAAAAAAATTCCTCAGTTTAGGCGGATATGTATTCTTCTACATATTTTTGGTTAAAAAAAAAATTGCAATAAACGTATATTGATTGGTTTGTGCAAAAGTTATAGCATCTACAAAATAGGTGTTACACTTATGGCATTTTTTCTTTTTTTTTAACTAGTAATGACGGTGATCAGCGTTTTTTATCGGGACTGCGATATTGCAGCAGACACATTGGACATTTTTGACACATTTTTGGGACCAGTGACAATTATACAGCGATCAGTGCTATATAAATGCACTGATTACTGTATTAATGTCACTGGCAGGGAAGTGGTTAACACTAGGTGGAGATCAAGGGGCTAACTGTGTTCTCTAGGTGTCTTCTAACTGGGGGGGGGGGGGGTGGGACTGCCTAGGAGGAGAGAGAGAGATTGGTGTTCATACTTAGTATGAACACACGATCTGTCTCCTCTCCCCTGAGAGAATCAGGATCTGTGTGTGTAGTTCTGCTTTAACAAACTTTGTAGCAGATTACTACTTTTTGAAGCTCTAAAGAAACAGCTGTTTGTTTCGCAATGTACCTTGAAGACTGATTGTGAATGGGAGAAAAGTTACAGGGTCTGCACCTCTTTAGAAGTATTTATCCTTTGGAAGTACTTCACCAAAACTAGAATTTCTATTGCAGGAGGGAATAAAATGTAACTTACATGTATCTTAGTGCAGACTTCTGGGAAAATCAGTGAGCCAATCACACAAGCAGAAAATGACATTTCTGGCGATGTACAGAACTTCTCCAGGTTGCCATATTGCATCAAGTTTTATAGAAAATTACAGTAACTGCAGATCGAAAAGGAAAGATAACTTCCAATAATATTAAATTATAACATGACTTGTGCAACAATTGTATATGTCATATATATTTTTTTTATTTGCTACATATTTTTTTCCACAAGCGTATTTTACCACTTTTGCAGTCAAGTTGGATAACCCCCAACTATGGGGGTTGTTTACGAAAGGCAAATCCACTTTGCCCTGCAAGTTCACTTGGAAGTGCAGTTGCTGTAGATCTGAGGGGAAGATCTGAAATGAGGGGAAGCTCTGCTGATTTTATCATCCAATTATGCGCAAGCTAAAATGCTGTTTTTTATTTTCCTTGCATGTCCCCCTCAGATTTACAGCGACTGCACTTTCAAGAGCACTTGTAGTGCAATGTGGATTTGCCTTTCGTAAATAACCCCCTATATGTTAACTGTTCCCATTTACGCAGCATACCTAAAAATAATTAAAAAATTTTACCTTTTAATTATAGTAAACTTAACTCTTTAAAGTGGAGGGCCACCCTGAAAAACAAAAATACATTAAAATTTAGCAAAAAATCTGAAAAAAAAATGAATTTTTTTTTTAAAATGTACCTGTTGCTAGGCATATCGTCCTAATCTGCCTCTTCGCAGTGATCTTCAGTCTTCTCTCCTCCGTGCGGTGTCTTCTGGGTAATGGGGCACTGTTCTGGGAACTGTGTGTCCCAGAACACAGCGTGCCCCATTCACAAAGCGCTGCACGACTCGCGCATGCGCAGTAGGAAACGGGCAGTGAAGCCGCAAGGCCGAGGGACGGCTTCAGCCTCAGGCACCCTGGACAGCGCCCTGGACAGGTAAGTCTGCTTATTAAAAGTCAGCAGCTACAGTGTTTGCAGCTGCTGACTTTTAAAACATTTTTTTTTAAGCTGGTACTCCTCTTTAACATCACATAAAGGCAAATTTGGTATGATTTTTAGGCAAATAAAAAGCAAGTAAAAATATGAGCAGCAATTGTATTTTTTTTTTTATTTATGTTATGTGAATGGCAACAGGTAACAAATATAAAGTAGGAGTTATCCCGATTTTGCTGCAAAATGGCTCCAAAATGGCAAATACACTTTTAAGGGGAACTTCAGTCCCTTTAAAAAAAAAAAAAATGTCAGAAGCTACAAATACTGTGGTTGCTGACTTTTAACAAAAAGACACATACCAGTCCAGGAGTCCTGTCCTGTCTTCACCTGGGCTGGGTCTTCACTGAGCTTCAGATCCCCAGCACCGGCATCTTCTATGTGGGAGCAGACTGTGACTTCTTCTGTTTCACAGCTGGCATCCCACTGTGTATTTGCGACAATGCACTGCGCTTTCACACTGGTACCGCAGCCTCCTAGGATGTAGGTGGGGCGGCCCGTCCATTAAGGCCACCTCCCCTTTTCATTGCTGCTGCAACCCCCTATTCATGCGTCCGGCCAGTTACAGTACACTGGGCGCATGAATTATGGCGGCGGGGGTGTTTTTTGAAGCACCTAATAGGCTTCAAAAAAGTGTGTTAGAAAAGAAAATTAATATTCTCTTTTCTAACACTGAATCGCCTCTCCGCCAATCAGGAAGCGCGGGTCTGATACCCGTTTCCTGATTAGCTGAAAGGACAGGCGATCCTAATAGAGGCCTAGGAGGAGGGAGATGCACGGCGAAAGCCGCCTTGATCCACAGGAAGAGAAAGAAAGAAAGCTGCCGCTTGCCGGACATGCTGCCTGCCCCCTAGATGAGGTAAGTGCAGGGCTTTGATGTCCCAACCAACCTCCTGGGGGGGGTTGCTGCCGACCAACCGGACTAGGGGGGGCTGTTTTCCACCCCCCCAAAACCACCAGCCGCCATTGCTAGGATGTGTCCAAGCTTCTGGAATTCTCACATAGACAAGAACTGTGGATGTGAATGTTAGAAAAGGGTACCCACTCCAAAAGAAAAAAGACACAAATATCATTACAGTACGAACAGGAACATGTATTCAATAAAAAGAAGATAAAAGCCACCACTACTACAGCCACATGTAATAAATGAGGATCATCAATTACTTGGAATCATCCACAGTCCTTAATCCCTATACCCCATGATGATCCCAGGTGTGGTCTCTGAAAGGAAAAAGGCATGTAGAAAAAAATGTTGAGGATAGCAGATCCCCATAGTTACCTTCTATAGAGACACCAGCATTTAAAGAAAATTATGTATACATTTTATTATTTTATTTAATTTATAAATTATTATGTATTAGCCTGTGCACAGAAGTCCATCCAGAGAAGCCATCTTGTTTCAATCTTATTTTATTAAAGTTTTGTAAATATGTAGATCAAAAATGTAATTTTAAAAAAATGCATATGTAATAAACATCTGCATATATATTCCGAGTACAATGTAAAACTACCGTTGACCAAGGATGTACATTGTCTAACTATAATATATAAAAAATGATCTCTGTTGGCATTAAGTAGAGGAACCATCTTGTCTATTGGCATGCCCTTTCTTACAGGGAGGAAGAGGATGAGCGGGACTTTCAGTGAAGTTCCGCTTTAAGTTTTAATATTGATCTAGGTATAATTTTTATTTTTATACAAACTACTGTAGGGGAACAACAATGTATATTTGTAATAAAGATCAAGAAATGTAATATTGCTTACCACCAACTGCATAGAACATATTATCTTTAACAAACGAGCGATGGGTATTTGCAAACTTCAACCTATTCACACAAAACATATTATCATATTATGTGGAAACTATGATAAAATACAAGGATTTGATATTTAAGAGAGCTTGATGTCTTGGTTCAAAGCTGTTACAGGACTATACAGTTGACTATTCACGAACCTATAGACAAATTTGAGTAAATGGTTGTATGTTTCTTGTGCTACAGAGAGTCTTGTGACTGGGGCAGCAAGTCAAGCGGATTTACCCACAAGTGTTACAATCTAAACATATGGGGCAATATAAAATCTGTAAATGGTATATTATGAGTCTTGTGTTTTGACAATGCCCACCCTGCTACAATAGTCACAGTCCTGAATGTTACTTAAGGTAAATACAGTCATGTTTGCTATGTGACAGAATGGAACTGGGAGATATTGTTTTCCATATGAATATAAAGAAAAGCCACAGAACATGTGAGTTTTTTTCCTTTTCACAATATATTGTACTAAGAGGGAGATTAAATAACAAAAAGGGTGTTTCAGCTGTGTCATATGGGTGAGTGCATTTACTCTAGTACATTTCTAGTCAACCCAGGGGCCACTCTCCAGCTTTCCAAGTAGGATTAATAGTTGAATACCTTTGTCTACTGTACTGTGTGTCTTTGCTGTTGTGCATTTGAAAATGCATTGTAGCATGGAAGTAAAATCCATCATCTGGTTGATGAATAAACACACTTCTGGCAGTTCTTTTGTGTCTCTTGCCCCATTATATTGTGTGACACAAGAATGTTGGTGGCAGGTCCTAATTTTAGACCTGTCATTTTTCAGGGTTGTCTGCAGATACTGCCCATGCATACATACCTCTCGTGTCTGCATTTCCTGGGATGACAGTCACTCTCTTGGTGTCGTGAGAATCAGAAGGTGGAGTAACTGGAAATAGGAATGTTCTATTTCATTGATTGAACCAAAAAGTCACATCCATTCATACAGGTATTAACTATTCATATACACATTATGGTTCACAATGGAATGTTGATATTTATCATTTTCTGATTATTAGTGATTCATTTAGGATTTCCAGGATGCAAAATAAAAAATTATTCATAGACACAGTTAATTATATTTTATCTCATTTTACTGGCGTTTACAGGAGAAAGAAATTATGGTCTTCTATAGATGTAGTCAGTAGACATGTGCAAACTGAAATATTTTGTTTTCGGAATTTCGGTTTCGTCCGAAAAATTTATTTAGTTACTCCCGAAATTAGTTTTTACTTATTTTGTTTCGTTAAAGAACTGAAGGCTTATGGTGTCTGTCAGATGTTCTAAGAAGATTCGACGAAGCAGCTAAACTATACGACGCTGTGATCATACTTTTGCGATCAAATGCTCTGCCCACAAGCTATAGTAGAATTCCAATGTTGCTTGACTAGTATTAACTATAATTATTAATTATTATTACTAGTCAAACAACATTAGAATTCTTCTATAGCCTATAAGTGGAGCATTTGACCATAAATGGTCGCTCGCATCGATCGTATGTTTTTAGCTGCTTCATCGAATCTTCATGCCGAACCGTATTATACATATTTTTGATCATATTGAATGATACGATACTTGTTGGTTTCTGTTCATGTCAAACGGTCAACCCCAACAGCCAATGTATTTTGCGTTGTTTCGAAATTCAAGCATATAACGTCCTTCCTGTTCGCTCTGCGCTCCTAACGGTTCTGGATCACACTGGCGATGGCAGAATCCGACAGTGGCTCCAGGGAGTTTGACCCCATGAAGGTTCCTGGCCCTTCTATGGAGGTAGTAGCAGCAGCAGCACCATCAAAACAGCGCAGGCGCAGGAGGGGGACACAAGCTGCAACCAGCAGGAAGCTTAACCTTCCGTGGACTCACATTGCGTCCCAGGTCCTTGTAAGGAAAATGCTTCCTTGCAGGATGCAGCTGTGTGGCACCCGCAATCTTGTTGTTTTTCTCCACTGGGGTTGCACCCATTACACTAAATGCAGGATGTGTGCAGAACAGCGCACACCAACAAAAGATCCATCTTGGAGCGTTTTCACCATGTTTGAACCTCCGTCTGTCACTAAGAACCCAACAGAAACATTTGTGACTGCCCGCTCTCCAAACCAATTGGCCAACATTGATCTAATTGCCCACAATATGTTGGCAGAGCTGTGTTTATCATCACAGACTTCTGTGAGGAGCAGGAAAGCTTGATAACCCTGCTGGTTCTGCACTGCAGACCTGCTTCCTGATGAAGTTTGACCTCTTAGCCCTTGTACACACGGTCGGAGATTCCGACAGAATGTGTCCTATTGGACCGTTTTGTCGGATATTCCGACTGTGTGTGGTCTGCATCGGACTGTTTCCGTCAGAATATCCGACGGACCAAGTTTTCCAACTTGCCGGTAAAATTTTCCGACAAAATGCTCCTATCGGACATACTCCGATCATGTGTAGCCTACTCCGACGGACAAAGTACCACGCATGCTCAGATCAAATTCCTAGACGAAAGCTATTGGCTACTAGCCTGAACGTAGTCCCGTCGTAATGAAATAACATCATCACGTTATGTACAATCGGATTTTCCGACAATTTGGTCCGACCGTGTGTATGCAACATCACTTCCGGACCTCTTCTGGAATTAATCCGTCGGAATTACTCCGACGGATTTGGTTGTCGGAATCTCCGACCGTGTGTACAAGGGCTTACACTAGTGCCACCATCAACAGGCACAGTGGCCTGCCACCAGTGTGCTGTCAAAGACAGGAAAATGTGTTGACCGCTGGGAGCTGTCCACAAATCAGTGGTCAAATGAATTGTCTGACCCTCTGCTTTGGCCATTTTTTCCTTCAATACTGCAATGCACGAATGGTATAATGCTTGAACAATCTTTCTGCTGAAAGTTGTTTGTACAGAAACAACATATTGTGCATGAGCTGTTTAAATGGCTCCCCTTCAGTCATGCGAAAAGAGGCTCCTCCAACAGCAATGAATTGTCCAATTAGGCGGGTGATCTTGTTGGCCTGCTGTTTTGACATGCCCTTGGAACTAAAGCCAACAAAGCTATCTAAGGTAGGCTGATGATGTCCTTGGGAGGATAAGGAGCGTGATTGGGTCTGCAGTGGAACTACTGCAGGTGGACGCTTTGTCTTACTTGAACCCTCTCTATTGCCTGTTCTCTGACTAAGTGGTGTGGTTGAGGATGTACCACAAGTACAGTCAGAGTCCATAACAATGCTGCTTCCTGGGCTACCACCTTCTTTTTCTGCCTTTGCCCGCAGTAAAGTAGCGTGGTGTGGTTCATACCAGTATTGGTTAAATGTCCCAACTTTTCCCCCTACACACTTGCTTCCTACACAATTTGCACTTTCCAAAGAACCCACCTTCCAATCTGTGAAAGTATTTCCAAGCATTGATATGGTGCGATGCAGTCCCTTGACCCTGTTTATCTCTTGTATGTAGAGCTGATGTAGCTGCAGCAGGTAGCACACCCTTGGTGGAAGCTGTTGCCACTACAGTTCCATTTGGTGAACTAGTGTTTATGGCAAGGGGGCTAGGGAGGTCTTGTTATCATCACAGGATTCTTTCTTCATAATAACAGAGGGAGAAGAGGAGTTAACAGCAGATGAAAAAAGTGGTGAACTGCTACCTGTCCTACTCCTCACAGAATATCCCTCTTGCACTTCCTCTAGGTCATACTGTAAGTCTTGTGGGGTAAGAGAGTATAATACGTCTGTAGTGGTTGGGGAAAGAGGAGCATCACATTTAAAATCATCATCACCACCAAAACCAGTTATTGCTGAAACTTGTTGCATAGAGTCGTCTACCTCAGTAGAGGTAGAGTAGGGGCTGGGCAGTGGCACTGGCAGTGTCATTGGTGGTGGTAAGTCTAAAGGTAACTCCACTTGTTTAATACTAGTTTTCTTGCCTATGCCACAAAAATAAGAACCATGACACCTGTAAAAGTAGAAGGAGCTGCACTGGCAGTGGAAGCCACAGCAGATGTTGGTGGTCTGGCAGGAAGACTAGTAGAACTGGTGGAGGTGGAACTAGCTTTGCTGGTGGCAGTGGTGGTGAAACTCACAGTTGTGGATGACATGTTTGTGGCAGCAGAAGTGGCGTCAGTACCTAAGGCCACGTACACACGCGCGGACTGTTCGCCCAACTTTGTCCGCTGAACAGTGTTTGGGCGGACAGTCCGCTCGTGTGTGGGCTTTCAGCGGACAGTTTCAGCGGACAGTTGGACGGACAAGGTTTTTCGGAAATTCCATAAAACTGTCCGCTGAAACCTTGTTTCAGCGAACAGTCCGCTCGTGTGTAGGCTTGTTCGTCAAACAAAGTTGCGCGCATGCTCAGAAAGGATTTTCACGCCGAAAGCTATAATGCAGTGTATAGGACGTCCTATTTTTCGTCCCGTCGTACGTGCCATTCACGTCATCGCGCACGGTTTCAGCAAACTGTTCGTCCGTCGTGTGTGGCCATGTCCATCCATGCTAAGTTTGAGCGGACTGTTTGCCGAAACTGTTGGACGGACAAAGTTGGGCAAACAGTCCGCGCGTGTGTACGCGGCCTAAGAAAGCGCTAGTAGCAGAGACCTTGCCACTTTTTTAGCGAGACGTCCACCACAAACGTGACCACGACCTCTACCTGCCTTCACTTTTCCATTAGAACGGTACATTGCTGTATATTTAGTTCTAACAGAAAATGGACTGGTGATAGTGATGATGTAATATCAAATGAAAAATAGATCACAAGAAATAGAACATAAACAACAAATATGCCAAAGTTGGCAGAACTACCTGCATGCAGGTAGCAAATTAGGGTATGTAGAATCTATAACAAAAAATTATAAATCCCCCCCCCCCAAAAACACGGACAGCTTCTGAGGCTATCAGAACACTAACAACACTAGTATCAGTATCAAGTTCAACATAACACAATAGCAGATTAATAGCAGATGAAATGAAAAAGCTAAATTGAGCTATAGCTTGCTTCACTATCTGTTCTGCTGCTGTGTTTATTGCTTAATAATTCAGGTTCTCTGTTAACAAACGGACCAGCTAAGATTGACTGTTTGAAATTATTCAGTGTGTCTCTCTCTGCTAGCAATCGTAAGTGAAAGTAAGTTGGCTGTACTTGTGTACTTAAGTTCTAGCTATTTTACTGCTCCTTCTCTTTGGATACAATCAGCCAATAACATTCATCATCATCATCATCATCATCATCATCATTTTACTTCCCCCACCCATTCCAGCAGCGACCACTAACAGCTCTTTTACTATTGTCTCTATAATGTCAAATCTTTTCTTTTCTGTCTTTAGGGTTAGTTTAAGTCATTTTTTTTAATTAAAAGTTTTAGGTATAATTTTCAACTATGTGGTTATAATTTTGTAACCACTTCCCGCCTGGCCTATAGCAAAATGATGGCCAGCGGTGGTTCAGTTATCCTGACTGGGCATCATATGATGTCCAGCAGCATAAGCTGCGACTGCACGCCCTGGGGGCCCACAACAGGGTTATTACTGTTGTGGTGTGTCAGTCTGATACACTGCAACACTGATCTCGGTAAAGAGCCTTTGACGGAGGCTCTGTACCACATGATTAGCCATGTCCAATCACAGCTGATCACAGTGTAAATAGGAAGAGTCATTTGTTTATCAGCTCAGCCGCCTAGCAGATGCCCGCTCAGGACCACCAGGGATGCCGCCAGGACCACCAGGGATGCCGCCAGGACCACCAGGGATGCCCACAAAGGACACCGACCAGGTGTGCCACCGTGGACCACCAGGGATATGCCAGTCAGTGCGCAGGCAGATGCCAATCAGTGCCCATCAGCATTGCCTATCAGTGTCACCCATCAGTGCCCACCAGTGCTGCCTATCAGTGCCCATCAGTGCCACTCATAAGTGCCCATCAGTACAGCCTTTCAGTGCCCATCGGTGTTGCCTATCAGTGCCCCCCAGTGCCACCTATGAGTACCCATTAGTGCTGCCTATCAATGTGCCAGCTATCAGTGCCACCTATCAGTGCCCATTAGTGCTGACTATCAGTTCCCATCTTCAGTGCCACCTTATCAGTGCCACCTCATTGTAGCCGCCTTATCGGCGCCCATCAGTGCAGCCTCATCAGTGCCCATCAGTGAAGGCAAAAAACTTACTTATTTACAGAATTTTCAGTCTTTTTTTTTATTTGTTTAGCAATAAATAAAAACCACAGAGGTGATCAAATACCATTAAAAAGAAAGCTCTATTTGTGGTAACAAAATTATAAAATGTTGTTTGGGTACAGTGTAGCATGACCGCGCAATTGTCATTTAAAAAGTAACAGCGCTGAAAATTGGTCTGGGCAGGGAGGGGGGAAAGTGCCCTGTATTGAAGTGGTTAACGACTGGTACAAATGTGAATAAGGAGACCTATACAGAATTAAGGATGATAAAAACATTTCTGTAAAAGGCTCCAACTGAAGATTTGTAAAGCTATTTGCAATGTATGGACACTACAGTACATTTATGAGCAGCTGTCACTACTTCTCAGCACAGCTGTTTAGGATACTATGGCTACATTTATTATGCAATATACAACTTAATAGGCAGTGACTCTGGTCTCAATAGCAAAACTAGACTTGTTGTGAAACCTCCCTAAGTCGGTTTTCTAATAGGCTCCCTCCTATGCATACTTAGTTTTTCTTAGCTCAGAGGAATGTAATGTGATCTGGTAATTTCACATCACTAATAAGTTCACTGTAAAGTACCACAGCAAGACAGATGCAATCACAGATGTAAATGGACATGACTAGTAAACGGGTAATTTACTTTAGTAAAGGGACACTAGAAAGAACATAAATGCTTGGTGTGGTGCCATTGACCCCTGCTTGTTTGTTTGGTTGCCTGTTACCCATTTATACAGAGTAATCAGTATTTGAGAATGGCAGTCCAAGCCAGTGAGTGTAGAGAAAATTGCTGTAATGGCCTGAGAGCTGCATGAATAAGATTTTGCGAATACCCCGGCTGTGAGCGAGTGATTGAAACATTGTTAGTGGAGTAGTTTGACAAGGGCAGCACTGATTGCCTGCTCCCGGCTGGAGAAGGAGAACCAGTAGAATCCTTCCAGCTCATCTCTCAACTCCCAGCACGTGGGGCCCAGTATTGGATTAAGTGCTGGTCTCCTCCATCTCCTGATATGAAGCTTGAACATCTGAGACAGGTGACCACAGAATAAGACGTATGGGAGAAACTCTTCTTCTCTGTGGCTATGTTAGGCATCTACAATCAAACAGAACGCTCTCTTATAATTATGGCGACACAGAGAGCTTGACCAAATTTAGGCATATAGCCATTGGTGTGGCGGTCTACAAGCAGTGATTAATTGTTATGTTGACACTAAATATTTGGAATAACACTTCATGTAATGTGTCATGCTGTCAGTTATGCTGCCAGGGGGCATCTTTTCCACTCTCCATAACAGACCTCTGGCTTGAAAACACTTAACATATGATCACCAAGGACAAGACCTTAACGGAATAATGAAGCATCATGCATGGCCTCCTAAAAATGTACTTACATCAAATAGTAACCAAACTCAATATTCCTTTGATGTACATGATAGACTGGAGATTGCTTTCCAATATTTTCCCCTCTTCTAGTGTAAGGGTGCATTCACACCCGTCAATGTACCTGTGTTTGATCAGCTGCGAGAACCCCAGTGGGGGTTACCAGGATTAGCTGTTAGTAGACAACCACGTTGAAAATAACTGGAAGCCGCTGTTATAATCTAGAGTTGCCACCTCATCTCTTTAAACTCGAACACATATGAATTACAATAATTAATTTAACAAATTTAATGCAGATAAGGCAACAAGTGAGTTTAATTACCACATTAAAGTGGTTGTAAACCCTCCCCCACAACTTTGTCCCATGTAAATCAGCATAAAAATCCCTAATGAACACTGCTTGTAGATATCTCCTTACTTGCTTAGTATTGTTGTAATCCTTTTTGTTCTTTAGAATGACGTCACTGAGCATGCCCAGATCTCCCCTGATTTACGGCACACTCTCTATGTCTTATCTATCTGTTATTAGGACTTCCTACGGCACACAGCACTGAACTCCCAGCAGGCTGCAGAGACATTCAGAGCTTCCTTCTACACACCATGTGACCATGTGATATGCCATGCAGTGTAAACTTGGCCATTACTGCGGTCTTATCAGCTGAAGCTGGTAAGACTGACAAAGGCAAACATTAGACATAGGCACAAGTAAATACTATGAAATAAATCAAGTCAGCTATGAACAGGGAAGCAGGGTTGCCATAGAAATGTTGGATTGAGAAGGAGGCCTGGTTAACAGTACAGGAAGTGCTCAATGTAAGGGTGGAAATACACTCCACTGTGGACTCAGAAAACAATACTTAAGATGGCGCTGCCTAACCCCTGGAAACAAGTTTTTTAAAGTTTCTTCAAACAGTAAGTAATATGCAATTTGGGCTGGATTACAGTGGCTATAGTTTGATAATTACTTATTATAATGGACTAAATGAAAAGAAGCATCAGAGTGAGAGAGTTTACTTCCTCTTTAATCAGCCTCAGAACCTGTGTGATTAATATGTATTCGGGGTTTAAAGGGATGAGGTGGCAACCCTAATATAATTGCTCCAGCAGCTATCACATGAGAGTGATCAGCCTTGGATGCAGACTGCCTGTGTTCATGGCTGATTACTTGCATGTTATCGCTGCTGGAACAATACCATACAAGTGGGAGCAATTAGCTGTGAGAGCCAGCAGCCTCCCATTGCTTTAGGATTCTTTGGTTTGGTTTCTTTGTAGAATTTACCCTTCATTACCAGCAAACCAGCACTGCCACACCTCATGCAATGGAATCTCCATTCTCTAATGATGCGTCTATCCTTCAAATGTGGCTGTCTTCAGCTATTACAATGATAGTTAATAAAAGCACACCCTCTTTGGGAGGAACTATATTTCAACTCTACTATTTTCTGCAACTGGGTGTATAATAGCTTCAAAAATCCTAATCTATTTGATTAAAATGACATTAAAGCAGTATTGAAGTGTTACTAAACCCAGGACCCTGCATTCACTATATCTGGCCTCCCACAGTACACAGAACATGGAAATGCAATTGTTTTAGGACATATAAACTGCTAAATACCTTTTCTCTTCAGTTTATAGCAGTCTTCAGACTTCTATCAATGGTTGCCACCTCATCCCCTAAACGCAAACACATATTAATTAGACAAGTTCTGTGGCTGATTAAGGTTGTAATTAAACTCCCTTGGTGCCTTATCTACAGTTAATTAGCCTCAGTAATTCAAAGGCGTTCGGGTTTAAAGGGATGAGGTGGCAACTCTACTTCTATCAGTGTCTGGTTAACCACTTCCCGACCGGCGCACGACCATGTACATCGGCAGAATGGCACGGGCAGGCAAACTGGTGTACAGGTACGCCCACGTAAAATTGCCGCCCTGCCATCGCGTGCGCGCCGCCCGTGCTGGTCGGGAGTCGGGACCCCCGTGAGTCCGGTTGCAGTCACAATAAAAATCGCCTATCGCCGCCATTACTAGTAAAAAAAAAAAATTATTAATAAAAATGCCATAAAACAATCCCCTATTTTGTAAACGCTATCAATTTTGCGCAAACCAATCAATCGCTTATTGTGATTTGTTTTTTACCAAAAATATGTAGAAGAATACGTATTGGCCTAAACTGAGGAAAAAAAATTTTTTTATATATATTTTTGGGGAATATTTATTATAGCAAAAAGTAAAAAATATGCGTTTTTTTTCCGAAATTGACGCTCTTTTTTTGTTTATAGTGCAAAAAATAAAAAACGCAGGGGTGATCAAATACCACCAAAAGAAAGCTCTATTTGTGGGAAGAAAAGGACCTCAATTTTGTTTGGGAACCACATCGCACGACCACGCAATTGTCAGTTAAAGTGACACAGTGCTGAATGGCAAAAAGTGGTCTGGTCTTAAGCCAGCAAAATGGTCCGGTCTGAAAGTGGTTAAAGCTTGTAGGAAGAGTTTTTCCTCTGACTGCCCTATGAGGCTGCAGGACCTCTGACCCCCTTTCTGGACAGTACTGATTGGCCCTGTGCTGATCACATGCACTCTCCCAAGAAAAATAAAACTCTCTAGCAATGCACACCAAACTAAGCATGTGCTAAGTGACTCCAACGGCTTGGGGACAGTGGAAGAAGGGGAGGATCAGAGAAGACAGGATCACACAGCCTTTTTTATAAATGCAGAGGATTAACCCGTTCCACAGTGAGTATAACAAGCATGCTTTACTGCATATACAGACTGATTTTACTTTAAACACAAAAGGAAACGTATTATTTTGCAGTTTTCTTTCTTTCCTTATTTTGCCCTTTTGATCTAGTCAGCAAGTCTGATGTTTTTCAACAGGACAAGCTGTCCTGCAGATGTAGCAGTTACAGGGATGAGACAAACCATTTTCCATTGACAGGGAGCTTGCAATGATCACCTTTTATTTATTCATGCAAAACATTTATCCCAGAAAGGAACAAACTTGCTGTAACTGCTTAGGCTCCATGCATGCTGGACGTTAAAATAACATTATAAAAACATCAGTAGCTTTGCAGCTAGTCTTTCAAAATTTTTTAACATATTTGCAATAGCGTTTATTAGCGCTTTTTAGCGTTTTTCTGCGTTAGCGGTTTATACATTTTTTTTCAATGGATCAAAAACGTTAAAAAATGCTGGCGGGCCACATTTTTGAGCGTTTATCAATTTTTATCAGCGTTTATGAGTGGTGTTTGGCATTTTTTGTAGTCAGAAAAACGACTCCTGAACGCGATTTTATGGCGTACAGAAAACGGCCCATAAACTCCACTGCTGATAAACATCCAAAAACTTCCATGGACATGGACACATAGGATAACATAGAGGGGAGTTTATGGGCTGTTAAAAAAAATGTCCAAACTCCCAAAAACTGCCTTTTATGCCTTTTATGAGCTTCGGTGTGCATGGAGCAAGGTTTTTTTAACAGCCCATAAACTCCCTTCTATGTTAGCCTATGTGTCCATGCACACATGGAAGTTTTTGGACGTTTATCAGCAATGGAGTTTATGGGCTGATTTCTAAATGCCATAAAATCACGTTTAGGAGTCGTTTTTCTGAACCTCAAAAAATGCTTAAAGCGGATAAACGTCGAAAAACGCTCAAAAACATGGTTCACCTGCGTTTTTTAATGTTTTTGATCCATTGAAAAAAATAAAACAATAAAAAAACTGTAATGCAGAAAAACACTAAAAAAACGCTAATAAATGCTATTTCAAAAACATTAAAAAACATTGAAAGACTCAGTGCAAAGCTACTGGCGTTTTTATAACGTTACGATAACCTGATCAGTAATATACAGCTTTCGAGAGCCGATCACGACAGTTCATGCAAAATTATCTGAAGGGACGAACACGAAAATTTTTCTCGTACAATACCAGAGCGAACAATTTTCTTTTAATTAGTACAGTAGTCATCTTGAAAAAAAAATCAGAAGACCAAGACTATGCATGCAATATGAGATTAGTATGCAAAAAAAAAAAAAATCGGATAATCATTCATCCAATAATCTAATTGTGCGTAAGACGCTTAACAACTTTTTGGTTCGGGAGGCTAGTTGAAATTGACATCCAGCTTGTTGTTTTTTTTTCTTCGAGCACTGCCGGCAGCTGTAGCCATCAGCAGTGATCATTGTATTCTGACAGCTGGGAAGCCTCCCTGCTATCAGAATATAATAGCGCAGTGGGAAGCAATTCTTTTAACCATATTAAAAAAAAGAAATACGTGTGGCCCCCAGGCCCTATATACTCAGAACAGCAGTATACAGGCGGTGCAAACAAGACAGGGACTGTGTAGGTTTGTTGTGTTAAGTTGAATCTGTTTGTAATTTTCAACTGGTACATTTTTAAAGTGTAGCTCCAGTCAAAAAAACTATTTTTAAGCTTTTTGGAAAACATAGGGAAGGGTTATCACCCCTGTATAATTTGTTTTGCCATCCGTCTTTTTCAGAGCACGCAGACAGCACGTACAATCTCCTACCGCTGACTGCAAGCTCTATTTAAAACGAGCAAGATAGTTAGCTATATAGGTGGATATAGCGGTGTATACTGCGTTCAGAGCACGCAGACAGCACGCACAATCTCCTAACACTGACTGAAAGCTCTATTTAAAACGAGCAAGATAGTTAGCTATATAGGTGGATATAGCGGTGTATACTGCATTCAGAGCATGCAGACAGCACGCACAATCTCCTAACACTGACTGAAAGCTCTATTTAAAACGAGCAAGATAGTTAGCTATATAGGTGGATATAGCGGTGTATACTGCATTCAGAGCACGCAGACAGCACGCACAATCTCCTAACACTGACTGAAAGCTCTATTTAAAACGAGCAAGATAGTTAGCTATATAGGTGGATATAGCGGTGTATACTGCGTTCAGAGCACGCAGACAGCACGCACAATCTCCTAACACTGACTGCAAGCTCTATTATAAAAGATAGATATATCGCTAGCTATATAGGTGAATATAGCAGTGTATACTGCGGTCAAGGCACACAGACAACAACCACTACAGAAGAGCAAGAACGAAAAACTGGCCGATAACGATCGGTGTATACTGTGTTGAAGGTACACAGAACACTCACTAACTGCTACAGACGTCAACACACTACACAAGGCCGCCGCGCTGGCGGCCTTATATAGTGTGGGGCGTGTACTACACAGCCTGAGCTATGATTGCCACAGGCATCCTACCTGTGGCCAATCATGGCTCTCCTCGCTACCGGCGCTGTGATTGGCCAAGCATGCGGGGTCACAGTGCATGCTTGGCCAATCATGAGCCAGCAATGCACTACGCCATCGCAGTGCATTGTGGGCCGTGAGCGCCACACGAATTTGGCGCGAATGGCCCATAGCGTTCGGAATTCGCCGAACGGGTGAACAGCCGATGTTCGAGTCGAACGTATGTTCGAGTCGAACACGAAGCTCATCCCTGCCCAGGACCCCTTGTAAAAGAATTTTCAAATATTTTAACCTCCCCTTAAATATCAAATCATAGCTCATCACTAAAGAGTTTGTCTGAGGCCACTGAAGACACCTTTAATAACTGCTTGCTGACCGTATATACACAGTGGCAAGGTGTCTCTCCTGTGCCAGATTGTGTACCTAGTATGTGATCTGCCACTTCCAGGCAGGGGGCGCGTGTATGCTGCCAGCAACCAGACTCTGCTGTGATTTTACACAGCAGATGGCGATCAGCGGGTACTGGGCAACAGATTACCGCTGGCACCCACTGATTGTCGGGAACATACACAGGACGGAGATCTGCCTATGTAAACAAGGCAGAGCCCTGTTCTGTCAGTGGTGAAGTAATAGATTTTCTTTCCCCACAAAGCAGGGAATTAAATCAATTACTTTCTCTAATAAAAGCACAAGATACAATACACATAAACACTGGCTAGGCAAACATTTATCCCTTTGATCACCCTGGATAACCCCTTCCCAGCCAGTGTCATTAGTATAGTGACAGTGTATGTTTTTAGGACTGATCACTGTATTAGTGTCACTGGTTCCTAAGAAGTGTCAGCTAGCGTCAAAATGTCCGCCGCAATATCGTAGTACCGTTCAGAAGAGGTTGTCTCAGCATCCCGTGTACATTAGGCCTAAGTCGCTGATTGCCACCATTACTAGTAAAAAAATATATATATATAAATAAAAATATCCCATAGTTTGTAGACAAGTGGATGATAATAATATATACTCTTTGCACAAAATATCACCTCTATGTCGTAATTCATTTGCTGTGAAAAATTAGGAGATTTGAATATTGACCCTCTTTATAATCAGACAGTTCAATAAACAGCCAAGTACCTTTAGCTTCAATAACCATTTTCCTGTATTTGTGTGGCCATGGTCATATGGTATCATATGGTATCTGTCAAAGAGTAACACGGAACCGAGGTCAGGTGATTCTTAATGCAGAGCCATTTAATTAGCACCTTTGCCTGATAAATCTCCTGAATTCAATCCACCAAAATCTTTCATATCTGGGAAGTCAACAATACCATTCACCAAAAAGATGTAGAATGCCCATAATGCAACACCTACATTTTTCAGCCTTTTGCATATTATAGAGGCAAAGATTCATATAAGCGTTACATTTTCATTACTTATCCTTTTTTAGACCCAGTGACATCACAGCACTCTGCCTCAGTCAGTAGTCCTCTCAAGAGCCCTCAGCCCTGAAAATTAAGGGAGTTATGCAAATATCAAAATGTCTTGATGTGTGAGTATCGGTCTGGAGGCATGGAGATTCCCAGGCAGATTGTATTTGCATGCAAACCGCCCTAGTTAACCATCTGCCAACTGCTCACAGTATATATACTGCAAGCAGGTGGCAGGTACAGGCACAATCACGTACATGTACATGACCGGCCTTCTTCCGGGTTTGGGGCATGCGTGCCCCTGCTGACCTGTGCTGTGACTGAACACACTATGAGTTTGGCAGCAGATTTCAGTCAATGATTTCGGCTGAAACCTGCTGATTGGCTGTGTACAAGGAACAGAGACCTGGCTGTTTCTTCTCCTGAAAAGTAGGGAGAAAAAACAGTGAGATCAGAAAGTAAAAACAGCACACATTAGACACGTTATGCATTTTTAGGCAGACAGTAAACTCCTTGATTGCCCCTAGATGTTAACCCCTTCCCAGCCAGTGTCATTAGTACAGTGTCAGTGTACAGTATTATCACTGATCACTGTATTAGTGTCAGTGTTAGTGACCCTTTCAGCCAGTGTCTGTTAGCGCCAGATTGCCCACCACCCTATCACAGTCCTACTATTAGTCATTGATCACCTCCATTACAGTATAGAGTCTATAGCTGTGTAAATTCCCGTATATATACCATAGATTGTAGATGCTTTAACTTTCACACAAACCAATTGATATATACTTATTGGGAATTTTGTTAACAAAGACATGTAGCTGAATACATTTTGGCCTGAATTTAAGAAGAAATTGGATTTTTTTTATTGGATATGTTTTATAACAGAAAGTAGAAAATGTTGGGGGGTTTTCAAATTTGTCGGTCTTTTTTTGGTTATATAATAAAAAATAAGAAACCCAGTGGTGATCACATACCACCAAAAGAAAGCTCTATTTGTGTGAAAAAAATGATATACATTGTGAGCTATAGCGAGCAGGGCCCTCTGATTCCTCTTGTACAAAATTGTATTGTAACTGTCTTTTAACTTTGTTCATTTTGTAAAGTGCTGCACAAACTGTTGGCACTATATAAATCCTGATTCCTGTATAATAATAACAATATCAATTTAATTTGTGTACAGTGCAATTGCCAGGTAAAGTAGCACAGTGCTGAAATGCCCTGGTCATGAAGAGCAACTTTTTTTTAACCATGGTACCCAGGCACCCTGAGGTGCCTTGTGGTTTCTTCAGGGGTTTCTTGGCAAAATGGTTAAAAATGGATCAAAACTTGTATACAAGCCAGCAGGTGGATCAAGCCTGCCTTTTAGTTACACAAAGCCACAGGTTTTCATTATGCACCATTACAAACTTCTAGCCATCATCATCCTAACAACCAATGACGTTAATAAGGAGGATGTCTGTCGCCTCCACAGCATCCTTGTTTGAAGGAACAGCAGCCAGCTCTGAGCACGTAGCCTTCACCACTGCAGCCCTGTTTGACAAGATTCCAGCCCTGCCTTGGTCCAATCAGGCGCCGGTGACATCACTTCCTGTTCCACGGTCCATGCTGGTCATTGTGGAGCTTCCTAGTTCCTGGAGAAACACGGTGATCCATTCCAGCCAGCTGCCCATTCCTTTCCATCTATCCGGAACAGCGGTGGGATTCCATGTGTGGAATGCCAGGACTGCACTTTAATTTGACGAGCATGCATCTTCTATCAATTTGTAAATGTTTTTAATCTTATCCTATTAAAGTCATCATTTTAATACTACACTCAGGTCAGCGCCTTCTCCTCCCTGTTTTTTCCTTACTTGTTTGACCCTCCTGTGCCCCTTTCCCTCAGCACGGGGTGACATTAGCAGACTGATGTAGAGAAATGAGGGAGGAGAGAAACATTGGAATACTAGCCAGTACCAATGTGTAAAAGTTATTTGATTTGGAAGAATAAATCACCTCTAATGCTGGGTGTCCCACGTGTGGATGTTGCCTTGAGAGTGTCCATCATTTCAATGGGGTGTGTCGAATGGGGTGCCTAGAAACTGTCCATCGTTTTAAAGCGTGCCTTGAGATTGTCTAGAATTTTGAAGGGTGCCTTGACTTAAAAAAGGTTGAAAAACCCAGATATAGGGGGGTAAAACCTTCCGGAGCACAAATGATTAAAGCCCACATGTAATGTTAAACCTTTTGTTTTTGAAGTTGTTTATGTCTTAATAGCAGTAGGTGCCATGTGTTGTATAAAAAAGTCATGTAATATTTACCCGATCAGTAAAATTTCTAGAAAGACAAAAAAGGAGAAGAAAAAGTTTACATTGTAAAATATAAACCAAATGTATTGTTGGAAGTGAAAGATGATAGTAGACGATGGTTTGTGTGTATGTGCTCTGTGTTAGTAAAAGAGCACAGAATAACCAACAGCAAATTATTTGCAGCTACACAGTACACCCAAGAAGAAATACAGCTGCGTACAAAGTAATTGGTCACAATATATTCAGTTGTGTGGCTATTCCAGGTTTCTGCGGAATATATCAATTTATATCTGTCATGGAGTAACTGGAGAAGGGCAGTGTTCTGCGTGTATAATAGACGACTAGTCTGCAAAGCATTAACTCCAATAATAAAGGGGTGATCCCTGCAGAAGAGCTGCCAGTTCTTGGGTTTGCCTGCACCCCCTGATACTCTTCGCAGTAACCTCTTCACTGCCGCATTTTACAGCGGAAGGCAAATGTGTTTTTTCTTTTTTTTTTTGTTAAAATTGAGCTTGTATTTTTTGTATCCCCAACAATGACAAGTCTCATAGGGAGTGTATGTTTAATTCCCTGCTGATGCTACATCCTGTTGGTGCCAAAGTGACAGATGGCCAAGCCTGGTAGGCTCACATATTGTACATCGGAAAAGTGGAAGCCCTGGCTCCTCTCCTGGAGAAGCCTTGTCGGCGTGTGACTGGATGAATTCCTCATCGCTGCAAGCCACGGTGACATTCATCTTCGTTAGCATGAGAAAGGGCTCTGTTTAAAAGCAAAGTGATTTGGAGAATGTGAAATAATGACATTGTTGGTTCTGTATACTATTACATTATTTTCTACTAAATCACTATTAACATATGGAAGACGTTGGAGCATCATGACCATTTAAAAAAAAAATGTTTCCCAAGTTTGGATTGCATTTATTGTTACGTCATAACTTTTGTAGTTTGTTTTTATATGGGTGTCGCTGTTTATTTTTAGTGAGGCTTATAATAATTATAACATACATTATAATATACTTGAAAGGTATTATCATTTATTAAGCAAAACCAAATAGCACATATGCTGGGGTGATCACATAGTAAACAAAAGCCTCTAGCAACTCTAGCCTCTAGGTAAAACAATTTGCAAGTTTATATTGAAGCAAACTAAACATTTCGAGAAATTACTGATTTGCCAATTGACCTGATTTTGAAACTTTTTGATCATGACTATGTAGGATTTTAACTAAGTTTTATTTTATATTTGACCTTAAGTATAACTTATGCCGCGTACACACGTATCAGACTATCCGGCAGACTTAGTCTGGCGGACAAACCGCCGGACTGTCCGCCGGACTTTCCAAACGAGCTACCTGCCCACACACGGTACTTTTGCGGCAGACTAGGTCCGGCAAATTAAGTCCGCCGGACTATCCGCCGTACCGCCGGACTATCCGCCGTACTTTTCAAATGAACGGACTCGCCCACACACACAGAGGAAAGTCCGTTCCTTTTGAGCGCGGCTCCAGGTAGCCGGGACTAGCGAAGGAGGCGTCGCTGGCCCCGTCACCTGGTATGGACTTAAAGGGGAATCTAGGAAGGGGGCTCACGGATTCCGATAAGCCCCCGTCCGGCGCAGGGATTCCCCTTTAAGTCCATACCAGGTGACGGGGCCAGTGACGCCTCCTTCGCTGGTCCTGGCTCAAAATGAGCGGACTTTTCTCTGGGTGGGAAAAGTCCATTCATTTCAAAAGTACGGCGGACTAGCGCACACACGGCCGTATTGTCCGCTGGACTAACACACACACGGCTGTATTGTCCGCCAAAATGCGAGTCCGGCGGACAGATTAATGTGCAAAACTACTTTCTTAGTCCGCCGGGCTTTTGGGTAAAAAAAAGTCCACCGGAGCCCACACACGGGCGGATTGTCCAGTGGACTTGAGTCCGCCAGACTTTTCCACCGGATTATTTGATTGTGTTTATGCGGATTTAGGCTGTCATGGTTATCATTATCAAGCTAAAACTGCCCATATTTAGTTTATTTTGAGAATAAAAAGGACATAGTATTTTATTTCCAGGTTCCAAAACAAGGTCAGCATTATGTTCACAGGTTAAAAAAACATACAATAAGAAAAAAAATCCATGGATTTTTTCTGACGGATGTTGGCTCAAACTTGTCTTGCATACACACGGTCACACAAAATTGGTCGGAAATTACGAACGTTAAGAACATGGTGACGTACAACAGGTACGACGAGCTGAGAAAAATGACGTTCAATAGCCAGGCCGGCTCTTCTGCTTGATTCTGAGCATGCGTGGAACTTTGTGCGTCGGAATTGTGTACACACAATCGGAATTTCCGACAACGGATTTTGTTGTCGGAAAATTTGAGATCGAGATCTCAAATTTTGTGTGACGGAATTTCAGATGGAATATATCTGATGAAGCCTACACACGGTTGACATTTCTGAAAAAAGCTCCCACCGAACATTTTCCGTCGGAAAATCGGACCGCGTGCACGGGGCATTATTCTCACAAGTAGCTGAACCTTGTATTTAGCTTGAGAAAACCGCTCCCTTAATGGGGTTGATTTACTAAGGGAGTAAAGCATGTTAAGCATGAATTTTCACTGCACAAGGAAATTTTCAGTTAGCTTATTAAATGTGGTGTAAATTCACTTTTCAAGGAACACTCAATCATGTGCAAGGAAAATGAAAGAAAGGATATTTATTTGCTTATATATGGATAATTAAAATCAGCAGAGATTCACCTCACTTTCCTTTCATAGTTAAAATTCACTTTGATACAAAAACAGTCTACTTTACTGCTTTAGTAAATCAACGCTCCACATTTAACACTTTCGCTGCCAGGTGAGCTATTGACCTAAAATAACACACCCCGCCCCGCCGCTCCCACCACTGCTTCTCTGCCTCTCACCTTTTCTTTCTTCCCCCTTCAAATCCCCTGCTGCACTGGACACCAGCAATCCCCCAGTACCGATTCTCACCTCCATTTTTGCCACCCCTAACCACAATTCTAAATAAGCCCTGAGGCCTCGTTCATGCAGGTCATACGACCTGTTTGGTAAACTTCATTTATGCTGTAATTCGGGTATTCGGATATACAGTGAGTACCCCCCTCACATTTTTGTAAATATTTTATTATATCTTTTCATGTGACAACCCTGAAGAAATTACACTTTTCTACAATGTTAAGTAGTGAGTGTATAGCTTGTATAATAACAGTGTACATTTGCTGCCCCCTCAATATAACTCAAGGCACAGCCATTAATGTCTAACCCGCTGACAACAAAAGTGAGTGCACTCCTAAGTGAAAATGTTCAAATTGGGCCAAATTAGCCATTTTCCCTCCATTGTGACTCGTTTGCGTTACAAGGTCTCAGGTGTGAATGGGGAGCAGCTATGTTAAATTTGGTGTTATCGCTCTCACTCTCTCATACTGGTCACTGGAAGTTCAACGTGGCACCTCATGGCAAAGAACTCTCTTAGGATCAGAAAAAAGAATTGTTGCTCTACATAAAGATGGCCTAGGCTATAAAAAGATTGCCAAGACCCTGAAACTGAGCTGCAGCACGGTGGCCAAGACCATACAGCGATTTAACAGGACAGGTTCCACTCAGAACAGGCCTCGTCATGGTCAACCAAAGTAGTTGAGTGCACATGCTCAGCGTCATATCCAGAGGTTGTCTTTGGGAAATAGATGTATGAGTGGTGCCAGCATTGCTGTAGAGGTTAAAGGGGTGGGGGGTCAGCCTGTCAGTGCTCAGACCATACGCTGCACACTGCATCAAATTGGTCTGCGTGGCTGTCGTCCCAGAAGGAATCCTCTTCTAAAGATGATGCACAAGAAACCTCACAAACAGTTTGCTGAAGACAAGTGGACTAAGGATATGGATTACTGGAACCATGTCCCCTGGTCTGATGAGACCAAGATAAAATTATTTGGTTCAGATGGCATCAAGCGTGTGTGGTGGCAACCAGGTGAGAAAGACAAAGACAAGTGTGTCTTGCCTATAGTCAAGCATGGTGGTGGGAGTGTCATGGTCTGTGGCTGCATGAGTGCTCTCGACACTGGGGTGTTACAGTTCATTGAGGGAACCATGAATGCCAACATGTACTGTGACATACTGAAACAGAGCATGATCCCCTCCCTTCGGAGACTGTGCCGCAGGGCAGTATTCCAACATGATAATGACCCCAACACACCTCTGCTAAAGAAGCCGAGGGTAAAAGTGATGGACTGGCCAAGCATATCTGCAGACCTAAACCTTATTGAGTGGCTGTGGGGCATCTTTAAACGGAAGGTGGAGGAGCGCAAGGTCTCTAACATCCCCCAGCTGTTTTTTTTTCATTTTGCAATGATCTAAATTAAGCATCCCAAATCTTTTTCCTCTGTAGTGGCGGCCAACACTGTACCCCCAATACTGTACTCTATTAGAGGATTCTTTTTAACCTAAGTGCATTGTTTTGCATAAAGAAATGTTGAACTTCAATTTCCATTGCTTAGACTAATCTTTCACAATGCCAAATAATTTGCCATGTTACAAACACTACCAGGAATACCAAGCCTATTGCACACCTTTGTGTCATCAGCACAACACACCTTAAGTCATATCACTTACACACAGAGTAGAACAGGACCTAGTACGTAACTTTGTGGTTTACAGCTAGCGATTAGTCTCTGTCCTGAAGGAACACCATTTACAATGAATACATTTACAATTACACACTGATATCTATCATTT
The DNA here is from genome assembly GCF_037356315.1 of Lithobates pipiens. Taxonomy (NCBI): domain Eukaryota; kingdom Metazoa; phylum Chordata; class Amphibia; order Anura; family Ranidae; genus Lithobates; species Lithobates pipiens. The sequence continues at coordinate 51,085,432 of NW_027507790.1, read as the reverse complement.
AGCCAACTGCATATCCACTTAACTGCTCAAGGGTTAATTCCTAGCTAATTTAATTCCAACTTTTAATGAGATCATTAAATGGACCAGTTTGTGATATAGTAAAAACATCTGAATATTCTGATATCTGCGCTCAGTGAAGCCATGCTGTCTTGGATCGAAGTTGTGTGTTTTTAAATTGTGTATTTTAAATGATAACCAATCCTTTCTTTTAAGGAGTGATTTCTAAATATATTTTACTACTACAGATGGTAAACTCCTCATCCTGTAATTGCCAGCTTTGTCCTTACTATCCTTCTTGTGGATAGTTAGAATATTATCTGCCTACCAGACACAGGGAACTTCTGTTAGAAAAGATTGATTAAAAAGATCAGTTAATGGTCCAACAACTACAGTGGGGAAAATAATTATTTGATCCCCTGCAGATTTTGTAAGTTTGTCCACAAAGAAATGAAGGTGTATTTTGAATGATAGAGACAGAAAATCAACCAAAAATCCAGAAAAAAACCCAAAAAAAACACATGATACAAATGTTATAAATTGAGTTGCAGTTCAATGAGTAAAATAAGTATTGGATCCCCTACCAACCAACAATAATTCTGGCTCCCACAGACTGGCTACAGTATGCTCTCATGTGGTACACAGATCAGTCATGTCAATTTAAGAAGATGCTTCTAACGACAACTCATTATGTGTATAAAAGACATCTGTCCACAAAATCTCTTCCTTCCATTCAAACCTCACCATCATGGGCAAGACCAAAGAGCTGTCAAAGGACATCAGGGGGGCAAGATTGTAGACCTGCACAAGGCTGGAATGGGCTACAAGTCCATCAGCAACGCGCTTGGTGAGAAGGAGACAACTGTTGGAGCGATTATTTGCAAATGGAATAAATACAAAATAACAATCAATCGCCCTCAGTGAATGATCTCAAGGTACCTCGGACAAGAGGCTCTAGTCCATGAATACAATGCAATACAAATATTTTAATCTGAAGAGTTCTTTGCCGATGAAAAGCATCTAATGTTGGGCTTTAAGTGTAGATCAAAAGGCAAAATGGACTTTACATTGGGCCATGTTCAAAGTGCAGGACATGTTTTTTTTTTCAAAGAATATCAGGGTCATTATATGCAAAGCTCTCAACTATAGTAATCTATTTCCAAGATAAAGGTCTAAAATATATGCTCTAACAAATAGTGCTACACAAATCCATGTAGTGCTATATTGTAGATTGTAAACTCTAACGAGCAGGGCCTTCTAATTCTTTCTGCATTGAATTGTATTGTAACTGTACTGTCTGCCCTCATGTTGTAAAGCTCTGTGCAAACTGTTGGCGCTATATAAATCCTGTATAATAATAATCATCAATAATAATAAAATATAAAAAGACAGCTTTTCATTTGTAGAATTGCTTTTCCAAAGATGAAAATAACCACGTACAGTCGAGCTGTGACTCCCAAATACAAGACCTGCGGTTCAGTAGATAATACAATGTCCAAGCTGTTTTTAATATTAAAGTACAAAATAATTTATATCGCCAGTTTGAACAACTGTCTCCGATATCCAGGCACAACTCAGCTTCTTGCTACTCTTTGCTAAGTTGTTGCAAATGTAACTAGATAGTGCCAAAGCCGATAACTTCTGGGCCATTGCTGATAAATCAGAAACAGAAGTATAAAAGAAAAACATAAAAGTGTTCTTTACACATTTTTCTAACTCCAAGTAACAGAATCGCCTTTATTGTCTACGCAGTTCAAAAGGAACTCATCTGATTTCTATAACCACAAGATTGCCTGTGTTTTCTTATAAAGCCATTTACTCAGGAAGTTTTGCTTAAATTTGCCTTGTATACAAGATGTGTATATTTTGTATGTGTTACATTGATTTATGTTTTGTTGATTTACTACATCCTCGCTCCTGTGGGATTGCTCAGTCAAAGCACAAAAATTCACGTTAGCAATAGTCCTTCATACAGAAAATTTCATAAAAATATTTAAAAGGGAAATGTAATCCAATGGGCCCAGTTCTGAGATATACATTACCAATAGGCCACTGAGATGACCGGGTAGTCTTTCTAAACATTCTCTTGTCAGTCTACTTAAAATAGTAAAACACTGAAGAGTTTTTGCAACTGTAATGAGATCAAGATAACCTTTGACATTTAAATGGTGCAGGTCAAACACAGACTGACCTTCGACCTTGAAACCGGCTGAAATTTCACATCAGGGAAGATCATTTTGATTGTTTCCAATGCAAGGACAATTTTTCAGATTTTGGCAGAATATTTTATGCAATAAAACAGATAATGAGATTTATTTCTGATACACGGATTGTAGAAAATGCTATATTTCATAGTTACCCACACAGTAGTTGTATTTAAGTACTTCTTTCTAGCAGTAGAGAACAAACTAAAATACAGCTTATTTCTGCACATTTTAACTCACATTTATTTATTTCTTTTCAAATTTCAAAGTTTCAAAATTCAGTGAAAAAATAAACAAGAATGTTTATTGCAGCCAGTTCTGCCTATCTATTTTTACTTTAGTATCGTATGCATTTTTACAAACAGAAAGTATTTACAGTATATGTCATTACCATCACTAAGTCAAAAAATTTTTTTTCTAAAATAGCTAAAGTGGGCCAAAAGTCCTGCAAAATATTTTTGACCCCCTGTGGCCAACTATGCATCAAGAGCCACCAGGTTTAACACCTATACAGTCTAGTGTTATATAACTATTTAGATATGCTAAGCTTTACAAGTACTATGCACTAATGTGTGTATGTATAGTTTACCCTTAGGGAATAAGGTAATTATTGCATGCTGCATGCTACCCTCTACTTATCAATAAATGAGGAATACACATTTTATATTTATGATTTGGGATGAAAGCAATGAATTAAGCTGGCATGTATAAGGCATGAGAGTCCCGCAGTCCCAATATATATATACAGACAAAGAGAAAAATGTCCAAGGGACTTTATGAGGCACAAGCCAAAAGTATATAAAAAAATACTACATTTTATTAAACATTATACATATTTAACAAATACTTTTAAAATGGTTCTGTTAAACATGATTACAATCATATATGCATAAATATCCATAGTTGCATAGATTGAGATGTAGCTGATAATCCAAGATGTGAATACTTATGTAATAAATCTCTAGGCATTTTGCAAGACAGTGCTGTAAATATCTTCTACTGTAAGATGGCTACACTCTACTTCACAGTATTTATTTTTTAAAGAATGTGTAGACCCAACACTTCATATTCCTGATATGTGAATGCTGTACCATGTAAAAAAAAGTATCCTGTTCTCTTTGTATTGCTTTCTTAGTGTGAAATCCCTTGTGTTCCTGCTAGTCCCACTGCTTTCCTATTTTAAAACTGACCACACTAAGCAGGAGAACACACTGTGGTCAATTCTCTAGCTGTGCTGGAACTCAGTGTACTATCCTCCAATGATCAGACTTATCCTGACATACCCCCTGCTACACTGGAAAGCTCAGTGTGCTGCTGGTTCTCCTCCTCCCAGCTTTTATGCAGCTGATAACAGAGGGAATGTGATCACTTATTTAAAAAAAAAAGGAAAAAAGGTATTTAGAATGTTCTTTTATGTCTATACACAAATGTTTTGCCTTTCTTTTCTATTTAAAACTGAATAGGTTGTTTTACAAGGTGATCGTTTACAATCATTGATTCTTGTTACCCACCTCACTATTACCTGACTTTAGAATCTTGTTTTGAGATTTTCCCTCACTCTTCCTTGCAGAACACTTCTAGTTAAAAGATATTCCCAGTTTGTCTTGCATGCACTGTATTATTGACCTCTACCTACATTTGTTTATATTTATTAGATTCAGCTACATCTACACATCCTAATTGAGCATTACGCCTATCTTTGGGAAAATTAAACAAGCCACACCCTTCCCAACATTACCAATTGTCTAAAAAAAAAATAAAACTTAAGTCCATCATCATGTGTTCTGATATATTCTGTGCATGTAATCAGCTGGTCTCATTATGTCATTCCAATGTGCAGTCTTCAGGACCTGAGAGGACTGCCCCACTGGACAGCCAATAGGAAATATCCAGGTCACAGAAGCACCTGTGTAATTTAAAGTGGAGCTTTAGTCAGAAAATGATGTCCTGCTAAATCACTTCAGGTTGGCCCCTTTTGCAGGTATGCAAAACATTCAAAATAAGTGTCTATACTATTTAAAATCCAGTAATACACTGTCTCACTCTGCTCTACACATGTTCAGTTGCTCTCCATTTTTAGGCACTTTTAGTAATTTCTAAATCTGTAGAGGCCAATCTGCTGACAGCCTAAGGGCCAGTTCACACCAAATGCGGTCCAGTGCATTTTTTTCTGCATCAAAAACACATGGATAGTAGGTTATATGGCTTCCAATGGCTTAGTTCACACCAGTGCGGTCAGTTCCAGGGTGTTCCAGTTCCAGAAAAAAAAGCAGAACGTGTTGCATTTTTCCTGCACTGGACTGTATTGGAATATGGTATAACGCATCAAAAATGCACTGGAATGCACTGGAAAGCATGAAATATGCTTCGTACTCCAGTACAGTGAAAATACAGGAAAAAAAGAAGCAAAAAGCATCTGTAATGCATCCAGAAACGCATCTGGAGTGCATTTTTGTGGTGTAAACCAGCCCTTAAAGCAGAGTTAAACCCTCCTGTCCATTACAGTCAAGGAAGCTGCTTCTATTTGATCTGCAACTGCCATGGTGCTGCACATGTGATCAGTTATGACACCAATCATTTGATGGCTTAACAGTTTGGTTGAGGACACAAGCAAATGTGACAGTTAGCAATCCCGGCATTCCAGGAATGGGACCTTTTTTTAAAACCATTAAATCGATGGGCTTAGTTCCGCTTTATGATTTACTGCAGGGGCTCTGGGCTTCAGCAAAATGGCGGCCTCCAGCAAGAAGAAACAGGAGCAATGCCAGGGAATTTAGAGCACACACTAATGTTGGCATAATTATTAATGTGGAATGTATGTTCCTTGTTAAAGAACATTATTTTTAATCAAGTTGTTATGAGTAAAGTTCCACTTTAAGTAGGACATCCCATGCTGAAGTAGGGAAGACAGAAGACTTCAGACTCAACACATAACATGACCACTAAGTAAAAGGTTTTTTGTTTTTTTTAAACTACAATGGCAATTAGTTAGGGGCTAGTAAATAGCATGAGCAGAGGCTTTTGAGAATATTAAATGTAGCGGTACCTCCATGAGGGATGCTGATTGACTCTATACCCCACTGGCTACCCCGACTCTGCAGATCCTCTCTTACCTCTGACACCTTGGGTTCCATTCTGTAATGGAAAGTTATCAATGAGAAACTCACACAATGTCACTGAACCACTCAGAAAGTTTACTAGAGTGAATATTAAACACAATGAACAGTGTGATTAAATACAAACAATAAATGACAATTGATAACAATCAGTATAGATATGAAAACTGTGGATTCAATAATCACAATAGGGAGTATATGTAGATGGGTGGAAAAAAGAGGAAAAGCCGCGTTTATCAAATAAAAAACTAGAAGGAAGCAGCAACCCAAATGTTATACTAAATTTGGCATAAAGGAAAAAAGAGTGGGTTGCGCTACAAAAAAACTACTGAACAAAAAATACACCTACGTGAAAGAAACTCCGAAAACTTTGACTTGATAACTTATCTATCCTATGCGGAAAAGTTTTAAGTGCAAAGAAATTTAAATGATTATATAAAGATAGAAGGTGCTAAATCTGTGAAGACAGCAAATATACCTTGATATTATTCATAAAAACACCAACATGATAGTGGATACTCGAATAAATTTAGAGAAAGGGGTGAGCTGCACCAAAAATAAAATTAGTATTTATAAGCGGAAAAACCCCTACATAAAGATGTAATAAACTCTAAAGAATAGCTATTAAGTTAATAACTATACCCGAAGGTGGAATTATATTGGGTATAAATAGCAAATATGTACCAATATTATCAATAAGGACCCCTTAAATAATAATATAAATGATCATAATGTGATGTGAACCTACAAAAAAGCAATGTATCATCCAATAGCCAGTTACCCTAAACATTAATAAAACATCGTTATATGTGACAAAAAAATTATAACATAGAATATTGGAGTGTTCATAAAGTCCATAGAAAGTCTCTATTCAGTCTATTCTAGTCACGGTACCACGTCCTATAGTGACGAAACGCGTAGGGAGGAGGAGCGACGTCCTGACGCCACCATCTCGTGTTGTTTGTTTGCGGAAGTATTGGGCGCGAATCGAGACCGGGGTAGGGGTTTTTCCGCTTATAAATACTAATTTTATTTTTGGTGCAGCTCAGCCCTTTCTCTAAATTTATTCGAGTATCCACTATCATGTTGGTGTTTTTATGAATAATATCAAGGTATATTTGCTGTCTTCACAGATTTAGCACCTTCTATCTTTATATAATCATTTAAATTTCTTTGCACTTAAAACTTTTCCGCATAGGATAGATAAGTTATCAAGTCAAAGTTTTCGGAGTTTCTTTCACGTAGGTATATGTAGATGGGTGCACAATGGGACAAGTGTTCAATATACTCCAAAACCTATATTAAACACCTTCCCACTGAAGCTTCAATACACACACCAAGTTGCAGAATAATGCTACTTACATTCAACAATCGCTATTTAACCTGTACTCAAGGGTTCACCCTAGGTTGTAATTCAATGTTCAAACGACACAATAGAACCGTAATGCTTTACAGAAGATGATAAAAGTTCCTTGACTCCAGATATCTTCAGCTAGCCTGCAATTTAACCTGCAGTATTTGTAATCCAACAGGGCAAATGAGAGAAAGCAAACTGTAGGATAAATGGTACTCTGACAACTGGTTAACTGGAGAAATATGGCACTTGTGCCTGTAAATTAGTAGAATCACTTCTGTAGAACTACAAGTCTCACTAGCAGTCTGTAAGTAACTCACTCAGCAAACAGTGCACTTTACTGAAATGGGCAGATGCCCTCTCACCACAATAGACTCAGAGGCTGTGGGGCTCTGTCCGGGCTCCCCTCCTGATGTCTCAGTCTGATTAAAAGATGGAGCCGCCGAGCTTTACCACTCCTTCAGATGGCTGAAATTCAGGAAACTTCCAGATGTCCTGGCACTGTAAACCGATCCGCATGCTAAGCTGGCAGGGCTGTACTCTGAAGCACCTCAGAGGCTGGCAATCCCACTCCGCGCTGTATAGGCCGCAGTCTCCTGGTCACACACACAGATCTCCGGCTGCCAGGTATTGAATGGTGTCCAGAGAGGCTGAAAGATGGCCACCCTGTTCCTTTTATTACTGCTCCCTGCATGCAGTGCTGCACTCTTTGCATTGTCTGTATTGTAGTTCAGGACTGATCCAGTTAACAGAGTCACTTCCTCCTCCAAACTATATCGCCAACAATGTTTTGCAGCGTTGCTTCTCAGGAATTAAAAGAAAATCCTAACAGCATTAAAAAGACACCAGAGGGAGCCAAACTCATTTGCAACCATAACAACTGTAATAATTTATATTATAAAACCCTTGGCTACATAAAGATGCCAGGAGACCATCTTTAATATTTGTAGAAATATATTATTCAGAGATTGTTGTTTTTTTCACATAAAAATAAGCAAGATTTGTAATCTGACCAAGGGTGCCCAAATCTTTGCATACGATGGTATGTCAAGTAAAAATGAAATGATAAGTTAGTTATATCTAAAATTTTTAAATCTTTGTCCAGTAAAAAGTGTGCTAATAAATACAACAAGCTCTTGTTATGTCTGGGACTCTAGCAACAATTTTTCATTTGTCTCACAACCAGCCATAGTCAAACATTATTCTGAAGTACATCACATCTGACATAAATCTGTGACCATACATGTATAAAAAGCTACAAACAAAAAAACACCTTGAGTGCCAGAGATACGTAGGATAGGAAACAGCGGTGTGTACCCGACCCACTGGATTACCTTCAGCTATATTTTAACATGCTAGTTTACAACCTACATTGATTCTTGACTAGGGATGAGCGGAACACCCCCTGGTTCGGTTCGCATCAGAAACTTCGAACGGACCTAAAATTTGTACGAACTTTAGAACCCTATTAAAGTCTATGGGACTCAAACGTCAAAAGTGCTAATTTTAAAGGCTAATATGCAAGATATGCAACAAACAACACCAGCAATAAGAGGTATCTTCAGGTGTATACTGTGCTGGAGGCACACAACACCCACTTTAACTTCTGCAGATGCCTGTATTAGAGAACACCAGCAAAAAAGGGTAGCTACAGGTGTATACTATGCTTTGCTGAAAGGCACACAAGACCCACTAATTCCTGCAGATGCCTGTATTAGAGAACACCAGCAATAAAGGGTAGATACCGGTGTACTGTATACTGTGCTGGAGGCACACAACACCCACTAACTCCTGCAGATGCCTTAATTAGAGAAAAACAGCAATAAAGGGTAGATACAAGTGTATACTGTGCTGGAGTCACACAACATCACTATAACATCACACATAACTTTAAGATGCCTGAGAAAAGAACACAATGTCCCTGCCTATCTAGCTCTTTCCCTGCACGTCTGAACACACTACACAAGGCCGCCACGCTGGCAGCCTTATATAGTGTGGGGCGTGTACTAAACCCCCTGAGCTATAATTGGCCACAGGCAATTATGGCTCTCCTTGCTGCCGGCGCTGTGATTGAGCCAGCAATGCACTGCGATGGCGTAGTGCACTGTGGGCCAATGTTCAAGTCGAACATGCGTTCGAGTCGAACACCGAGCTCATCCCTATTCTTGACATTTATTGACAGCAGAGTGTCAAACTAGAAAAACAATCTTCTGTTTAAAAGAATGTGGGGAGACTCCTACCACCAGAGGACAGAAAGACAGTTGTCTGTTCTTCTACGTATACCTATTTTAAATGTGAAGATGAGAGCAACCTAATCAACATATAAGAAAAGTTAAAGCAGACCAATCTAGATATAAAGATTGTGAAGGGGAAATATTGGAAGTTATATGAGCAATGGTTACGTACACAGATGCTTGTTTGCTACAATCAACTGTCTTGATCATTTCCAATTAAACACACAGTATTTTATCCTTAAAATTCAGAGCTACAAAGCCTGGTTACCTGAAGATCGGCTAAGCTGTAATCTTCCTGACAATTAGACAACTTGTGGGCGCCTAAAGCCCTGTACACATGGGCTGAATGCCGGACGAGATCCGCCGGTTCAATAAAAACTGGCCAACATTTGGCCTGTGTACAGTGGTGTGAAAAAGTGTTTGCCCCCTTCCTCATTTCCTGCTCCTTTGCATGTTTGTCACACTTAAGTGTTTCGGAACATCAAACCAATTTAAACAATAGTCAAGGACAAAACAAGTAAACAAAAAATGCAATTTGTAAATGAAGGTGTTTATTATTAAAGGTGTAAAAAAATCCAAACCATCATGGCCCTGTGTGAAAAAATGATTGCCCCCTAAACCTAATAATTGGTTGGGCCACCCTTAGCAGCAACACCTGCAACCAAGCGTTTGCGATAACGTGCAATGAGGCTTTTACAGCGTCCTGGAGGAATTTTGGCCCACTCATCTTTGCAGAATTGTCCTAATTCAGTTACATTAGAGGGTTTTCGAGCATGAACGGCCTTTTTAAAGTCATACCACAACATCTCAATAGGATTCAGGTCAGGACTTTGGCTAGGCCACTCCAAAGTCTTCATTTTGTTTTTCTGCAGCCATTCGGTGGTGGACTTGCTGGTGTGTTTAGGATCATTGTCCTGCTGCAGAACCCAAGTTCGTTTCAGCTTGAGTACACGAACAGATGGTCGGACATTCTCCTTCAGGATCTCTTGGTAGACAGCAGAATTCATAGTTCCTTTTATCACGGCAAGTCTTCCAGGTCCTGAAGCAGCAAAACAGCCCCAGACCATCACACTACCACCACCATATTTTACTGTTGGTATAATGTTCTTTTTATGAAATGCAGTGTTCCTTCTACGACAGATATACTTGGACACACACCTTCCAAAGAGTTCCACTTTTGTCTCATCGGTCCACAGAATGTTGTCCCAAAAGTCTTGGGGATCATCAAGATGTGTTGTGGAGAAATTCAGACGAGCTTCGATGTTCTTTTTGCTCAGCAGTGGTTTTCTCCTTGGAACTCTGCCATGCAGGCCATTTTTGCCCAGTCTTTTCCTGATGGTGGAGGCATGAACGCTGACCTTAACTGAGGCAAGTGAGGCCTGCAGTTCCTTGGACGTTGTTGTGGGGTCTTTTGTGACCTCTTGGATGAGTCGTCGCTGCGCTCTTGGGGTAATTTTGGGCGGCCGGCCACTCCTGGGAAGGTTCACCACTGTTCCATGTCTTCGCCATTTGTGGATAATGGCTCTCACTGTGGTTCGCTGGATTCCCAAAGCTTTGGAAATGGCTTTATAACCCTTTCCAGACTGATAGATCTCAATTACTTTCTTTCTCAATTGTTCCTGAATTTCTTTGGGTCTCGGCATGATGTGTAGCTTTTAAGGATCTTCTGGTGGACCTTACTGTGTCAAGCAGCTCCTATTTAAGTGATGCCTTGATTGTGAACAGGTGTGGCAATAATCAGGCCTGGGTGTGGCTAGAGAAATTGAACTCAGGTGTGGACAACCACAGTTATAGTATGTTTTAACAAGGGGGGCAATCACTTTTTCACACAGGGCCATGATGGTTTGGATTTTTTTTCACCTTTAATAATAAACACCTTCATTTACAAATTGCATTTTGTGTTTACTTGTGTTGTCCTTGACTATTGTTTAAATTGGTTTGATGTTCCGAAACACTTAAGTGTGACAAACATGCAAAGGAACAGGAAATGAGGAAGGGGGCAAACACTTTTTCACACCACTGTATATGGCAGCCTGGAAAACCAGCAGCCGACCAGCTCCTGATCAGTGTTCTCAGCGCTGATCAGTTTTCTGGTGGGGGCCGTCCCCCTGTCAGAACACCACAGCTCAGCATAAAATCCTTTATTATACAGGATTTATATAGCACAAACAGTTTGTGCAGCGCTTAACAAAATTAAGGCATACATTACAGTTACATTACAATTTGGTACAAGAGGAATCAGAGGGCCCTGCTCGCTAGAGCTTACAATCTAGGAGGGAAGATCAATTGATACAAAAGGTAATAGCTGTGGGGGGTGAGCTGATGGAGAAAGTAAAACAGTGTATTAGTTAGAAGCAGGATAAGCTTCTTTAAAGTGGGGTGCCCCCTAAAAAAAAAAAGTAAAAGTCAGCAGCTACAAATACTGCAGTTGCTGACTTTTAATAATCGGACAGTTACCTGTCCCAGGGTCCAGCGATGCGGGGGATCGATGCCCCCATCGTTCCCCACTCCACTAGCAGCGCCGGCATTCTTACTGTGGGCACCCAGCTGTGGCTTCACAGCCGGGCACTCACTGTGCATGCGCGAGTGGCGCCGGGCGTGTGATATGCCGAACAGTCATCTGGGACATGTGACAGGTCCCAGATGACTGTGCGGCATGAGGGGAAGTGATGTCACCAGCCCGGGCATTGAAGAAGGCAGACTACGAGGGACCCCCTAGCAACAGGCATTTAGAGGTGAGTAAAAAAATTATTTTTTCTAATTATTTTTTTTATGAATTTTGAGCTATATATTTTTTTTTTGGTAGCAACACCACTTTAAAGAGAAGGGTTTTAAAAAATCGTCTAAAGATGGATAGATTATGGGACAGATTTGGGTAGGGAGTTCCAAAGCATGGGAGAAGCTCTAGAGCAATCCTGTAGGCGACCATGAGAGGAGGTGACAAGGGAGCTAGAAAGCAGGAGGTCTTGGGAGGACCGAAGAGAGCGGTTTTGTTGGTATTTTGGGACTAGGTCAGTGATGTAGCTGGGGGCAGAGTTGTGGACGGCTTTGTAAATTATTGTTAGTACTTTGAATTTCATTCGTTGGGTGAGTGGAAGCCAGTGCAGGGATTGGCAGAGAAAGGTGGAGGACACTGAACAGTCTTGCAGCAGCATTCATTATGGACTTAAGGGGGGATAGTGTATGTAATGGTAGTCCAATGAGGAGTAAGTTGCAGTAGTGCATAGTAGAAGTCCAAAGACAGAACCTTGGGGGACCCCACCGGTAAGAGGTGTTGGAGAGGAGGAAGTAGAGTTGTAAGTGACACTGAAGGTGCGGTGAGATAGGTAAGATTTGAATCCAACGGAGAGCACAGCCATGGATACCAAGCAAATTTAGTTTTTTGAGGAGGAGGGGGTGGTCAGCTGTATCAAAGGCAGCGGAGAGGTCCAAGATTAAGAGTACAGAATAATGACCATTGGTTTTAGCTGTTAGAAAGTTGTTTGTGAGTTTTAGGAGAGCAGTTTCTGGGGAGTGCTGTGGACGAAATCCAGACTGAATGAGATGGTCGCTCAGTCGGTTGTAGATTAAACATTCAAGGAGTTTGGAGGCAAAGGGGAGTAAGGAGATGGGTCTTAGGTTATTAAGATTGGTGGTTTCCAGTGAGGCCTTTTTTGGTATGGGAGTGACTAGTGCATGTTTCAGAGGGTTGGGGAAGATGCCAGTAGAGAAGGAGAGGTTGAAGCTATGAGTTAAAGAGTGTAGGATAGAGTCAGAGGGTGACCGTAGTATTTGAGAAGGAATGGGGTCCAGCGGGCAGGATGTAAGATGGGTTTTAGAAAAAGTTTATTGACTTCCTCTGTAGTAGTTGGATTAAACAAGAGTTTTGATTGTACAGGAGGAGAAAGAGTGCAAAGTGAGGGAGATATCTGTAGAGTGGAGGAGATCTCGAGACAAATTGTCTCAATCTTATTTTTGAAGTGATTGCCAATCTCCTGGGCTTTGAGTAAGTTAGTGGGTGGAGGTAATGGTGGATGAAGTAGAGAATTAAAGGTAGAAAAGAGTTGACGGGGATGGCGTGAGAGGGTGTTAATGAGAGTGATAAAGTAAGTCTGTTTGGCAGTGTGGAGACAGGAATGGTATTTTTCGAGGGCCAATTTATATTCGCTGAAATATTGCTGTGACTTTGTCTTATGCCACAGACGCTCAAGAGCACAGCAAAGTCCCATGTGGTCAGGTAGATGATCATCTCAGTGTGACAAGTAAGGATAAGGTGCTCTCATAGTTTAGTAAAGTCAAAAATCTTCAAATTTATTAAAAGTAATGGACTTACACGTAAAATGTCAGAAAAATGTCTTTAAAACCATTATAACCAAATAGCAGACTTCCTATTGTGTCACTTCCAGTTCACGCTGTCTCCCCTCGCGCCCTACGCGTTACATCACAGTCACATGACTTCATCAGGGGGAAAGCAACAGGGAGTCCTTAAATAAAGTATTGGATCTCAATGAAGTAATGGCTATTTTGTGAGGTTTTATATGCTATGGCCATTTTTTTTAATTATAAGATTAGATCCGAACTGAATATGATCTGATAGGATTGAAAACTTCTAGTTTCTTTTGACTGAGTTGTAACATGTGATGTACTTACACAATTACATATAATTTGAGGATGTAACATACCTGCTTTGATTGAAAAATTAAGGCATGCGGGTTTGAGTATTGCTATGAATAAATGATTGAATGAATGATCATTACTGAAAATCAAGGAATGTAACTATTTTAAAGTGGCAGCAAGCTCTGCTACCTTGTCACATCATTTATTCACAGTGTTCTGTGAATTGGAAACTACAAGTGCTGACAGCCTGTCCGACAAGTACCGACAAGCTGACGATATTTAGTTCTCAGTGAACTACCATGGCACTGTTGAGTGCTCTAGTAGTTCACTGTCTCTTTCTGTTGGTGTGTATCTGCCTGCCCCCACGAGGTACAAGCAGACAGCAACACTAACAAGTCTGCAGAAGTCCTGCAACAGCAGATTACAGGTTCAATACTTTACAGTAGGGGTCTCTGTTACTGTTGCAAAACTACAAGTACCATCATGCATCTGCCTGTGGGAGTCATGCTTGTAACTGTTAGCCCTGCAATGCCCCATGGGACTTGTGGTTTCACAACAGCTGAAGGGCTGCCAGTTTGAGACCCCTGCTTACAGGCTCCAAGTAAAAGAAATAATAAATGCACATTTTTCAACCATAAAAAGATGTGCATTTATTTATTTTTTTTAAAAGGTGAACGTATCCTTTAAAGGGATGCCAATGATGATATACTTTATATTATCTGCAAAAAAAAGAAAAAGAGGACAACTAATGTTTTCATTTTTGTGTTGAGTAATTAACCTGCAGATGATTTGAGACTATAGTTGATTTATAATGAAACACTCATGCAGTAAGATGGAAATCACTACTTCCCCAAATAATAGGGAAACATGCACAGGCCATGTAGAGGGTGGTGATGAGTGAGCGGAGCATTTTTCATGAACCGCTGCCCCAGAGCAATGTCAGGAATATCATGTCTGCTGTCAGAGAGATCGTGCTAGCTATAAGCAGTGATGTAAGTAACTGAATTAAAGTAAACAGCGTTACTTAACGCGCCACGATCCGGAGCGATCCATGGCCTCGGCCTTGGGAAAGGCCGCGGCTTTGGCCTAGCGCAGGAGCGGCGGCCATCTTGGTGCACCCGTCGGCGGTTTACAATGTGATTGCTCCATCAAATGACGGAGCGATCACTTGTAAACAAACCGGCGTCATGATGACGTCGGTTCCTCTCTCCCCTCTGTATACAGATCTGTACAGTGGAGGGGAGAAATCGGATGGCCTCCATACCCTGCCAATACGCTGCAATTCCCTGCCAATACTCTGCAATTCCCTGCCAATACCCTGCCAATACTCTGCAATACCCTGCCAATACTCTGCAATTCCCTGCCAATACTTTTCAATACCCTGCCAATACTCTGCAGTACCCTGACAATACTCTGCAATACCCTGCCAATACTCTGCAATACCCTGCCATACTCTGCAATACCCTGCCATACTCTGTAGTACCCTGCCAATACTCTGCAATATCCTGCCAATACTCTGCAATACCATGCAATACTCTGCAGTACCCTGCCAATACTCTGCAATACCCTGCCAATACTCTGCAATACCCTTCCAATACTCTGCCATACCCAGCCAATACTCTGCCATACCCAGCCATACTCTGCTATACTCTGCCATACTCAGTAATGTCCAGCCATACTCTGCCATACTCTGCAATACTTGGTAATAACCAGCCATACTCTGCCATACTCTGCAATACTCGGTAATACCCAGCCATACTCGCGATACCCAGCCGTACCCAGCCATGCTCAGCCGTACCCAGCCATACTCAGCCAATATTACAGTGGCGGAGATGACGTGGATATTACAGTGGGGGAGATTGTGGATATTACAGTGGGGACTATATGGTGGTGGAATTTTCACAGGTTTTTGCAAATTCAATTATTATCTGCTGATCCGAAAAATTATCCGATCCGTGACTCTGCAGGGGGGTACAGATGGGAAATAGATGTGCAGGAGGGTATAGAGGGGAAATAGACGTGCAGGGGGACGCACCCCTTGCTTACAGTAATATTAGACCCGCCTCTTAGAATATAAAAAAAAGTCACAGCTACTTTGCTGAGGAACAAATTACTTTTCCAATGTAGTAACTGAGTTACTAACACAATTACTTTTTGGGAGAAGTAACTTGTAACTTAACTAATTACCTTTTTAAAATAGGATGACCAACACTGGCTATAAGGCACATAAATGTGTACATGTGCATTTGAACATGCACGCAACAGTGTGCACATGGAGGACCACAGATACTGGTACCTAGTAGCCTATTTAAACATGGGCCCTGCATAGGATCTTTGCTGAATGGTCTTTCGGCTTGAATTCCTGTTATCCTTGATCCTGAATCTGCTTGACCCTGTTATTGACCCAGCTTTCATCTGACCTGCTTCTGGACTACCCTTACCTGTCTATGTTTGCTGCCTACCTTTGTTACTGACCTCAGCCTGGTATCTTGAACCAGATTTTATGTATCGCTTCTGTACCCTGCCGTCTTCACATTGCCAACCTCTGCTAGTCCCTGACTTTGATCCTGCTGGTCATTTGGTGCTTTCCGGCTTGACTGTTACCAAACCTGTGACCTGGATCTGCACTCCACTGGACTCACCACTGTGCTTTTGTGTACCTGACACCAGTGCTCCCAAGTTCAAGTCTAACTTCCAGCTTCTCTGTCCATTCACTGCCCTGGCAGCCCCTGTCCCAACTTCCAGGGGTGTTCAGACAGGAATTTTGTGAGAGGGCACCCTTATCATCTTGAGCTCCTCATACAGGTACATGACAAGCCATGGCTGTATTGCCACTCAGAACCCATACAGCTTTGCAGGACCTAATTTATCAAAAGAAATTAAAGCCAATGAAAAAGTAAACATGGGGAGGATGTTTTCAGAAAAAAAGTGCAAACCCAGCAGCATTTCATGTCAAGTAAATTACAAGCATTAGTGCCTATCACAAGGAACCCACAAGGAACCCTTTGGCACAACTTGCCATTTAGTTTATTCAAGAATATGTAATGACCACATGCAGTAATTTATAGCAACCCTTACGACTTCATCTGCTTTCTTGTCTACCTGCAATAAACTGAGATGGTCCAATTTGTACATTAAGCAAATACTTCAGGCTACTGGGTGTTCAAAACCACCATATAAGGTCAAGAGAGTGGATAAAGTTCATCCTTACTTATTACTTATTGGCTTACTGGCACTGGTTTTATGTTTGTGTATTATTATTTAATTAGTAATTAACTCAGAAAACAGAGTCTCTTGATGCATTGTGTGTACTTCCTGTAAAAGGCAACAGCATCAGAGACATGAACTAGCATTTCATCTATTCTGCTTTCAGCACTTGTTGTTTGCCATTTCCTTTTTCCACTGGTAAAAGACATGCACATAATTGCCTGAGTAATGGGTTATAGACTGTTCTAACACACACATGTGGAATGCGCCATTTTACTGTTTGGCAACTGTATGACATCACAAACTTTAATTCCTGCAGCACCATAGCCTGCAGATGGTTTCATTATTCAAGAATATAAGAAGAAAACACACAGATCCACATCCTGTCAGGGGAGAGGAGAACTGATCGGATGTTCCTTGTACAGAGGAACACTGATTGGTCTCCTCCCCTCATCAGTCCCCTCCCCCCACAGTTAGATTCACTCCCTAGGACACCCATTTAACCCCTGCAGCGCCACCTAGTGTTAACCCCCTTCCCTGCCAGTCACATTTATACAGTAATGTATATACAGGTGTATTTTTTACAGCACCAGTCGCTTTATAAATGTGAATGGTCTCAAAATAGTGTCAAAAGTGTCTGATGTGTCCGCCGCAATGCCACAGTCATGATAAAAATCGCAGATCACCGCCATTAGTAGAAAAAAATTACAAATCTATCCCCCATTTTGTAGACGCTATAACTTTTGCGCAAACCGATCAATAAACGCTTATTGGGATTTTTTTTTACCAAAATTATGTAGAAGAATACGTGTCAGCCTAAACTGAAGGAAAAATTAGTTTGTTTGTTTTTTTTAAATTGGATATTTATTATAGCAAAAAGTAATAAATATTGTGTTTTTTTTTCAAAAATTTACACTTTTTTTGTTTATAGCGCAAAAAAACCCTGCAAAGGTGATCAAATACAACCAAAAGAAAGCTCTATTTGTGGAGAAAAAAAATGATCAAAATTTAATTTGGGTACAATGTCGCATAACCGCGCACTTGTCATTCAAAGTGTGACAGCGCTGAAAGCTGAAAATTGGCCTGGGCAGGAAGGGGGTGAAAATGCTCTGTATGGAAGTGGTTAAGATTAGATCACCTAGAGAGTGACCTTAAAGTGGATGTAAACCCTACATATACTGTACCTAGTGAAGTGAATAGCCTGATGGAAAACCTTGGCACCCCAGATGTTTTGGAACTACATTTCCCATGATGCTTATGCACTTTGCAGTGTAGTTGAGTATCATGGGAAATGTAGTTCCAAAACATCTGGGGTACTAAGGTTCGCCATCACTGGCCTAGATTTTTGGAGTGCACGACTAATAGTTGTCCTGTGGACATATTCTCCCACCTGAGCTGTGGATCTCTGCAGCTCCTCCAGCATTACCATGGACCTCTTGGCTGCTTCTCTGATTAATGCTCTTCTTGCCCAGCCTGTCAGTTTAGGTGGATGGCCATGTCTTGGTAGGTTTGCAGTTGTGCCATACTCTTTCCATTTTCGGATGATGAATTGAACATTGCTTTGTGAGATGTTCAAACCTTCGGATATTTTTTTTATAACCTAACCCTGCTTTAAACTTCTCCAGAACTTTATCCCTGACCTGTATGGTGTTTTCCTTGGCCTTCATGCTGTTGTTTGTTCACTAAGGTTCTCTAACAAACCTCTGAGGACTTTGCAGAACAGCTGTATTTATACTGTGATTAAATTACACACATGTGGACTCTATTTACAAATTAGGTGATTTCTAAAAGCAATTGGCACCACTAGGTTTGAGTTAGGGGTATCAGAGTAAAGGGGGCTGAATACAAATGGATGCCACACTTTTTAGGTATTTATTTGTAAAAAAAACAACTTTTATCATTTTCCTTCCACTTCACAATTATGTGCCACTTTGTGTTGGTCTATCATACAAAATGCCAATAAAATACATTTATGTTGTTGTAACATGACAAAATTTGGAAAATCTCAAGGGGTATGAATACTTTTTCAAGGCACTGCATATATATATATATATATATATATATATATATATATATATATATATATCACTATATAAATAATTATGTGATACAGGACAAATATCAGCTCTGCAACTTAACAGAATTAAAGCCAAAAGCAAACATTTATTATATTGCAGCCTACCAATTCTTGGAATTGATGGCTGCCTGCATTACTTTTCTTTTCTTTTTTAGGATTCCTTTCTTTTATTTTTATTAGGTGATTCTGTTAGTTAGAGGATTGAGACACATGATTTAACACTGACAGGAGTGATTCCAACGGTCAGCTTTTATTTATTGGTTTATGTAAAACCTTTATCCCGAAAGACAAAAACTATCACTGTAACTGCTTACAAAGTGTGAGCTGGAGTTTGGCTTCTTTTGCATCTAAATCTGCTAGTACACCTAACATGGTGCAGTCCAAAGGTGTCTCTGTTGCTCCTCCATCCAGAGTGAGGGCACTCTAAGCCCTTGTACACACGGTCGGACATTCTGACGGAAAATGTCTGATTGGACCGCGTTGACGGATAATCCGACCGTGTGTGGGCTCCATTGGACTGTTTCCATCGGAATATCCGACAAACAAAGTTTTAGAGCTGGGCTATAAAATTTTCCGACAACATGATCCGATCGGACTTTGTCCGATTGTGTGTAGAGAATTCTGATCGGACAAAGTGCCACGCATGCTCAGATCAAATTCCTAGACTAAAGCAATTGGCTACTAGCCTGGACGTAGTCCCGTCGTAACGAAATAATGTCATCACGTTCAAAACGATCAGATTTTCCGACAACTTTGTCCAACCGTGTGTATGCAACACTGGTTTCGGACAAAATCCGTCGGACAAAATCCGACGGATTTTGTTGTCTGAATGTCCGACCGTGTGTACAAGGGCTAAGGCTGGATTCAAACCTATGCATTTTTAATGCTTTTCGCATTTTGCAGATTTGCACTACAGAAATTATTCTATAGGAAACAATGTTCAATGGACTGTAGTACTAATCTGCAAAATACAAAAAGCACGAAAACTGCATAGGTGTGAATCCAGCCTTATACAGGAGGTGTGTTACTGGCTAGATCACCAGGTGAAAAAAAAATCTGAGGGAAAAAAGCTGAATTGTGAAAAGTCATTCTAAAGGCTGAAGGTTTTTTACCTGCATGCATTAATGCATGCAGGTAAAAAACTTTATGTGTGCAGCAGCCCCCCCCCCCCCCCCCAATACTTACCTGAGCCCAATCTTGCTCCAGGGATGTGCACAAGAGCCTCGGCTCTGTACAATTTGTTTCGGTCCGAACATAAATTCAAACTCGTTTTAGGTTAATCAAAGATTACGATGTATCCGAATCTCTGAATTAAATATTAACAAAATTTTGTTGAAATCCTTTTAATTTAGTTTTGTATATTAATTTTCTAACTAATTCAGTTGATTCCAGCTAGATATATGTTAGGTGCATAAAAACAAAAGGTGCACAAAATCTTAGGGTTTTGCCAGCAGCTGTAAAGTACGTTCCTTGCTCTCAGACCTATAGCTCTGCAATAAGCAAATCTAATGCTAATACAGATTGGAGAGCTATATCTCTGACTCATTAGGGACTGTGTTGGACACCTGCAGAGAAACAGCTGCATCAAAACAAAGAAATCACTCTGCAGAATGCTGGCAGGACACAGGCTTTTCTTCTCAGGCTGGGGCTCATTTTTAAAGAAAACTATTTAAAAGACTGCACACTTTTTTTTTGATGTGCCTAGAATGTGTTTATCTCATTTAAAATAAAACTTCAATTGGGCTTTAAACACATTGCATTTAGCTAGATGTTTGCAGAATTTCAATTTTTGACAAACATGGCTCTGGCACTGTTCTGACTCATACCTTTCTTTTAGCACCTCATTTTCAGATGTTGCAGGATCTCTGAAGCAGAAAACGAAATCAGATGAAAGGCATTACCTGTACACCTGCTTTCTATTACAATGCCAGTAACCATAAAGACAAACAATAGCAAGACAATTTTTTTCTTAGTTTAAACCCCTGTTGGCTTTTTTTGTTGTTGTTTGTGTCACTTTTGGAAATGTTGCTTACATTAACTTTCAAGAGACACAAGAAGTCGTGAGAACAGATTTCTTATAAAATAAAAATATTCTCTCGTAGGCCCCTTTCACACTGGGGTGGGGCTGATTTACCATCGTTTTAGCGGTGCTATTCAGCCGGTGAAGGGGAGGTTTTAACCCGAAAGCGTTAAAAACCACCGTAAAGACCTGCTACAGCAGCGCTATGCCGGCGGTATAGCCGCGCTGCCCTATTAATTTCAATAGGCAGGAGTGGTGAAGGAGCGGTGTATACACTGCTCCAAAGATGCTGCTAGCAGGATTTTTTTGAGCATCCTGCCAGCGCACTGCTCCAGTGTGAAAGCCCTCAGGGCCTTCACATTGGAGAGACAGCAGCGGCTGTTTCAGGGTTCTTTGCAGGCGCTATTTTTAGCACTGTAGTGCCTGCAAAGCACCCCAGTGTGAAAGGGGTCTAAGATAGTTGTGACCACAATTGTCCCCATTAAAGTGGAAGTAAGGCCCACTTTTGAACTTGTAGCTACAGGTAAGCCTATAATAAGGCTTACCTGTAGGCACAGTGAATCTCTCCTAAACTTGCACAGTTTAGGAGATATTCACATGAGATGTAGCCGGAGACATCACCAGCACATGTGCTCTGAAGGGACAGCATACCCATGCCATACCTTCAGAGCTCCATGCCGGGGGCCGTGGTCCCATGCATGTGTGGAAGTGACATCTTCGAGGTTCGGCTATTCGTACCTCGAACATAGAAGGAAGACCGGTTGAAGATAGAAGCCCTGTGAGCAGTGACAGCACACCACTGGAGGGCTTCGTTCTATGGTAAGTATTTAATCATGTTTAATTATGCCATTGCCTTGCAGTAGATTTTTTTTTTTATGCCCACGTTTACTAGACCTTTAAAGATTTTCCCACTGATGTAGTGGGATCTGAAAATTTTGAACTTTCTCCTAATTTTCACTTGTTTAAAAATGGTCAGGACAAAGAGGGACAGTAATACTCCCCAGCAGAGTCATAGTTACATATTTAGGTTGAAAAAAGATTAACACATTTAACCCTCTCCGACACTGGTTCTCCATCGCCCAGAAAATTAAATTCAAAACACTAACCACAACATACAAAGCCATTCACAACTCTGCTTTGAGCTACATCACCAATCTTGTCTCCAAATATCACCCAAACTGTCCTCTACGCTCCTCTCTAGACCTCCTACTCTCAAGCTCCCTTGTCTCCTCCTCCCATGCTCATCTCCAGAATTTCTCCAGAACCTCCCCCATCCTCTAGAACTCTCTACCTCAACCTGTCCAGCTACCTCCTACTCTTGCTGCCTTCAGGTAATCCCTGAAAACTCATCTCTACAGGGAGGCCTATCAGGCCTCCAGCTAATCTTTTACTGTATTTTATTGTATTGTCTCCCTTTTATATTGTAGTGCTGCGTAAACTGTTGGTGCTATATAGATCCTTTATAATAATTATATTAAAAATAACGAATAGCATCCTGAGGGGCCTACTAGACACGCCAACACCTTTATGCAGGAGACCTTGTTCTCAGCTAGAAAACTCATTGCTAGAAAGTGGATGAGACCTACTCCCCCAACGTTGGCAGAGTGGAAAACAGACATCAATCTAACTCTTCCCTTCAAAAAATGTATTTACAGTAATAGGGGCTGCCAGGCCAAATATTATAAAATATGGGATAGATGGCTGAAGACACAGACTCATGTGGGTAGATGTATGTTGGAAATAACATTATTGGCTTGATGGTCGGGAATGGGCAATATCTGCTGCTTCCATACCTGATGCATAGATATTATCATTTTGTGGGATTACCAATGATCAATGTGGATTGTGTTACAGCATACAGATGTACTATACCATGTTGCAAGTTTTTTTTTTTTTTTATTACTGTGTATTCACGTATTGTACACCATGCTCTGACTAGGAGTAGCTAGTACAATGTGCCTATTAGCAGAACTGCAGTGATAATAATATATATAAAAACCAGCGGCAAAACCTAATAGTGTTCACAATACACAAAATAAACTAATAAGAATATATAAAGTGATCACTTTATATATTCTGATCCAGGGAAGACAAAAAAAAACAGGTCAGAGTTTCCAACTCTTTCCCACTGTAAAAAAAAACATTTTCATTTATGTATTTGCGCATACTTACATGCATCCTTGCATACATGCATTTGTGTATTTTCGTTCAAATGCACGCAAACTTATTTTCACGTTCTCTTTCTGCACAATATGTAAATGTGCATTTGTGCACATTTACACGCATTTGCACACATTTGTGCACAACTTACTAACCAAAAAAGCGGATTTTTCTATTTGTTTTTTTTTTTTACTGAATAATTCACAGTGCTTGTTTACGTGCCTGTGTGCTGAGTAAAAAAAATAAAAATTGTACTGAGCTTTTTCAAGCTGCAGTGTGCAAGGGAAGGCCTTATACATTTACATTTCCTTTAATTTTGTTACAAGTGTTTTTTTGTGGTTTCAAGTACATGTTTGTGGATAATATTGGTTTGATGTTCAAAAGCATTATTATGGTGAATATAGCTGATTGCTTTGGGTAACACCTTCCATTCCTCCGTTTTTTCTAAATAAGTCCTATCTTATTCTCTGTGTGAAGTGTCTTCAAACTACAAATGCAAATAGAAACAGAGAATCTGTTTAATAGATTACCTCCGTGACCCCTGTAGAGACTGATTCTACATTTTATACTATTATTTGCAAAATAGTGCCCCCTGCTGCTGTCCTGTAAATTATCAGTTAGATTAGATAAATTACCTGCGGCTTCCTTTTTAAAAAATGTGATGAGTTTGCACAAAAATCAATTTGGTCCAGGTTTATTGTTATATTTATTTGGGGTTTTTTTTGTTTACAAATTGTGCATACTTGCCTGTAAATGTAGGTTGCTGTTAAAAAAAAGTACCATTTAAAATACTAATTATTGTAGCCCAGTTTACACTGAGAGACACATTGCAGAGATTACAAATGGGGTTTAGTTCTCTTACAAACTGTATTTTAGCTTTAGGAAGATGATAATAATAATAATTAAAAAAAATTATTTTACATAGCGCCTTTAAAGTGGTTGTAAACCCTACCTACACGGCTTCAACGAATGACAGCGGCGGAGCAGCGAGACCCACCGAGACCCACCGAGACCCACCGAGAAGATGGATGCTCCGGACCACAGGGGACAGCGGTGACTTCGCTGGCTCCTGTGTCAGGTAAGTGACACATAATGGACTACTATGCGATGCATAGTAGTCCATTATGCTTTACCTTTGCAGGGAATCAAAGAGGAAGTAAACTCATCAGGCTTTACTTCCTCTTTAAAGCTTCTCAAATCACTTTACAAGGATACACAAGAAATACACAGGATAACATAAAAGAAGAGGGACAATTAAATGAAAGCTTCTCTAAAGAAAAATGTTTTTAGATTTGATTTGAATGAGTTTAGAGAAGATGACTCTTTGATGTTCTTCTGAAGTGAATTCCAGAGTTTTGGGGCATAGCAAGAGAAGGGTTTGTCACCTATTGAGTGTAGATGAGTAGAGGAGACACACATGAGACCAGAATTTGAGGAGCAGAGGTAGGGGGGGGGGGGAAGTAAGTTGATAAAAGTTCGGAGGGATAGTGGGGTGCCAAGCCATAAAGAGCCTTATATGTGAGCAATAGGATCTTAAAGTCTATGCAAAACCTGACAGATAGCCAGTAAAAAAAAGTCTAGGATAGGGGTATTATGATCACTTGTACAAGACCTAGTCAGGATTATGACTGCAGAATCTTGAACATATTGTAGTTGGTTAATTGTGGATTTAGGTACACCAGCGAGTGGAGCATTGCAGTTGTCAAGTCAGTTGAACACAAATGTATGGATCAGCTTTTCAGCTACAGTCTATCATAGCATAGGGAGCAGCCGAGCAATGTTTCGTAAGTGGAAAAAAGATGTTCTGACAACATTTTGTAGATGCAGATTTAAGGGATAAACTAGCATCAAATATCAGCCCTAGATTTTTCAATTTTGACTGGAGCTCAAGTACAGTGCCCTCTTTATAGGTAAAGTGTTAGGACTGGCCTCACGTAATTGATGGGGGGTGCCAATAAGCATGACTTCGGTCTTGTCACAGTTTAATTGAAGGAAATTATGGGTCATACCTGTTTTTATATCATAAATACAGTTCGATAGGGGATAAACAGCTAAAGTAGAATTCAGTTTAGTGTGGATGTATATCTGAGTGTCATTAGCATAGAAGTGATAATTGAGCCCATGTGATCTAAGCAGTTGGTCAAGTAGAAACATGTAGTTGCTAAAAAAGTAAGGGGCCCAAGATGGAGCCCTAAGGAACCTGCCAAGAGAAATAAAGTGACAGCGATCAGTGAGATATGACTTGATCCATTTCAGAGCCAATTCTGAGACTCCAAGTATTGCTTCAAGGTGAGAGAGTAAAAGATTATGGTATACAGTATCAAAGGCAGAACTAAGATCCAGTAAAATAAGAATTGTTTGTGAGCCAGAATCAGAAACAGATGGTCGTTAGTGACTTTGACCAAGGCAGTTTCAGTGGCATGACCGCGCAATTGTCATTCAAAGTGCGACAGCACTGAAAGCTGAAAAATGGCCTGGGTAGGGGTATAAGTGCCCTGTAGCCAAGTGGTTAAAGTCAGGTGATTATGTAACTGAGATATCACAGCCCTTTCGAGAATCTTGGCAAGGAAGGAAAAGTTAGATATTGGGCGAAAGCTGTTTAAATTGTCAAAAACCATGTTGGGTTTTTTTTGGTACTGGGGTGAGAGCAGCAGTTTTTAGGATTGTTAGTACAAAACCCAGTGCTAAGGGAGTCATTTATAATATTGAGAATAATAGGGCATAGAGAACTAAAACAGGATTTAAATAAATGGGTGGGGATAGGATCAAGTATGCAGGTGGAAGATTTCATATTAGAGACCAATTTAGTTAGAGATGCAGAGTCAAGTAGAGAGAGGTAGGAGATGAAAAGAACCAGTAAAAATAAGTGGGTTAGGAAGTACTGTGGATAAAACATGTGATGTGGTAAGAATTTGATGTCTTATTTTGTCAATTTTTGAGGAGCAAAAATCTAGGAATGTGTTACAGAGCTGTAACACATTGAGTGTTTAGTGATGAGTTTTATTTGTCTAGGTCCCATTGAAACAGCATCATATAGTGTTACAAAGCGGTAATAAACCTAAACCTAAAGCTAAAAAAATGTATATATTGCAGCTTACCAATCATTAGATGGTGTGGCTGCATTCGTTTTCTTTTTTTTATTTCTCTTTTATTTTCACCTGACAATCCAGCCAGTAAGGCAGGCCATAGACGGTGCAAAGTTTGCAGGATTTCCCCATCAACACGGACAGTGCCGACAGAGGAATTTCTCCTGCCAAGACATTGTTCTTCCTGCATGTCGGGGGGTGGGGGCCAGGAAGCCTCCCCCCCCCCCCACCTGGAGAGGACAGTGTTATTTCTAGTGGCTATAGCAGCTGCTAGTGATAATCACAAGAGTATCCAGCAGGATGGTTGTGCCCAAGTTGATCGATCAATCAGCTTGGTACATTCAGCTTGCCCATACATGGTTCGAATCTCGGCCAGTTCCAGCTGAACCGGCTGAGATTCGAACCATCTATGGCTGGCCAAAATCTGATGTTTTTCAGAATACGCTGTCCAGCAGTGTCGAGACAAGCCATTTACCACTGACAGGGGTGATTACAATGATCAGCTTTTAATAGTTTATGTAAAATCTTTATCCCTCAAGAAAAAGAAACTTGCTATATTTGCTTAAAAGTCTTAGCTGGAGTTTGGCCCTAATTTGTTAGTTTGTTAACCAAGTCCATCTAAATCTGCTAATCCTAAAGCCCAATACACACTATCAGATTTTCTGCTGATGTTTTCCTTCAGATTTACCAAAACCATATACCGTATATACTCGAGTATAGGCCGACCCGAGTATAAGCCGAGGCCCCCAATTTACCCCCAAAAAACTGGGAAACCTATTGACTCGTGTATAAGCCGAGGGTGAGATATGCCTGTCCATCCCTGTGTGTGTCCGTCCATCCCTCTGTGTCCGTCCATCCCTGTGTGTCCGTCCATCCCTGTGTGTGTGTCCATCCATCCATCCCTGTGTGTGTGTCCATCCATCCATCCCTGTGTGTGTGTCCATCCATCCATCCCTGTGTGTGTGTGCGTCCATCCATCCATCCATCCCTGTGTGTGTGTGTGTGTCCATCCATCCATCCATCCCTGTGTGTGTGTGTGTGTCCATCCATCCATCCATCCCTGTGTGTGTGTGTGTGTCCATCCATCCATCCGTGTGTGTGTGTGTGTGTGTGTGTGTGTGTGTGTGTGTGTGTGTGTGTGTCCGTGCAGCCTTGTGTGTCCAGCCTACCTGTCCCGAGCCTCCGTCCGGTCCCGTCCCGAGCCTCCGTGTCGTCCCGTCCCGAGCCTCCGTGTCGTCCCGTCCCGAGCCTCCGTGTCGTCCCGTCCCGAGCCTCCGTGTCGTCCCGTCCCGAGCCTCCGTGTCGTCCCATGCCAGGATCGCCGCTCTTCGTCGGCGCCCTGGCGGCCATTCCCCTGTTCAAAAGCCCCGCCTCCGCCTGTGATAGGCGGAACACTCAATTTCCCAGCAGTCAGTGTTCCGCCTATCACGGACATCGGCTCATCCGAGGATGAGCCGATGTCCGTGATAGGCGGAACACTGACTGCTGGGAAATTGAGTGTTCCGCCTATCACAGGCGGAGGCGGAGGCGCGGCTTTTGAAAGGTAGAATGGCCGCTGTCTGTCTGCTCGACACGCTGTTCGGGCAGTCAGACAGCGGTGACTCGAGTATAAGCCGAGGGGGGCACTTTCAGCCTCAAAAAAGAGGCTGAAAATCTCGGCTTATACTCGAGTATATACGGTAATATGAGGTCAAACCTTAGGAGTTTCAATGTGTATGTAACCAGGCAGGCCCTTGCACTACATGGTTTTGGTAAATTTGAAGGAAAAAATCAGCAGAAAATCCAATAGTGTGTAAGGGGCTTAAAGCTGATACACACTATGAGAAAATTGGGCTAATGATTGTCCAATTTTCTTCATTGTTTCACAGCAAGTCCGAACCGAGGAAGGAAATAATGAATGAAGATTCTCCTATGACAAATCTGATCATGCGCAGTCTTTAGTTTCTGATTTTTCTCCTTTGAAATTCGTGCGAAAACGGTACATAATAAATGAAAATCATTAGTTCTGTTTACGTATGAGAAAAATTTGGGAGTCTGTCCCTTTGGAAATCTGAATCGGATGTTGAAAGTTGTGTGCACATTATGATCATGCCTCGTACAGGTTTTTTCTTTAGATTTTTCTTATAGTGTGTACCCCATTAAAGTGTTACTAAACCCAGGACCCTGCATTCACTATATCTGGTCTGCCAAAGTATACAGAACATGGAAATGCAATTATTTTTGTATATAAAGTGCTAAATATCTTTTCTCATTATACAGAAGTCTTGTGACTTCTATCAGTTTCTGGTGAAGCTTGAAGGAGGAGTTTTCATACTGCACTGAGCTGTCCTATGAGGCTGCAGGGCTCCTGACCCTCTGTCTGGACATGTTTGGACAGTGCTGATTGGCCCTGTGCTAATCACATGCACTCCCCCAAGAAAAAAAAAAAACTCTCTAGCAATACACAGCATGTGCAACCTGACTCCAAAAGCTTTGTCTTATCTGGACTTGCAGGAAGGGGAGGATCTGTGCATACAAGATCAAGTAACCTTTTTATACACTGCAGAGGATTAACCCCTTAGGTTCCACAGGCAGTATAACAAGCATGCTTTACTGCATATACAGACTGATTTTACTGTTGTGGGTTTAGTAACACTTTAATACTTTTCATACTCCCCTCAGCAGAGACACCTACAGACTGGAAGTGTGTTACTGGTCGGATAACAGGTGAAAATAAAGGGAAAAAAAATCCTGGAAAGGGGATACAAATGCAGCCACCACATTAAATAGTTTGTTTCTTGGTTTATTGCTGCTTTAAAACATTGCATCTAAATATATATATATATATATATATATATATATATATATTATTTTTTTTTTTTTTTTTTTATTGACAAACATACTGGATTAATTTACTTACTGAGTAACCCAAAACATTACAATAGGAGGTGCTTAACTTATCAGTATGAATTGTAAGTATACAATTTAATATAATTATTTTGTCTGCACTTCGCAGTTCCTTTGTTTACACACGTTTTTGTAATTAATTTACCTTTTAATTACAGTTTTATAAGTAAAAAAATGGTTGTGTGGCATTAACATTTAATTATATGAAATTAATGAATAAGCACAAACCTCTTTAAACCCTTGAAATTAGTTTATAGAACAGCTCTTTGATAACTGGAAGGTTTGCGCCATCTGCTGGTGACAAGCAAAATGGTACAGCTGTTCACAAAATAGAGAAAAGGTCATTCACTTGGCAGAAAGAAACAGCATATGTAGTGCAAATGTCTGTACCCCAAAAATACAGGTATACCATAAACCGGCAAGTTCCAATAAAATATAATTTTCACTATTTCTGTACTGTAATATAGCAGATTCCTTCTAAAGTACATGGGAATAAAACATAAATGTTGCTACAAAATAGAACTGTTGCCCTGCACTTTGAATCACTGACCTGGAACAAGTATGCAGACAATAACTTCTGATTTTATTTCAACACTCCTGATCTACATTGTTGTTCTGCATTAGTGTCCCAGAGAACTGTGAAGCCTGTTTGTCAGCATAACAGCCCAGCAATTAGCATTTTAGAAGAAGGACTGCAATGGCAGCCCCCTCTATAGTAGCTTTATTTTACATTTTCAACACAGCAGATTTTTTTTTTTTCCAAGACCAATCGGCCAGGGGTGTCTGGTGAAAAGTGCAGGCATCATAAGCATTACATCTGTCTACCAGTCTGCCTAAAATTTTCTTTGATCATTACAGCAGTCAGTCATTTCTATGAGTACCTATACAATAGTTATGGTTGTATCTACTAGTGTAAAAACATATGTGCTTATCTGCAAGCTCCAGCTGAGTAGGTTTCCACTGTATTCCCTCAGTGTATCAGTGAAGAACATTAGAGGCCCATCAGTACTCACAACAATCACAATCGAAATAAAAGACTCTGTAACCATGCTACAAATGATCTTATTAGGCTGGCCATACACCGTTAGCTTTTTTTTATTTTTGTATTACCAGGGGGGTGGCTGAAGAAAAAAAAACAAGGTGGATGGAGAAATTCTGCTGCCGGCACATTGCACTTCGACAGCGGGAACTGCTGGTTTATAATACACTTATCAGTGGCTGCAGCCGCCAATCCATAAAAGCTTTCCAACATGTTTCTTCTTCTCAATTTACTTCTAAAGAGCAGGGGTGGCCACACTCCTATTGAAATTGTCTGATCTCTGTTGAACTGGCCAAATTTCAATCAGCAAATGGCCAACTTTAGGTCAAGGTTTCTGCTGTCAAATCAGCCTCTTTCCATATAAACAGAATGTGGAGACAAATGACCATCAATCGGCTTTGCAATGAGCCTTGTGATAGCTTTTGCTGCTAAATAACTGACCCCCCTATACACTTACCTGAGCCCGATCTCAATCCAGCGCTGTGCCCATCTACGGTGGATCTCTCCTCTTCTCCTACCTCTCATTGGCTCCTAGTGCTGTCAGTCAAATCTTGTGACAAAGGAGCAAGAGGCAGGGCCTAGCTTTGTTATATGTGTCTATAGATGCAGGCATTGTGGCTCAGGAGCGAGCATGCAGATGTGCCACAATAGGAAGCGGATTCCTTTGATGGCACACCGAGAAGAGGAGGAGCCAGGAGTCATGGCAGGGGACCCAAGAAGAGGAAGATTGGGGCTTCTCTGTCCAATACCGTTACACAGAGCAGCATAGGTGTGCGCAGGGGGTGTGCCAGGTGTGCTTGGGCACAGCCTAATCACTCTGTGCGGTGCCCGACTCCCCTACTGCCTGGGTGTCCCCCTGTGTTGCCCCTCACAGTGCTTCTGGATTCCCTCCTCTTCTCTCCTCTCAGCTGCTGCGGGGGGATGTTTCTGGCTGGAGAGCAGGGAAAGGATGTTTACTATGCTTCAGTTTGTGAATGAACAGGAAGATGCTCAGCAAAGAGCACTTCCAATTCATTTACTGTCCAGTGCAGCTGAGGCTGCAGAGAAAAGCGTACGTGTTTGAGTTTTGGGGTGCACACCATAATGCAAAAGGCTGTGCACACCTATGCAGAGCAGGTAAGTATAACGTTTGTAAAGTTTTTTTTTCTTTTAAAATAACAAATACTTTAATGTTAAATTACACAGTAGTCACAAAGCAGACACTCTGCAAGTTAGCTATAGAAAGTGCCACCAATATATCATAGACCAAAACAATAAGAGTGTAGATAAATAAGAACTAACTTTGATCAGTGAATTTTCACAGTTTATAGTTAGTAGCAATGTAGCCATATAGGTTTACTAAAGGTGTAACAAAACTAATCAGCAAGATTTTTGGATTGATTTACTAAAGAAGTTGAGAATCTTCACTTAACCCCCCTGGTGGTATTCCCGAGTCAGGCTCGGGGTGAAAATTCAGAACCAAAAGCGGTAACCCCCGAGCCAGACTCGGGATCACATCGCTGGATCCAGGATGAGCTTACTTACCTTGTCCCCTGGATCCAGCAATGTCTCCCTGCACTGAGAGCGGCTCATCCTCCGCTCGATTCATCACATCGCCGGGCTCCGTTCCCTGCGAGCGTTGCGACGGACGGGGACGGAGAACGACGCCAAATTCAAAAAGTAAAACCCACACATTACATACAGTATAATGTAATCTTACAGATTATATTGCTGTATGTAATTATTTCACATCCCCTTTGTCCCTAGTGGTCTGCCCAGTGTCCTGCATGCAGTTTTATGTAATAAAAACTGTTCTTTATGCCTGGAAAACTGGAGATTGTCCATAGCAGCCAAAAATGTACCTTTACATTAAAAATGGTTTTAGACTAGCTAGAAAACAGCGATAATAAATTAGAATCACTCACAGAATTGAGCGATAGCGATTAGTGGGGAGATCCATCATCAAATACTGAAAAGTAATGACAGTGACAATTCTGCAACTGAGCAAATTTCAGTGGTTTTGATTTGATTACATTATTGAATGGTTTTTACTATTATTATATTATTATTATTATTTGGTACAATTATTTATAGTTATTTATTATATTATAATTTATGATTTAATTTTTCAAACTTTATCATACCCAAGATGTCTGCTAGACTCTGGTTTGGACAGATTTAAGTGAGTTATTCCTAAGAATTGCAGGACTACAATATAAAACACCAAATTTCCATGCAAAATAATTGTACCGCTTTCAGCACCTAAAATCTGAAATAATCGTACCGCCAGGGAGGTTAATAAATTATGTGAATTTATGTTCCATCTATGGGAAAAGCAAATTTATGTTTACTTTTTTTTTATCTGCACATGATTGGGTATAAAATGAATAGGAATTTCCTTTTAGCATGATAGTATATTTGAAATGAATATCCACACAATTTATTGAGTGAAGGTTCTCAACTAATTTAGTAAATCAGCCTCTCTGAATAGATGTTAATGCTGTCTACATGCAGTCATAATGGGGCTGATTTACTAAAGGCAAATACTTTGCAAAGTTGCTCCAGAGCTTAGTAAATTAGGTAAACCTTCACTTTGCAAAGAATACCCAATCGCATGCAAGGAAAAAAAAAAAAAAAAAAAAAAAGTTTGCTTGCACATGATTGGATGATGAAAGTCAGCATAGCTTCTGTTCATTTGCTAAGCTCTGGAGCAACTGCTCTTGCCTTTAGTAAATCCATCCCAATGAGGCTAGTTGAGAATCTTCACTCACTTCAGTAATTGTAGCTGTGTTCACTTCAACTACCTAATTGTGCATATTAAATACAGGGACAGAATTTAGCCCATGATTGTATAAATGGGGTGAATCTTCACCCAATATCTTAAAGCGGGAGTCCGCCGGGAGTCCGCGTTTTTTATTTTTTTTTAAAAGCCAGCAGCTACAAATACTGCAGCTGCTGACTTTTAAAATAGTGACACTTACCTGTCCAGGGCGCCCGCGATGTCGGCACCCGAAGCCGATCTCTCGATCGTCTCTCGGGTGCTGCCGCCGCCATCTTGGGTATGGGAATCAGGAAGTGGAGCCTTTCGGCTTCATTTCCCGGTTCCCTACTGCGCATGCATGAGTCGCGCTGCGCAATAAGGATGGACCCGCTGCCTCTGGGATCTGTGTGTTTCCCAGCAGGCAGCGGGGGACTTTCGGAAAGGGGCGTAATCTACGCCCCTTTCCGCAGAGAGCTATCCCGGAAGTGGGTGCAGATACCTGTACTGTACAGGTACCTGCACCCCCCTCCCCCCTGAAAGGTGCCAATTGTGGCGCCGGAGGGGGGGAGGAATCCAATGAGCGGAAGGTCCACTTTAGGGTGGACCTCCGCTTTAAGTGAAAAACAGGAAAAGTCTCTTGGGGAATATAGTGCCTCCGTGTTTGCTTACAGTTCTTCCATATGTGGTTGCCAGTTACCAGCCTATGTAGTAGTTTGAGAACGTCAGGAAATTGAGATAAGCCAACTAATCCACCAAGCTTGGACCAGATCACAGCCAGCAAAGATTCAAAAAAAAAAAAATGACGATTGCTTGTCTGCTTGTATTAAATCCACATAAATCTTGAAAATATTTATAAAAATGGAAAAAAATAAAATAAAGAAACAACAACCAAAAGATTGGACCTGGGTTTCATTAGACCCCTTGCCTGTTTAACATAATATGTACAGCACAGCTTTTTAGATTTTTTATTAACCTCCCTGGCGGTACGATTATTTCGGATTTTAGGTGCTAAAAGCGGTACCATTATTTTGCATGAAAATTTGGCGTTTTATATTGTAGTCCTGCAATTCTTAGGAATAACTCTCTTAAATCTGTCCAAACCAGAGTCTAGCAGACATCCCGGGTATGATAAAGTTTGAAAAATTAAATCATAAATTATAATATAATAAATAATTATAAATAATTGTACCAAATAATAATATAACAATAATAAAAATTATTCAATAATGTAATCAAATCAAAAACACTGAAATTTGCTCAGTTGCAGAATTGTCACTGTCATTACTTTTCAGTATTTGATGACGGATCTCCCCACAAATCGCTATCGCTCAATTCTGCGAGTGATTCCAATTTATTATCGCTGTTTTCTAGCTGGTCTAAAATCATTTTTGATGTACAGTGACAGTTTTGGTTGCTATGGGCAATCTCCAGTTTCCAGGCATAAAGAACAGTTTTTATTATATAAAACTGCATGCAGGACACTGGGCAGACCACTAGGGACAACGGGGATGTGAAATATTTACATACAGCAATGTAATCTGTAAGATTACATTATATTGTATGTTTACTGTTTGTTTCACTTTTTGAATTTGGCGCCGATCTCCGTGCCTGTGCGTCGCAACGCTCGCAGGGCACGGAGATCGGCGATGTAATGCATCGAGCGAGACACGGCTCGCTCGTACAGCGGGGAGACAACGCTGGATCCGAGGGAGAAGGTAAGTAATCCTCCTCCTGGATCCAGCGATGCAGTCTCGAGTCTGACTCGGGGATACCGCTCTTGGTATAAAAAATCCACCCCGAGTCAGACTCGGGAATACCGTCAGGGGGGTTAATAACGTATATGTCAAAGCAAAAAAAATACATATTCTGTACATCCCAGAAATTCATACACATTTTGTGTTTTGCTCCGTAAATATGTTGCATGTACAGGAAATATTTGTTGATGTGTCAGAAATATGATGCGCTCCTACCTTTTTTTTTTTTTTTTTACATGAGAATAGTATTTTTGGCTCTGAACTTCAAAGCACATATTGTCAGCACACAGGTATCAGGAGTAATTAGTTTCCATTGGTTACACCGTAGAACATATCAATAGTGTATATATTAGCTTGATCCTAGTGTGCATGCAGGGGCGGACTGATCATTCGGGCACTCGGGCACTGCCCGAGGGCCCCATGTCACCAAGGGGCCCCATAAGGGTTGCCAGCCTCAATAAAACCAGGGACAGTATGTAAAAATCAGTGTTTTTTTAAAGATCCCAAGATTATAGCTGCCCCATCTCTCCATTACCTTTTCTGTGTGTGTAAGTGTATTCTGTGTGTGTATACAGTGTGTGTATATTGTGTGTCTGTGTGTGTATACTGTATGGCCATAATCTATTGCCTGGGGGCCCCATAATCTTCTCCTATTGCCCGGGGGCCCCATAAACTCCTATTGCCCGTGGGGCCCCATGAGTTGTCAGTCCATCCCTGTGTGCATGTATAAAAGCCTCAGACAATGCCACTCCTGGGACCATGCCCCCTGACATGTTTCACCCCACCCACTGGGGCTTAATCATTGGTTATGATGAGCGGCGGTTCCAAGCTAATATGTTCATTGATCACTGGATGAGTTTTTCTTATGCTGGCATCCCTACTTTCCTGATTGCCAGTTGGGCTCTACACCTCAGCCTGGAGTGGCAACATCAAGTACTTATATCAAAAGTGTATGTCAGTACAGTTGTCAGGTATGGTGAGCAACAATTGCCATGATAAGGAGTAACCCATGAGTCTATTGGGCAATAAGCTTGCAGATAAGGAAAGGAGAAGTGAGGGAAAGGAGAGACAAGAAGGGATATAGGAAAATGTAGTCTATCCAGGAGTGAGGCCCAGCCACCATCATGTCATCTATTAAAATTAAGAAGGTGTTTGAATATAGAGTATCCAAGAATTCCAGACTTTTTCAAACTGCAAGGAAGTATCCTTTAATATACTGACCATTTTTTCATTGGTCATTATCCGTGTGTTTTATTTTCATTACTGCCGGATCCACTGGGGGTAACAAAACAAAACAAAAAAGTTACATGTTTATTTTACCAATAGAGGAAGCAACAGGAAAATCATTAGCCAGGGATATCAATGGGGACTGGGGAACAAACAAAAGAACTGGGGAACAAACAAAATTAAATGACCCATTTTATGGAAGGAACAGATTTCTGTGGGCTAAATAAATAATGAAAAGTGTGCCATTGTATTTATTTCATTGGTGGGCATAGAGAAAGGTGGTTCTTCCTAATGGACATGGTTTATTGTGATAAAACCTCTTATGTCTTCCAGCATCAGCTTCCTTTATACTTCCCGGCATTTAGTCACATGACATCTCAGAGCCACAAATGAAGAAAATGCTGGAAGACTTCACTCTTCCAGGTGCTATAATAGGAAGCTGGAAGCTATAAATTGCCCTTCTGTTGGCACTGACTGAAGCCTTACTCAGAACGATGTTGGAATGGTGAAGTATCTCCACTTAGAACCACCAGACCAGCAGTGTTAATTTTGATGTCAAATTTCGATTTAGTTTTAGTTATAGTCCAGCAGAGGCGGCTCTTTAATTAGGCAAATTAGGCGATTGCCTTAGGCCTCATCTACAGAAAGGGCCTCGCCGTCGCGCAATTGCCTAATTTGCCTTTCAGGTGTTGTGCTGCTGTTGTGTCTCAGTGTGGGACACTGGGACTGGGATTTGCAAGCGGCAGGTGGAGTGGGCGGCGGGCACGCTGCACACAGCTGTGGTGCAGAGTGAGCTGATCCATCGCCGCGCTCCGCGTTGGTGGATGAGGGGGGGGGATAACACTAATGTCCACAGTCACTCGACATGGTGTGGGCATGGTCAGTCTGCCTGCGTCCAATAGCAGGCTCCACTGCTGCAGCGCTGTCCTCCGTGTCCTAGCCCTTCCCCTAAAGTCAGCAACGGCGGCCCCAGTGCATGGCGGGAATTGTAGTTCTCCCACAGAGCACAGGCACACAGTCTTCAACATGGCCGTCTGGTGCCTGTGCTCTGCAGAGACTACAACTCCCAGATTGCACTGCAGGGCACAGAGAGAGCATTGTGTGTTGCTTCTCTAAATCCTGCCACCTTTAGTCAGCAAGGCGAGGAGCAGGGGTAGGTAGTGTCTATAACTGTAATATATATATATATATATATATATATATATATATATATAATGTAAATTGTACTTGCTCCAATGTAATGTCAAGTTAGAATACAGCATTGACTTAGCCGAAAGCACAATATTTTATATAAATATATATGCACTATAATATATATATATATTATAGTGCATATATATATATAACTACAACAATGCACCCCCAAGTCAAAGACTATATTATCTCTGCATGGGCTTTAGGTCATATTATCAATTTTTGGAGTAGCTTCTTCATTCATGGCAAAATGCTTCTTTTCTCAAATTAATAATAGTTCATGTATCATGTACAGTTTTATTTTCCCATATTGTAAAAATAACTTGTCATCTGCTTTACTGAGGTTTTGGTTTGCCTGGATCAATAGGATTAAAATAGTTCCACCATACTGAAGGTTGGTTCTCTTATTCTCTTTGGACCTTAGTAGCTTTTGATGGCACAGTGGCTTTGTTTGATGGGCACAGTGGCTGCGTTTGATTGGCACAGTGGCTGCGTTTGATGGCACAGTGGCTGCGTTTGATGGGCACAGTGGCTGCGTTTGATGGGCACAGTGGCTGCGTTTGATGGGCACAGTGGCTGCGTTTGATGGGCACAGTGGCTGCTATTGATGGGCACAGTGGCTGCGTTTGATGACACAGTGGCTGCGTTTGATGGGCACAGTGGCTGCGTTTGATGGGCACAGTGGCTGCGTTTGATGGCACAGTTTGTTTGCACCCCCCCAAAAATTTTGAGCGCCAGCCACCACTGGATGGGATCATCATTGTGCCCTTCTCCTTACTTGTTGAATGACAGGCTGAGGGCATGTACATTCCAGTTGAATGCCATTTAATGAGGCTGGCTGTTGTTCAAACTGGAGGGCTTATTTTATTTTTAATTTTAATTATTTTAATTATTTATCTTGCTACTTATCTTGCTCATTCTGCTTTCAAAATTAACGCCAGGCAAACATCTATTCACACACATATGTGAAATGTTTCCTCTACCAAAAGATATATAATTCTGTGCAGATATTTTTGTGATTCATATTCCTCTGCCAGACAGTACACCCAGAATGGTGTGACAGTACCACCTTCTCTATTACAGTTAAAGGGGTTGTAAAGGTAATTTTTTTATTTTCTACATAGGTTCCTTTGAGCTAGTGCATTGTTGGTTCACTTACCTTTTCCTTTGATTTCCCTTCTAAATGTTTTTTTGCTTTGTCTGAATATCTCACTTCCTGTTTCTCCTCAGTAAACTTCTCACCATCATTCGAGCTGGTGGTTAGTCAGCCAGAACAGCTTACTGAGGAGGAACAGGAAGTGAGAAATTCAGACAAAGAAAAAAAACATTTAGAAGGGAAATCGAAGGAAAAGATAAGTGACCCAACAATGCACTAGCTTAAAGGAAGCTATGTAGAAAATAAAAAATTTACCTTTACAACCCCTTTAAGTAATACAGCAGTGTTACCCTCTCCATAAACCTGCTGATGAAGAAGCATTAGACAGTTATCAATTATGCTAATTATGTTGTTATCATGGCTGCGCAGTCTCTGACCGTCTCCTGTATCATTGTCCACACAATCTCTGACCATTTCCTGTATCATTGTCCACACAATCTCTGACCATTTCCTGTATCATTGTCCGCACAGTCTCTGACCGTCTCCTGTATCATTGTCTGCACAGTCTTTGACCATCTCCTATATCATGGTCGCACAGTCTCTGATTATCCCTGTATCATGGCCACACAGTCTCTGACCGTCTCCTGTATCATTGTCTGCACAGTCTTTGACCATCTCCTATATCATGGTCGCACAGTCTCTGATTATCCCTGTATCATGGCCACACAGTCTCTGACCGTCTCCTGTATCATTGTCCGCACAGTCTCTGACCGTCTCCTGTATCATTGTCTGCACAGTCTTTGACCATCTCCTATATCATGGTCGCACAGTCTCTGATTATCCCTGTATCATGGCCACACAGTCTCTGACCGTCTCCTGTATCATTGTCCGCACAGTCTCTGACCGTCTCCTGTATCATTGTCTGCACAGTCTTTGACCATCTCCTATATCATGGTCGCACAGTCTCTGATTATCCCTGTATCATGGCCACACAGTCTCTGACCGTCTCCTGTATCATTGTCCGCACAGTCTCTGACCGTCTCCTGTACCATTGTCTGCACAGTCTCTGACCATATCCTGTATCATTTTCCGCACAGTCTCTGACCATCACCTGCATCTTTGTGGTGTAATTGTCTTTCAGCACCCTGTCTGTGGCTCCAACTTTTCATACCGTGTTAGCCAGGTAAGAGTTTGCTTGTCATTACCTTAATAAAACTCCTGTATCACTGTCGGCACAGTCTCTGACCGTCTCCTGTATCATGGCTGCACAGTCTCTGACTGTCTCCTGTATCATGGCAGCACAGTCTCTGATCGTCTCCGGTATCATGGCTGCATAATCTCTGACCGTCTCCTGTATCATGGCCACACAGTCTCTCACCGTCTCCTGTATCATGGCTGTACAGTCTCTGACCGTCTCCTCTATCATGGCCGCACAGTCTCTGACCGTCTCCTATATCGTGGCCACACAGTCTCTGACCGTCTCCTGTATCATTGGCTGCACAGTCTCTGACCGTCTCCTGTATCATTGTCTGTGCAGTCTCTGACCGTCTCCTGTATCATTGGCTGCGCAGTTTCTGACCATCTCCTGTATCATTTTCCGCACAGTCTCTGACCATCTCCTGTATCTTTCTGGTGTGATTGTCTGTCAGCACCCTGTCTGTGGCTTCAACTTTTCTTACCGTGTTAGCCAGGTAAGGGTTTGCTTGTCATTACCATAAAACCATCTCCTGTATCATTGTCTGCACAGTCTCTGATTGTCTCCTGTATCACTGTCGGCACAGTCTCTAACCGTCTCCTGTATCATGGCTGCATAGTCTCTGACCATCTCCTGTATCATGGCTGCACACAGTCTCTAACCGTCTCCTGTATTATGGCCGCACACAGTCTCTGACCATCTCCTATATCATTGTCCACACGCAGGCTCTGACCATCTCCTGTATAATTTTCCGCAGTCTATGACCATCACAGAGCATAATAAGCAGGCAGCTGCACAATTTGATCTATATCTGTGTGCGTGTAACATATATATATATACACACACCAACCCACCATATGTTTAATATTTGATTAAAGAATAATTGGTTAGACAAATTTATAGAAACTGTGAATTCATGGTTCATAGGATTTAAGTTAATATATGCACATTTATACAGTTAATTTTTATTGTTTTTATAATATTTTTCCCATTATGGGCGTGAATGGGGCCTCATGTCTAAGTTTTGCCTAAGGCCTCACAAAGTCTAGAGCCGCCTCTGTAGTCCAGTGATGGTGAACCTTGGCACCCAGATGTTTTGCAACTACATTTCCCATGATGCTCAACTACACTGCAGAGTGTGTGAGCCTCATGGGAATTGTAGTTCCAAAACATCTGGGTGCCAAGGTTCAGAATCACTGTTATAGTCTTTTGACTTAAATTCCATATTAGTTTTAGTCATATTTTAGGCTTTTGACTATAATGCCATTTTAGTTTTAGTCGTATTTTAGTCATCTGAATTGTTTTAGTTTTAGTCGTATTTTAGTCGACTAAAATCTCTAGTAAATTTTAGTTTACTAAAATCTAATGGGTTTAGTTAAATTTGAATGCATTATTTAAGCATTTCTTTAGAATTGCCAAACTCATTATTTATTTATAGTTATATTATTACTAAATATTATTATACTTATTTATAGTATTAAGGTTTGAACATGAACTACAGACACAGATTTAGCTGTTGTGATCTATAGGGGGTTATTTACGAAAGGCAAATCCACTTTGCACTGAAAGTGCACTTGGAAGTGCAGTCACTGTAGATCTGAGGGGTAGATCTGAAATGAGGGGAAGCTCTGCTGATTTTATCATACAATCATGTGCAAGCTAAAATGCTGTTTTTTATTTTCCTTGCAGGTCCCCCTCGGATCTACAGCGACTGCACTTGAAAGTGCACTTGCAGTGCAAAGTATATTTTCCTTTAGTAAATAACCCCATCAACGTCTTTATAAATAAAACAAAGTTTCATAAACAAACAAAAATATTGCTTTTTGACAAACAGAAGTACAACTTGAAAATATATTTTTTTAAAACTGACTGTAATGCCATTGCACATATTACCTGAATATATTACCAACATTATATATCAATAAAAAAAAATAGGAAAAGCCTTTTTCTCACTTTTAACAGCTTAGTAGATGCCCCGTATATATTCCTATGTGGTAGTGCAATATTAATTTTGATGTCAAACTTCAATTTAGTTTTAGTCATAGTCTTTTGACTAAAATGCCATTTTAGTTTTAGTCGTATTTTAGTCATCTCAATTGTTTTAGTTTAAGTCGTATTTTAGTCTACTAAAATATTAATGTAGTTGATAAAAATATTTTTGTCGACAAAATTAACACTGCAGGCCAGAATATCTAATTTGCACTGACATATGCTCCTCTTAACCCCAGTCTAGCCATACCTTGTTCACAGGTAATCCCTAAAACCTCTAGTATAGCCTGGCCAAGGGGTTGCATCTGGTAAAATCAGATCAGGCAGTGATTGTTCATAGCTTCGAAATGACCCTGATTTCGAGAGACTTTGGTCTGATCTATATTGTATGTGGCTGATTTCTGTTGTTTCTCCAAGCTAAGAGCAGCACTGGAGATGTCTACACACCACAAGAACACTTGGGTATGGGTAATATGAGTGTGCGTGTTTACTGATCATTTAAAAAAATATATATATATTTTTCCCATGCATGTTGCATGTAAGATCTTCCCATGTAACATGGTAGACATCTTCACTAGGTGACTGTTACGCATAAGACCATTTTTAGAACTTAGCCTTAGTGTAGAAGTGGATGCACTGACTCATAAAGGCCAGTTTTAGAACTTATTCATAATGTAGAAGATTTGCAACTGAGACATACACAGGGCAGCACAGTGGTGTAGTGTTTAGCACTCTCACCTAGCAGTAAGAAGGGTTGCTGGTTCGCATCCCAACCCTGACACTACCTGCCTGGAGTATGCATGTTCTCCCTGTCCCTGTGTGGGTTTCCTCCGGGTACTCTGGTTTCCTCCCACAATCCCAACACATGCAGGTAGGTTAATTGGCTTCTGTCCAAAATTGGCCCTAGTATATGAATGGGGACCTTGGATTGTGGGCTCCTTGAGGGTAGGGACCGATGTGAGTGTGCAATTTACAGGGATAGGGACAATTGTAGACACTCACACTGGATGGACTGGTGTCTTTATTCAACCTTACTAACTATGAAACATAGAGGTTGATATACTAAAACTGGAGAGTGCAAAATCCTGTGCAGCTTCCAAGATTTTTTTGTCGAAGCTGAAGTTAGAAGCTGACTGGATACTATACGCAGCTGCACCGAATTTTGCACTCTCCGGTTTTGGTAAATGAACCCCATGTCGTAGAAGTAGATGCAATGACTCATAAGGCCAGCTTTAGAACTGAGCCATAGTGTAGCAGAAGATACACCAACTGAAAAAGTGTGCCACAAGAAAGGGAACATTGGTATTGTAATTTGTACAGTTTACAGAACAGCACTTAAGAATGGCAGGAGAAGACAACACTGTTTAATTTCTTTCAGCACAGTATTACTGTAAATGCAGAAGAAAGCCAGCTAATTATTTTATTGTTGGCTGACATCATATCTGTCAGTCAGTATTTGTTAATGACAAGTGTAAAGGGTGTGACCTTGTACATAGCAAGCTTATGCTTTTGTCACTAAGAAACTTGCTCAGAGGAAGTTGTATTCATTTGTGTCCTCCTTGATCGGATACAAACCATTTATGAAACTTCAGGGGCAATTGCTAAGCCCCAAGGGCTCTTGAAAAGATCCTGGGATTACCTGATGATGACAAGTTCTTTAGTAAGTGTCCCTGTCACAAAAAGTTCAAACCATGTTCAAGCAAAGGTGAAAAGCAGCTACACTATTTGAACTGTGATTTGTTGCCTGATAAAAAACAAGGCAGACACCTGCTTACAGTCAAGTGGCTAAAGAAAGGATGATGGGCGAGTTTAGAAAGGGTAGGGCCCAACATGCATGTGTGATAAGAACCTAAGTGACTTCCTTTTGCTGTCAGATTTGATGCATTGAATGGAGGTCTTTGAATTCTTTTTTCGTATTAAACCTCTCACTTCTATTGGTAATGCTGGACATCCACTGTTCTCAATAGATTAAGTATTCAAGTCTGCAAGTGCCTGTACAGGAACCTTTTAGGTGGGAGCAGTAGGGTGAACATAATTGGAGTGGACATATTGACTGGGTGAAGACCAACCTTGATTG
This sequence comes from Lithobates pipiens, assembly GCF_037356315.1. Lineage (NCBI taxonomy): Eukaryota > Metazoa > Chordata > Amphibia > Anura > Ranidae > Lithobates > Lithobates pipiens. The sequence continues at coordinate 51,042,184 of NW_027507790.1, read as the reverse complement.
ACTGAACATGGAATGAAATGTAAAGTGTTTTATTGCTTAGGAGCTAATAAACCAAAAGAATCATTGGCTATTGTGCGTATCATCAGAGGGCCCACAAATTCCAGAACAATATATAACTACCTATTTTGGTAGTGGCAGCTCAGATACATAAGGATATGGTAGTGGCTTTTTCCTTGTTATAGTAGTTATACCAGTTTTGCCAGGAATGTCAATTACTGGCATACCAGGAAATCTTTTCAAGAAAGAGTTGTAATGTATTTGTATTGTTTAGAATACATTTATTAACCACTTTCAGACCGGACCATTTTGCTGGCTTAAGACCAGACCATTTTTTGCGATTCGGCACTGCGTCGCTTTAACTGACAATTGCGCAGTCGTGCAACGTTGCTCCCAAACAAAATTTACGTCCTTTTTTCCCCACAAATAGAGCTTTCTTTTGGTGGTATTTTATTTTATTTTATTTTTTGCCCTATAAACAATAAAAGAGTGGAAAAAAAAACGCATTCTTTTTTACTTTTTGCTATAATAAATATTCCCCAAAATATATATAAAAAAAATGTTTTTCCTCAGTTTAGGCTGATACGTATTCTTCTACATATTTTTGGTAAAAAAATCGCAATAAGCGATTATTGATTGGTTTACGCAAAATTTATAGTGTTTATAAAATAGGGGATAGTTTTATGGCATTTTTAGTAATAATGTTTTTTTTACTAGTAATGGCGGCGATCAGCGATTTTTATTGTGACTGCGACATTGTGGCGGACACATCAGACATTTTTGACACATTTTTGGAACCATTGTAATTCATACAGCAATCAGTGCTATACAAATGCACTGATTCCTGTGTAAATGACACTGGCAGTGAAGGGGTTAACCAGGGAGTGGCAGTGTAGGGGTTAAGTGTGTCCTAGGGGCATGTTACTAACTGTGGGGGGCGTGGCTGTGTGTTAGTGAACACTGATCTCTGCTCCAATCACAGGGAGCAGAGATCAGTGTCACTTGTTGCTAGGCAGAACGGGGAAATGCGGAAGTAAACAGCATCCCCGTGAGACGATCGCGGGTATCCCCACGGCGATCGACCCGTGACCGGACTCATGGGGGTTTCTCGACCAGCATGCGCGGGCGCCGCCAGCGGCGTGCACACGATGGCAGGGCGGCAATTTCAAATGGACATACCTGTACGGCAATTTGCCTGCCCATGCCATTCTGCCGACCTACATTGTCGTATGCCGGTCGGGAAGTGGTTAAGACCTCCATGGTTCCAATATTGGTCTAAATTCCTAAAACGTAAATCAAACATAGGGTCAAAGCTCTTTTGGTCCTGCTCCTGTGGGTCACAGGAGTGCACTTCTTTCTGCACTCCTGTGACCCATTTTCAGCTGACAGTGGACAGTGGGCTAAAGTCTGCTGATGTCACGCAGCAAGTCCAGCTGTTGGAATCCACCCAGATGCCTGAGCCAGCCACTCCAGCAGCCTATACAGTCACCGGCTCTCTGCTCGCTGAAGACTGAGAACAGATTGATAAGTGGGCTTTAAATCTCAGTATTAGAGGTAACGGGAGACAGATGTAGCAATGAACCAATGCTGCATCCACTAGGTGAGTATGTATGCTTGTTTTTTTCAATTTCCATACTTCCCTTTCATTAACTTTACACCATTGTGGTATATTTCTCAAAGAATATAATATTTCCACTGATGGCTTTAGACTGCATACATAATGAAATAAGCATTTTTTTTGTGTACTTTCTATTTGCTGCAAAGGATAAAACAGCCTCTGCTAGCAGCATTCTGGAGAGCAGGCTGAGTTCCCAGCCGGAATGTACTGGCCATCAGGACTAACGGGAGTTTCCCGGTGGGCCGATGGCTCAGTGGACCAGTCAGGTGCAGTCCTGGAGCCGCTTCTCACTGACAGTGAGTGATCATGATTTCACTCCTGTCACCAAGGAGCAGCTGCCGTCACTTGCTGGAGTGAGGGTTAGGCTTTCTGCTCCCTCCAGCCTGCAGGGGGAGATAGACAGCCGGCAGACTCTTCTTCCCCTCTCCCCTTATCACATGACTGGAGAGAGGAACAAGAAGCTGCGTTCATTCTGGTGAGGTGGGAGGGAGGTGGAGAAGGGGGACACTCTCATGCAAGGGGGGACATTCTGATGGGAGACACTATGATGCAAGGGAGGCTCTCTGATGAAAGGGGGGACACTCTCATGCAAGGGGGGCTCTCTGATGAAAGAGGGGGACACTCTGATGCAAGGGGGGACACTCTGATGGGAGACTCTGATGCAAGTGGGACTCTGATGGGGGACACTGATGCAAGGGGGACTCTGATGGGGGACACTGATGCAAGGGGGACTCTGATGGGGACACTCTGATGCAAGGGGGACTCAAAATTAAAGTGGGCCGGTCTGGATGAAGACAGCTAGAGAACTGACTATGGTGTGCTCTCCTGCTTAGAGTGGTCAGTTTTTAATAGGAAAGCAGAGGGACTGGAAGCAACACCAGGGATTTCACATTAAGGAAGCAATACAAAGAGAACAGGATACGTTCTCATACAAGGTACAGCAGACACATATCAGGGCTATAAAGTGTTGGGGTAACAAATGCTTTAACTCTCCTTTTCAAAATTGTGGTTGTATGGAAATTTTGCCAATCCAAAGGATTTAATAGTTCTGAGTCATGGACCAAAAACACCAGTGCAGAGTCCTGACTTTCCTATGTTACCTGCATGTTGGTACCATGTCAATGACTTAAAAATTGAGGCAAGAGACAGTCAGACATCCAGCTTTCTCAAAGTTAGCAGTGACAGGCTCTATATTTCTTTCAGTATGGGTTTGCTTTAATAAATGAGCACAACACACTCACCCCGTAAGAAAAAAAAGCTGTCTTCATACTACAGGGTTTTCTAGCATGTTGGAAAATGTATTTGACTAAGTATTGTATCTAGTATTGTATGACTAAGTATTGTATCTAGTCCCAGGTAGAAAAGGGAATACTCCTTTTACAATACATGTGCTGATTTCAAGTTGCAGCAATTTAGCAGTGACATCTGTTACGTTACTTGGCTGACTCTCTTGTTACTATAGAGGAGAGATCTGCCCTTTAGTGGTTCATGTGTGGTTTATACATGTATGTGTGTGCACACAAGCCATAAACTATTGAATAGATTGAATAGATAACCAGATTATGCAAATCATAAGTATAGTGGCATTACCCGTCCTTTATGTGTTATTCATTTTGTATAGTGCATGTGTATCAATGTTTAGAGTTTTATGGAAAGACACACTTTATTACGTTTCATTGTATTCCTTAGGTATATTTTGCATTATCAAGCACCTCTTTGGGTGGCATGGAAGATGTTTGAACTTCTATGCTATTTTTGGTATGAGGCTCTACCTGCATAGCTCTTCATTCTCATTACCATGACCCAAGCTATCATTACTCACAGCTACCCTGCTTCACTTTCATGAGCACCATTACTAAATGTCAATAAATAAATAATGCTTTTCATGGGAGCTACTTCCAAACTGGGAATGGGGGTTCCTATAGCAGGATTGCTCTTTCCCAGGGACCCTCTCCAATCACTCCACTGACAGATTGGTATCCTATACAGGAACAAGAAGGCCATTTTTCCCCACAATGACAATGACACATTGACAGACATGCTTCCATCAGACTGTCCAGTGTTTGTGTGTTCCTCCACTCCATACCTTTATGCAAATTGCTTCTATTTGAAGTTAGAGTCCAGGTGCTGCAGTTAAAAGCTACAGGAGACGATGAGCTGGGAATTGGCCCGTCCTAGTGCTGAAAACCTCCTTGTGTTAGTAGTCAATGGCTGGCTGGAGCAAGCCTGCATTACAGGAGGTGATGACAGTTCTAGGCAAGGAGCTGCCACACAGGTGACTAGGTTTCAGAAGAGGTACAAAAAGAAGAGCTTTAATGTGTGGTATGCAGAGGAAAAGCATCTTCCCTTTATTAGCCTCTGACCTTTGACACCAAGCTATCGCTTAACTATTTGCTATCAACAATAGTCTGCATTGTGGCAGTTTAAGAGTTAACCCTATTAGCATAAAAGTTCAAGGTAAAGGGATTAGATCCTCATTTACGTATGTATGTGTTAAGTACTATGAGAAAGAAGACGCAGAAACACGTTTTCATATAGAAAAGGCTGACCAGTCAGCATTCCAGTTGCCATCAGCAGCAATCCATGGCACAAGCCAGAAAAAATCCATCTCCATTCAAATATAGTGTAGGCAATTCTTTGTGGCTTTTTAGCTCCCATTTTGCAGGTGTATTTTACCTGGCCACTCCTTAATTAGTCCTGTTGGCCTGAGGCCATAAATCAAGACAATAATAGGATCCCTGTAAAATAAACACACACTGTCCCTCCTTGCCCTATTCAGATGTAGTGAGCTGGGAAGGGCTCTTTCTGTCTGAGTGGCACGGTGATCTCCTGCTTCAGTGCTCCTTCAAGAGGAAGCCCAGTGAGTCCAGTATCTATAAAGGTGACCAGGTCACAGAGGGGACCAGTGACTCCTAGCAAAGTGCACTTTATATAGAGGTCAACCTAAGGACACTGATGATGATTGCAGGTTGGCTAAACCCTTGGTGTGCACCGTTTTCTGATTCCATATTATATTTCTACTCTTGGGGGTAATGTTTGGGTGAGCCCCTTAAGTCTGCAAAATGTAGAAAAGTCTTTAACTACTTAAGCCCCAAACCATTTTGCTGGCCAAAAACCAGAGCACTTTTTGCGATTCGGCACTGCGTCGCTTTTACTGACAATCGAGTGGCCGTGAGAATTGGCTCCCAAACAAAATTTACACCCTTTTTTTCCCACAAATATAGCTTTCTTTTGGTGGTATTTGATCACCCCTGCATTTTTTTTTGCGCTATAAACAGAAAAGGAGCAACAATTTAAAAAAAGTATATTTTTTACATTTTGCTATAATAAATATTTCCCAAACATTTTTTTCCTCAGTTTAGCCCGATGCGTATTCTTCTACATTATTTTGTTAAAAAAAATATCGCAATAAGCATTTATTGATTGCTTTGCACAAAAGTTGTAGCGTTTACAAAATAGGGGATAGTTCTATAGCATTTTTATTAATATTTTTTTTTTTACTAGTGATGGCGGCGATCAGCGATTTTTATCGTGACTGCAACATCATGACACATTGGACATTTTTGGGACCATTGTCATTTATACAGCAATCAGTGCTATACAAATGCACTGATTCCTGTGTAAATGACACTGGCAGTGAAGGGGTAACCACTAGGGGGCAGTGTAGGGGTTAAGTGTGTCCTGGAGAGTGATTCTAACTGTAGGGGGACATGTCACTGATCTCTTCCCCCAATCACAAGGAGCAGAGATCAGTAACACTGTCACTAGGCAGAACAGGGAGATGCTTGTTTACATTAGCATCACCCCATTCTTCCTCCCTGTAAGGCGATCGTGGGTATCCCCAAGGACATCAAGTCCGCGGGACCCATAACCCGACTCATGGAGCTTGCTGCAGGCTGCCTTTTAAAGGGCAATGTATAAGTACCTTAAGTTTGCCTGTACAAGCTCTTCTGCCGACGTATATCGGCGTGTGGCGGTCGGCAAGCGTTTAAATCTTCGGCATACACATTAAAGCATATCTTTATCTTAGCAAAATTGATAAACTTCTTGATTCCCACTAAAGGTTAGTGGGCATCATACGATGCCACTTTGGGTGGAATTTATGAAAACTGGAGCAGCTGTGCATGGCAACCAATCAGCTTCTGCTTTCAGCTTGTTCAGTTATGGTTTGAAAATGGAAGATAGAAGTTGATTGGTTGCCATGCACAACTGCTCCAAATTATGGCTGCTCAAGTTTTGATTAATCCCCCTCTTTATATTTTGTTTCTTCTATTTGTCTATGCAAATACCAATCTTTAGAAAGAAAGAAATATCACTAGTTGGTGCTGTTGGGCATTGAAAGAGACACCCTGCGGTGCCGTTTCCTTTAGCCATTGGGGTACTCACTTTACAACTTTACTCAGGTAAATTTTAAAGACAATTCCTGCCCCAAAATTTGTATAATGCTAGTTTATATATATATATATATATATATATATATATATATATATATATATATATATATATATTATTATTATTTTTTTTTTTTGTATAATGCTGGCATATTATAAACTACAAAGTACTTTGTTCTTGCCAAACAGCATACCAAGTTAATAGTTAATTACTGCTGTTTTCATCACTAGCACACATAAAAGAATTTATTTATAATACAAAATAGCAAGCGCACAACAATGATTCAGAACTTCTCACTTTTTTTTTCCACTGAGGTATGTGTGCTGTTGGATGCTATAAAAGTGAATTGCTATACTTTCAGCTATGTAAATTGTCTGATATTTACTACTATAACATTGCTGTGACCCATATAACATATATGGGGGGGGGGGGGGGGTGTAATACTGGCACGAAATCTGCAGTTTACATGTACATTTCAACAGTATATGAGGTCTCAGTGCAGTCTATGGGGACTTAATGCTGTGACATCAAACACAAAATTCTAAATTAGCATACAGCTTTATTTAATATATTTAAAAAAATCTGGAAAGACCTACAGTGAAGTTATCAATTAGTCAGCAATTTGCAAGCCTACATTCCCTTTGAATGAGGACTACCAGATGTAGTAACTGTACTCATATGGTCCTAGGAGTCAAACACACCCTCCTAAATCCCAATACATTTTTGGTGCAGCTAAAAGTAATTGGAATCGGTCAGGGAATGCCTTTATTTTTGGCCATAGCAGTCATGTTAGTTTCCATACTAACCACACGTCAAACATTACTATATATCATTAAAGCCTGCATACCTGTTAGTATCTTTTTGTTTGTTCATGTGACAGAATCTCTTTAGACAATTTAGTAGAAAGTAAGTTAAGTTAAAAAAAACAATACTTGATTTTCAAAATAAATCCAAAATTGTAACAAATTTGTGTAACACCTTATAAGACAAAACTAAAATAATTCATAAGGCCTTCCTCGTTTTGCAGCAGGTTTCTTCATTATTGAAAATTCCCATCTTGGGTTTATTTTTCTTTCCTGTGAATGAATCCCTGCAAAGATATAAAAATTTGAAACCTGAGCATTGGAACAGCATGATGAACCTCTTTGAGATTCATAGGATTGTAGGCAGAATAATAAAGAAAAAATAGTCATAGCTATTAGCTACAGCTTTGGATGAAGAGGAGATGTTTGTGTAGGATCTGGGAGATAGAAGGATTGTTTTTTTAATTTTTATTTATTTATTTATTTTATTTGTTTTTTTAACAGTCATGTGAAAAAGTAAGTACATAGTATTGGAAATAGTTGAATCTTTCAAACAATGTGAACAGACAAACATTAGATCTTTATTTAAACAGTGCCTACAAATGAAGGTGACAATTGACACAAAAAAATTGACATAGTATATTTACCACCACTTTAGATCTATGAAATTAAAATCAGGTGTTCCAGATTAGGTGCCAGTGTTTCCAGTTTCATTAGTGATTATGTAAAAGGAACCTGTCTTATTTTAAAGTCAGAAATCTAGGGTCTGGTATTTGCTTTGCTATTGATGTATGTGGTGTCATCATTCCAAGATCAGAAGAGTTTGTAGATGCCCATGAGCCTGGCAATCATTTTTTACTGTAAAAAGATTGACAAAATATTCAAAAGCATTGATTAGACTGTGAGGAATATAAATAGGATATAATAGGAATATAAATAGTGTAGATTTCAAACATCTGTTAATTCGTTTAGGACTGTCCAGCCTAGCAAATTCAGCCTAAGAATTGGTTATTTTATAATACGTCTCTTCAATTTTACAATAACTCCAAAATATAACTTGAACAACTTGTATCAAAGTACATGCAAGCGCTTGTGCAATTGGACTTGCATCGGAGGTGTGTGGGTTGGGTCATCTGCACCTGTGCAAGCGGGGATACCTTTTACACAGTGTTTATTCATCAATTTCCAGGGCCAGGCAGAGACTGAGGTCATGTGAAGGCAGTTTCCCCAACTTAGAGAAGAGCTTTCTCACTGTGTGCAGTAAAAATACAGAATTCCTCTGAACAGCGACTTGTCCCATGTAACTACACACTGATATAGGTTGCATTAAGAGGGACGTACTGAGCCTGCACCCACTCCATCAGTTCAGCATACCTCTGTTACCTCACTCCCAGCAACAGAATGGGGTCCCTCTCAGTACATAGCATGAACCTCATGCGTACTCTTGAACTTCCTCTTTCCTGTACCTCATGACCAGACACGGGTGTGGTTCCGGTTGTTATTGGATACCAACCTAGGGAGGGAGCCAAGACAACCCCCTTGCTCCTGGAGGACATGTCACCTTACCAGGTACCACGCTTAACAACTGGTTGCTTGTAGCATGTTCTTCTACTTAACTCTGCCGAGCTAACCTGTGTAGGGTTGTTACTTCATACACCTCTGTGCTTTACAGATCCAAGTTCTTTGAATAACTTAATAATGGGTAATGTAACTTTTACTGACGAAATGTGGCAGTACAGTTCAATATGAACAACGTCTTTCCTCTAACCTTAACTATAGTCATGTAGTGGCCCAGGCATACCTCGGTGAGGTGAGAGTCCATTATGGCACTCTCCATGGCTGGCTGTCTTCTGAATATCCCAGAGTCTTCAGCAGAACCAAAAGGTTCCACTCACAGGTAATATTGAAACCCACTGCACCCGGGACTCTTAGACCTCAGCCATCCCCTTTTTTATAGCCCAGGTTGACTGGTTTAACCTGCCTACAGGTGTGTCAGGAAAAAACCTTTGCTGTACAAACAGAAAATTAGAGCAAGCAACTACAGTTTGCCATGAAGGCAAAGACCAGGCCTGCCTGAACAAAGTTCTGTAGGCCGATAAAAAGTTCACAGTAACAGTTGACATGTTTGCCACAAACTTAAGGTTTATACACACATGCCAAAAATTGTCCAAAATTAACCCGTTCAGCAGGAACCGTCCAACTTCTGGTCAGTGTGTACAGCTGTCTGTATGCTGGAAACAGGCATGCCGGAAAACCAGTATCCGACCATTAGACTTGTGCAGAATGGAAAAAATTGTTTTGTTTTCTTTCAGATAGATTTGTTATGTTACTAATTTCGTTTCATTCTAGAACTTGTTTAGTTTGCTTTCGGATTTCATTTAGTTTCATTTCATTTTCGTAAAATTTTGTTTTGTTTTATTTAAATTTTGTTTCATTTATTAATGTTCTAATGAATTCCAACTTTTCAGAACGATTAGAATTTGGATCGGTCTAAAAATGATCGATAAATTTGAATTATGTGTGAAGAAATAGCTGGTTGTTAAGCAGCGGGCTGGAAAGCCGGCCGCCCATATTCTTATACAATGTACCCCTACCCATTCACCAAAAAAGTGTCAAAAAGTAAAAACCAAAAGAAAGTTTTTGACAAGTCCTTTATTAAAAAGAAAAAAAAATGATACCCATTCACATGGGGGGGGGGGGGGGCTGAGACCTGGAGGCCCCCTTGTTAAAGAAGGCTTCCAGATTCCGATAAGCTCCCTGCTCACAGACCCCGGCAACCACAGCCCAGAGTTGCCGGGAAGAGGCCCTTGTCCCCATGAACATGAATATGTCCCCATTAACATGAACATGGGGACAAGGTGCACCCACCCCCTCATGTTGAGGGCATGTGGTCAGGTATGGTTAAGGAGGTGGGGGCTTGATCCTCCCCTTTTCTGACCTGCCAGGTTGCATGCTTGGATAAGGGTCTGGTATGAATTCTTGGGGGGATCCTACGCTGTTTTTGTTTAAATTTTGGATTTTTATAGATTTCAACTAAATTTTTTACTATTTCAATCAGGGATCCAGATACATACAAATCTCCGTATAACCAAAAATTTGTCTGAATTTGTATTCGGACCGAAAAGTATTGCACACCATCATCCAATCAGCGCTGGCAGCCAATGCAAGCCAAACTTTTACTTAACTATCAGATGCAGTTAACTTTATTCATGTCATGGTGGACAGGTCATTGTGCCAGTGTGCTCCTTTACTCGTGACCTGTGGAAAGAGCTGACACTTGTACATGCCCAAAAGATTGCCAAGAACCTCGATCAGAGGTATATTTTATTTGTATGGCTGTTTACTTATTAGTAATAAAAATCTTTGCTTATTGGGAGAATGTTACATAGTTAGTAAGGTTGAATAAAGACACCAGTCCATCCTGAGTGAGTGTCTACAATTGTCCCTATCCCTGTACATTGCACACTCACATCAGTCCCTACCCTCACGGAGCCCACAAACCAAGGTCCCCATTCATATTCATATGGGAGAAAATGCAAACTCCAGGCAGGTAGTGTCATGGTTGGGATTCAAACCAGCCGACCCTTTTTACTGCTAGGCGAGAGTACTAACCACTACACCGCTGTGCTGCCAAATGTGTATATACATTTTATTTCTTAGGTCCTACGTGAGCATTAAAGAGATGGAGCAATAAAAAATCCGTCATTTGACAAATCCCTATCAACATGTTATATAAAGGTTGCCTTGTATTCCACTTGTCCCAGTAATTCTTCATATGTGATTTCCTGACAAGTGTTTATTGCTAACACATTGGAATTATTATTTCTGCTAACAACTTAGTTTGAAATGTTTAACCACCTTGCGCCCGCCCTATAGCCGAATGACGGCCGTAGAGCAGGCGCGTTAGTCCGGGTGTCCGTCCCTGGACGTCCTAATGTTAACTTCCGCGATGCGCGCCGCCGCGGGCGCGCATTGCGGAAGTTCTGTGTTCACCGTGTCCCCCGGGGACAGGCAAACACAGATCGCTGTAAACGGCCAATCACAGCGGCCGTTTACAGCGTGATCGGCGTGTCCAATGGGGGATGATCTCATATGTAAACATATGAGATCATCTCTCAGCACCACTCTCCCTCCTCACACAGACAGTGTGAGAGGGGAGAGATGAATGGCTGCAGCGGCAGGCGCTCTGCCTCGAGTAAAAAAAAAAAAAAAGTGCCATCCTCCCCCAGCAGTGCCATCCTCCCCCAGCAGTGCCATCCTCCCCCAGCAGTGCCATCCTCCCCCAGCAGAGCCACCCTCCCCCAGCAGTGCCATCCGCCCCAGTGCCATCCACCCCAGTGCCATCCACCCCAGTGCTACCTGCCCCCAGTGCCATCCACCCCAGTGCTACCTGCCCCCAGTGCCATTCACCCCAGTGCTACCTGCCCCCAGTGCTACCTGCCCCCAGTGCCACCTGTTGTCAGTGCCATTTGTCCCCAGTGCCATCTGTCATCAGTGCCACGTATAAGTGCCATCTGTCATCAGTGCCACGTGTCATCAGTGCCACATAGTGCCATCTGTCATCAGTGCCACGTATCAGTGCCATTTGTCATCAGTGCCACGTATCAGTGTCACGTGCCATCTGTTGTCAGTGTCACATGCCATCAATGCCACTTATCAGTGCCATCTGTCATCAGTGTCACGCGTCATCGGTGCCATGTATTAGTGCCATCTGTCATCGGTGGCACGTATTAGTGCCATCTGTCATCAGTGCCACGTATTATTGCCACGTGTCTTCAGTGCCACGTATTAGTGCCACGTGTCATCAGTGCCACGTATAAGTGCCACGTTCATCAGTGCCACATATTAGTGCCATCTGTCATCAGTGCCACATATTAGTGCCATCTGTCATCAGTGCCACGTGTCATCAGTGCCACATATAAGTGTCATCATTGCCACGTATCAGTGCCATCTGTCATCAGTGTCACGTGTCATTGTCCTGGTGCTTCAAAAGTGTAATAAATAGTCAACAAGTTAGATGTGTAATTTATGTTCCTAGAACACATGATGGCGCTACCTGCATGTTGGGCCTCTCTATGTGGCCAGGCTGCGAAAAAGTCCCACACATGTGGTATTGTAATACTCAGGAGGAGGAGTAGAATTTTTTGGGGGTGTCATTTGTGGTATACACATGCCACGTGAGAGAAATAACCTATTACAATGACAATTTTGTGGAGAAAAAAAAATGAAAAATCTTAATTTTGCAAAGAATTGTGGGAAAAAAATGACAACATCAAAAAGCTCACCATGCATCTTACTAAATACCTTGGAATGTCTACTTTCCAAAAAGGGGTCATTTGGGGGGTATTTGTACTTTCCTGACTTGTTCGGGTCACAAGAAGCGAGATAGGCCACCAGTACATCAGATGCGATCAATTTTGTGCGATTCGCACCACAGCTTGTAGACTCTCTAACTTTCACAAAGACCAAATAATATCCACTAATTTGGGTTATTTTTACCAAAGATATGTAGCAGTATAAATAGTGGCCAAAATTTATGAAGAAAAATTAATAATTTGCATAATTCTGTCACAGAAACAAAGAAATATGCGTTTTTTTTCAAAATTGTCGGTCTTTTTTCATTTATAGCGCAAAAAATAAAAACCCCAGAGGTGATCAAATACCACCAAAAGAAAGCTCTATTTGTGGGAAAAAAAGGACAAAAAATTAATTTGGGTACAGTGTTGCATGACTGAGTAATTGTCATTAAAATTGTGAGAGCACCGAAAGCTGAAAATTGGTCTGGGCAGGAAGGGTGTTTAAGTGCCCAGTAAGCAAGTGGTTAATAATGTGAACATTACAAACATTTTACAGTGTCTTGGAATATTTCTGTCCAAAGTGTTTTAGGTGTTTGGTATCCAAAACTACTGGTAGTCAAATCTACAGATTACTCAAAATGTATTTAATTAAATAGGAAAAGAAGACTATTAAAACCTTTCATGGCCTATTCTGTAACTTTCCTCTTCAGCATATTAGTTCAGTGGCTATACAGTATTGCTTATATCAGCACAGAGCTGATTCCATATATATGCAATAATCACCTACCATTCCGGGTATACCATTGTGCAGCACCTCCAACCCAATGAATCAGTTCTTATAGATGGAGGGTCACAGTCTACAGCCATGCATGCATTAATGATCATCTTCATCATAATAGCAGGCTCAGCAGCAGGTCAGCAGGAATTTGCCAGGTTCCTGGGTCAGCTAACATACTTAACCTCCTGCTATATTCTCAATGTGCCTAAAGTAGACTGAGTGTCCCTTAATCCTAGGATTCCAGATCATCTCACCCTGATCTGTGGAGTAGGCCCAGGGATACACAGAAAATGATACTTTACTGATAACCTGTTTTTTTTTTTTTTTCTTCTGTTATTATTCATAAAGGATTAAATTATGGGTAGACAGAATGGGATGTAAATATATAAGTGAATTTACAAATGTTCTGCCAATCATCAGGGCTAAGATGACATTGTCATTGGAGTATGCTTCTGCACATAAAGTGCAGTCAGACTCTCCACTGTAAAGTCTGAAATGACAAATAGCCAATGATCAATGGAGAATAATCAAAACAAAATACAGCATGAACATGATGATGAGCATCATGCCTGTCCTATATTTTCCAGGACACTCAGGATATAGGGGTTGAGTTACTAAAGGCAATTGTGCAAGGGAACTTTCACCTTGCAATTGAGAATTCAGTTAGCTTTGTGAATGTGCAAAAAAAATCACTTTGCAAAGAATACCTAGTCATGTGCAAGGAAATAAAAAATATATATATTTTTATTTGCACATGATTGGATGATGTAGGTCAGCAGAGCATTACATCAGCCTGTAAACTAAAGGAAAATTCCCTTGCAAAGTGTACAACCATTTTGTCTTTAGTAAATCTACCCCATTCATATTATCTTACATAAATGAGCATAGAATTTCTCAAACAGAACTACATTTTGGTGGGCCATACTCTAGCCTGGGCTTTTATATTCTGTGTGAATGCTTTTGTAGTATTTGTAGTTTATAGCTTGTGTTTTAGGTGTAAAAGCCAATTTAAACAATTGTATCAAAGGCTTTTTCATGCATAGTTATAAATTTGAGGTTATTTCACTCACAGTGAGTAATTGAAATCCTAAATACAAGCTTGGGTGACCCTTTATTACAATTATATGCACAATGGACTGATGACCCATAGATTAGGTGCAGGGAAGGAAGTCAAGGGAAAAAACTTCTTTACTCTGTGTCATCCCCCCTATACAGACGCAACAAGTGTAGCAATGTACTCTTGGTTTTTCAGTGGTGGAACAATACCGGTCTCGGGTTTGATGGATTGTTGATATACAAGATGAGTGCTTGATTAGACCAATAATAGAGAAGACTTTACATGGCACTTGCTGAATGGGCTCCTGACTTTTCTTATTTGCTTAGAGATAAAGGTAGAATGCCATAGTTATCAGTAAACAGGTTCAGCTCCACCTTCCAAAGGTTGAAGCACAGGCTGGTGGCTTTTGTAGGTAAAATGTACATCCATGCTGTTGGACGATGATAGTGATCTTTGAGGGGAGAGCCAAAGGCCAGGGGACAATGGGCAGAGCCAGGCTGGGAAGCTATTCATCACCAGGGGACAAAGCAGCTGTCACATGGGACAGGAGCATCCTGCAGGCATGTCAGCTGTTGGAGTGGCCTAGGTGACAGGACAGGCAAGATGACCAAGCCAAGGAGTGTGCAAGGATGACAGAGAAAGACTGGCATGTTACAATTTTGTACACACAGATATGTATCGTCTGCAAACACTTGCTTCCACACAGATATATATAAACATATTGAATGCAAACACTTATACTTCCTCTGATACACTTAAAGCTATTGTACATAAACACGTGCACACTCCCGATATTTACTGACATTCGTACACCAAGATAAATGCATATGATCTGTTGCTAGTTCAGTCTTAACATTTAAAGAATCTGTTACTGTTACAATCCACAACTATTGCAAATCAGATCAAGACATTTGCTTGGAGAGTTCATCAGTTGGAAGGTTTCGATGATTTCCTAACGACAACTACACATATGCTGAGACAGTGAATGATAGGTTTGTGGAACTGATGGGCTTTATAGATTTTTCCTGACTGAAATGCCCTAGGATTACCAGTGTCTATATACAGGGCCAATGTCAGGCAGATTCTTTCATGTAACACGTAATCAGTATATTTCAAATTTGACATGATCTAAAACATACAAAACTAAATCGGTAGCAAGATTAGCCTGCAAATCTCTTTATTTGCCAGGAAAACATTTCCTGTTTTCCAAAGGAGCCCTCAATGTTGGGTGCAGCCTGAATGCTATCCTCAATATGAGTTTCAGGTCAAAACTTTGGCACAATCCCACAGCATCTCATAGTGCTATGTGGATTACACTGAGGTGCCTGCATTGCTTTGTTGGATTTTGGGGTTCTTTAACCACTTGCAGACCGGACCATTTTGCTGGTCAAAGACCAGACCACTTTTTGCGATTCGGCACTGCGTCGCTTTAACTGACAATTGCGCGGTCGTGCGACGTGGCTCCCAAACAAAATTGACGTCCTTTTTTTCCCACAAATAGAGCTTTCTTTTGGTGGTACTTGATCACCCCTGCGGTTTTTATTTTTTGCGCTATAAACAAAAATAGAGCGACAATTTTTGAAAAAAACACATTATTTTTTACTTTTTGTTATAATAAATATCCCCCAAAAATATATATAAAAAAAAAAATTTTCCCTCAGTTTAGGCCGATACGTATTCTTCTACATATTTTTGGTAAAAAAAATCGCAATAAGCGATTATTGATTGGTTTGCGCAAAAGTTATAGCGTTTACAAAATAGGGATAGTTTTATAGCATTTTTATTAATAATTTTTTATTATTTTTTTTTACTAGTAATGGCGGCGATCAGCGATTTTTATTGTGACTGCGACATTGTGGGGGACCCATCGGACATTTTTGACACATTTTTGGGACCATTGTCATTTATACAGTAATCACTGCTATATAAATGCAGTGATTCCTGTGTAAATGACACTGGCAGTGAAAGGGTTAACCAGTGGGTGGCAGTGCAGGGGTTAAGTGTTCCTAGGGGTGTGTTACTAACTGTGGGGGGGTTGGGCTTTCATTTAGTGAACACTGATCTCTGCTCCAATCACATGGAGCAGAGATCAGCGTCACTAGTTGCTAGGCAGAATGGAGAAATGTTGTTTACACAGCATTTCCTCCATTCGGCTGCTCCGTGAGATGATTGCGGGGATGCCCGCGGCGATCGAGTCCGCGGGTCCCGCGACCGGACTCACGGGGGTCCCGACCAGCGCGGGAGCGCGCCGCCGGCGACGCGCTCCCGATGGCAGGGCGGCATTGAATATTGGACATACCTGTACGCCAATATGCCTGCCCGTGCCATTCTGTCGACGTACATCGTCGTGCGCTGGTCGGGAAGTGGTTAACAAACAAATGTGTGTAGGCACATTTTTGAAGCACACCGATTTTTTTCAAATCCAATATCAGGTAGATTTTAGGTTTTTAGGTTATTCATGTTCCAAAACAATTGGAAGAATAAAGTCCTATATCCGCTCAGCCCATAGTGTAACCTGACCATAAGCTAATTTTAGCACTAAACCTTCATCCAGACCCTAAAACTTAAGCTGGTACCTTAATTAGCCCTTAAAGTGGTTGTAAGCCCTTTTTTGTGACTTTTACATATAGGTAAGCCTAGAATAAGACTTTCCTACAGGTAGTGGAAATATCTCCTAAACGTGCGATATTTCACTTGTAGTGCGCCGGTGTCGTCGTCGGAGCATGTGCTGTGAAGAAACAGACCACCGTGCCATTTCTTCCCCCCGTGTGTGCCGTGACTGACGGCTCCCGCACGCATGAGCGGGAGTGACTTCACGCAACTCCAGACAGTCACAGAGCCCATGGCCCCAGAAGGAAGAGGGGCGAAGATGGACGCAGCCTGCTCAGGGGACAGCGCAGGCTTTGTTTGCAGGTAAGTGTCGTATAATGGGCTAGTATGCGGTGCATACTAGCCCATTATGCTTTTCATTTGCAGGCCTTGCGGGGATCAAAAGAGGAAGTAAAACCCATCAGGGTTTACTTCCTCTAACACTTAAGCTTCTTTTTACATTAAAATACTGCCACTATATACCTTTTTGGATGATCTGTATATAGAGGCGGCTCTTTAATTAGGCAAATTAGGTGGTCGCCTTAGGTCTCGCCCCAGAAGGGCCTCGTGCTCGCGGCACCCTTAATTTGCCTCAGGAGTGGAAGGAAATATTGGTCAGTGTGCCCAAGCAAGCGGGTGGCCGCCTGTCTGAGCTGAGCCACTGGGTCCGGGGACGAGTGAGGAAAACAACATACATCATCTCGGCTGCCGCTGTGTCCAATAGCAGACTACACCGCCGCGGTTCCGTTCTCCTAGCCTTTCCCCCAACTTCAGCATCAGTCAGTGCATGGCAGGAGTTGTAGTTCTCCACAGCACAGACACACAGACTTCAACTTGGCTCTCTGGTCTTTGTGCTCTGCAGTAACTACAACTCCCAGATTTCACTGCAGGACACTCAGAGAGAACATCACCTGCCTCTCTTGCTGCCTTTAGTATGGGACTGCGAGGAGCAGGTAGGTACATCTTACTACATGCTGTCTGAACCCTGTCTGTCTATGGTCTCATCATGGGGCACAGTGGCAGCATTTTATGGGCACAGTGGTGGCATTTTATGGGGCACAGTGGCAGAATTTGATGGGGCACAGTGGTGGCATTTTATGGGCACAGTGGTGGCATTTTATGGGGCACAGTGGCAGAATTTGATGGGCACAGTGGCAGCATTTGATGGGCACAGTGGCTACGTTTGATGGGCACATTGGCTGCGTTTGAAGGGGCACAGTGGTGGCATTTGATCAGCACAGTGGCGGCATTTGATGGGGCACAGTGGCAGAATTTTATGGGGCACAGTGGCAACATTTTATGGGGCACAGTGGCGGCATTTGATGGGACACAGTGGCGGCATTTGATGGGACACAGTGGCGGCATTTGATGGGCACAGTGGCGGCATTTGATAGGGCACAGTGGCAGAATTTGGGGCACAGTGGCAGAGTTTGATGGAGCACAGTGGTGGCATTTTATGGGCGCAGTGGTGGCATTTGATGAGGCACAATGGCAGAATTTGATGGGCACAGTGGCAGAGTTTGATGGGGCACAGTGGTGGCGTTTGATGGGGCACAGTGGCGGCATTTGATGGGCACACTGGTGGCATTTGATGGGGCACATTGACAGAATTTGAGGCACAGTGGTGGTATTTGATGGGGTACAGTGGCAGAATTTGATGGGGCGCAGTGGTGGCATTTTATGGGGCACAGTGGTGGCATTTTATGGACACAGTGGCAGAATTTGATGGGGCACAGTGGCTGCGTTTCATGGCACAGTGGCGGCATTTGATAGGCACAGAGGCAGCATTTGATGAGCACAGTGGCTGCGTTTGATGGGACACAGTGGCAGAATTTGATGGGGCACAGTGGCGGCGTTTGATGGGGCACAGTGGCTGCGTTTGATGGGGCACAGTGGCTGTTTGATGGGGCACAGTGGCAGAATCTGATGGGGCACAGTAGTGGCGTTTGATGGGTCACAGTGGCTGTGTTTGATGGGACATTTTATGGGGCATTTTATGGGGCACAGTGGCAGAATCCGATGGAGCATAGTGGCAGCATTTGATGGGGCACAGTGACTGCGTTTGATGGGCATGGTGGCTGCGTTTGATGGGGCACAGTGGCAGAATTTGATGTGGCACAGTGGCGGCATTTGATGGGGCACAGTGGCGGCATTTGATGGGGCACAGTGGCTGCGTTTGATGGGGCACAGTGGCAGAATCTGATGGGGCAGAGTGGCGGCGTTTGATGAGGCACAGTGGCTGCGTTTGATGGGGCACAGTGGCAGTATTTGATGGGACACAGTGGCAGTGTTTGATGGGGCACAGTGGCAGTGTTTGATGGGGCACAGTGGCAGTGTTTGATGGGCACAGTGGCTGTGTTTGATGGGCACACTGAAGCTGCAATTGATGTTTTTTTCCTGAATTTTTCAGTTTGTTTGCGCCTCCCAAAAAATTTTGAGCACCAGCCGCCATTGGATGGGATCATCATTATACTGCTTCTCCTTACTTGTTGAATGACAGGCTGAGGGCATGTACATTCCAGTGTGGGCTTCAAGGAAGGCCGTTGAATGAGGCTGGCTGTTGTTCAAACTGGAGGGCTTATTTTATTTTTAATGGGCTTTTTTTATTTATCTTGCTGCAGTTCTGCTTTCAAAATGAACGCCAGGCAAACAGCTATTCACACACATATGTGAAATGTTTCATCTACCAAAAGATTTATAATTCTGTGCTGCGATTTTTGTGATTCATATTCCTCTGCCAGAAAGTACAGCCAGAATGGTTCACCACCTTCTCTATTACAATTAACCACTTGCCTACTGGGCACTTAAACAACCCTCCTGCCCAGACCAATTTTTCAGCTTTCGGTGCTCTCACACTTTGAATGACAATTACTCAGTCATGCAACACTGTACCCAAATCAATTTTTTTTCCTTTTTTTCCCACAAATAGAGCTATGGTATTTGATCACCTCTGTGTTTTTTATTTTTTGCGCTATAAATGAAAAAAGACGGACATTTTTTCTTTGTTTCTGTGATAGAAAATTTCAAATTATTAATTTTTCTTCATACATTTTGGTCACAATTTATACTGCTACATATCTTTGGTAAAAATAACCCAAATGAGTGGATATTATTTGGTCTTTGTGAAAGTTAGAGTCCACAAGCTGATCACATCTGATGTACTGGTGGTCTATCTCATTTCTTGTGACCCGAACAAGCCAGGAAAGTACAAATATCCCCCAAATGACCCCTTTTTTGAAAGTAGACATTCCAAGGTATTTAGTAAGAGGCATGGTGAGCTTTTTGATGTTGTCATTTTTTTCCCACAATTTTTTGCAAAATGAAGATTTTTTATTTTATTTTAATTTTTTCCACAAAATTTTCATTGTAATAGGTTATTTCTCTCACGTGGCATGTGTATACCACAAATAATGCCCCAAAATAAATTCTGCTACTCCTCCTGAGTATTACAATACCACATATGTGGGACTTTTCCACAGCCTGACCACATAGAGAGGCCCAACATGCAGGGAGCACCGTCACATGTTCTAGGAGCATAAATTACTCTAACTTGTTGACTACCTATTACACTTTTAAAGGCTCTGGAGCACCAGGACAATGACACGTGACACCGACGTGGCACTGATGACAGATGGTACTGATACGTGGCACTGATACATGGCACTGATGACAGATACCACTAATACGTGGCACTGATGACATGTGACACTGACAGATGGCACTTATATGTGGCACTGATGACAGATGGCACTTATACGTGGCACTGACATGTGGCACTGATGACACGTGGCACTAATACGTGGCACTGATGACAGATGGCACAAATACGTGGCACTGATGACACGTGACACTGATGACAGATGGCACTGATACCTGGCATTGATGACACGTGACACTGATAACAGATGACACTGTGGCACACAGTCTCTGACCATCTCCCGTATCATTGTCTGCACAGTCTCTGACTGTCTCCTGTATCATTGTCTGCACAGTCTCTGACTGTCTCTTGTATCATTGTCTGCACAGTCTCCTGTATCATTGTCTGCACACAGTCTCTGACCGTCTCCTGTATCATTGTCTACACACAGTCTCTGACCATCTCCTGTATCATTGTCTGAATAGTCTCTGACCATCTCCTGTATCATTGTCCGCACAGTCTCTAACCATCTCCTGTATCATTGTCCACACACTCTCTGACCGTGTCCTGTATCACTGTCCGCACACTCTCTGACCATCTCCTGTATCATTGTCCGCACAGTCTCTGACCGTCTCCTGTATCATTGTCTGCACACAGTCTCTGACCATCTCCTGTATCATTGTCTGCACAGTCTCTGACCATCTCCTGTATCATTGTCTGAATAGTCTCTGACCATCTCCTGTATCATTGTCCGCACAGTCTCTAACCATCTCCTGTATCATTGTCCGCACAGTCTCTGACCGTCTCCTGTATCATTGTCCGCACAGTCTCTGACTGTCTCCTGTATCTTTGTCTGCACAGTCTCTGACCATCTCCTGCATCTTTGTGGCGTAAGTGGGGCCTCATGTCTAAGTTTTTCCTAAGTCTAGAGCTGTCTCTGTCTGTATACCACTGTTACACGATAAACTGCACAGTTTCTCCAGTGCTGAGAGTTCAGGTAGGAGATTTCCACTTTAGTCTGTATACACGCCCACATGTGTGATGTCAATATCATGCGACCTGGCTAGCTGTGAGAACAAGTAAATGTTCTCTCCAGCATAAAAGACACAACTGAGCATGTGCAGGTCGGCTACCCTTCCTGTGTTAGTTGGCTTTCCCCAGATGCAGGAGGAGGATCTGTGCATACAGGATCAAACAGCCTTTTTACACAATGCAGAGGATTAACCCCTTAAGTTCCACAGTGAGTATAACAAGCATGGTATGCTGCATATACAGACTGATTTTAATGTTGTGGGTTTAGTAACACCTTAACCCCTGACCTATAGCTAAAATCATCCTTTAGCACTTGACCTTAATATGTAAGCTAACATGTAATCCTCAAAAACCTAAGGCCGGCCAAAGACATAGCAAATTTTTTCCCACGGTTGCAGGAAAGATATTTGCATAATTCCCCATCAACACAGACAGTGGTGACAGGAGAATCCCTCTTGCTGAGCCATTGTATTCTCCCAGCAGGCAGAAGTCATCCCCGCTGGGAGAACACAGCGATTATTGCTAGTGGCTATAACAGTAGCTAGCATTAATCACAAGTAAAATCTGACAGGCTGGTTGTACCCAAGTTGATCGATCGGTCAATTTGGGTACATTCAACCTGCTCATACATGGTTCTAATCTTGGGCCGTTTCTGCTAACTTTCCTGAGATTCAAACTGTCTATGGCCAGATTAAGGGCCCTTTTACACGGACGTGTCGGTGTACGGTCTCCGGTTTGCTCAGGGGGTATCGCTCCATCGATCCCCGCTGAGCAGGCAGATGACAGGTCCGTCCCTGCACACGGCCTGTCAGAGCACCGCTCTCCCCTATGGGAGATCGAATGAAGACGGACCGTAGAGTCCGTTTTCATCCGATCCGATGATGGATGGAAAAATAGGGTTTTCCTCCGTCACACTTTTTCGCATCGGAGCAGGTTGGATGTCAGCGAACATGTCACCGCTCACATCCGTCGCTCCATAGAGATCTATGGAGCATCCGTTCAGGTCAGAAAAACTGACAGGCGGACCTGAACGGTCCATCCATGTGAAAGAGGCCTAACTCTAATCCTTTACCTTGACCCTCCTGCCCTGTCCCTAAAGCCCAGTACATGCTATCAGGCTAATTTTTGCTCAACCCAGCGGATGAACGAAAAAAAACTGCCAGCTCCAGTCAAAGCCTTTGTACTAATGATCCAACGCTAGTATAGCGATCTCCCCACTGAGCTCTTGTGTTCTGACAAGGGGATGGCCCCTCCACCAGAACACTCCAGTCAGTGCCATTGGCTGACAGCGCTGATCGGCAGGCGGTCGGCCGATAGTTTTCCAGCATGCTCGTTCAACAGAAGCCGGCCAAATGACAGGCTACTGTCAGACTGGCTGCCATACACACGGGCCGAATATTGCCCGACATTCAGTCCATGTGTACCAGGCTTAAGCATAACCAAACCCATAACACTAAGGTAATCCTTTCTAATTCATATTCGTATATGGGGAATGTTCCCTCTCTTTGGTAAAATACCATGTCTGAATGTTGTGCCTATTTTAAGAGTTTATGTTTGTTTCACATGTTTATCTTCAAGCCAGTTTTCCTAGGCACCACCTGAGTAGGGTAAAAAAAAAAACATTTGTGCTGATTGTATCAGCCTTTGTGGCCATCCTATAATTTTGCTGTCAAATGGACAAGCATTTCAGCTTCATGGGACCAGGCCTCTTTTTCAGACTCAGTGTTTACATGTTTAAAACAGTTTTTTTTGCTAGAAAATTACTTAGAACCCACAAACATTATATACTGTTTTTTTCTAACACTTTAGAGAATAAAATGGCAGTCATTGGAATACTTTTTCACACCTTATTTGCGCAGCGGTCTTACAAGTGCACTTTTTGTGGAAAAAATTCACTTTTTTGAATAAAAAAATAAGACACTGCTTTACATTAGGCCAATTTTTTTGTATATTGTGAAAGATAATGTTACGCCGAGTAAATTGATACCCAACATGTCACGCTTCAAAATTGCGGCCGCTCGTGGAATGGCGTCAAACTTTTACCCTCAAAAATCTCCATAAGCAACATTTAAAAAATTCTACAGGTTGCATGTTTTGCGTTACAGAGGAGGTCTATGGCTATAATTATTGTTCTCGGTCTACCGATTGCGGCAATACCTTACACGTGTGGTTTGACTACGTTTTCATATGCGGGCACTACTCACGTATTCTGCACGCGATCTCGTTGGGACGGGGTGTTTTTTAAAAAAAAAATTCTTATTTATTTTACTTGATTTTATTTAATTTTACAATGTTTTAAAAAAAAATTATCACTTTTATTCCTATTACAAGGAATGTAAACATCCCTTGTAATAGAAAAAAGCATGACAGGTCCTCTTAAATATGAGCTCTGGGGTCAAAAAGTCCTCAGATCTCATATTTGGACTTAAATGCAATAAATAAATAAAAATGTCATTTGAAAAAATGACATTGAAAAAATGTACCTTTAAGAGGTATGGGTGGAAGTGATGTTTTGACGTGGCTTCCGCCCTCCTATGGTATAGAGGTGAGTGGGGGCCATCTTAGCCTCACTCATCTCCATACCCAGCAACAAAAAGGACCCGATTGCCTCCCCCGCTACCGACGGCTCCGGTAAGCGGCGAAGAGCGCGGGAGACAGGCGGGAGGGGGGTGGCACCTCTCATGCTGCCAATAACGGTGATCTCGCGGTGTACCTGCCGCAGAGGCCACCATTATCGTAAACAGGACCGCCTCCTGTAAAGAGGGATATCTCGGTTGTGGCAGCAGCTGCTGCCGTTACCGAGATATCCCTCTTCAAAGTACAGACGTATATGTACAGGAGGCGGTCCTTAAGTGGTTAAAGCTTGACCCCAAGATAAACTTTTCGTTAGCTTTGATTTTCCTTTGGTTTTTATTGCAGTACAAGAAATGAAAATGGCGGTCACCAGGAAAGAACTTCACAGAAAATAAAAAAATAAAAAATCCTGACGACTCATATAGTGTAGACAGGCATTTTTGCATTCAAAGGGCCATATAAATGTATGTATTTAAAGCTTAAAGTGGAAGTCCACCCTAACACTGTAAAGTCTCACCCTGCAATCATTAATGTGAGCTAAGTTCGGCCTTGTGTCTCAAAATGAAAAAAATTCCAGTTTTTCTACCTTTATTTTGCCACATCCAGTGCCATCACAGGACTTCAATTCTACTTCCTTCTGAGACTAAGATCAGCCAGTGGATGTGGCCACTGAAAGCTAGTGACATCATTTCCTGGGAGGGACACTGTTCCTGTGTAACCAGTGGATGTATACAGGATGGGAGGAGCTGATCATAGGTTCCTGCCCAGTGTTCTTTCATTGTATAGCCTAATTCATGAGAAAATGTTGAGCTACAAAAGCCCCATCCACACAGGGGGGATGGGAGGTGCAGTGCACATTAGGGATGAGCCGAACACCCCCCCCCCCCCCGGTATGGTTCGCACCAGAACTTTCGAACGGACCGAAAATTTGTGCGAACTTTAGAATCCCATTGAAGTATATGGGACTCGAACGTTAAAAATAAAAAGTGCTAATTTTAATGGCTAAAATGCAAGATATTGTCCTAAAAAGGGTTTGGGGACCCGGCTCCTGCCCCAGGGGACATAGGTCAATGGAAAAAAACTGCGGGAGCACTGATTTTAATGACGATTAAAGTGGAAAAAAAGTGAAATATTCCTTTAAATATCGTGCCTGGGGCATCTATAGAATGCCTGTGGAGTGGCATGTGTTTCCCATGTTTAGAACAGTCCCTGCACAAAATTAAATTTAACGGAAAAAAAAGGTAATTTAAAACTGCTTGCGGTTTTAATGTCATGTCTGGTTCCAGCAATACGGATGAAGTTCATTGAGAAAAAATGGCATGGGTAGCCCCCCCTGCCCTTTACCAGCCCCTTTGGGTCTTGTACGGATATTAAGGGGAACCCCTACCTAAATGTAAAAAAAGGAAAGGCGTGGGGCCCCCAGGCCCTATATACTCAGAACAGCAGTATACAGGCGGTGCAAACAAGACAGGGACTGTGTAGGTTTGTTGTGTTAAGTAGAATCTCAAAAGAAAATAAAACCGTGCTGAGACCCCAAAAAAGGGGAATTTATTTTCTTACTTATCAAGCAAGAAGAAAAATGTCATGCAAGAAAGGAATATTTTTCTCAGCTAAATATCCAAGAAATTAATCTTAAAGATAAATACAAATAGTCAAAAAAAAGGGAATAATCAAAAAAGATTACAAATGAATGTTTCCCAGGATATAAGGCTGCTGCTCCACAGTGGGATACACACACATAAACATAGATAAAAAATAAAGAAAAAGAGCTGCGCCAAATAATATGAATCAATAAACCATACAACTATAAAGAAAAGTCCATGGAAACTTTATGTTGTCCAAAGAAGGAAGGCGATCGCACCACAGTGATTCCACACTTCCTTATCACTATAGTGTCCCACCACCGACAAAAAAGTGCGCTTACCAGACGGTAAAAGGAGCGTTTAGACTACCAAGCCACCGACAGCTGCTCGCCTTCACCAGACACTTTGTCCCTCAGGAACGAACGATCCATACACTGAAGCCGCTCCACATTTTCATTAGTAACCCAGTTTCACGTTCCTCCCCTCATGTGTTCAGACTAAGAGGTTCCTGAGGGACAAAGTGTCTGGTGAAGGCGAGCAGCTGTCGGTGGTGGGACACTATAGTGATAAGGAAGTGTGGAATCACTGTGGTGCGATCGTCTTCCTTCTTTGGACAACATAAAGTTTCCATGGACTTTTCTTTATAGTTGTATGGTTTATTGATTCATATTATTTGGCGCAGCTCTTTTTCTTTATTTTTTATCTATGTTTAAGTAGAATCTGTTTGTAATTTTGAACTGGTACATTTTAAAGTGTAGCTCCAGTCAAAAAATCTATTTTTAAGCTTTTTGGAAAACATAGGGAAGGGTTATCACCCCTGTATAATTTGTTTTGCCGTCCGTCTTTTTTCATCTCACTTCCTGTTGTCTCTTTTCGTTTGCAAGTAGGAGACGTTTGTAAGTTGGATGTTTGAAAGTAGGGGCCTGCTCTATATGCTCTACAGAAATGGGGGCCTAAGGTGTTGGTGTTGCCACAACACTGTAAGCCCTCAAAGTGACTCTTGGTGGGCGCTGGAGCGCCCTGCTGTGAACGATTATATCAAGAATTGTAATTACATGCCATTGTTGAACAGTGGTAGAAAAATTGGGCCTTTGGTGGTTGTGGGGGTGGTGCTGGTGCTACAACACTATAAGTCCTCACAGTTACTCTCGTGGGAGCAGGAATGGGCCCTGCTGTGAAATATTATATCAAGAATTGTAATTACATGCTGGTGCCACGACACTGCAACCTCTCCCAGGTACCCTAGTTGGAGTGCAGGAATGAGCCCTGCTACAAAGCATTGCATCAAAAATTGTAATTACATGCCCATGTTAAACAGGGGCCTAAAAATTGGACCTTAGTCACTGGTGCTGGTGCCACGACACTGCAACCTCTCCCATATACTCTAGTTGGAGTGCAGGAATGAGCCCTGCTGCAAAGCATTGAATCAAAAATTGTAATTACATGCCCCTGTTAAACAGGGGCTGAAAAATGGGGCCTTAGGCACTGTTGCTGGTGCCATGACACTGCAACCTCTCCCATATACTCTAGTTGGAGTGCAGGAATGAGCCCTGCTGCAAAGCATTGCATCAAAAATTGTGTTAAACAGGGGCTGAAAAATTGGGCTGGTGGCGTCACCCAGAACCAAAAATGTTCTTCCAGGCTATCAGCATGATCATTGAGGAAGAAGAGGATAGTTAGTCAACATAACAGGACAGTCACTCAGCATCAGCATAGGCAGTCTTGAAGGGATGTGCCATTTCAAAAAAAAATATTTGGTTACCGTATATACTCGAGTATAAGCCGAGATTTTCAGCCTCTTTTTTGAGGCTGAAAGTGCCCCCTCGGCTTATACTCGAGTCGCCGCTGTCTGACTGCTCGATCAGCGTATCGAGCAGACAGACGGCGGACATTAATTTTCAAAAGCCGCGCCTCCTTCTCCGCCTCCGCCTGTGATAGGCGGAACACTGAATTTCCCAGCAGTCAGTGTTCCGCCTATCACGGACATCCGCTCATTCTCATACTACGGACGAGTATGAGAGGATGTCTGTGATAGGCGGAACACAGGCTGCTGGGAAATTGAGTGTTCCGCCTATCACAGGTGGAGGCGGAATTTGAAATTGTAGAATGGCCGCCGAGAAGAGCGGCGATCCATCGGCACGGGACGGAGGAGGCACGGCACGGCACGGGACGGAGGAGACACGGGACGGAGGAGGCACGGCACGGGGGAGGCACGGCACGGGGGAGGCACGGCTCGGGACGACGGCGGCTCGGGACGGAGGCTTGGGACACAGGTAGGCTGGACACACACACAAGGCTGCACGGACACACACACACACACACACACACACACACACACACACACACACACACACACACACACAGGGATGGATGGATGGATGGATGGATACACACACACACACACACACACACAGGGATGGATGGATGGATGGATGGATACACACACACACACACACACACACAGGGATGGATGGATGGATGGATGGATACACACACACACACACACACACACACACAGGGATGGATGGATGGATGGATGGATACACACACAGGGATGGATGGATGGATGGACACACACACAGGGATGGATGGACGGACACACACACAGGGATGGACGGACACACAGGGATGGACAGCCATGTCTCACCCTCGGCTTATACACGAGTCAATAAGTTTTCCAGTTTTTTGGGGGTAAATTGGGGGCCTCGGCTTATACTCGGGTCGGCCTATACTCGAGTATATACGGTACATCAGCTTCAGGTGCTTGGTAGCTGGTGGTGATCCAAGACTGATTCATCTTTATGAAGGTCAGTCGATCAACCGAGTTGGTGGACAGGCGCACCCTATGATCGGTTACAAAGCCTCCAGCAGCACTGAAGGTGCGTTCCGAAAGAACGCTGGATGCAGGACAGGCCAGTAGCTCAATTGCATACTGTGCAAGCTCTGGCCAGTGATCCATCCTCAAGACCCAGTAAGCCAAAGGATTTTCGGTGGGAAAGGTGTCCAAGTCTGACCTTGCCCCTAGGTATTCCTGCACCATGTAAATCAGACGCTGGCGATGATTGCTGGAACCAATCATACCTTGGGGCTGTGGACTAAAAAATTGTCTGAACGCATCGGTCAGACGGCCACCTTCTCCACTGCTCCTTCTGTGACTGACCGAAGCCAGTCTCTGAGAACGCGTTGCACAGACCTTTCTGCAAGGCCTCCCAGAGATGTCTCATCCTCTGCTCCCTCTGCGACGGCAAGATAAGGTACGCAACCTTACCCTTGTACCGTGAATCAAGGAGAGTGGCATGTCAGTAATGGTCCCTCTCCTTGATCTGAAGAATACGAGGATCCTTCCGCAGGCTTTGCAGTATCAGGGAGGCCATGCAGCGTAGATTAGCTGAGGCATTCGGTCTGGAGTCCTCTGGGTCACTAAGGACAACATGATCTGCAGCCACCTCCTCCCAGCCATGTAGAAGTCCATGGGTTTCTTCGGACTGTAAATCATCCCTAAAAGAATGCTGCTGCTGATGCTGAGTGCCAGGCTCCACCTCCATGCTGACACAATCCTCCTCCTCGTCCTCTTCATGTGTGATGGGTGGGACAGCAGGAACACTGTCTGGACAAAGGGGGCCTTGAGAGGCAAGGAAGTCCTCCTCTTCCTGCCTCTGTTCTGCCTCAAGTGCCCTGTCCATTATTCCACACAGTGTATCCTCCAACAGGTGGACAAGAGGTACAGTGTCACTGATGCATGCAGTGTCACTGCTCACCATCCTTGTGGCCTCCTCAAATGGTGACAGGACAGTGCATGCATCCCTGATCATGCCCCACTGGCGTTGTGAAAAAAACAAACTCCCCTGACCCTGTCCTGGTGCCATAGTCGCACAGGTACTCATTGATGGCCCTCTGCTGCGTGTGCAGCCGCTGCACCATGGCCAACGTTGAGTTCCACCTGGTGGGCATGTCACATATAAGGTCCACCGAGGGGTGTGGATTTTCACAGACCTCAGAGAGGTACAGGGAGAGGCGCTCCCCCAATTCCCCCCAATCCGGGAGGAGGGGCAAGTGTGTCCCTTCCTGTCCCCAATACAAACAATACACAAATGAGAAAAAGAAAACTAGGCGAGGGAGGAGAGGAGGTAAGCGATTTCAAAAAAGTCAAACCCCAGTAGGAGCAGGGATTTTTAATTTAAGTGGTGTATCCTTGGATGAGAACGAGATAAAAGTTTTATACAGACGTTTAACGTTTGCCCCGATCCGTAATTTAAATAAATTCCAGACTTACATTAGCCTACAGAAGTACGTCAGGAATTTTTTTTTTTTTTTTTAATTGTTTATTTATAAAGTTTTTTCCAAAAAAAGAAAAAGGTACAATACAGTATAAAGAAAAAGCATTTCAACTTTCGATAATACAAAGCCATGTATATAGAAACTTACGAAATTGAGCGTACATACAGGTATGTTCATAAAGTAAGCATCTTCCAACCATGGATCATTCAAGTGCAATTAGCATACCATATCATGTGATAAATGAAAGCGGAAGAGGATATATAGTTACGTATAACAACAATACAGGAAAAAAAAAAAAAGAAAGAAAAAGATAGCAGGGTACAACTTAATCAGACGTTCGCATCATGGGAATCAGGAGGTTTAAGGGTTAGCAGACTCAAGGGGGAACTCAGAGTCGTCCCATTTCTTCCATATTTTATAAAAAGAGGGTAGTGTATCTTCCGTTTTAGCAGCCAAGTGTTCCATCCTACGTATATCTGCCATTATGGAAAGAAAAAGATGGAATGTGGGGGGAGTGGTGGATAGCCAATGTCTAGGAATTGCTCTCTTAGCGGCCAGAAGGATAAAGGACATCAGGTTGCGCGAGGGTTTAGACAGTCTCGGAAAAGGAAGGCCTAGAAGGAAGTGCATGGGATTCAGAGGGATAGGTGACATTAGTACCTTTTGTAAAAGATCCTGAATTTTAGTCCAATAAGGGCTAATAAAGGGGCATTCCCAAAATATATGGAAATGAGAACCTACAGACTCGCCGCATCTCCAGCAAATATTGGAGATGGCTGGGTTGCGAGCATGCAGCAAGTCCGGGGTCCTGTACCAAAACATCAAGATCTTAATAGCGGTTTCCCTCTGCACTACACAACGTGACGTTTTGGATGTAGATTCCCATATTTTACCCCAGTCTAATAGAGAGATTGGTCGTTGCAGTATGCGGGACCATTTTTTCATGTAATTATGAGTGAGTTCCGTTAGAGGTGGGGTTTCCTGTAGGATTTTGTATATAGAGGAAATCTGTTTGGTTTCATAGGGGCCGTTGGCACACAGGGCCTCAAGATCAGTCGGTTTCTCCAAAGAAAGAGAGGGGGAGTTAGAGTGGAAGAAATGTTTAAACTGTAGGTATGAGCATAGAAGGGAGGTAGGCAAGTCATATTTTGTTTGCAGATCTGAGAAAGGCATAAGTTTATGTGTAGCCGGATGTACGAGATGTCGCAACTGAAAGATTCCCGCCTGCGTCCAGGGAAGCATCCTTGTATAAGACAGACCATCGGGTATATCCGGGTTAAAGAGTACATTTAGAAATGGGGGACATTTAGAGGATAGGGAAAACTGCTCCGCACATCTCTTCCAAATGGAAAGGGTGAAAAGCATTGGTGCTAGGCATAAGGATCGCAATTGAAGCATAAATTTAGCAGAGGAAGGCCATAACAAATAGCACGGGTGTACTGGAACAGTGACCCCCATCTCAATCTCAGCCCACCTGCTCGGAGCCTTTCTAGAGATCCAGGAAGTCAATACCCGGAGATGAGAGGCGTAATAGTATTTAATGATATCTGGCGCCGCCAGTCCACCTCTAGACTTTAAAGAGTAGACTACGGAGCGTGCAATCCTATGGGATGCATTATTCCATATGAACTTGAGGCATTTTCTTTGGAGAAGTTTCAATTGTGACATTGGGACTGGGATAGGAAGTGTTTCAAATAAATACAGTAATTTAGGAAGTATTGACATCTTAAGGACATTAATTCTACCGAGGAGAGAAATAGGAAGAGGGGACCACAGATTTAAGAGACGGGTTATTTCTGCAAACATGGGAGGAAAATTTGCTTGATAGAGGGAGTCGTACGAGGAAGTAAGATGAACTCCTAAGTACTTCAAGGAAGAAGGGCACCAACGATAGCTAAAGGAGCGTTGGAGGGTGTCAAGCAATGTTGGTGAAATGTTAATGGGTAGACCTTCTGTTTTTGACTGGTTGATTTTAAACCCTGAGAGAGAACCAAAGGTGGAGAGAATCGTCTGAAGGGAAGGTAAGGATATGAGGGGATGGGTGAGTGTCAGTAAAATATCGTCAGCAAAAAGTGATAGTTTGTATTCTTGTTGTCGCAACGATACCCCCCGGATGTCTGGGTGAGACCTGATAGCTGAAGCTAGAGGTTCTAAGCTTAGAATAAACAACAGGGGTGACAAAGGGCACCCCTGTCTAGTGCCAATGGTGAGGGGGAACCGCTGCGACAAGTATGAGGACAATTGAACCTGAGAGGAAGGTGTAGAGTATAGAGCTTGCAAGGCTTGTATAAAGGGTCCTGAGAATCCGTATCTGGAAAGGGCCGCAAACATAAACGGCCAACTTAGGCGGTCAAAAGCTTTTTGTGCATCTAGGCTTAGGACAATGGCGGATTGCTTGGTTTTAGTCAAAAGATCTATCAGGTCTACAGTCCGTCGTGTATTATCACCTGCATGTCGCGTTGGGACAAAGCCTACTTGGTCTCTGTGAATCAACCTCGGTAGTAGTGGGGAAAGTCTGTTGGCCAGTAGTTTAGTGAAGATCTTATAATCCGAATTTAATAACGCAATAGGGCGATAATTATCTGGGAGTGACGGATCTTTACCCGGTTTAGGAATGACGGTTATGTGTGCATGTAGGAACTGTGAATGTGGGACAGAACCTTTGAGCAAAGAGGAAAATAAAGTCTGCAAGTAGGGATTTAGAATTGGAGCAAAGATTTTGTAGTAAATATAAGGGAGCCCGTCCGGGCCTGGGGATTTGTGAGCCGGCAAGGCTTTAATCACCCCCGCTATCTCATCCACAGTAATAGGGGCGTTGAGCGTGGAGTTTTGTGCAGTGGACAGTTTGGGTAGGTCTATGGAGGACATAAAATCATCAAATTTTGTCTGGGAGAATTGGGACGTAGAATCTGAACTTAAGCAGTTATAAAGTTTCTTGTAAAATTCACCAAATACCTGGGACATAGCCTTAGGGCAGTGGGTAGGAGTGCCGTCTGATCGCATCAAATGGTCAGGTATCGAAAGGAAGGGGCGTGATTTCAGTCTATTAACAAGCATTCTATGTGGCTTGTTTGCAAATTCATAGAACTTTTGCCTGGCCCATAGCATAGATTTGGAAATCCTGTTCATGTCAAAAGATTTGATGCGGTTCCGGAGAGAGGTAACTACTCTCAGTCGTTCCGCCGTGGGGGGAGTTGAGTAGGTGCATCTCTGCGATTTTCAGTTGAGCAAGGAGATCAGTTTTGAGTTTGATGGAGTCCCGCTTAAGGCGGGATCCCGAAGAGATGCATTCACCCCTAAAAAAAGCCTTATGGGCCTCCCACAAGGTGGAAACCTCTGCAACCGATCCATCATTTAGGTGGAAAAATTCAGATAGTTTTTGATGCAATTGGGTTTGGATTTTTGGGTCTTTAATCAGAGATTCATTAAGACGCCAATGGCAGGTCTTGGGGGTGGAGGCCGTCAAGACAATGTCAAGTTCAATGGGTGCATGATCCGACCAAGTAATGGGGTTGATCTCAGAAGAGACAATGTATGGAAGGAGAGGGGCAGTTACAAAGAAGTGGTCCAATCTGGAATACATCTTGTGAGCAGGAGAGTAAAACGTATAGCTTGTCTGAGTAGGGTGTTTCACTCTCCATGTGTCAAAGAGGTTGTGCGATCTAGTTAGTTTACGGAATGAGGAGGAAAGCTTCTGGACCGCGGTCCGCGGGGTGTCTTGAAATAGGGCTCGTCTATCCTTAGTCGGGGACATGCACACATTGAAATCTCCCCCTATAATCATAAATGGTTGAGAAAACGATTGGAGTTTCTCCAAAACTTTTGTAATAAAACCTATCTGACCCACGTTTGGAGCATAGATGTTAGCTAAAATGAATTGAGTGTTCAGATGACTACAGCTCAGGAGCACAAAACGACCGTGTGGATCCAGATAGGAAGAGAGGATGCGTAGCGGGCAAGAACGTTTAATGAGAATTGCCACACCAGCCTTCCCAGAGGAATCAGAGGCTAAATTGGCCAAAGGAAAATGCTTAGATGCGAATTTAAAGGATCCACCCGGTCTGAAGTGGGTCTCCTGGACCATGATCACCTCCGCATAGTGCAACATGTACATTAACAAGTAAATATTCAAGTTGAAATGGTATCATAAAAGAAACATTGGTGACCAAAAAAGGGTCAGAAAACAGGCTTCCGTGAAGTGGGAATGAGAATCTATAAAAAAAAAGAGAAAAAAAGAAGAAGAAAAAAACAACGGAAAAAATTATTTGAAAACATTTTTGGAGACCCTGAAGAGAAAAAAACTTCAGGGAACCCAGGCAGCAGCCTGGGGTATTAGTAAGGGACATGGCAGACCATGCAATCCGACGGTAGATTCCCGTCTCTTCAAAGAAAAATAGTCAGCCCCGTTCAATGGATGGTTAGCAGTTAAACAAAAGGATTGTAAGCTATTGTAAGATTGGTAAGGTTGGGAAATGCTCAAGAGAGCCTTGAAGAGGGAGCCCCCTCAGGTAGGAAATCTGGCAGGATTAGCTCGTTGAGGAGTGGAGAAGGACTTCTGCGGTCGCCGACGTACGGGGGTCCATATCTTGGCTGGTGTCGTCAGAGGCTTGGGGTTTTGGATGGGAAGCTGTAAGTCCTCCTCAGGGATGGGTGGGAGACCTAGGTTACGAATGAAGGCTTCGCTTTCAGAAAGGTCACGTAGGGAGAATTGGGCGCCATCTTTAGATACAGAGAGACGAAATGGAAACCCCCAGCGGTAAGGCACTTGATGGTTTTGTAAGTGCGTGGTAACTGGGCGGAAGCTGCGTCTTTTCGCCAGGGTGATAGGGGAGAGGTCGCTGAAAATTTGAATCTCGGCTTGTTTAAAGTCAATGCGAGACTTGTTGCAAGTTGCGGTAGTGAGGGCTTCCTTACTCTCATAATAATGAAAACGGACAATGACGTCCCTGGGGTTAGAGCCGAGTGGAGGTTTAGGAGCCAGAGATCTGTGAGCCCGGTCAAGACGCCAATCGATATCTGGGATGTGGGGGGCCAAGGTGACAAATAGGCTTAGGAGGTATGGGCGGAGTTCTTTATCACTGATAGCCTCAGGTACTCCCCGGATTCTTAGGTTCTGACGCCTTTCTCTGTTCTCCAAGTCCTCTTGTTGGAGCTGGAGTTGGGAGGCCGTGTGCTTCATAGGGGCATTGTCTTCCTCCAGAGCGTGTACATATTGGGTCAACTCGTCAAATTTGTTCTCCAGGGTGTCTGTACGTTCTCCAAGTTGATCTATTTCCCCACGGAGTTCGTGTGCTATTTTACCCACCTCTCTAGCTATGTTATGGGTCAGGTCCTGGAGCAGTGATTGAAGCTTAAGGTCCAACATAGCTACTGTCACCATAGCTGATGTATCGGAGAGTTGTGTTGGGTGGGACCTGAGGTCCGTCTGAGGTGGTTGTTCGGCTGTGGGGAGGGAGTCGGTAGGGACTGGTGAAGACGACGCAGCATTCGGGGTCGGGGATTGTGACTTATACAGAAAGCGATCCATGGTTTTATTAGGTGATGGCGGGATAAATCCACGGTAAATTTCTTTCTGGAAACCAATCTTTCCCATAAGCAGCTCGGAAGTAGCTGACCAGCTGTGGTGTCGCTCCTGTGGTGTCGCTCCTAAAGAAGCTGTGGACGCTGTACAGGAGCTGCAAATGTAGGGACGGGGACCGAAAGTCTACATGACTTCCATCCTACATGTCACGCCTGAGGCCCCTCAGTACCAGAGACCCTGCGTGGGGCGATTCAGACCCGGAGGAGTTAGGAAGGGTCCTAAAGGCCTGTAGCCAGGTGGAGCAAGATGGCCGATGTATGTGGTTATGGGGAATAAACCCCTATCTGCACTGGTACAAGGTAAGTTGCCAGCAGGATACCTTGAGACAGGCCAGTGTCTGGTGCTGTATAATCGGGATGGTCCAGGGAAGGCAAAGCAACGAGGCTGGTAACTCGTGTCAGGGTGGAGCAAGATGGCTGCTTCCTACCTATGTCCTGGCTGACCGACGTAGTAGGCTTGGGAGCAGAATCCGCGGTCCCACTGACCACGTGGGAAGGGGTGCCCAGCAGTAGAAAAGTCCAGAAAGGAGATGCAGGTGTAGGGGAGCCGGTGGATCCAGAGAACAGCGGAGGAGTTGCTGCTGGGTGGGCCAAGATGGCCGCCGTTTCCCTCAAACAGGCCGGAGCTGCGGAATCCACTCCAGGCGGCCTGGCTCCAGGAGATCGCCGCGTACCCGAGCCTCAGCGGACCACTGGCAGGCCGAAGAACAGCCACGGGAGGGCCCGGATGGCAGGAGGCAGCGGCGTCCGTTCCGCGGGTTGTACCAAGATGGCCGCCGTATGCTCCGACTAGGCCGAAGCCGCTGACTCACGCAGCAGCGGCCGCGGCGAGTGCGCAATCCGCGTCTCCGGTGCCCAGAGGTCCCCAGATACCGAGGGACACCGGGATCCGCATCGAGGACCAGGCAAGGACAGAGGGACCCGAGAATCCACCACTTAGGCCTTCGGAAGGCCGGAGCTCACAGCCAGAGCGTCCACTCAGCTCCTCGTCAGGAATTTAAATGTTAAAAAATACTATTTATCGAATACTACAGTTCGGATGGAATCTAACAAAGGAATAGCGTCTAGTTCACACTCCACGTTGCGGAGCAAGTCAGTATTTAACCCTCCTAATTCTGACACAAAACATATAGAAGTCTTTAAAAATATGGTGACTAAGGACCTTGAATCATTGAAGATCCGTAAAAGTGGATTGCATTCCTTGGTGGCTCGAGGGAAACATATTGGTGTGCTGAGCCCGAAAGAGGCATCCTATCTAGCCCCCCTTTTTTGTCGTACCCCGGTAATTTATTTTCTACCAAAGATGCATAAAGATAGTGTTAATCCACCTGGTCGACCGATTGTAAATGGTATCGACTCAGTCTCATCGAGACTGGGTCAGTACATTGATTTCTTTCTCCAACCTATGGTTGTCAAAACCAGGTCTTTTTTGAAAGACACAAAACATGCCATTCAGGCCTTAGAAGCCCTTACAATTTCACCATCTAGTTTCCTAATAACAGTGTACGTAAGTTCCCTATATACTATCATTAGCCATGAGGATGCCCTTACCTCTGTTAAATGGGCTTTTAGCTCATTAAATCTGTCGAGGAGACATAGGAATTTCATTTGGGATTGCCTGGAGTTCTGCCTATCAAAGAATTATTTTTGGTATGGTAGACAATTTTTTCTGCAAACAAGAGGCGTTGCTATGGGGGCTCGTTTTGCTCCCAGTGTGGCCAATTTATTTATGGTGCACTGGAAGGAAGATGCAGTCTTTAAAGACATGCCGCCTGAGCTCATCTGTTACCAACGCTATATCGATGATATCGTGATGATATGGGATGGGGAGAAATCGAGTCTTGAATGCTTTATGGAAAAATTGAATCGCAACGATAAAAATATAGTCCTTTCCTGGAATGTGTGTTCCGATCGGATAGTGTTTCTAGATCTTGACATCACAAAAGAGGGGCATAACATACAAACAATTTGAAAGAATTGTACGTAAACACTGGCCTATTTTAAAACAGGATAAACTATTAGGACCAGTACTTTCTGAAGTTCCCTAATTTGTTTATAAAAAAGCCCCTTCCCTTAGTGATAGACTAGCCCCCGGAGTAATAGATCCACCTATTTTACATGAAAATAGGATATTTAATTTCCTAACCGGCTTTCATGCATGTGGTCAATGCCCACCCTGCAGAAAAGCCAGGTATAATATGAAGAAAATGAAAGAGTTTGTAGCGAATGCCACGAAAAAAGTTTATCAGATCAAAGATCTGATTACTTGCTCTACGCCTGGAGTGGTTTATATGATGGAATGTGAGTGTGGTCTTCAATACGTCGGAAGAACATCACGACCTTTGCACATTCGTATTGGAGAACACATCAACAACATTAAAAATGGCGTTGTAACACATAACGTCTCTAAACATTTCAAGTTGTTCCATGATAGGAATCCGGCCAAACTAAAATTTTGGGGTATTGAGAAGGTTACCCGACATTGGAGGGGGGGCAACTTTATTCGACAGTTGAGCCGCCGGGAATCCTTCTGGGTTTATGAGACCCAGGTGGGTGTCCCTACGGGACTCAACATCGAATTTGATTTAAATTGTTTTATTTCTGACCGTTAATATTTTACTTTTGATTGCTAATATATGCTAGTATATATCTAATTTTATTAGTATTGTAAAGGGTGGTTGCAGTGACACCAGGTTTTGAATTAAATATTTGGGTCTTCTAAATGTTAAAATTATATTTTAATATATTATTATTTTAAATGAATGTGACCTGGTCCGGCTTCTTGAGTTGGTTTCCGACTCTTATTCACCGAAGACCACTTCACACACCAATTTTACGAGAACATTTCACTTTAGGAGTGATCCCTGGTAATGTTGATGGATCTTATTATAATCCCCTTTTGGATTCTCTGTTGTAATCTCCTTTTCTCCCGCAAGATGGCGCTGTATAGTACAATGTATGGGCACCTTTTACTGCAGTGGAGAATGATTATCGTTTAGGGTGATGACAGTGTATGCCCTGTCCTCTCCTTTTTATCTGTAGTAATGTTTAGTTGCCCTGGGCTATGTGGGCAATACAAGGAAGGTAGGGATTATATCTTTTACTGTTATGTCAGGGTAGTGATAATGCCAACGATGTGGGCGGGAGTTAGGTGTCTCTCTAGTAGACTTGTGCACAACGGAAAATTTTGTTTAGTTTCGGTTCGTTGTCATTCGTAAAATACATGATTTAGTTCTGCTATATTCGTTATGTTACGTTAATAAGTTTTCGGATAATTCGTTATTATTCGTAGAGTGTCGAATTCATTTGTTCGTATTCATTGAAATTCGCTATTTATGAATGTATAGACATTCGTGATAATGATTCGTAGTTTGGAAAGTCGTTTGTTTATTGAATCTTTTAACACACACAATGACAATGTCTCTTCTCCTCGGCTCAAATACAGTACAACACCCTTCTTACTCAGTTCTCAGGAATGCACTTTGCCAGTAATCCAACCTCCGGTACAAAATGAATTAGCTGATTGGACTATAAGATTTACTTTGAGCTGACCTTTTGTTTCATTAGATCTTTAACCACTTTCAGACCGGACCATTTTGCTGGTAAATGACCAGAGGTCTTTTTACAATTTGGCACTGCGCTGCTTTAACTGGTAATTGCGCGGTCATGCAATGTTGTACCCAAACAAAATTTGCGTCCTTTTCTTCCCACAAATAGAGCTTTCTTTTGATGGTATTTGATTGCCTCTGCGATTTTTATTTTTTGCGATATAAATGGAAAAAGACCGCAAATTTTGAAAAAAAATGATATTTTCTAATTTTTGTTATTAGAAAAATCCAATAAATTCAATTTTAGTCATACATTTAGGCCAAAATGTATTCAGCCACATGTCTTTGGTAAAAAAAAAGTCAATAACTGTATATTTATTGGTTTGCGCAAAAGTTGTCACATCTACAAACTAAGGTACGTTTTCTGGAATTTACGCAGCTTTTAGTTTACGACTGCCTATCTCAGTTCTTGAGGTGCTAAAATGGCAGGGCAGTACAAACCCCCCCCAAATGACCCCATTTTGGAAAGTAGACCCCCTAAGGAAATTGATAAGTGGCATGTTGAGCCCATCGAATATTTTATTTTTTTGCCTCAAGCGATTGAATAATGACAAAAAAATAATTTTTTTTTTTTTTTTACACAAAGTTGTCACTAAATGATATATTGCTCACACATGCTATGGGCATATGTGAAATGACACCCCAAAATAAATTCTGCTGCTTCTCCTGAGTATGGGGATACCACATATGTGGGACTTTTTGGGAGCCTAGCCACGTACGGGGCCCCGAAAACCAAGAACCGCCTTCAGGTTTTCTAAGGGCGTAAATATTTGACTTCACTCCTCACTACCTATTACAGTTTTGAAGGCCATAAAATGCCAAGATGGCACAAAACCCCCACAAATGACCCCATTTTAGAAAGTAGACACCCCAAGCTATTTGCTGAGAGGCATGTTGAGTCCATGGAATATTTTATATTTTGCCACAAATTGCGGGAAAATTACAAACTTTTTTTTTTTTTTTTTTTTTTCACAAAGTTGTCACTAAATGATATATTGCTCACGCATGCCATGGGCATATGTGAAATGACACCCCAAAATAAATTCTGCTGCTTCTCCTGAGTACGGGGATACCACATATGTGGGACTTTTTGGGAGCCTAGCCGCGTACGGGGCCCCGAAAACCAAGCACCGCCTTCAGGCTTTCTAAGGGCGTTACAGTTTTGAAGGCCATAAAATGCCAAGATGGCACAAACCCCCCCCAAATGACCCCATTTTGGAAAGTAGACACCCCTAAATTTAGGGGTACACTAGTGAGACTAGGTAATAAATGGCGGGTGCCCTGAAACTATAAAAAAAATAACTAACCAACCAGCGTCACCTGTAACAGTTATATGGTGATCACTGGTGAAAGGGTTAACTAGGGGGCAATCAGGGGGCTTTATGCGGTAGTATATGGGGGTCCCTGGCACTATAAAAAGCTGCGGCGAACCTAAATACCTACCTGCCTAACTAGCGTCACCTGTGACACTAATACAGTGATCAGAAAAACGATCGCTTATTAGGCTGGGTTCACACTGGAGCGATGTGGGAACGCCACGAATGCGCGGCGGGTTCCCGCATCACATGCCTCCCGGCGGCAGTTCACACTGCCCTATGCGAACTGCTGGGAGTGTCAGTGAAATATTAATGACACCCCCAGATCAGTTCGCATATCGCAGTGCGATCTGCAAACTCGGATCGCATGGTGTGAACACCCATGCGATCCGATTCTGCTGCGGACCAAAAAAAGGGTCCCGTGCGAGTTTGCGGCGGGTGCGACACGAATTCAGCCATACTATCTGTATGGCTGAACTCGAATCGCACAGAGATCGGATGTGATTTGCACTGCAGTGCGGTGCGAATCACATCCGTTCTCATAAACCGCTGCAATGTGAACCCAGCCTTAGTGACACTGGCGACGGGGGGTGATCACGGGGTTAAACCTTTATTGGGGGGGTTAGGGGGGTACCTTAGAACTAAAGGGGGCTAACCCTAACTGCCCTAACAGTTATTACAGTCACAAATGACACCCGCCGGGTGATCAGGGGGTTAAACCTTTATTAGGTAATAAATGGCGGGTGCCCTGAAACTATAAAAAAATAACTAACCAACCAGCGTCACCTGTAACAGTTATATGGTGATCACTGGTGAAAGGGTTAACTAGGGGGCAATCAGGGGGCTTTATGCGGTAGTATATGGGGGTCCCTGGCGCTATAAAAAGTTGCGGCGAACCTAAATACCTACCTGCCTAACTAGCGTCACCTGTGACACTAATACAGCGATCAGAAAAATGATCGCTTATTAGGCTGGGTTCACACTGGAGCGATGCGGGAACGCCACGAATCCGCGGCGGGTTCCCGCATCACATGCCTCCCGGCGGCAGTTCACACTGCCCTATGCGAACTGCTGGGAGTGTCAGTGAAATGTTAATGACACCCCCAAATCAGTTCGCATATCGCAGTGCGATCTGCAAACTCGGATCGCATGGTGTGAACACCCATGCGCTCCGATTCTGCTGCGGACCAAAAAAAGGGTCCCGTGCGAGTTTGCGGCGGGTGCGACACGAATTCAGCCATACTATCTGTATGGCTGAACTCGAATCGCACAGAGATCGGATGTGATTTGCACTGCAGTGCGGTGCGAATCACATCCGTTCTCAAACCGCTGCAATGTGAACCCAGCCTTAGTGACACTGGCGACGGGGGGTGATCACGGGGTTAAACCTTTATTGGGGGGGTTAGGGGGGGTACCTTAGAACTAAAGGGGGCTAACCCTAACTGCCCTAACAGTTATTACAGTCACAAATGACACCAATGCAAAAAAAAAAAAAAAAGCAATTGGTGTCACTGTGACTGGGGGGGCAGGGGTAATTGGGGGGGTGATCGGGGGGTAAAGGGGGGGTGTGAGTGTGCCTGGCATGTTCTACTGTATGTGTGGTGTGTTGGTGCAACTCACCGAACCTCTCTCCTCGGTGCCGGAACGAAAAATACCGACACGGAGGAGAGAATACATCACTTCCTCTCCTGTGTTTACATTACAGGAGAGGAAGTGATGTCACGGAGGATTTCCATTCGTCGAGAGCGATCGCGAGGGGGTGGCCATGAATGAATGGCCGCCCCCTCATCCCGGATCGCTCTCGAAGAAATGCCGACCGCCGCAGGTACCGGGGGGGGGGCCCGATCGGGCCCCCCACCCGCGGGCAGGCAGGGACTTATATATACGCCCATATGCCTGCCCGTGCCATTCTGCCGACGTATATCGTCGTGCGGCGGTCGGCAAGTGGTTAAAGAATTACCAAATCATGTCGAATTCATTTGAATTCATTCGTTATATTTCTTTCGTATTCGTTGTTATTCGTTATTTTTTTATTCAGACATTCGGATGCATCCGAATGTCCGAAAGATGCAAAATTTGGCCGAATTTTGATTCGTTATGAAACGAATTGCA
This sequence comes from Lithobates pipiens, assembly GCF_037356315.1. Classification (NCBI taxonomy): domain Eukaryota; kingdom Metazoa; phylum Chordata; class Amphibia; order Anura; family Ranidae; genus Lithobates; species Lithobates pipiens. The sequence goes on along the minus strand of NW_027507790.1, from coordinate 50,999,933 downwards.
CAAGCCTACTCTCTAGACAAGATATTGAGCTGTGTCACGTGGCCGTGCGTCCACCCCTGTCTGCGCTCATTGTGCTGTACGGATGGAGATGTCTAAGCACGGTGGGGGCGGAAGTGAGGGTGTGAGACTTCCGGTCACGTGACGGCCCGGTCACATGACTTGATTATCATGTGGCTATAAAGGCTCGCCCATTGCTGTGCTCGGCCGTGCTGTGTTTACCGCGTTGCCGTGGATACAGCGAGGGCGGAAGTGACACACTGAGTCCTTCTCTCTTGCGATTGGCTCTGCCTTACTCATGTGACTGTATTCCGATCAGGAGACCGGAACATGTGACTTGAGTTTCCTTCCTTCTCTCTTGTGATTGGTTCTGCCTTACTCATGTGACTGTATTCCGATCATGTAACCGGAACATGTGACTTGAGTTTCTTCCTTCTCTCTTGTGATTGGCTCTGCCTTACTCATGTGACTGTATTCCGATCATGTGACCGGAACATGTGACTTGAGTTTCCTTCCTTCTCTCTTGTGATTGGCTCTGCCTTACTCATGTGACTGTATTCCGATCATGTGACCGGAACATGTGACTTGAGTTTCCTTCCTTCTCTCTTGTGATTGGCTCTGCCTTACTCATGTGACTGTATTCCGATCATGTGACCGGAACATGTGACTTGAGTTTCCTTCCTTCTCTCTTGTGATTGGCTCTGCCTTACTCATGTGACTGTATTCCGATCATGTGACCGGAACATGTGGCTTGAGTTTGTTTGTTTGGCTTTCCTACATGTGCTGAAACTGACGAGTATAACATTACAACATTACCTTTGAGCAAGATGAATTTTAAGCTGAATTGATGACTTTTGATATTAATAAGTGTGATTTATATGTTTTAAATCGTGTGAATGATTATATATGTTGATTATTTTTAACTTAATGGGGACGATGGAAAGTGTTTTGAATATCTGTCCCCTCATTGGCTACAGGCTTTTAATCATGATTCATTCAGCTGGGAATAATTAGTGGGTGGTTATAAATTTGAAAATGGTTGCAAGGGCCTCTTTATCCACTGGTAAAGTCCCGTTTAGGACGATACGCGTGTGGGAGGACCCTGGAATGTCAATGCAACCACCTTACAGCATTGTTTAAGTGAACTTTGTTCATCCATGCTTATAATCCAGCACTAGTTGTAGTGCTCTGTATGTGAGTACCTGTCTTTTGGCAATAAAATTAGTTTTTTTATCTATACGGTCTGCACTATATATATTTTTCTATTTTATAATGTCCATGTGGGGAGTTTGAGCCATCATTGATGACAACGCTGTAATATCCAAGGAGCTGAGTTACACCTTTTTGATCCACCTGAATCCTGGGATATGACCACTGGCAGTGGTGAATGCTCCATTTGACCTATCTGTTCAGTCAGGGGTAGGGATGAGCCGAACACCCCTCGGTTCGGTTCGCACCAGAACTTTCGAACGGACCCCAAATTCGTATGAACGTTAGAACCCCATTGAAGTCTATGGGACTCGAACGTTCGAAATGAAAAGTGCTAATTTTAACGGCTAATATGCAAGATACTGTCCTAAAAAGGGTTTGGGGACCTGGCTCCTGCCCCAGGGGACATGGGTCAATGCCTAAAATGTTTTTAAAAATGGCCGTTTTGGCGGGAGCACTGATTTTAATGACGATTAAAGTGAAAAAAAAAGTGAAATATTCCTTTAAATATGGTGCCTGGGGGGTGTCTGTAGTATGCCTGTGAAGTGCCACGTGTTTCCCGTGTTTAGAACAGTCCCTGCACAAAATGACATTAAACGGAAATAACACCATTTAAAACTGCTTGCGGTTTTAATGTTATATCTGGTTCCTGCAATATGGTTGAAAATCATTGAGAAAAATGGCATGGGTAGCCCTCCCTGCCCATTACCAGCCTATTTGGGTCTTGTACGCATATTAAGGGGAACCCTGTACCCATATTAAAAAAAGGAAATGCGTGTGGCCCCCAGGCCCTATATACTCAGAACAGCAGTATACAGGCGGTGCAAACAAGACAGGGACTGTGTAGGTTTGTTGTGTTAAGTTGAATCTGTTTGTAATTTTCAACTGATACATTTTTAAAGTGTAGCTCCAGTCCAAAAAACTATTTTTAAGCTTTTTGGAAAACATAGGGAAGGGTTATCACCCCTGTATAATTTGTTTTGTCGTCCATCTTTTTTCATCTCACTTGCTGTTGTCTCCTTCCTTTTGCAAGTAGGAGATGTTTGTAAGTTGGATGTTTGAAAGTAGGGGCCTGCCCTATATGCTCTGCAGAAATGGCGGAACAAGGTGTTGGTTTTGCCACAACATTGTAAGCCCTCAAAGTGACTCTTGGTGGGCGCTGGAGCGCCCTGCTGTGAACGATTATATCAAGAATTGTAATTACATGCCATTGTTGAACAGTGGTAGAAAAATTGACCTTTGGTGGTTGTGGTGCTGGTGCCACAACACTATAAGTCCTCACCATTACTCTGGGTGGGCACAGGAAGGGGCCCTCCTGTGAAATATTATATCAAGAATTGTAATTACATGCCCCTGTTAAACAGGGGCAGAAAAATTTGGCCTTAGGCACTGCTGCTGGTGCCACCACACTGCAACCTCTTCCATATACTCTAGTTTTAATGCAGGAATTAGCCCTGCTGCAAAGCATTGCATCAAAAATTGTACTTAAACGCCCCTGTTAAACAGGGGCAGAAAAATTGGGCCTTAGGCACTGGTGCTGGTGCCACCACACTGCAACCTCTGCCATATACTCTAGTTTTATTGCAGGAATTAGCCCTGCTGCAAAGCATTGCATCAAAAATTGTAATTAAACGCCCCTGTTAAACAGGGGCAGAAAAATTTGGCCTTAGGCACTGCTGCTGGTGCCACCACACTGCAACCTCTTCCATATACTCTAGTTTTATTGCAGCAATTAGCCCTGCTGCAAAGCATTGCATCAAAAATTGTAATTAAACGCCCCTGTTAAACAGGGGCAGAAAAATTGGGCTTTAGGCACTGGTGCTGGTGCCACCACACTGCAACCTCTGCCATATACTCTAGTTTTATTGCAGGAATTAGCCCTGCTGCAAAGCATTGCATCAAAAATTGTAATTAAACGCCCCTGTTAAACAGGGGCAGAAAAATTGGGCCTTAGGCACTGCTGCTGGTGCCACCACACTGCAACCTCTTCCATATACTCTAGTTTTATTGCAGGAATTAGCCCTGCTGCAAAGCATTGCATCAAAAATTGTAATTAAACGCCCCTGTTAAACAGGGGCAGAAAAATTTGGCCTTAGGCACTGCTGCTGGTGCCACCACACTGCAACCTCTTCCATATACTCTAGTTTTATTGCAGGAATTAGCCCTGCTGCAAAGCATTGCATCAAAAATTGTGATTAAACGCCCCTGTTAAACAGGGGCAGAAAAATTGGGCCTTAGGCACTGGTGCTGGTGCCACCACACTGCAACCTCTGCCATATACTCTAGTTTTATTGCAGGAATTAGCCCTGCTGCAAAGCATTGCATCAAAAATTGTAATTAAACGCCCATGTTAAACAGGGGCAGAAAAATTTGGCCTTAGGCACTGCTGCTGGTGCCACCACACTGCAACCTCTTCCATATACTCTAGTTTTATTGCAGGAATTAGCCCTGCTGCAAAGCATTGCATCAAAAATTGTACTTAAACGCCCCTGTTAAACAGGGGCAGAAAAATTGGGCCTTAGGCACTGGTGCTGGTGCCCCCACACTGCAACCTCTGCCATATACTCTAGTTTTAATGCAGGAATTAGCCCTGCTGTAAAGCATTGCATCAAAAATTGTAATTAAATGCCCCTGTTAAACAGGGGCAGAAAAATTGGGCCTTAGGCACTGGTGCCACCATACTGCAACCTCTCCCATATACTCTTGTTTGATTGCAGGAATTAGCCCTGCTGCAAAGCATTGCATCAAAAATTGTACTTAAACGCCCCTGTTAAACAGGGGCAGAAAAATTGGGCTTAGGCACTGGTGCTGGTGCCACCACACTGCAACCTCTGCCATATACTCTAGTTTTAATGCAGGAATTAGCCCTGCTGCAAAGCATTGCATCAAAAATTGTAATTAAACGCCCCTGTTAAACAGGGGCAGAAAAATTGAGCCTTAGGCACTGGTGCTGGTGCCACCACACTGCAACCTCTCCCATATACTCTTGTTTGATTGCAGGAATTAGCCCTGCTGCAAAGCATTGCATCAAAAATTGTACTTAAACGCCCCTGTTAAACAGGGGCAGAAAAATTGGGCTGATGGCATCAACCAGAACCAGAAATGTTCTTCCAACATATCAGCGGAGGAGGAAGAAGATAGACAATCAACATAACAGGACAGTCACTCAGCATCAGCATAGGCAGTCTTGAAGGGATGTGATATTTCAAAAAAGATTATTCTGTTACATCAGCTTCAGGTGCTTGGTAGCTGTGGGTGATCCAAGACTGATTCATCTTGATGAAGGTCAGTCAATCAACTGATTCGGTGGACAGGCGCACCCTGTGATCGGTAACAAAGCCACTAGCAGCACTGAAGGTGCGTTCCGAAAGAACGCTGGATGCAGGACAGGCCAGTAGCTCAATTGCATACTGTGCAAGCTCTGGCCAGTGATCCATCCTCAAGACCCAGTAAGCCAGAGGATTTTCGGTGGGAAAGGTGTCCAAGTCTGACCTTGCCCCTAGGTATTCCTGCACCATGTAAATCAGACGCTGGCGATGGGTGCTGGAACCGATCATACTTTGGGGCTGCGGACTAAAAAATTGTCTGAATACATCAGTCAGACGGCCACCTTCTCCACCGCTCCTTCTGACCGATGCCTCAGCAACACGTTGTCCAGGACCAGGAGTTTGTAACCTCCCAGTCTCTGGGAACGCGTTGCACAGACCTTTCTGCAAGGCCTCCCGGAGATGTCTCATCCTCTGCTCCCTCTGCGATGGCAAGATAAGGTCGGCAACCTTACCCCTGTACCGTGGATCAAGGAGAGTGGCCAGCCAGTAATGGTCCCTCTCCTTGATCCGAAGAATACGAGGATCCTTCCGCAGGCTTTGCAGGATCAGGGAGGCCATGCAGCGTAGGTTAGCTGAGGCATTCGGTCCGGAGTCCTCTGGGTCACTAAGGACAATATGATCCGCAGCTACCTCCTCCCAGCCACGTACAAGTCCACGTGTTTCTTGGGACTGTAAATCATCCCTACAAGACTGCTGCTGCTGATGCTGAGTGCCAGCCTCCACCTCCATGCTGACACAATCATCCTCCTCCTCCTCTTCCTCCTCCTCATCCTCTTCCTGTGTGATGGGTGGCACAGCAGGAACACTGTCTGGATAAAGGGGGCCTTGCGAGGCAAGGAAGTCCTCTTCCTGCCTCTGTTCTGCCTCAAGTGCCCTGTCCATTATTCCACGCAGCGTATGCTCCAAGAGGTGGACAAGAGGTACAGTGTCACTGATGCATGCACTGTCACTGCTCACCATCCTTGTGGCCTCCTCAAACGGTGACAGGACAGTGCATGCATCCCTGATCATGCCCCACTGGCGTGGTGAGAAAAAAACCAAGCTCCCCTGACCCTGTCCTGGTGCCGTAGTCGCACAGGTACTCATTGATGGCCCTCTGCTGCGTGTGCAGCCGCTGCAGCATGGCCAATGTTGAGTTCCATCTGGTGGGCATGTCACATATAAGGCGGTTCTTCGGCAGGTTCAACTCCTTTTGGAGCTCAGCCAGCCGAGCACAGGCATTAAATGATCGGCGGAAATGCACACAGACTTTCCTGGCCTGCTTCAGGACATCCTGTAAGCCGGGGTACCTGCCCAAGAACCGCTGCACCACCAGGTTAAGGACGTGAGCTACACAGGGCACATGGGTCAGTTGTCCCTGTCGGAGGGCGGAGAGGAGGTTGGTGCCATTGTCACAAACCACCATTCCTGGCTTAAGCTGGCGTGGCGTCAACCACCTCTCGGCCTGCCCCTGCAGAGCTGACAAAACATCCTGTCCCCCAAACAAACCAGCGCAAGCACGGCATGGCATCGTTTTGCCTGCGTACTTGCGTAGCCCCTGGAACGCCTACGAAGCACCTCTGGTTCTGAGGACAGAGCACTGGAAGAGGCCATGGAGGAAGAAGAAGAGGAGGGGGTGGAGGAGAGAGGTGTGTTACAACCAATAGTAGCATTTTGGAGGCGTGGTGGCAGAACAACCTCCAATACTACTGCACCTTGTCCTGCATCCTTCCCAGCTGCCAGAAGAGTGACCCAATGGGCCATGAAAGACAGGTAACGTCCCTGTCCATGCCTGCTGGACCATGAGTCAGCGGTAATATGCACCTTACCGCTGACCGCCCTGTCCAGCGAGGCAAGGACATTGCCTTCCACATGCCGGTAGAGAGCCGGAATCGCCTTCCGTGAGAAAAAGTGGCGTTTGGGGACCTGCCACTGAGGAACCGCACATTGTACAAACTCACGGAAGGGGGCCGAGTCTACCAACTGAAAAGGCAGCAGTTGAAGTGCTAGCAATTTAGCCAAGCTAGCATTCAACCGCTGGGCATGTGGATGGCTGGGAGTGAACTTCTTTCGCCGGTCCAGCAGCTGGGGCAGGGACATTTGCCTGCTATAATCGGACGTGGGTGTACCGCTAGCAGAGTTCCCGGAAGCACTTGGCTGGGACACACCTATTTCTACACCTTCATTCCTCTCAGAGCAGGTTTCAGAGAGGACTGAAGGTCTAGTGGTGTTGGAGATGCCAGCTGATGAGGAGCAAGGAGAGGTCCGCTTTGTTCTTTGGTGTGGGTCTTTGAGGTACGCTTGCCAACGAGCTGCATGGCAGGTCAACATATGTCTGGTCAAGCATGTGGTGCCCAAGCGGCTGATGTTTTGGCCACGTGAGATACGCTTGAGACATATGTTGCAAATAGCAGCGGTGCGATCTGATGCACTCATCTCAAAAAAGGCCCACACCAAAGAACTTTTAGAATAACGCGCAGAGGCAGCGCTCTGCACAGGCGGAGCTCTGCGGTGTGATTCAGTCGGTGTGCTGCCCCTAAGCTGGCCCCCGGAGGGCATCCTGCCTCGTTGGACATGTGCCTCCTCCTCCCTCCTTCCAGGCACCCACGTGGAGTCAGTGCCCTCATCATCCCCTCCCTCTTCATCGCTGTAGCAAACCTGGCAGTATGCTGCAGCTTGTGGAACATGACTGCCAGATTGCTGTCCTTCTTGAGCATCCCCTCTCTCTGCGCTCACGCTACTGCCTTCCTCTAGCTGAGTGTCATCATCAGAGCCCACAAAACACTGGGCATCCTCCTGGAGCATGTACCCAACACTGTGCTCAAAGAGTTCAGGAGACTCCTCAGGAGGACGTGGTGGGTCTAGGGAAGGAGTCACTGATGATGACATTGAGAGGAGGGAAGACGATGCGTTGGCAGCTGCTTTGCTAGTACCCTGAGACTGGGTGAGAGAGGATGAGGAGGATGAAGAGGGCTTGGTCATCCACTCTACCAAGTCGTTGGCATGTTGCGGTTCAACATATCCAGCTGCTGAAAAGAAGGACAAGCGTGTCCCATGGCCACGTGCTGATGACAATGCACCGCGTCCACGACCAGCACTGTTGTCTCTAGACACAGAGCCTGCTTGCCCTCTTTTATCGGCTCGCGCCTGTCTGCCTCTCCTTGCTGGCCTTCCAGACATGGTAATGGCCTGAAGGGAGTTGGGTAAAAAAGCAGTTGGGTAGTGTATATTGTGCTAGAGGCACACAACACCCACTAACTCCTGCAGATGCCTTTATTATAGAACACCAGAGATAAAGGGGTATATACAGATGTATACTGTGCTGTGCTGGAGGCACACACAACTTCCAATAACTCCTGCAGATGGCAAGTGGGCTCAAATAGAGAACAGCTATGTAGGTGGATATAGCGGTATGTACTGGGTACAGAGCACGCAGACAGCACGCACTATCTCCTAACACTACTGACTGCAAGCTCTATTATAAAAGATAGATCACTAGCTATATAGGTGAGGTGAATATAGCGGTGTATACTGTGGTCAGGGCATGCAGACAATAACCAGAGAACACCAGAGATAAAGGGGTATATACAGATGTATACTGTGCTGTGCTGGAGGCACACACAACTTCCAATAACTCCTGCAGATGGCAAGTGGGCTCAAATAGAGAACAGCTATGTAGGTGGATATAGCGGTATGTACTGGGTACAGAGCACGCAGACAGCACGCACTATCTCCTAACACTACTGACTGCAAGCTCTATTATAACAGATAGATCACTAGCTATATAGGTGAGGTGAATATAGCGGTGTATACTGCGGTCAGGGCACGCAGACAATAACCACTACACAACAGCAAGATCGAAAATCGTCCGAAAACGATCGGTGTGTACTGTGTTGAAGGTACACAGAACACCCACTGCTTCAGACGCCAACACACTACACAAGGCCGCCGCGCTGGCGGCCTTATATAGTGTGGGGCGTGCACTACACAGCCTGAGCTATGATTGGCCACAGGCATCCTGCCTGTGGCCAATCATGGCTCTCCTCGCTGCTGGTGCTGCGATTGGCCAAGCATGCGGGGTCACAGTGCATGCTTGGCCAATCATGAGCCAGCAATGCACTGCGCCATCGCAGTGCATTGTGGGCCGTGAGCGCCACATGAATTTGTAGCGAACGGACCAAAATGTTCGGACTTCGCCGAACGGACGAACAGCCAATGTTCGAGTCGAACGTACGTTCGACTCGAACACGAAGCTCATCCCTAGTCAGGGGTCAATTCTTTAAGGTGAGCGGTTTGGCTGTCTGGTGGTGGGAGCACCTGTTTTCTGGTGATTAAGGATATCAGTATGCATTCTATCCATTGAGAAGAATGAAGGATTGTCGATCAGTACCATCATAGACTGTTCATTCACTTTGTATCATTTTCCTTTTTATGTTGTTGTTTATCTTTAGAGACTTTATATAGTATTAATAGGATGGTTTGTTTCAGTGCTGCACTGCTCTGTTTATGATGTTTCTTTGAGGTTTTTGTTATATTTACCTTTAGTGTTCAGCTGCTCCATTACTTATACGTTAAACAGAAGGTTTTTGTTTTGCGCTGACTGATTTTGCATTTAATAATGTCACATATAAGGCAGTTCTTGGGCAGGTTCAACTCCTTTTGTAGCTCAGCCAGCCGAGCACTGGCATTAAATGATCGGTGGAAATGCACACAGACTTTCCTGGCCTGCCTCAGGACATCCTGTAAGCCCGGGTACCTGCCCAAGAACCGCTGCACCACCAGGTTAAGGACGTGAGCCACACAGGGCACATTGGTCAGTTGTCCCTGTTGGAGGGCGGAGAGGAGGTTGGTGCCATTGTCGCAAACCACCATTCCTGGCTTAAGCTGGCGTGGCGTCAACCACCTCTCAGCCTGCCCCTGCAGAATTGACAAAATATCTACCCCAGTGTGGCTCCTGTCCCCCAAACAAACCAGCGCAAACACAGCATGGCATCTTTTTGCCTGCGTACTTGCGTAGCCCCTTGAACGCCTACGGAGCACCGCTGGTTCCAAGGACAAAGCACTGGAAGAGGCCATGGAGGAAGAAGAGGAGGGGGTGGAGGAGAGAGGTGTATCAAAACTAGTAGTAGCATTTTGGAGGCGTGGTATCAGAACAACCTCCAACACTACTGCACCTTGTCCTGCATCCTTCCCAGCTGCCATAAGAGTGACCCAATGGGCCGTGAAAGATAGGTAACATCCCTGTCCATGCCTGCTGGACCATGAGTCAGCGGCAATATGCACCTTTCCGCTGACCGCCCTGTCCAGTGAGACATGAACATTGCCTTCCACATGCCAGTAGAGAGCTGGAATCACCTTCCGTGAGAAAAAGTGGCGTTTGGGGACCTGCCACTGAGGAACCACACATTGCACAAACTCACGGAAGGGGGCCAAGTCTACCAACTGAAAAGGCAGCAGTTGAAGTGCTAGCAATTTAGCCAAGCTAGCATTCAACCGCTGGGCATGTGGATGGCTGGGAGTGAACTTCTTTTGATGGTCCAGCAGCTGGGGCAGGGAAATTTGCCTGCTATAATCGGATGTGGGTGTAATGCTAGCAGAGTGCCCGCTAGTACTTGGCTGTGACACACCTAATTCTACACCTTCATTCCTCTCAGTGCAGTTTTCAGAGAGGACTGAAGGTCTAGTGGGGCTGGAGATCCCAGCTGATGAGGAGCAAGGAGAGGTCCGCTTTGTTCTTTGGTGTGGGTCTTTAAGGTATGCTTGCCAATGAGCTGCATGGCAGGTCAACATATGTCTGGTCAAGCATGTGCCGCCCAAGCGGCTGATGTTTTGGCCACGCAAGATACGCTTGAGACATATGTTGCAAATAGCAGCGGTGAGATCTGATGCACTCATCTGAAAAAAGGCCCACACCAAAGAACTTTTGGAATAACGCGCAGAGGCAGCGCCCTGCACAGGCGGAGCTCTGCGGTGTGATTCAGTCGGTGTGCTGCCCCTAAGCTGGCCCCCGCAGCGCATCCTGACTCGTTGGAGATGTGCCTCCTCCTTCCCCTCCTCTCTCCTATCAGGCACCCATGTGGAGTCAGTGACCCCATCATCCCCTCCCTCTTCATCACTGGAGCAAACCTGGCAGTATGCTGCAGCTGGTGGAACATGACTGCCAGATTTCTGTCCTTCTTGAGCATCCCCTCTCTCTGCGCTCATGCTACTGCCTTCCTTTAGCTGGGTATCATCATCAGAGCCTTCAAAACGCTGGGCATCCTCCTGGGGCATGTACCCAACACTGTACTCAAACAGTTCTGGGGACTCCTCAGGAGGACATAGTGGGTCTAGGGAAGGAGTGACTGATGACATTGAGACGAGGGAAGAGGACGCGTTGGCAGCTGCTTTGCTAGTACCCTGAGCCTGGGAGAGAGAGGATGAGGAGGATGAGGAGGGCTTGGTCATCCACTCTACCAAGTCTTCGGCATGATGCGGCTCAACATGTCCAGCTGCCGAAAATAAGGACAAGCGTGTCCCATGGCCACGTGCTGATGATGATGCACCGCGTCCACAGTGCCTTCCTACCAGGTTGGAGACAGGGTCTGGCTGTCATCTCGCAACCTCCGGCTTCGTGTTCCCTCACTGAAGTTTGCACCTCGGTTCATTGGGCCTTTCCGTATCCTTCAAAGGATTAACCCAGTGGCTTACGCGTTGGACCTTCCTCCTAGTATGCGCATCTCAAATGTGTTTCATGTCTCCTTATTGAAACCGTTGGTCTGTAACCGATTTACCACCTCGGTGCCATGCCCTCACCCTATTCAGGTTGAGAACCATGAGTAGTATGAGGTACAATCCATTGTTGACTCCCGTAGGTTCCGTGGGCGCGTACAGTACCTGGTGCATTGGAAGGGGTACGGTCCGGAGGAACACTCCTGGTTTTCATCCTCGGACGTACATGCCCCTGTCCTCCACCGCAAGTTCCATAGACGGTTTCCTCTCAAGCCCGGTGGCTCTCCGAGGGAGAGGGGTCATTGAGGAGGGGGTACTGTCAGGGCTGGCTTAGCCCTTCCTTCTCTGGGCTAGCTGTCAGCTAATTGCCAGCTCTCATCTCTCTCCACAATTTCATGCTCGTCTGACCTGCCTACTTAAAGCTGTCCAGCTCACGTCACCTCTGCCTTCGTCACATCACAAGAAACCATCTCCTGCAGTTCTGTTTAAAGACTGCCTTGCTGACATCCCTTCTGGCTCCTTATCCTGCTTGCTGTTGCTCTACTTGGATCCCTGACTAGAGATGGCCTTGTGGTTCGCCCGGCGGTCGGTTCGCGGCAAATTTTTCTCGTTCGCGATTTGCCAAACCGGCGGACTTCTGCCGCTGTTCACGGCGGACATATTTGTTTACATTGTGAAGAACTTTGACCCATGACCCATCCATCATGGGTTACAGGACAGCCAATTGAGACATTTCAGCACATGGACAATTGGAGATACCCCCTACCTTATAAATAGACCTGATCTGGCGGCCATTTTACATTCTGTCTTTTGTCAGTGTAGGGACAGGACACTGTGTGGAGCAGGGACATACAGTTTAATCACTAGCTATTACTATTTTGTCCACAAAAGTCCTTTTAAGGACTGGTATAGGTGTACCGTCTATAGGGTTCTGGTGAACTGCTGCTGATTGCTGTGCTGCTGATTGCTGAGTGCACTGCTGACCGATTCTGCAGCTGTCTTTTGTCAGTGTAGGGACAGGACGCTGTGTGGAGCAGGGACAGTCAGTTTAATCACTAGCTATTACTATTTTGTCCACAAAAGTCCTTTTAAGGACTGGTTCTCTTCTCGGCCTTTTGGCTAAGATCAAGTGTAGTATCGACTATAGCCTTTAGGGGTGTCTCTGCTTCACAGCTAGGACGTTGAGAACCACTTGTATCTATCCAAGCCATTAGGTCCTTGTGGGGTACCCTCTGCTCGGCCTTGTAGGATCGTTGATTAAATTCAGCTTCACCTACTTGCTGCTTTTGGGCTAGAGGCTTAGCCCCCACAAGGAACGAGATTGCGGTCTTCCCTCCCACCCTCTCCACATTACTACCTCCGGGCAGTAGATGCTAGAGCCTTTGTAAAGGCTACGAAAAAGAGCAAAGACGTCGAGGAACCAGAAGGAAGCCGCCTAAGAACAACTAAAGCGACTTCCATCTCTGATACAATGGGGAAGAGCGAAAAGAAGACCGGAAAGAACAAGAAGAACCCCGCTCCAGCCCCTTCCTCCGAGGCCCCCACCCTGGCCAGCATCAGCCAGCCAAGGCAAGCTTGCCTGCAGACGGGCTCCCTACCCTAGAGTCTTGGATGAAGCAGACGGTCGTGCTGCAGCTGAAGGAGGTGGACGGAAGAGTCCCGACATGACCCCGGAGATCTTCGGAAAGAAGATGATACTGGAGCAGGGGTTCAGCAAAGTGGAAACGCTTTTGGTGCAGGCCTTCACAAAAGGTATTTTCTTTATAACTTTTGTGTCGTTCCAGGTCTGCAGAAGGTACTGGGATATGGTAAAGACGAGTGGTCCTGAATCCCCTTTCCGTAAGTTCGCTGCAAACTGCCCCATAACACGGGATGAAAAGTGGGTGACGGTGGCCATGAGGAGCCCCCATACCCCAGGTAAGGACATAGCTACTTACCTCCAGAGGTTCTGCACCATGGTGAAGGACCCTGTCCGAATCCTCAATGCCAACGGCTTCTGGATAGGTAAGTGGTCGGTGCTCTGCAAGTTCAGGAAGGACCCTTCGGGGGACATCTAGCACCTGCAGCCGTGCTTCTCCCTGGGCAATTCCACAGGAATCCTTTACTACCCCAGGATACCCTACACCTGTAACATGTGCAGCCACACGGACACATGGGTAAGGATTGCACAGAACTTGCTTGCAGGGTCTGTAGGGTCACAGGCCACGAGACCAAGGATTGTCCAAAGCCTGCAACCTCTGCGGAACGGCCGAGCACATGTTTAAACACCGCCCCCAGAGGTCCCGGTCCTACGCTGGAGCCCTGATCCAGGGCAAGCCATCCGCCAGCACCGGGAAGAAGCAGCCAGAAAAAGCAAAAGAATCACGGAAGACCACTGGTAAGCTCACCCCCACCACCCCTACCCCAGCCCAGACCCCTTCCCCTGCCCAGGCCCCAGCCCCCGCCCCTGCCTCCAGCACACCACCACCCACCACCTCTGTGCTGGAGGAGACCCTCCCCACCCCTTCCCCACCCACCCTGGACCTTTCCTCCCTGGAGGACTTCCCCGCCCTCCCTTCCACCTCCACCAGTGGACCCTCAGGAAGCCGGAAACGGAAGCCTAGGAGTCCAACACCAGAGGAACCCGCCACCTCCACTAAAAGGCCCAATAGGGACCAGCCCAACAGCGATGGACCAGAGCCAATAGTGGAGGACCTCGAGTCGGCAGGGGAGGAGGATGTGGGGGTGGAGGAGGAGATCATGGCCGACCCTGTGCCTGACCTCCCCCTCAACCTCCACGTCAACATCAACCAAAAGATGATGGAGGCTGTCCTGGAGGAACTCGGTCTGTCCGAGAACACAGGACAAGCAGAGGAAGCAACGGAAGACCCCCCCTCCGGGGAGGTAAGTTCAGTCCCTTGCTGACTAGACCTCATACCCTTTTTCATTATGGCAGAGATCTCAATCTTTTCCATTAATGTGAGGAGTATCAAGGATACATCTAGAAGGCAAGCGGCACTGACATTTCTCTCTACACAGCAGAGTGATGTCTACATGCTCCAGGAGTGCGCACTTCCTCCTCTGAGGAGGTACACCCATCTGACCTCACAGTGGACCCTCGGTCCCTCCTACTGGTCCGGGGGTGGCGATTGTAAGTCTGCAGGGGGGGGGGGGGGGTAGCCATTCTTGTCACGGGTGGGCGCTTCACGGTTGACTCCATCCATAAGCTAGTCTGTGGCCGTCTTCTGGTCCTAGACGGCTCATGGGTGGGAGAGCCAATTAGACTCATCAACGTGTACGCCCCCCCAGATAAGAACGAGCGGCTGGAACTTTTCCGGACCCTGCGGACCCAGCTCGTCACCACCAGGACAGTAGTAATCGGTGGTGATTTTAACTGTCCGATAGAGGAGGATAGGCGCAGCTCCAGCATGTACGCAAAACTTGATGCTACATCTAGGCTGCTCAAGGAGATGATCTCGTAGGCTTCCCTGCAGGACTCCGTGGGATCCATGGGGAAAGGTACCGTGAACTACTCATGGTGCCGACCCGATGGATCTGTGCGTTCCAGGATCGACTTCGTGCTCATTTCAAGAGCAGTCAAGCATCGCGATTTCTCCATGATCCCCTGCTTTTTCTCTGACCACAGGGCTATTCACTTTCGTGGTGACCTGGGCGAGGGCTTTGCCCGCGGACCAGGCTCCTGGAAGCTGAATAGTACCCTGCTGGAAAATGAGGAATTGATGGGGGAACTCCAGGAGGCCTATGCCACCTGGACGGAGGAAAAGCGATTCTTCGGAAGGGTAAGTGACTGGTGGGAGTTTGTGAAGGTCAAGCTGCGCAGCTTCTTTCAGGCAAGGGGACGCCAGCAAGTGTGTGACAGGAAGAGGGAACTCAGGAGACTGCAATGTCAGTTGCAGTGCCTGCAGGACCTTCATCACTGTGGCTGGGACGTTAGGCAGGACCTGGAGGACACCAAGAAGAGCCTGAAAGGGCACGTTGAGGAAGAATCCAGGCACATTGTCTTCCGTGCCAAGGTGGAGAATCTTGAGAAAGGTGAGAAGTGTAACTCTTTCTTTTTCAGGAAACTCCACTCAGGACACACAACCTTGTCAGAGCTGCATGACGAGACCGGAACACTCCAGAAGGGAAAAGAGGCCGTGATGCAAGTGGTCAGCGACTACTACACCAACCTTTACTCCCCGAAAACAACAGACACACAGGCAGCCGACAGGTTCCTGTCAGGTATCTCTAACCCAATTAATCCTGCAGGTTCATCGGCTGTCAACGCCCCCTTGGTGTTTGAGGAGCTGCACTCTGCCGCTAAATCCTTTAGGCAGGGCAGGACCCCAGGCTGCGATGGTCTCCCAGTTGAACTTTATGTAACGCTGTGGGATCTCGTGGGTCCGGACCTGCTCGAGCTGTACGAGGAGATGGTGGTGGAGGGCAGAATGCCTCCGACACCGAGGGAGGGGATGATCACGATTTTGTATAAGCGCAAGGGGGAGAGATCGGACCGGAAGAATTGGCGTCCGATCTCTCTTCTGAACGTGGACTACAAAGTCCTGGCCAACAGGCTGAAGTCTGTCATCGGACAGATCATCCACCCGGATCAGACTTGTGGCATTCCTGGTCGCAGGATTGCGGACAGCCTTGCGCTTGTCCGGGACACGGTCCAGTAAATTCATGGCCGCCGTGTGCACGCGGCCCTGGTCAGTCTTGACCAGGAGAAGGCCTTTGACCGTGTCTCCCATGAGATTATGTGCAGTGCCCTGTGCAGGTTTGGTCTTGGGGAAATGTTCTGTTCATACGTAAATGTAATTTATAATGACATCTGTAGTGTGGTGTTGGTGAACGGTTGGAAAACTGACCCCTTTCCAGTGTTGTCTGGGGTTAGACAAGGCTGCCCTCTCTCACCTCTGCTTTTTGTCTGTTGTATAGAGCTCTTCGCCCGAAGCATCAGACGGAACCCAGAGATCAGAGGGATCACCGCACCAGGACCGGACAGACGGGAGGTCAAGTGCTCGCTCTACATGGATGATGTGACGGTGTTCTGTGCTGACCGCCGCTCCATCGACACACTCGCCCAGACGTGTGAGGACTTCGGCCAAGCTTCAGGGGCAAAGGTCAACTGCGGGACGTCGGAAGTCATGCTCTTTGGAAAGTGGTTCCTGCCTTCTTCTGCACCCATGCCCTTCAGCATCAAAGCGGACTTCATCAAAATTCTTGGGGTCTGGTTTGGAGCAGAGGGTGCAGCCCTGAAGTCCTGGGAAGAAAGACTGACAAAAATGCAACAAAAGTTTGGATCTTGGAGCCTCCGAGAACTCACCATCGACGGTAAAACACTTGTACTCCGCAGTGAGATCCTCCCTGTGTTGCAGTACCTCGCCCAGGCCTGCCCCCCAGGGTTAACACCTGCAAGGCCATCACCAGGGCAGAGTTTCACTTCATCTGGAGCTCCAAAATGGACAGAGTAAAGCGAGCGGTTATGTTTAAGGAACCCCTCAAGGGCGGTAAGGGTGTGCCTGACATCGCCACTCTACTGAGGGTGTTCTTTGCCTGTAACTGCATCCGCAGAACTTTGGTGGACAGAACTGTAAATTCTGGTGGTAACTCCATGCCCCGTTTTTTCCTCCTGCCTCTTTGGAGGTCCCTTGGATGGGACAAATGGGACAGCTCCATCCCCTACAACTGGGACACTCCTTGGTACTACTTGGATACTTTCAAGTTTATTAAGGAGCTGGGGCTACATGGAGTGAAGCCCGACTTGTGGAAGCCAAAAACTATCCACAAGTTGATTAGAGCATCGGACATTGTTGAGACTGTTCCAGGCCTCCCTTCAGCCACTTGTAAAGTGGTCTGGAGGAATGTTTCTTCAAAGAGATTCACCAAGAGGCACAAAGACCTGGCATGGATGGCAATCCAAGGGGGGTTGCCACTCAGGACATTCATGCATGCCAGAAACCTGTGCAGATACAGATACTGCCCCTTTTGCATCATCCAGGAGGAAACTTCTCTGCATGTTTTCTGGGAGTATGCCTTTGCACGGGGCCTGTTGAGGGCTCTGGAACCTGATCTCAAAGACTTTGTTCCACAGACTGCTATTACACACTTTGGTGTGTTGAACGGACTCTTTTGTGGAACTCATTCACAGGAGGACATTGATAGTGCTTGGCGGGTGCTGTGTTGCTTTAAGGACGCTGTTTGGTGTGCCAGAAAGCGCCTCATCCACCAGAGGGAGAGGATGTCCATCTAGGACTGTCGCAGACTGATTCACAGTCTGCTCAGAGACTATCACTTGATGGACTTTAAGGAGGAAGAGGAGGTCTGAAGATTTCCCCTCCCCCCACCACTATGTATCCTTTGGCAGTTCAATAAAGCTTCGGCGCTGTGAACTCTTTTTCCCCCCTCCCCCCACCTTCTCCACCCCCTATCACACCTGTTGCTCATTGAAATGCCATTTGAGATTGACTATGACTGTATGACTTGATTTTTATGACATGCTTTCGTAATGCTTTCAGGGTAATGCGGCGTCATGCATGATGTGATGTTTCGGGGTATTATTACTCTGTGCAACACATCAGGCATCATGCCGCAGGATGAATGTAATTTATTTGTATGCTTGGAACTGTATTGTTATGTAGTGTATTTATGCGCTGCGTCGCAGTACAGTGTGGAATGTACCCTGTTCAAAGTATTTTTTTTTTTTTTTGTATATTTTCTTGCAAAATAAAGTATACCGTATATACTCGAGTATAAGCCGAGATTTTCAGCCTCTTTTTTGAGGCTGAAAGTGCCCCCCTCGGCTTATACTCGAGTCATCGCTGTCTGCCCGCTCGATCAGCGTGTCGAGCAGACAGACAGCGGCCATTCTGATTCAAAAGCCGCGCCTCCGGCTCCGCCTTCGCCTGTGATAGGCGGAACACTGAATTTCCCAGCAGCCTGTGTTCCGCCTATCACGGACATCCGCTCATCCTCGTACTACGGACGAGGATGAAAGGATGGCCGTGATAGGCGGAACACAGACTGCTGGGAAATTGTGTTCCGCCTATCACAGACAGGGAGGCGCGGCATTTGAACAGGAAAATGGGCGCCGACGAAGAGCGGTGATCCTGGGACGGGACCGGACGGAGGCTCGGCTCGGCTCGGCTCGGGACGGGACGGGACGGGACCGGACGGAGTCTCGGGACGGGACGGGACCGGACCGGACGGAGTCTCGGGACGGGATGGGACCGGACCGGACGGGACCGGACGGAGGCTCGGGACCGGACGGAGGCTGGGGACACAGGTAGGCTGGACACACAAGGCCTCACACACACACACACACACACACACACACACACACACACACACACACACACACACACACACACACACACACACACACACACACACACACACGGATGGACACACACACAGGGATGGATGGATGGACGGACACACACACAGGGATGGATGGATGGATGGACACACACACACACACAGGGATGGATGGATGGATGGACACACACACACACAGGGATGGATGGATGGATGGACACACACACAGGGATGGATGGATGGATGGACACACACACAGGGATGGACAGGCATATCTCACCCTCGGCTTATACACGAGTCAATAGGTTTCCCAGTTTTTTGGGGGTAAATTGGGGGCCTCGGCTTATACTCGGGTCGGCCTATACTCGAGTATATACGGTACATTTTCAATCAAAAAAAAACTTTTGTACAAACCAATCAATAGACGCTTATTGCGATATATTTTTTTTTTACCAAATATATATAGAAGAATACTAAACTGAGGAAAAAATGTTTTTTACATATTTTTTGGGGGGAAATTTATTATAGTAAAATGTAAATAAATAATGTATTATTTTCAAAATTGTTGCTCTTTTCTAGTTTATAGCGTAAAAAATCTCTGTTTGTGGGAAATAAAGGACGTCAATTTTGTTTAGGAGCCACGTCGAACGAACTCACAATTGTCAGTTAAAGCGACGCCGTGCCGAATCGCAAAAAGTGCTCTGGTCTTTAGCCAGCAAAATGTTCCGGGGCTTAAGTGGTTAATGTATGTGTTCCTAACTTAAACTTTTCTAGAAACTAGACATATTGAGTTGGCCTTACTTAAACTTATGGTCTATGAACTGGAAAATTTTGTTGGCTTTACTTAAAACTATAGCAACAATGAGAAGCTTTGTTTCACTTCATAAATCTAATCAATCTAATTTTGGTCACTCAATTATGAGATTACTTGGTGGAAGGAGAGCCGATGGGTACTTAACATTGTATATTCCAACTATTGATGGAAATTCACGTCAAACATGTGTCACATTGCTGATAGGAGTAATCGATCTACAGTTAACTTTTCGATCAAAGATTAATTGAGATATAAATCAATAATTAATCCGAGCATGGATGACCATCATTGGACAAAGAACAGATTGCAACTCTTAAAAACTCATAAACATTTTTTGGCAACCATAATAAAAGCTGTAGCTTCTTTATACTCAAAATACAGTGTATGTTTAAAGATCTAGCATGCTAGAAAATGCAACCTTTGTTGCTGCATTGCTGATTTTGCTATTTTGAAGAACCTGTGATGTCCAGGCAACTGGATGAAATGCAATGACAAATCTTGCTTTCTGCTTCCCTCTAGTGGCATATTGACACAACAACATTTACAATAAACCCCATTTTGTACTTAAAAGTGGGGTATGCCTGTATTTAGTTGAGAAGGATTGTTTGCCGTTTCAGAAACAATACAAAATCAATCTGTAGATTTTATATACCTTATTTTCTCATGTCACCCCTAATTTTGCATCTTTGTAAAAATTATTTTTCAACTCACATATAAAAACTGGTAATTATCCCTAAGCTGTCATATTGAATTCCATTTCAAAGGACCAATAAAAGAATGTGTAGAATTATAATGAATCTTTACAGAATTATTTGAAAATGTTTTGGAAACCTTTTGAAATTCAAGATGTTACAAATAAAATTATGTCTAAACTGTATGTACAGAATGCACAGTATGTGAATTATTACTGAATGTTGCTATATACTTCAGAGGTTCCCTATTAAAAAAATTTGCTTTTTCGAGGAGCACATTTTTTGAGTTCTTGTTACGTTAACCTGTAATTATTCATTGATAATTTTTTCACATTTTTAGAATGTGATTAAATTATTTTTGATAGATTTTTTTGTGATTATTATAGACCACACACATTTTCTAAATGGATTTTTCCAGGACTGATAAGGCTTTTATTCAGTAGTAGGCAACAGGTTTTGGTATATAGTTTAGGGACAAAGATTTTTATCAGGAAGAAGTTTGGAAATAGTTGCCATTCCTAAAGGGAACTACCACCAAAATAATGCACAGGCTTCTATTTCTGTCCATCCAATGGAACTTGTCACATGAAATGAACAAAAAAGTTGGATGCACTGCAATCACATCTGGCTTCACAAAGCTTTTTTGTTCAAGGACTAGATCACAGAAAAGTCTGCCCAGACCAATCCTCACATTGATATGCTTCACCAAAGTAGGGCCTATTCATGGATGACCCCATGATTAATCTCGCCTCACTCTGGCATGCTTCACCCAAGAATCATAGACATAGGTCCAGGACAAGGTCTGTGGTGTGGCACATTGACCACTATAAAAATTGCATGACCACCACCACCACCAACAACACTAACGCTGTCTCATGGTCTTGCCAAATCAAAGGCGCTCAAGCTATTTTTCACCAAATTAGCAAGCCCAGCATTAGCGAAGCATCAAAAAATTATTTGAAACTCACATAAAAGGCGCACCGCAATGGAATTTGGGGTATAGATAGCGCCTTGCCCTGTGCTTTTTTAAAGGGTCCTTTAAAAAGGGTCGAATAAGGCCGACTTACCAAAAACGGAGCGCGCGAGAAAGATGTTGCAAAGGGCTGTAACGCGTTTTGCTAACAGGAGCGAGTCCTCAAGAACTCGAGCGGGAGCCGCTTTGGTCGGCTACACCGTCAACTTTCATTTGAGGCCAAGCGCGCAAAGCCAAAGAAACACCCGAAACCGTCCAATGGTCCCATAGCTCAATGGCCCAGTCGAATCGTTTTACTATCCCTTCTTGACCACCACCACCACCAACAACAACACTAACGCTGTCTCAGGGTCTTGCCAAATCAAGGGAACTCGAGCTATTTTTCACCAAATTAGCGAAGCCCAGCATCAGCTAGGCATTAAAAAATTCTCTGAAACTCATGGTTGTTCCTCTCCACGGAAATCTTTAGTAAAAGGCGAAAGATTTATTCGATCTGAAGAGAAACCAGAATATAACCAACAAACAGCCTAAACTAGGCCTCGGCGGAACGCGGATGCTGCTCTACTCATGGTGACCCCGTGGACCATATCATTTCTAAGCCAAAACATGGCCAAATAAGGTGCAGAACTGATTGAAACAAATGACACGTCCAAGAAAAACACCACTGGAAAGGGTTTGTCGGGTTTAAAAATGTCAAAACTTAAAAGGAGCACGGCAATGGAACTTGGGGTACATACAGCGCCTTGCCCTGTGCTCTTTTTTTAAGGGTCCCTTAAAAAGGGTCGAATAAGGCCGACTTACCAAAAACGGAGCGCGCGAGAAAGATTTTGCAAAGGGCTGTAACGCGTTTTGCTAACAGGAGCGAGTCCTCAAGAACTCGAGCGGGAGCCGCTTTGGTCGGCTACACCGTCAACTTTCATTTGTGGCCAAGCGCGCAAAGCCAAAGAAACACCCGAAACCGTCCAATGGTCCCATAGCTCAATGGCCCAGTCGAATCGTTTTACTATCCCTTCTTGACCACCACCACCAACAACAACACTAACGCTGTCTCAGGGTCTTGCCAAATCAAGTGAACTCGAGCTATTTTTCACCAAATTAGCGAAGCCCAGCATCAGCTAGGCATCAAAAAATTCTCTGAAACTCATGGTTGTTCCTCTCCACGGAAATCTTTAGTAAAAGGCGAAAGATTTATTCGATCTGAAGAGAAACCAGAGTATAACCAACAGACAGCCTAAACTAGGCCTCGGCGGAACGCGGATGCTGCTCTACTCATGGTGACCCCGTGGACCATATCATTTCTAAGCCAAAACATGGCCAAATAAGGTGCAGAACTGATTGAAACAAATGACACGTCCAAGAAAAACACCACTGGAAAGGGTTTGTCGAGTTTAAAAATGTCAAAACATTTAACCTGAGATACATTAGGGTTATGCAAATAAAGAAAAGTGAAAGGACGGCCCACTGCCGGGGATAATGGCAGAAGGCCGCTACAGAGCAGGACGGCCTAATTTGCATGTCTTTACAGCTGCACGGAGGGAATCAGCAGGCGCTTGTAGCAATTTGCTTCATCAGAACCACTTAAAAGGCGCACGGCAATGGAACTTGGGGTACATACAGGGCCTTGCCCTGTGCTCTTTTTTAAAGGGTCCCTTAAAAAGGGTCGAATAAGGCCAACTTACCAAAAACGGAGCGCGCGAGAAAGATTTTGCAAAGGGCTGTAACGCGTTTTGCTAACAGGAGCGAGTCCTCAAGAACTCGAGCGGGAGCCGCTTTGGTGGGCTACACCGTCAACTTTCATTTGAGGCCAAGCGCGCAAAGCCAAAGAAACACCCGAAACCGTCCAATGGTCCCATAGCTCAATGGCCCAGTCGAATCGTTTTACTATCCCTTCTTGACCACCACCACCACCAACACTAACGCTGTCTCAGGGTCTTGCCAAATCAAGGGAACTCGAGCTATTTTTCACCAAATTAGCGAAGCCCAGCATCAGCTAGGCATCAAAAAATTCTCTGAAACTCATGGTTGTTCCTCTCCACGGAAATCTTTAGTAAAAGGCGAAAGATTTATTCAATCTGAAGAGAAACCAGAGTATAACCAACAAACAGCCTAAACTAGGCCTCGGCGGAACGCGGATGCTGCTCTACTCATGGTGACCCCGTGGACCATATCATTTCTAAGCCAAAACATGGCCAAATAAGGTGCAGAACTGATTGAAACAAATGACACGTCCAAGAAAAACACCACTGGAAAGGGTTTGTCGAGTTTAAAAATGTCAAAACTTAAAAGGAGCACGGCAATGGAACTTGGGGTACATACAGCGCCTTGCCCTGTGCTCTTTTTTTAAGGGTCCCTTAAAAAGGGTCGAATAAGGCCGACTTACCAAAAACGGAGCGCGCGAGAAAGATTTTGCAAAGGGCTGTAACGCGTTTTGCTAACAGGAGCGAGTCCTCAAGAACTCGAGCGGGAGCCGCTTTGGTCGGCTACACCGTCAACTTTCATTTGAGGCCAAGCGCGCAAAGCCAAAGAAACACCCGAAACCGTCCAATGGTCCCATAGCTCAATGGCCCAGCCGAATCGTTTTACCATCCCTTCTTGACCACCACCACCAACAACAACACTAACGCTGTCTCAGCGTCTTGCCAAATCAAGGAAACTCAAGCTATTTTTCACCAAATTAGCGAAGCCCAGCATCAGCTAGGCATCAAAAAATTCTCTGAAACTCATGGTTGTTCCTCTCCACGGAAATCTTTAGTAAAAGGCGAAAGATTTATTCGATCTGAAGAGAAACCAGAGTATAACCAACAAACAGCCTAAACTAGGCCTCGGCGGAACGCGGATGCTGCTCTACTCATGGTGACCCCGTGGACCATATCATTTCTAAGCCAAAACATGGCCAAATAAGGTGCAGAACTGATTGAAACAAATGACACGACCAAGAAAAACACCACTGGAAAGGGTTTGTCGAGTTTAAAAATGTCAAAACATTTAACCTGAGATACATTAGGGTTATGCAAATAAAGAAAAGTGAAAGGACGGCCCACTGCCGGGGATAATGGCAGAAGGCCGCTACAGAGCAGGACGGCCTAATTTGCATGTCTTTACAGCTGCACGGAGGGAATCAGCAGGCGCTTGTAGCAATTCGCTTCATCAGAACCACTTAAAAGGAGCACGGCAATGGAACTTGGGGTACATACAGCGCCTTGCCCTGTGCTCTTTTTTAAAGGGTCCCTTAAAAAGGGTCGAATAAGGCTGACTTACCAAAAACGGAGCGCGCGAGAAAGATTTTGCAAAGGGCTGTAACGCGTTTTGCTAACAGGAGCGAGTCCTCAAGAACTCGAGCGGGAGCCGCTTTGGTCGGCTACACCGTCAACTTTCATTTGAGGCCAAGCGCGCAAAGCCAAAGAAACACCCAAAACCGTCCAATGGTCCCATAGTTCAATGGCCCAGTCGAATCGTTTTACTATCCCTTCTAGACCACCACCACCACCAACAACACTAACGCTGTCTCAGGGTCTTGCCAAATCAAGGGAACTCGAGCTATTGTTCACCCAATTAGCGAAGCCCAGCATCAGCTAGGCATCAAAAAATTCTCTGAAACTCATGGTTGTTCCTCTCCACGGAAATCTTTAGTAAAAGGCGAAAGATTTATTCGATCTGAAGAGAAACCAGAGTATAACCAACAAACAGCCTAAACTAGGCCTCGGCGGAACGCGGATGCTGCTCTACTCATGGTGACCCCGTGGACCATATCATTTCTAAGCCAAAACATGGCCAAATAAGGTGCAGAACTGATTGAAACAAATGACACGTCCAAGAAAAACCACTGGAAAGGGTTTGTCGAGTTTAAAAATGTCAAAACATTTAACCTGAGATACATTAGGGTTATGCAAATAAAGAAAAGTGAAAGGACGGCCCACTGCCGGGGATAATGGCAGAAGGCCGCTACAGAGCAGGACGGCCTAATTTGCATGTCTTTACAGCTGCACGGAGGGAATCAGCAGGCGCTTGTAGCAATTTGCTTCATCAGAACCACTTAAAAGGAGCACGGCAATGGAACTTGGGGTACATACAGCGCCTTGCCCTGTGCTCTTTTTTTAAGGGTCCCTTAAAAAGGGTCGAATAAGGCCGACTTACCAAAAACGGAGCGCGCGAGAAAGATTTTGCAAAGGGCTGTAACGCGTTTTGCTAACAGGAGCGAGTCCTCAAGAACTCGAGCGGGAGCCGCTTTGGTCGGCTACACCGTCAACTTTCATTTGAGGCCAAGCGCGCAAAGCCAAAGAAACACCCGAAACCGTCCAATGGTCCCATAGCTCAATGGCCCAGTCGAATCGTTTTACTATCCCTTCTTGACCACCACCACCACCAACAACAACACTAACGCTGTCTCAAGGTCTTGCCAAATCAAGGGAACTCGAGCTATTTTTCACCAAATTAGCGAAGCCCAGCATCAGCTAGGCATCAAAAAATTCTCTGAAACTCATGGTTGTTCCTCTCCACGGAAATCTTTAGTAAAAGGCGAAAGATTTATTCGATCTGAAGAGAAACCAGAGTATAACCAACAAACAGCCTAAACTAGGCCTCGGCGGAACGCGGATGCTGCTCTACTCATGGTGACCCCGTGGACCATATCATTTCTAAGCCAAAACATGGCCAAATAAGGTGCAGAACTGATTGAAACAAATGACACGTCCAAGAAAAACACCACTGGAAAGGGTTTGTCGAGTTTAAAAATGTCAAAACATTTAACCTGAGATACATTAGGGTTATGCAAATAAAGAAAAGTGAAAGGACGGCCCACTGCCGGGGATAATGGCAGAAGGCCGCTACAGAGCAGGACGGCCTAATTTGCATGTCTTTACAGCTGCACGGAGGGAATCAGCAGGCGCTTGTAGCAATTTGCTTCATCAGAACCACTTAAAAGGAGCACGGCAATGGAACTTGGGGTACATACAGCGCCTTGCCCTGTGCTCTTTTTTTAAGGGTCCCTTAAAAAGGGTCGAATAAGGCCGACTTACCAAAAACGGAGCGCGCGAGAAAGATTTTGCAAAGGGCTGTAACGCGTTTTGCTAACAGGAGCGAGTCCTCAAGAACTCGAGCGGGAGCCGCTTTGGTCGGCTACACCGTCAACTTTCATTTGAGGCCAAGCGCGCAAAGCCAAAGAAACACCCGAAACCGTCCAATGGTCCCATCGCTCAATGGCCCAGTCGAATCGTTTTACTATCCCTTCTTGACCACCACCTCCACCAGCAACAACACTAACGCTGTCTCAAGGTCTTGCCAAATCAAGGGAACTCGAGCTATTTTTCACCAAATTAGCGAAGCCCAGCATCAGCTAGGCATCAAAAAATTCTCTGAAACTCATGGTTGTTCCTCTCCACGGAAATCTTTAGTAAAAGGCGAAAGATTTATTCGATCTGAAGAGAAACCAGAGTATAACCAACAAACAGCCTAAACTAGGCCTCGGCGGAACGCGGATGCTGCTCTACTCATGGTGACCCCGTGGACCATATCATTTCTAAGCCAAAACATGGCCAAATAAGGTGCAGAACTGATTGAAACAAATGACACGACCAAGAAAAACACCACTGGAAAGGGTTTGTCGAGTTTAAAAATGTCAAAACATTTAACCTGAGATACATTAGGGTTATGCAAATAAAGAAAAGTGAAAGGACGGCCCACTGCCGGGGATAATGGCAGAAGGCCGCTACAGAGCAGGACGGCCTAATTTGCATGTCTTTACAGCTGCACGGAGGGAATCAGCAGGCGCTTGTAGCAATTCGCTTCATCAGAACCACTTAAAAGGAGCACGGCAATGGAACTTGGGGTACATACAGCGCCTTGCCCTGTGCTCTTTTTTAAAGGGTCCCTTAAAAAGGGTCGAATAAGGCTGACTTACCAAAAACGGAGCGCGCGAGAAAGATTTTGCAAAGGGCTGTAACGCGTTTTGCTAACAGGAGCGAGTCCTCAAGAACTCGAGCGGGAGCCGCTTTGGTCGGCTACACCGTCAACTTTCATTTGAGGCCAAGCGCGCAAAGCCAAAGAAACACCCAAAACCGTCCAATGGTTCCATAGTTCAATGGCCCAGTCGAATCGTTTTACTATCCCTTCTTGACCACCACCACCACCAACAACACTAACGCTGTCTCAGGGTCTTGCCAAATCAAGGGAACTCGAGCTATTGTTCACCCAATTAGCGAAGCCCAGCATCAGCTAGGCATCAAAAAATTCTCTGAAACTCATGGTTGTTCCTCTCCACGGAAATCTTTAGTAAAAGGCGAAAGATTTATTCGATCTGAAGAGAAACCAGAGTATAACCAACAAACAGCCTAAACTAGGCCTCGGCGGAACGCGGATGCTGCTCTACTCATGGTGACCCCGTGGACCATATCATTTCTAAGCCAAAACATGGCCAAATAAGGTGCAGAACTGATTGAAACAAATGACACGTCCAAGAAAAACACCACTGGAAAGGGTTTGTCGAGTTTAAAAATGTCAAAACATTTAACCTGAGATACATTAGGGTTATGCAAATAAAGAAAAGTGAAAGGACGGCCCACTGCCGGGGATAATGGCAGAAGGCCGCTACAGAGCAGGACGGCCTAATTTGCATGTCTTTACAGCTGCACGGAGGGAATCAGCAGGCGCTTGTAGCAATTTGCTTCATCAGAACCACTTAAAAGGAGCACGGCAATGGAACTTGGGGTACATACAGCGCCTTGCCCTGTGCTCTTTTTTTAAGGGTCCCTTAAAAAGGGTCGAATAAGGCCGACTTACCAAAAACGGAGCGCGCGAGAAAGATTTTGCAAAGGGCTGTAACGCGTTTTGCTAACAGGAGCGAGTCCTCAAGAACTCGAGCGGGAGCCGCTTTGGTCGGCTACACCGTCAACTTTCATTTGAGGCCAAGCGCGCAAAGCCAAAGAAACACCCGAAACCGTCCAATGGTCCCATCGCTCAATGGCCCAGTCGAATCGTTTTACTATCCCTTCTTGACCACCACCTCCACCAACAACAACACTAACGCTGTCTCAAGGTCTTGCCAAATCAAGGGAACTCGAGCTATTTTTCACCAAATTAGCGAAGCCCAGCATCAGCTAGGCATCAAAAAATTCTCTGAAACTCATGGTTGTTCCTCTCCACGGAAATCTTTAGTAAAAGGCGAAAGATTTATTCGATCTGAAGAGAAACCAGAGTATAACCAACAAACAGCCTAAACTAGGCCTCGGCGGAACGCGGATGCTGCTCTACTCATGGTGACCCCGTGGACCATATCATTTCTAAGCCAAAACATGGCCAAATAAGGTGCAGAACTGATTGAAACAAATGACACGTCCAAGAAAAACACCACTGGAAAGGGTTTGTCGAGTTTAAAAATGTCAAAACATTTAACCTGAGATACATTAGGGTTATGCAAATAAAGAAAAGTGAAAGGACGGCCCACTGCCGGGGATAATGGCAGAAGGCCGCTACAGAGCAGGACGGCCTAATTTGCATGTCTTTAC